>NW_027507790.1:195957284-197157284 GCF_037356315.1 Lithobates pipiens
ATATATATATATATATAAATACACCACCTGAAGTGTATTAGAACAGTACACCACGGAATACACTGTAGCTATAGGCTGCACTGGATGCAAAATATATATATATATATATATATATATATATATATATACAGTCAATACACTGCCTGAACCAACTGAATATAGAGTAAACACTGAATTTATAGGCTGTGCTAAATGCAAAGTATATATGTGTGTGTATATATATATATATATATATATATATATATATATATATATATATATATATATATATATTAGACTGATATATATTAGACTGATATATATATATCTTGAATATACTGCCACTAACTGAATAACCTGCCTGCTTAATCTGACTCAAGCTATCTCTCTGTCCAAGCCAACAACACTACACAGAGCCACCATGTAAGCTGCCTTATATAGTGTGGGGCTTGGACTTCGTCCCCCTGAGCCATGATTGGCAAAAGGCACCCTGACTTTGGCCAATTATGGCTCTCTTAGCAGAGGGTGCTGTGATTGCCCAAAGCAAGCAAGTCAGGTGCATGCTTTGTCCAATCATCATACAGCAATGCACTGCGATCTCGCAGTGCATTATGGGGTGTTCCGCAGCTCTCGAATTTGCCACGAACGGGTGAACACCCGATGTTTGAGTCAAACTTATGTTCGACCTGAACATTGAGCTCATCCCTGCATAGAACTATATGGAGTTAAACTGGCAGTAACACACACGAAATTATATGGCGTTACACTGGCAGTAACGCACAGAAGTAAATAGCATTAAACTGGCAGTAACCCAGTCAAATAGAGGTTGTTCAACCATCACTACACCGACGCTATCTGAACTGTCTCAACTCTAGCTATACACTAGTCTCACTACACTACACTGAAACTATCTGAGCTGTCCCTACTCTATACTAATGTATGTATGAATGACACGGTCTCACTACACTACAGTGAAACTATCTGAGCTGTCCATACTCTAGGTGCACACTATGCAAAGCTGAATGATGGTCCTCATCACTACACTCACACTATCCCTAGACTGACACTAAACTAATATTCTACACTGACAATTGAAGCAAAATAGCACTGAACAGAGCCCTGTTCTATCTCTCTCCACACCAAAATCACACTAAAAATGACTGCCATTGAAAGAACACTTTTATACTTTGGGGCGGAATGAGCCATGATTGGATAAAGTCACAATGTCAGTGTCCAATCATGACTCTGAGAGTGCTCTGTGCCCTGATTGGCTGAAGCTTTCACTGCTTCAGCCGATCAGGGCTTGCAATTCACTGTTCAGCGCTGCAATGCATTGTGATCAGTTCGGGGGGCCTAACAAACAGTCAATCGACCCATTTGTTCGGATGTTCACCGAACAACCAAACAATTAAAGTTTGGCCTGAACATATGCCCCGTACACACGACCGGAATTTCCGACAACAAATGTTGGATGTGATCTTGTTGGTGGAAAATCTGACCGTGTGTATGCTCCATCGAACATTTGTTGATAAATGTTGGCTAGCAGGTTCTTAAATTTTCGACCAACAAATGTTCGTTGTCGGACTTTCCGATTATGTGTACACAAGTCCGTTGGACAAAAGCATGCTTGAAATCAAGTACGAGCCGGAAGCAATTGGTCTTGTAAAACTAGCGTTCGTAATGCAGACATCACGTACGTCTTGTACGTCACTACGTTCGTAATTGTTGACCAACATTTGTGTGACCGTGTGTATGCAAGACAAGTTGGAGCCAACAACCTTTGAACAAAAAAACACGGTTTTGTTGTCGGAAAGTACCATCGTGTGTACGGGGCATTTTGCTCAGGCCGAACCGTTCGCCCATCCCTAATGATGGTGTATCAGTACCAGTAACAGCCAGCAGAAGCACTGACACCTTTAAATATATGTGTGATGAGATTGTACAACAAAGAGAGTTCTAAGTCCTAGCTGGGCATATTTTAATATTTATTTTTTTAATAACATGTTTAATTCATGAAACTCATTATAAGAAAAATATATTCTGCTAAAGCCGGGAGAGATGTAATGATGTCTCAACAAACCATCAGTGATGATAATATAAGAAACAGCGTGAAAGTAAGCAATGGAAAATGAAAATATTTGCCTGGAGAATGCAACCTGTGCCATGTGCCGCACGGAACACCAGTGTTACAACATGTTTGTGTTATCCATGCCTAGAAAACAGCTCATTTCTGAGCTTATGTGCCTCGCAGGATCTTTAATTCGCACTGAATTTCTAACAATGTCACAGTTGCATGAAGGGCAGAATATGCGCAGCTTTTATATATTTTCTCACTCTATTTTTATAAAAAAAATAGATAATATAACTTTTTTCATCATTGACGTAACAAATAACTGTACAGTTTCTTTTTTATGCAAGTGTTCAGAGATAAATAAAAAAATAGGGATATCATGTCATATCCCACATAGACAGGGCGGACTGACCATTCGCCCACTCGGGCACTGCCCGAGGGCCCCAGGCCACTAGGGGGCCCCATCAGGGTTGCCAGCCTCTGTAAAACCAGGGACAGTATGTAAAAATCTGTGTTTTTTTTATATCTGTCTCTGAAATGTCCCTTACTGACATCCTTTTGGTCTAAAAATTATAAAAATTAGAGATTATAGCTGCCCCATCTCTCCAGTACCTTCTGAGTCAATATAAACATATCTGTGTATACTGTGCGATTGTATACTGTGTGTGTGTGTTTGTGTATACTGTGTGGCCCCATAATCTCTGATTGCCTGGGGGCCCCATAATCTCCTATTGCCCGGGGGCCCCATGAGTCCGTCCGCCCCTGCACATAGAATACACTAAAAGTGATTGTAAGGATTTTTTGTTTTTTTGTTAAAATAACAAACGTGCAATTGTTTTGCATAGAGTAGCTCCGATACTCTTCTTCTTCATTTTAACTGACTAGTTCACAGCAGAACGTGGTGCTGGAAACCCTCTTTCCAAATGCACTGTATTTTTGATCTGCAGGAGGTGTCAGTGTTAACTTAAGGTTACCCCAAATGTAGGTCGCAAATGCAATGTGTTTGTCTGCACTGAATTGCTTGGTACAGAAGTGTCATGCGATCCGGGTTGCTGTTCGTTTTTTTATACTTGTACTATTTTTTGTGCAATCTGGTGCAATTTTAGCCCATACAAATGGATAGGCTGAAATCACACTTTACCCAGATTGCATGTGAGGAACGCACAGCGCATGTGATTCATGATGTGAACCAGCCCTAAATGCCCTGATGGGACCTTAGCATTGACTGAATGACCTTGACCCTTCTATACTTAGGGTGGCCATATGCAGTTCGAATCTCAGCCTATTCAACAAGAACCGGCCTAGATGTATGGACAGGTTGATTGTACCCAAAGAAACCCATTGATCGACTTGGGTACAACCAGCATGTTGGATTTGTAGGATGTAATTATTGCAACCCTTGGTTGCAGCAAATAAAATTGTATCATCTATGGCTGGCTTTAGCTACAGTTTAGCTGGGTGCACCAATCAACTTATTGTATTGAATGAGGCCCAAGTCTCTCTGTTTCTCTATCCTTATTTGTCCTTCATTTTGGTGTGATGTATGCACTATTTATCCAATAAAAGGGGCTTTTGCAGCGCTACACTTTTCATCCAATTTCTATATTGTTGCATTTCTAAATTGTATTAATTATAATAATAGAATAGTACAGGTTTAAAAAAAAGTACTTGTAGGTTTAATTGATCATTTAATTCTCCATGTAAGGGGAATGTGGCAGGGGGTTTCTCCTTGGCCTGCATACTTTTTGCTAATAGGTGTCCATCTTTCTGATCCCAGAAAGTTGGGAGGTATGGTATTGTGTCTGGATTATTTACTGGTACAGAATGGCCAATCAGGAGTAATGACAAAGCATACTCATAACACTCCATCATGGTGCACATTCAATGAAGAGTAACATACCCCCCTATTCCTTCTAGGTGACAAGGCCTCAGGCTGGGTTCACACCACAGCATGGAGCCGCTCACAGTAGGAGTCTGGTGCATCTCAATTCACCATTTAAGGTCAGATTTCAGACAGAATCTTTGGCTGAATTCAGACCTAAAACTGACCAAAGGATGCACACTTCTCCTGTGCAATTCGCACTAGAGCTGCTCCGAAATGGTGTGAACCGGCTCCATAGAGAGCCGGTCACAATCTCCTGACATATCCAGCGTTACTTCCCTGCTCTTGTGCCAGTATTCAGGATTTCCACATATCTGGCATCTGTGCACAGATGACAAGACTTTAACCCCTGTTCTAATGCAACACTTGGTGGTCTTCTAAATGCTTTTCTCCCAGCAGGAGAAAGCTGCATTAAAAATGCATCTAAAGCTGCATTCTTTAAAAGCGTTTAGGTGAATTTAGACACGTTTAGGCATGTCAAGCATATTGGCATTCATTCATTTCATTGGCCAGAATATTATCACCCCAGACTTTTGTTTGCAGCAAAATGCACCTCTTCTAAATGCGCTGACCCCTTTTTTTATGCTTTTAAAAGACATTGCCTCTAAATCTAAATCAGTGAACACCTATGCATGCATGGACACATAGGCTAAAAAAGTGCATTTAGAGACTCAAATGCCCTTAAAAGAGGCATTTTTGATGCCTATTGTGCATGAGGCCTAAATAGTTCAACTGCCAGGTAGCCTCTCCACCTTTGGCACTTGGCACCCTATACAGAAAGTCAGTTTTGACAGCAAATCGTCCACAGCTGGTCTTTTTCTCGCTTTTATGTTGGTGTCTGCTAGGAACTGTAATTAAACCTACATGCTAAAATAAAAGGTAATATGCTGCTGGAATAAATAACTCAAATAATTTGTGACAAGAAAAATACCATATAGCATTAAAAATGAGCAGCTGGGTCCCCTATGTCTCCTATGACTCCTGCAGCTGCCTCCACTTAGGTCCATTAAACTAAGGTTGAAAGAAAGGAAATACAAGATACTGGAGCAGTGAAATACTAGGAAAACTTTAAAATGACAGTTGTAAATCTGTAAGCTGTAGAATGCTGCAAAGCTATATCAGGTGTAAGGATGAGCTTAGGCTTCTTCGCATGCTCCACGTGCAGAGCCCCCCAGGAAGTTGGCGCAGCACTTCGCTAATCACAGGCAGTGAAACATTGCCCCGATGTGCGGCTGCAGAGATAGGGCAATGTCTCACTGCCTGTGATTAGCGCAGCTCTGCGCCAACTTCCTGGCGGGCTCTGCACGTGGAGCGTGAGAACACGCCTGAGCTCAGTCCTAATCAGGTGCAATGTGTTGAGCTTGGTTGCGAGCCGTATACCTTAGCCCTCATTTGCATTTATTGGGCCATTCCGATGTCCTGCTGGCCATAAAAAGCACCTGGTGAGTCAAGGGTGGACCTTAACTGGACTGTGAAGAGAAGGGGGGGGGTCTAAAGTACTGAGTGTTCACCATTGTGGAGTAAGGCTCACTGTGCTCAGCTGACTCATGTGAGGACAGGCAGATATTTGTCTACCTGAGATCGTTGCCTGTCTGTGACTAGCCTATCTTCAAGCTGAATTCCATTTTTTTTTGCATAGTTACACTGGTCCAGCTTGGACCATCTTAAAGTGGAGGTAAACACGATTCATGAAATTTGACCTAGGCACATATACCTGTAGTGTTCACTTGTCTCTCTCCAATGCACTCCTGTGTCTTACTGCTGTATCGTTCCTCTGTTATCAGTGTGATAACTTCTGACAGGTTCTCCGACACCCGAGATAAAAACAGCCTGAAATGTGTGTCGGGGTGGGTGCAATAAATAGATTAGCAGAGTACTTGTCTTGTCACAGCACAGCTCTGCATATTCTATCCCTCCTCCACCTATATGGAGGTGGGGTGTGTGCCTTTCCTTGAATCAGCTGTCTCCCAGTGTATGCCAAGACTACACTCCTATTGCTGAACGGAATAAGGCAGTACAAATTCTAACACAATGTTAGGATTATAAAGAGTCTAGAAAGCTGAAGACAGCAGATACACATGTAAAACTTATGTAGGGAGATTTGATTTATCTCTGTTTATCATCTGAGGCTGTTCACTTAACTGGATATAGGGGAGGGTTTACATCCGCTTTAAAGCAGAACCAAAGGCATTTAAGAACAGGCAGGCCAATATCGTATAAGAGACATGCAATATTTCTTGTGCAATAAAGTACACCTACCTACCTGCTCATACTCTTCTGCTGCATGTAAACGGAGCTACACATATGCAGCTCAGCTTACATTTCCAGCATGTTTCCTGTTTGCATGTGCAGGAGTTACGTCATCCCATACCAGCCAATAGAGATGCCCGAAAACCACATCCGGGAACAAAATGTCGGCATCGGTGAAGGACCTGGGCCGTTACAGTGGAGGTAAGTTTAGTGTCCTACTTCTGCTTTAAGGCTGACCACACATTATACAATTTTCTTGTACAATTTTCCTTTAGATTTACCAAAACCATATAATCTGAGGTCAAACCTAAACAATCTGTAGGCAACCAGGCAGGTCCTTGCACTACATAGTTGAATGTAAATCTAAATGAAATTGATCAAGTATGGCCAGCCTTAGTATGTATGTGCGATGACTGGAAGGTCCCCAGGAAAGATGGAAATCACTGTAGTGTAGCCTGCTAGAGTGATTTCCAACTTCCAAGAGGATCTTCCAGGTATGACGCATGCATACTTCAGTCGAAGCTGAACCAATGTAATTATGCAAAAATATACATACCCGGAATTCAGCGGACACAACCATCCAGTGGCAAAAGCAAGCTAAGCTCTTCATTGGCCTCTTCATTTTGTGTGGGGTTTTTTCCTAAGAAAGTGAAACAAGTAAAATAAAAAATGTAAATCATCAGTCCAAAAGGTAAGCAAAATTTACAACATAAGAGAAAAAAAATCACAAATACAAATAACATATAGGAACATATTTATAAAGCAGTGAATATGACATTCTCTAAACATCCACTGTAAGTGAATCTAAAACACAGGCATTGGAAGATACACCTGCAGTGGATTTTTAGTGAATGTCACGTTCACTGTTTTAGAATATACCTATAAATGAAATACATTAAACTCCCCTAAAAACATCCAAAACTGTACATAAGAAAAAAATAGATTTTCTTTTTTCCAGCGAATTTCACCTAAGCAGCCCAATGCGTTCTCGATTTGGCCAAATGGCAATTTTTCTGAAATCACTCAGCTAATCTTACACGTTTTATTTTGCTGGTGACACCAGCGTGTCATTGTCACCAAGGGGAAATCTACCCATTGTAACCACAGACAGCAATAAAAGGCTGATAGAGGATTATTTTCCCACACTCTCAAAAGCAAAACAAAAAAAAATAAAAAATGGATTTGGGCTTGAAATAATTATGCAGGTACCTATGACTAAAATAGGATGCTTTTTATTTTAGCAAAGCAGCATAAATCTAGCATTTACATAAATGTCTACATCAGTCAGACAAATAGAGCAGTTGCAGTCAGAGGTTTGATGTGTTGTAATTAGGATAGATCCAGTAGAAAAGCTCAGCTT
This sequence comes from Lithobates pipiens, assembly GCF_037356315.1. Lineage (NCBI taxonomy): Eukaryota > Metazoa > Chordata > Amphibia > Anura > Ranidae > Lithobates > Lithobates pipiens. The sequence goes on from NW_027507790.1 coordinate 195,964,827, forward strand.
TGGATGACTTGTAACATCTGAACTACGAGGTCTGGTCGACTCTCCTCCACCTGCTTCCTTATACATTGCAGACAATTCATAGGGACAGAACAATTGTCGCCCTGAGCAGGTAGAGGACCACTGGTTACTATGGTTACAATCCCTTTCTCTGATTTAACTATTGCTTCTCATGTACATGATAGCATTTATTCCTTGGCATTTGTTTCATGTGGATCCACTGTGGAGCGCCTGCAATGATCAAAGTGGAGAGCTGGAATAGGCTCCCTCTGTGTGCTGAATATAACCCACTAATGAATATGCCACAGAAAGAGCCTGCATGATCCTCCCATGAAACCTGACTTGTCAGCGCATGAATGAAGGTGTAGATTTTAGCTTTGTGGGGAAGGGGGAACAAGGCCATCTGAGAATGCATCAGCGGGCCCTAGGATGAAAAGTACATTTATCTTCACTGGCAAAGGCTAATGGCACAGATTCAGCATATTTGGGCTGAAATGTTTCTTATGGTGACCTTTTCGTGTACATGTGAAAAACAAGTGCAAAATTGGATTCTTCAGCTGCATATATTTCTTTAAATAATCAGTATAATTTCCCAAAATATTAAAGTGGAGCTTTAGTTTGAAAATTAGGTCCTGCTAGATCACTAGATGTAAAACAGTAAAAATAACAATAACGATAACTGCCTATACTGTTTAAAATCCAGTAATACACTGTCTCACCTTGCTGTGCACATGCTCAGTTGCTCTCGACTTTTAGGCACTGCCGAGTTTGTAGATGCCGGTCTGCTGACAGCTTTAAAGCGGAATTAAATCTTCCTATCCTTTATAGCCAAGAAAGCTGCTTTTGTTTGATCTGCAATTGCCATGGTGCCCGTGTGATCAGTTATGTCACAAGCCATTTGACAGTTTGGTTGAGGACACAAGCAAATGTGACAGTTAGCAATCCTGGAATTTCAGGAATGTAAGGGCTACTTTACACTTGTTTTAATCATGCTTTGGATATGCTTTGTTAAAACTCTCTGAACGGCAGTCAAAGCTCCTGTCACTAAGGCCCATTTCACACTGGGGCGGTGCGGCCGTCGTCTTAGCGGTGGTTTGCGGCTGTTAGCGGGGTGGTTTTAACCCCCGCTAGCGACCGAAAAAGGGTTAAAACCGCCCTCAAAGCGCTGCTGCAGCGGTGCTTTGCCGGCGGTATAGCCGCGCTGTCCCATTGATTTCAATGGGTAGGAGCGGTTTAGGAGCAGTGAATACACCGCTCCTTCACCGCTCCAAAGATGCGGCTAGCAGGACTTTTTTTTTACCGTCCTGCTAGCGCCCTGCTCCAGTGTGAAAGCCCTCGGGCTTTCACACTGGAGTGAAAGAGGCCAGTTTTTTCAGGCGCTACACAGGCATAATTTTTAGCGCTGTAGCGCCTGAAAACCGCCCCAGTGTGAAAGGGGCCTTACAGTCCTGTTTCACCTTTTGCTTGGTGCTTAGATGAGGCTTCGATGAGGCTTCAGTGGGGCTTCGATGAGGCTCTGGTGCAGCTTCATGTCAGGAACCATGAATCAGACTGAGTACAGTTAAATCACATTTGTTTAATAATAAAAGTAAATAGAACAAACGTAGTCAAAACATAGCCAGAGTTCGGAATGGAAAGGATACTCAGAAAAGCCAAATGTCAGGGAGCCAGAGATGAGTGTAGTAAAACAGCAAGCAGGATCTGGAGCCAGAAAGGATGTCAGCCAAGCAAGTTTTTTAACAGGAATGCAGGTGAGCGTCTCTGTGATGTTGACTAAGGTGAAAGCAGAGATCCTCTGGGTTGGACAGCTTAAGTAGGCAGGTCTGACGAGCAGAATATCATCAACAGCTGAGTAACTGTGGAGAGATAGGAGCTGGCAATTAGCCGACAGCTGAATGGCCAGCCCAGAGAAGGAAGGGCTGTGCCCAGCCCTGACACTTCGATGGGGCTTCAGTGACACTTTCAGTGAGTCTTCAGTGGGGCTTCAAACAAGCTTTGCCATAGACTTCTATGGAGGCTTTAAAGACGCTTTGATGCACCACTAAACCTACATGGGGTTTAATTTTTGAAGCAAAGCCAAAGCAAAGCAAAAGCAAGGTGTAAACAGGACTGTAAGGTAACCATTTTATTTAGTGACAGCATTGAGAGAGCTTTAACAAAGCCTGTCTGAAGCCTTGTTTTGAAGCAAGTGTAAACTAGCCATTAATGTCTTGAAGCTGAAGCAAGTGTAAATGAGCCCTAACTGTTTTTTTTTAACCATTAAATTGATGGGTTTAGTTTTGCTTTATGATTTACTACTGGGGCTCTGGGCTTCAGCAAAATGGCAACCTACAGCAAGAAGAAACAGGAGCAATGCTTGAGGCAAATTACAGCACACACTAATATTGGTAGCATATTTATTTATTTATTTATTTATTTGTGCTGAGATTAGCCTTTATTCTTCTTTCAAACTTTTTTTTTATTATTATTATTATTGTTATAAAAAAAAAGTACAAATCAGATTCCAATATAAAGGGAACAAAATGCATACATGTGGGTACAAAGCTCAGCAGTGTGTCAGTTCTAAGGACACAATAATTATGCATTGTACATAATGAATAAAAGGAAAGTAGAGGAAGAGGGCAGAGGAAAGAGATGAAAGTAAGAAAGAGGGCAGAGAAAAGAAGCAAGGAGGACAGAAGGGAGGTCGACTGCTCTGGACCAGCACAAGGACCTAGTCGCAGTAGTCGGTAGCATAATTATTAATGTGGAATGTATGTTCCTTGCAAAAGAACTTTATTTTTTCTCAAGATGTTGTTCAGCTTTAAGGACCGTCTCACCATCTGCTATGGTAAAATCTCTGGGGTGCTCTCATGTCCCACTAGACACCTAACCCAACTTCAGAGTGGCTGCAAAGTTGTTACAACAGGGATTTTAACCCATTCCTGACCAGGGGTCATTATTGGCTAAATGCCCAGACCAAATATAGCAGTTTCAGAAATGATCAGTTAACTTGACAATAATACCGGGTACACATTATTCGTTATTTTTTATTTTTTTCATTCAACCCCGCGGGTTGTCCGAGAAATAAATTGTCAGCTCCGGTTGGAGCCACTGTACTAACCACGCAAGGTTAGTTCCGCAATCTCCCCCCGCTGAGTTGTTGTTCTGACAGGGGGATGTATCCACTCCCCCAGCCAGAACACTCCAATCAACGCTGCCATTGGCTGAGAGTGATAATCATGAGTCGGTTGGATGCTGGTTTTCCAGCATGCATGTCTGACAGACAGACAGACATACACACGGGTTGAATGTCAGAAGTATTTTTTTAATCGCCCATTGTCTCCCAACATTCGGCCCTTGTGTACCCGGCTTAAGTCTAGAACTAATTTGTTTCCTTAAATTATTTTACATTGTTTTTTAAGGACATTTTATTTTTTAACAGAAGTATTTATATAGTGCCAACAATTTACACACCTATACTGTGCTTTTCATATATATCATACTTTCACATCTGTCCCTGCCCATAGGGAGCTTATGAGGTCCCTAAATCAGATTCACTTTTATTTGATTACTGTATACTGTATACATACATTAAATACCAATAAAATGTAAGTAGCAGCCTGTGAAAATAATATAAATATATTGAAAGTAATGTATATTATAAAAGTAGGACAAAAAGATACTAATACACTTAAGGACCGGAAGATTTTCCCCTTAATGACCAGGCATTTTTTTGCGATACGGTACTGCGTCACTTTAACTGACAATTGTGCAGTCGTACAATACTGTACCCAAACAATGACGTCCTGACATCCAAACAAATTGACGTCTTTTTTTTACCACAAATAGAGCTTTCTTTTGGTGGTAATTGATCACCTCTGCGATTTTTTATTTTTTGCGCTATAAACAAAAAAAGAGCGTAAATTTTGGAAAAAAAACTATATTTTTTACTTTTTGCTATAATAAATATCCCCAAAAATTAAAAAAATTCTTCATCAGTTTAGGTCAATATGTATTCTTATACATATTTTTGGTTAAAAAAAATCGCAATAAGTGTATATTCATTGGTTTGCGCAGAATTGAGAGAGTCTACACACCATGGGAAAGATTTATGGCATTTTTATGACCTATTTTTTTTTTCTTTTACTATTAATGACGGTGATAGCGATCTTTAGCGGGACTGCGATATTGCGGTGGACAGACCAGACACGTTTGAGCTATAAAAATGCACTGACTACTGTGTAAATGTAACTGGCAGGGAAGGGGTTAACACTAGAGATGAGCCGAACACCCCCCGGTTCGGTTCGCACCAGAACTTTCGAACGGACCCCAAATTCAAACGAACTTTAGAACTCCATTGACGTCTATGGGACTCGAAAGTTCGAAATTAAAAGTGCTAATTTTAACGGCTAATATGCAAGATACTGTCCTAAAAAGGGTTTGGGGACCTGGCTCTTGCCCCAGGGGACATGGGTCTATGCCTAAAATGTTTTTAAAAATGGCCGTTTTGGCGGGAGCACTGATTTTAATGATGATTAAAGTGAAAAAAAAAGTGAAATATTCCTTTAAATATGGTGCCTGGGGGGTGTCTGTAGTATGCCTGTGAAGTGCCACGTGTTTCCCGTGTTTAGAACAGTCCCTGCACAAAATGACATTAAACAGAAATAACATCATTGAAAACTGCTTGCGGTTTTAATGTTATATCTGGTTCCTGCAATATGGTTGAAAACCATTGAGAAAAATGGCATGGGTAGCCCTCCCTGCCCATTACCAGCTCCTTTGGGTCCTGTACGCATATCAAGGGGAACCCTGTACCCATATTAAAAAAAGGAAATGTGTGTGGCCCCCAGGCCCTATATACTCAGAACAGCAGTATACAGGCGGTGCAAACAAGACAGGGACTGTGTAGGTTTGTTGTGTTAAGTTGAATCTGTTTGTAATTTTCAACTGGTACATTTTTAAAGTGTAGCTCCAGTCAAAAAAACTATTTTTAAGCTTTTTGGAAAACATAGGGACGGGTTATCACCCCTGTATAATTTGTTTTGTCGTCCATCTTTTTTCATCTCACTTGCTGTTGTCTCCTTCCGTTTGCAAGTAGGAGATGTTTGTAAGTTGGATGTTTGAAAGTAGGGGCCTGCCCTATATGCTCTGCAGAAATGGCGGAACAAGGTGTTGGTTTTGCCACAACATTGTAAGCCCTCAAAGTGACTCTTGCTGGGCGCTGGAGCGCCCTGCTGTGAACGATTATATCAAGAATTGTAATTACATGCCATTGTTGAACAGTGGTAGAAAAATTTACCTTTGGTGGTTGTGGTGCTGGGGCCACAACACTATAAGTCCTCACAGTTACTCTGGGTGGGCACAGGAACGGGCCCCCCTGTGAAATATTATATCAAGAATTGTAATTACATGTCCCTGTTAAACAGGGGCAGAAAAATTGGGCCTTAGGCACTGGTGCTGGTGCCACGACACTGCAACCTCTCCCATATACTCTAGTTTTATTGCAGGAATTAGCCCTGCTGCAAAGCATTGCATCAAAAATTGTACTTAAACGCCCCTGTTAAACAGGGGCAGAAAAATTGGGCTAATGGCATCACCCAGAACCAGAAATGTTCTTCCAACATATCAGCGGAGGAGGAAGAGGATAGACAATCAACATAACAGGACAGTCACTCAGCATCAGCATAGGCAGTCTTGAAGGGATGTGATATTTCAAAAAAAATTATTCGGTTACATCAGCTTCGGGTGCTTGGTAGCTGTGGGTGATCCAAGACTGATTCATCTTGATGAAGGTCAGTCGATCAACTGATTCGGTGGACAGGCGCACCCTGTGATCGGTAACAAAGCCACCAGCAGCACTGAAGGTGCGTTCCGAAAGAACGCTGGATGCAGGACAGGCCAGTAGCTCAATTGCATACTGTGCAAGCGCTGGCCAGTGATCCATCCTCAAGACCCAGTAAGCCAGAGGATTTTCGGTGGGAAAGGTGTCCAAGTCTGACCTTGCCCCTAGGTATTCCTGCACCATGTAAATCAGACGCTGGCGATGGTTGCTGGAACCGATCATACCTTGGGGCTGCGGACTAAAAAATTGTCTGAAAGCATCGGTCAGACGGCCACCTTCTCCACCGCTCCTTCTGACCGATGCCTCAGCAACACGTTGTCCAGGACCAGGAGTTTGTAACCTCCCAGTCTCTGGGAACGCGTTGCACAGACCTTTTTGCAAGGCCTCCCGGAGATGTCTCATCCTCTGCTCCCTCTGCGATGGCAAGATAAGGTCGGCAACCTTACCCTTGTACCGTGGATCAAGGAGAGTGGCCAGCCAGTAATGGTCCCTCTCCTTGATCCGAAGAATACGAGGATCCTTCCGCAGGCTTTGCAGGATCAGGGAGGCCATGCAGCGTAGGTTAGCTGAGGCATTCGGTCCGGGGTCACTAAAGGCAACATGATCCGCAGCTACCTCCTCCCAGCCACGTACAAGTCCACGTGTTTCTTGGGACTGTAAATCATCACTACAAGACTGCTGCTGCTGATGCTGAGTGCCAGACTCCACCTCCATGCTGACACAATCATCCTCCTCCTCCTCTTCCTCCTCCTCATCCTCTTCCTGTGTGATGGGTGGCACAGCAGGAACACTGTCTGGATAAATGGGGCCTTGAGAGGCAAGGAAGTCCTCCTCTTCCTGCCTCTGTTCTGCCTCAAGTGCCCTGTCCATTATTCCACGCAGCGTATGCTCCAAGAGGTGGACAAGAGGTACAGTGTCACTGATGCATGCACTGTCACTGCTCACCATCCTTGTGGCCTCCTCAAACGGTGACAGGACAGTGCATGCATCCCTGATCATGCCCCACTGGCGTGGTGAGAAAAAACCGAGCTCCCCTGACCCTGTCCTGGTGCCGTAGTCGCACAGGTACTCATTGATGGCCCTCTGCTGCGTGTGCAGCCGCTGCAGCATGGCCAACGTTGAGTTCCACCTGGTGGGCATGTCACATATAAGGCGGTTCTTGAGCAGGTTCAACTCCTTTTGGAGCTCAGCCAGCCGAGCACAGGCATTAAATGATCGGCGGAAATGCACACAGACTTTCCTGGCCTGCTTCAGTACATCCTGTAAGCCGGGGTACCTGCCCAAGAACCGCTGCACCACCAGGTTAAGGACGTGAGCTACACAGGGCACATGGGTCAGTTGTCCCTGTCGGAGGGCGGAGAGGAGGTTGGTGCCATTGTCACAAACCACCATTCCTGGCTTAAGCTGGCGTGGCGTCAACCACCTCTCGGCCAGCCCCTGCAGAGCTGACAAAACATCCGCCCCAGTGTGGCTCCTGTCCCGCAAACAAACCAGCGCAAGCATGGCATGGCATCGTTTTGCCTGCGTACTTGCGTAGCCCCTGGAATGCCTACGGAGCACCGCTGGTTCTGAGGACAGAGCACTGGAAGAGGCCATGGAGGAAGAAGAAGAGGAGGGGGTGGAGGAGAGAGGTGTGTCACAACAAATAGTAGCATTTTGGAGGCGTGGTGGCGGAACAACCTCCAACACTACTGCACCTTGTCCTGCATCCTTCCCAGCTGCCAGAAGAGTGACCCAATGGGCCGTGAAAGACAGGTAACCTCCCTGTCCATGCCTGCTGGACCATGAGTCAGCGGTAATATGCACCTTACCGCTGACCGCCCTGTCCAGCGAGGCAAGGACATTGCCTTCCACATGCCGGTAGAGAGCCGGAATCGCCTTCCGTGAGAAAAAGTGGCGTTTGGGGACCTGCCACTGAGGAACCGCACATTGTACAAACTCACGGAAGGGGGCCGAGTCTACCAACTGAAAAGGCAGCAGTTTAGCCAAGCTAGCATTCAACCGCTGGGCATGTGGATGGCTGGGAGTGAACTTCTTTCGCCGGTCCAGCAGCTGGGGCAGGGACATTTGCCTGCTATAATCGGACGTGGGTGTACCGCTAGCAGAGTTCCCGGAAGCACTTGGCTGTGACACACCTAACTTCATTCCTCTCAGAGCAGGTTTCAGAGAGGACTGAAGGTCTAGTGGGGTTGGAGATGCCAGCTGATGAGGAGCAAAGATAGGTCCGCTTTGTTCTTTGGTATGGGTCTTTGAGGTACGCTTGCCAACGAGCTGCAGGGCAGGTCAACATATGTCTGGTCAAGCATGTGGTGCCCAAGCGGCTGATGTTTTGGCCACGCGAGATACGCTTGAGACATATGTTGAAAATAGCAGCGGTGCGATCTGATGCACTCATCTCAAAAAAGGCCCACACCAAAGAACTTTTAGAATAACGCGCAGAGGCAGCGCCCTGCACAGGCGGAGCTCTGCGGTGTGATTCAGTCGGTGTGCTGCCCCTAAGCTGGCCCCCGGACGGCATCCTGCCTCGTTGGACATGTGCCTCCTCCTCCTCCTCTCTCCTGCCAGGCACCCACGTGGAGTCAGTGCCCTCATCATCCCCTCCCTCTTCATTGCTGTAGCAAACCTGGCAGTATGCTGCAGCTTGTGGAACATGACTGCCAGATTGCTGTCCTTCTTGAGCATCCCCTCTCTCTGCGCTCACGCTACTGCCTTCCTCTAGCTGAGTGTCATCATCAGAGCCCACAAAACACTGGGCATCCTCCTGGAGCAGGTACCCAACACTGTGCTCAAAGAGTTCAGGAGAATTCTCAGGAGGACGTGGTGGGTCTAGGGAAGGAGTCACTGATGATGACATTGAGAGGAGGGAAGACGATGCGTTGGCAGCTGCTTTGCTAGTACCCTAAGACTGGGTGAGAGAAGATGAGGAGGATGAAGAGGGCTTGGTCATCCACTCTACCAAGTCGTTGGCATGTTGCGGTTCAACATGTCCAGCTGCCGAAAAGAAGGACAAGCGTGTCCCATGGCCACGTGCTGATGACAATGCACCACGTCCACGACCAGCACTGTTGTCTCTAGACATAGAGCCTGCTTGCCCTCTTTTATTGGCTCGCGCCTGTCTGCCTCTCCTTGCTGGCCTTCCAGACATGGTAATGGCCTGAAGGGAGTTGGGTAAAACAGCAGTGTAATGGAGTCACATAACACCCACTAAGCCCTGCAGATGGCTCTATTAGAGAACAGCAATAAACGGTAGATACAGGTGTATATTGTGCTGGAGTCACACAACACCCACTAACTCCTGCAGATGCCTTTATTATAGAACACCAGAGATAAAGGGGTATACTGTAATGGAGTCACACAACACCCACTAAGCCCTGCAGATGGCTCTATTAGAGAACAGCAATAAAGTGTAGATACAGGTGTATATTGTGCTGGAGGCACAAAAAATACACTAACTCCTGCAGATGCCTTTTTTATAGAACACCAGAGATAAAGGGGTATATACAGATGTATACTGTGCTCTGCTGGAGGCACACACAACTTCCAATAACTCCTGCAGATGGCAAGTGGGCTCAAATACAGAAGAGCTATGTAGACGGATATAGCGGTGTGTACTGGGTACAGAGCACGCAGACAGCACGCACAAGCTCCTAACACTACTGACTGCAAGCTCTATTATAAAAGATAGATCACTAGCTATATAGGTGAGGTGAATATAGCGGTGTATACTGCGGTCAGGGCACACAGACAACAACCACTACACAACAGCAAGATCGAAAATCAGCCGATAACGATCGGTGTGTACTGTGTTGAAGGTACACAGAACACCCACTAACTGCTTCAGACGCCAACACACTACACTAGGCCGCCGCGCTGGCGGCCTTATATAGTGTGGGGCGTGTACTACACAGCCTGAGCTATGATTGGCCACAGGCACTGTGGCCAATCATGGCTCTCCTCGCTGCTGGCGCTGTGATTGGCCAAGCATGCGGGGTCACAGTGCATGCTTGGCCAATCATGAGCCAGCAATACACTGTGATGACGCAGTGCATTGTGGGCCGTGAGCGCCACACGAATTTGGCGCGAACGGCCCATAACGTTCGGAATTCACCGAACGGGCGAACAGCCGATGTTCGAGTCGAACGTATGTTCGGCTCGAACACGAAGCTCATCCCTAGTTAACACTAGGGGATGATCAAGGGGTTAAATGTATTCCCTCGTGTGTGTTTCTAACTTTATGGGGATGGAACTGACTGGGGGAGGGGACATATCGCTGTTCCTACTTACTAGGAACAAACAATCAGTCTGCTCTCCCCTGTCAGAACAGGGATTTGTGTGTTTACACACACAAATCCCCATCGTGGCCCTCGTGCCCACGATTGCGGGTGGCTGGCAGAGATCGCGCGCGCCGGCCACTCGCATCGGGTCCCCACCATGCAGCGGGTGCATATGCGTGCCTCCGGTGGTGTGCACATGCCTGCTATGGCTCTTAAAGAGGCCAACGTACGGTAACAAACCACTTTGCAATAAATGTGCGTGAGCTGGTTGGCAAGTGGTTAAAGATAAATGCTAAGGTGCATTGCTATTTTTGGGAGTTTACATGTGACCACTTAATGTATAGTACCGCCTTGGGAAAGAAACTGTACTTCAATCTTTTTGTGTGCAATGGTACAATGTTTTAATAAATACCCCCTCTTTTCATTTTAACTTATTTAAAGCCTATCTCTGTTCAAAAAAAAATGCTGCCCAGACACTGCAAGGGTTTAAATAGTTTAGGTCTGGGAGACTGGGGGAAAGCAGATTATTTCCCTGAGCCCAACTTACTCACTACACACAGTCCCTCAGTGCCCCCCTTGACGTATTCACGTACAATGGAAGGCTATTGGCCCTGCTCTTTTCTTGAGGATGACAGAGGACCTGTGACCATCTAAGCATAGGGGACAAGGTCAAGTCCGGGGGAGTGGAGGATCCTATTAGTATAGTTACCTTTTCAAATCCCTTAGACCCAAATGAGCTTTTAACCCTTACAGAGCAGGAGAAGCCCCACTGCAAGGGAAATGTGTTGTTTATCCTGCAGTTCAGGTCAGGGGCGTAACTAGAAATCACAGGGCCCCATAGCAAAATGTTGTATGGGCCCCCCCCACCAAAAAAAATGAACTAATGCCATTAAACAACAGACTACCACACCCATGTGGCACAGTACCCAGGCAACGGCTTATATTAATTTTGAACAACAAAGTATGCAGTATACTCTATGCAGCCCCTGAAGGGAACACATTGCTGACCTCCAGGCCTTTTAACCAATTTCTGTTCTGTTATATAAAATGAAATAGTTCAACTCACCATAATGCAAAATCAGTGGGATCCCTGAGCGTGTCACTTGCCATCATCGCCTGCCACCAGATGCAGATTGTAACTTATCAAACGTTGCGGAATGTCACCTACCACATGTTGCGGATTGTCCACTTGCCACATCCCAGATTGTCACTTGCCAAGTCACCTGCCACACATTATGGATTGTCACATGCCACGTCCTGGATTGTCACTTGCCACGTCACTTGCCACACATTATGGATTGTAACTTGCCACGTCCTGGATTGTCACTTGCCACACATTAAGGATTGTCACTTGTCACATCACCTGCTACACATTGCAGATTGTCCACTTGCCACGTCGCCTGCCACCAGATGCAGATTGTCACTTGTCACACGTTGCAGAATGTCACCTGCACATGTTGCGGATTGTCCACTTGCCAAGTCCCGGATTGTCACTTGCCACATTACCTGCCACACATTACGGATTGTCACTTGCCATGTCCTAGATTGTCACTTGCCACGTCTCGGGTTGTCACTTGCCACGTCACCTGCCACACATTACGGATTGTCACTTGTCACATCACGGATTTTCACTTGCCACGTCACCTGCCACATGTTATGGATTGTCACTTGCCACATCCAGGTTGTCACTTGCCACGTCACCTGCCACACATTACGGATTGTCACTTGCCACGTCCTAGATTGCCACACATTACAGATTGTCACTTACCACATCCTAGATTGTCACTTGCCACACATTATGGATTGTCACTTGCACGTCACCTGCCACACATTACGGATTGTCACGTCACGGATTTTCACTTGCCACGTCACCTGCCACATGTTACAGATTGTCACTTGCCACATCCAGGTTGTCACTTGCCACGTCACCTGCCACACATTACGGATTGTCACTTGCCACGTCCTAGATTGCCACACATTACAGATTGTCACTTACCACATCCTAGATTGTCACTTGCCACACATTATGGATTGTCACTTGCACGTCCCGGGTTGTCACTTGCCACGTCACCTGCCACACATTACGGATTGTCACTTGTCACGTCACGGATTTTCACTTGCCACGTCACCTGCCACATGTTACGGATTGTCACTTGCCACATCCAGGTTGTCACTTGCCATGTCACCTGCCACACGTTACGGATTGTCACTTGCCACGTCCCTGGTTGTCACTTGCCACGTTGCCTGCCACACATTATGGATTGTCATTTGCCACGTCATGGATTTTCACTTGCCACGTCACCTGCCACACGTTACGGATTGTCACTTGCCACGTCCTGGGTTGTCACTTGCCACGTCGCCTGCCACACATTATGGATTGTCACTTGCTCTGCCACTTTCCTGCTGTGTCACAGAGTCAGGCAGCAGATTATCAGTCAGGCAGCAGAGAGATAATGTCATCTCTCTGCTTCCTGGCTGCCTGCACAGTGAGGGGGGAACTGCACTGCAGGGATGAGAGGGCGGCGAGAGAAGATGTCATCTCTATGCTCCCTCGCCCGTCAGCTCCCTGATTGGCCAGCCCGCTCACGCCCACTCTCTCACCAGCGGACTGGCCACTCTCATCTGCCTCCCACTATCACCCGCGGACCCGCGGACTGCCCGCTCTCACCCGCGGAGCCGCCCGCGGTCCACCCGCGGAGCCGCGGACTACCCGCGGACCACCCGCGGAGCCGCGGACTACCCGCGGGCCGCCCGCGGACCGCCAGCTCTCACCCGCAGAGCCACCCGCGGAGCCGCGGACTGCCCGCGGGCCACCAGCGGAGCCGCCCGCTATCTCCCGCGGAGCCATAGCGCCTGTCCTCACCGGGCCCTATTTGACTGCGGGCCCCATAGTGCCCGCATGTGCTGCTATGGCGGTAGTTCCGCCACTGGTTCAGGTTTAAAGTGTATTTCATTTTCTTCACATCTATGTATTTAAAACAAATCATAGTCTCTATCATTTTCATGTACTTCTTCCATCTGAAGTACTGCCAGTCACCTTTCTTCTTTGTTCTAAACTGACCACATAAAGTTTAAATGCTGATCTGTGTTAGCGTGGTCAGTTTTCATCTTTTGTCCGGCCATTTAGAGGTACATGACAAAGACAAACAGCATGCCTGTATTGGGTAGTTTGTTCAGCCACTATGCTACTGGACCAATTACAGCCTGCATATGGCTCAAACCCCACATACCCTCCCAATCACATTTGGCCTCTGGCACACATCCTCCCAATCACAGCCTGCCTTTGAACATACCCTTTGATCAAGCACAGCCTGTATCTTGCCTCAGGCTGAACAGACTATGATATACAGGCACACCGTGTGTCTGCACAATAGCCTGTAACCCCACCCCCCACTATCAGAAAAAAAGAGATACATAATTACATGGCAGAACTTTTTAACAAAAAAATGTAGGAAAGATAATTTCTGAAGCTAAGTAAAAGAAGTTATGGCGCCAGCATAGTTATAAAAGCATTAGAAAATGTCTATAACATTGTATATGTTCACAGCTACTTTAAGCAAGTGCACACAGAAAGAAACCCTCTGGAAGCTTATCTGTAAGCTGATATTGTGATAATGTGATTGGTTCTTGATCGTGTGTCTTACCCAATAGCTATCAGTGACTGCACATGCATGGAATGGGTAGCGCACACAAGAACGTGGTAATGTTAATCCCTAAGGGGTTTAATGTGCCAAAAATAGATTTGTGCACTATGCAGATTTACATTTAAAAGAGCATATCTCCTACTCTGTTCTTGCTAACTGGATCTTGGCTGGCATCAGGGCTGGGAAAGGAGAGCTGCTGGGTTTCTATGGAGCTCACAACCTCTGACACTCCCAGAAGTGTCAAATGGGCTTCAATACATGAAGTCTATTTCCAGTATAACATGGGGGAGTGAAACAGGAAACTAAAGCCAGCTTGACTTATCAGTCTGTATATACCTTTACTCTTTACGTCTATTTAGTTAGGCAGTTGTTACAGGGTCTCTTTAAGTAAAATCATAAGAGACTCCCACCTAAGCTTTCATGGCTGACATTTATGTCTAAAAATGCCAGTTGTCTGGCTGTCATGCTGGCCTTCTGTCCTCAATATCTTGAATAAATGTCCTAAAGCTGAAGTACAACCAAAACCTATTTTTTTTTACATTTGCACAATAAAAATAAGTTGCCTCTAATGAAGTGAGCCCCATCTCTGGGTGCTTCAGTGTTTGTTAAATCTCCAACTCTTATAAAGCCTGCAGACTCCTGTTGATGCTGAACATCTGGTGAGACTTGTAGTTCCAGTGGCAGCACATATATCAAAGGAAGTCACTCAGCACCCCCTCTATTCATAAAAAGGCCTTGTATTCTTTCCACAGAAGGAGTAGGAAGGATTGTCATGTTCATCCACACCTCCTCCATTCACAGAATGCCTTGTACTCTGTGAAAAGAATGGAAGCTTTTTTTCTGGAGTAGGAGATATCTGTATTACAACTGGAACTACAAGTTTCAGTGCTGAACCTTTTGGTGTCAACAAGGGAGTGTGGACTGAATAAAGATATTTAACAAACGCTGCAGCGGCCAAATATGGGGGCACACATTATAAGAGGCAACTTTCTTTTACCGTGCGCATATACAAAAATAGGTTTTGGCCATACTTCAAGTGATACTAAAGTCTGAGTTTTCTTTTCATTAAAAAATAACAAACCTGTTATACTTACCTGCTCTATGTAATGGTTTTGCACAGAGAAGCCCAGATCCCCCTCTTCTCTGGTGCCTCTTCTGTGCTCCTGGCCCCTCCCTCCTGTCCAGTGCCCCCACAACAAACAGCTTGATATGGGGGCACCTGAGCCGTAGCTCCCTGTGTCCATTCAAACACTGCCCCCGTCCTCTCTTCATTGGCTCACTGACTTTAATTGACAGCAGCAGGAGCCAATGGCACAGCGGAATCTCTCGTGCAACATCGCTGGATGTAGATGGGGCTCAGGTAAGTATTAGGGGGGAATGCTGCATACAGAATGCTTTTTATCTTAATGCATAGAATGCTTTAAGATAAAAAAAAACCTTCTGCCTTTACAATCACTTTCAGCTTTAAACAAGTATGCTTGCGTCCCATTTTCCCGATCTGTATTCTGGTTTTTAATTAGATATGAAGCCATGTGGTAGGCAATAGGTATTCCATGTCAATGGGCCACACTTCTAGCATTTTAAAACTGAGTTCAACAATAGCAGCCCCCATATATCCTCATCACAGGTTTATTTTTACCATATTTGCTGAATTGCAAAGTTTTGCAGATTGGAAATTAAAGAAAACTGGATATTACATTTTTAGTGGCATTTCAGCACAGAACTGCTTATACTGGGGGAAAATTAGCACCATCCCAATTCTAGACTTTTTCTAATAACAGCACAATAGTGAGAAGTTTAATAACAGGTGCTATATTATGGGCAGATCCATGGAACAAAAAAATTTCCCTTTGCAGAAAATACATTTTTCTCTGTTGAATATTAGTGGTACGGAAGATAAATGTCAGACATTTCTATGTGAAGCAATGAGAGAGAAAGATATTAGTGGGTTATTTATCAAAGTCTCCAAGCCATACCAGATTTACAAAGAAAAATCTGTCCCATTAAAATGAAGGAGATTCTCATGATTGATTTCGAGAGCACTGATTGTGTACCCATTTTTGCCTTAGTTTTGCAGTTGAGAGATATTGATAAATGACCCCGTTATACTCATAGGAGGACATTGGATACACCGACAATAGACGACAATAGACGGAGATGGTCTTGGGCAGAAAGTAAACTATGCCTTTGAATATGGCTATAAAGGTCTAGGTGTCACTGTCATCAGCCTTTCACTATTTAGTAGTAGTATGAGGTATTTGCATAAAAATAAATTGGCAAACAAAAAACATACAATTGTTAGAAAAATAATTACAGTATTTAGGTTAAGCCGGCCATAGATGGATCGAATCTCAGCCAAATTAGATTTGATTTGATCCATCTATTTCAGGCTCATTGTACCCAAAGCAATCCATCGATCAACTTGGGTACAACCAGCATGTCAGATTTTTAGCATGCGATCATTGCCAGTGGCTATAGCCACTAGCAGCAATCACTGTGTTCTCCTGGGAGGGACAGAATTCCTGCGCCCCCTCCCCCACGGGAGGGATTGCCCCATCAACACTGACTGTGCTGATGTGAGAATAAAGCAATTTTCCTGCAAAAAAAATTGCATATTCTATGGCAGTGTTGCCAACTTACCAGATAGAAATTTACTCACACCACACCCAATATTTACTGGCACAGCCAAGTTTTTACTGGCATTTCCAAAAGTTACAAAATTATATTTTAAGTGCAATTTCAGTATTTAGGCTACATAAAGTCCTCTGTTCCGGCAAGTTCCAGCGCAATTCGTAGGAGCTTTAGAGCGCATGCGCCGCTGATGTCATTGGCTGCATGCAAGGTGAATATCTCCTAAACCGTGCAGGTTTAGGAGATATTAATTTTACCTACAAGTAAGCCTTAATATAGGCTTGCCTGTGGGTAAAAATGACCAAGCCGGGTATATCGCTTTACATTCACAATGGAACTTTTAGCTTCTTCAAGCATTTTTGGAGCCTTTTTTTCATGCGTGTTTATACACACATTTTTCAGACGTTTTCAGGTGTTAGCTAGAGTCTGAAAATGAGCATTAGTACACTCCGATTCAAGTATATAGAGACCAAAAACACTGCACTCTGCTCCAAAGAAGCTCACATACAGTATCTCACAATAGTGTACACCCACATTTTTGTAAATATTTTATTATATCTTTTCATGTGACAACACTGAAGAAATTACACTTCGCTACAATGTAAACTAGTGAGTGTAGCAGCTTGTATAACAGTGTAAATTTGCTGTCCCCTCCAAATAACTTACACACAGCCATTAATGTCTACTCTAAACCACTGGCAACAAAAGTGAGTAGACCCCTAAGTGAAAATGTTCAAATTGGGCCCAATTAACCATTTTTTGTCCACGGTGTCATGTGACTCGTTAGTGTTACAAGGTCTCAGGTGTGAATGGGGGGCAGTGTTGGGAGAGAAAAGATGTAGGTCCAAACGTAATCCTCTACATGTTTTGTGACAGAAGTCACTTCTTCAGGAGGAGTCGATCATAAACATCTATAGAGAAATACAATCTTATAATTATGTATTCACAGATAATACACACAATAAAAAACAGAATATACAGTTTACATAGATACAATAAAAAAGATAATATTGGAGTGTTATAGTCAGGCATGGCTTACCAATGGAAAAGCAATGCCTGACTATAACACTCCAAGATTATCTATACCTAT
This sequence comes from Lithobates pipiens, assembly GCF_037356315.1. Taxonomy (NCBI): domain Eukaryota; kingdom Metazoa; phylum Chordata; class Amphibia; order Anura; family Ranidae; genus Lithobates; species Lithobates pipiens. The sequence goes on from NW_027507790.1 coordinate 195,982,287, forward strand.
ATACCTGTGGGGTTTACCTGTTATCTTTTTGAATCACCTATAACTGTATGCAATAACCACTTTACTGATTGTTCTCTTTTTCAATAAATTCATATTTTTATATTTACCTTGTCTAAATCCCTGGGTACCGATATAGTCCTCAACAATTTTTGTTGTCTTGAGACATTTTTTGGAGTAGTCCCTGACACACCCACTCTTCGCGAAGTTGACTAAGGACATTGATTACTGGAACCATGTCCTATGGTCTGATGAGGCCAAGATAAACTTATTTGATTCAGATGGTGTCAAGAGTGTGTGGCGGCAACCAGGTGAGAAGTACAAAGTCAAGTGTGTCTTGCCTACAGTCAAGCATGGTGGTGAGAGTTTTCATGGTCTGGGGCTGCATGAGCTACAGTTAATTGAGGGAACCATGAATGCCAACATGTACTGTGACATACCAAAGCAGAGCACGATCCCCTCCCTTCGGAGACTGGGCCGCAGGGCAGTATTCCAACATGATAATGACCCCAAACACACCTCCAAGATGACCAATGCCTGGCTAAACAAGCTTGATAAACAAGCAAGTCTCCAGACCTAAACGCTACTGAGCATCTGTGGGGCATCCTCAACTGGAAGGTGGAGGAGCACAAGGTCTCTAACATCCACCAGCTGATGTCGTCATGGAGAAGTTGAAGAGGACTCCAGTGGCAACCTGTGAAGCTCTGGTGAATTCCATGCCCAAGAGGGTTAAGGCAGCGCTCTAAAATAATGGCGGCCATGCAAAATATGTGACCTACTCCCTTTTGTTGCCAGTGGTTTAGACATTAATGGCTGTGTGTTGAGTTGTTTTGAGGGGACAGCAAATTCACACTTAGACTCCATGCACACTGAAGCTCAAAAAAGCTTTTTATGGACACCAGATTGCTGGCAGAAAACGCTGGTTGAAAAACATGCTTTTAACAGCGTTTTGTACTAGCGTTTATGAGCGTTAGCGTTTATGGGTGTTTTTAATAAAAATACACAGAGGACACTCCTAAAATTCCACAGTGCATTCCAAACTCCCACAATGCATTGAAAAAATAGAACGCCGAACACTAATTAACGCGTGTTTATGAGCGTTTATGAGCGTTTATGCGAGTTTATTGGCTTTTAAAAAAAACGCCCAAACTCCAATAAACTGCAGTTTATGAGCTCGAGTATGCATGGAGCCTTATATAAGCTGTACACTCACTACTTTACATTGTAGCAAAGTGTAATTTCTTCAGTGTTGTAAAATAAAAAGCTATAACAAAATATTTACAAAAATGTGAGGGGGTGTACTCACTTTTGTGAGATACTGTACTTTTGAGCTTTGAGCAGCAAGTTTTAAGGGACATGATGCCCAAATGTGAAGGGGCACCATTGATTGTAAGGAGAAGCTAGATGATGAGCATTGAATTACTTTGGTAGATGTGAACTGTAAGTAAACCTGTAACCAAACTAGGTGATTAAAAAAAGCACAATTTAAAAAATGCATTAGGAAAGGTTGGTACCTTCAGAGAAAACCTTTCCAGTGATTAGTAGATCCAGAGATAAAGGCAGCTGTAATTACAAGCAAATACTGACTTTTCCTGTAAAAGCCAAGCTTGACCCTTCCCTTTCCTGCCATCTAGGTTTCACTATTGGTCAATGGGGGGATCATGCACATTCAAAGACTAATATGTGGAACCAGGCTGGATGGTTTGAATTAAACTTCACCTGGATCTACTGATCATTCTGATAGATAGCAAACATTTGTTCTCCGTGTGCCTTGTAATACAGTGATAAATAAAAAGCTTTATTTCAAACTACTCTTCTTACAGCTACCATAGTTATATATTACATACAAAGAGGTGTGACTTAAAGCAGACATTGCAATATCAGTATATAATACAATAACATACATGTCACTAGTGCCACTGTCTGATCTACATATTACTTAGATTTCTTTTGGGAACATATGCAACAACAGCCATGTTTAAGGATGAGTTCCAGCAAATATAACTAGAAAGGAGAGTGAGAGGTAGGTGTAAAATTTTAGTTACTTGCCTTTCTAATTTATAGATCTCCTAAACAACTGCAAGGAGTGAAGCAGTAATATTAGCTCTAATAATCCACACACATAGGGGTTGAAGTGACTGTAAAGTTTTTATTTTATTTTTAAATAAAAATAACAAATATGTCTATACTTACCTGCTCTGTGCAATGGTTATGCACAGAGCAGCCCCGATCCACTTCTTCTGGGGTCCCCTGCTGGTGCTCCGGACCCTCCTTTTCATCATGTGCCCCCATAGAAATCCGCTTTCCCTAGGGGCACCCGTGTCTGCTCGCTTCTGAGTGCCGCGGCTGCGTCCATTGACACAGATAGTGGGACTTGGCATAGAATGCATCAAGGTGAAAAACCTTAAAGGGTAATTCCACTTTCATGGGGAAAAAAATAATAAATAAAGAAAAAATTATGTAGCGCGTACAATTGCGATACAAGTCATATTGTGATCGAATGTTATTAAGAATGACCTTTTCTTTCAATCCGAAGCTGCTAATTTTCTATAAATGCAATGCAATATGGCTACATAGAGTTGTTCTGTACACAGAATGTGTACTGACCACTCCCCAGAAACATAATTTTTTGCTTGTGTGATTGGCTCACCAATTACGCCAGAAGTCTGCCTTAGCCCTTGTACACACAGTCGGACATTCAGACAACCAAATCCGTTGGATTTTGTCCGACGGATTTTGTCCGAAACTGTTGCATACACACGGTCGGACAAAGTTGTCGGAAAATCCGATTATACATAACGTGATGACGTTATTTTATTACGACGGGACTACGTTCAGGCTAGTAGCCAATAGCTTTGGTCTAGGAATTTGATCTGAGCATGCGTGGCACTTTGTCCGTCGGAGTAGGCTACAGATGATCAGAGTATGTCCGATCGGAGCATTTTGTCGGAAAATTTTACGGACAAGTTGGAAAACGTGGTCCGTCGGATACTCAGACGGAAACAGTCCGATGGAGAGCACACACCGTCGGATTATCAGACAAACCGGTCCGATAGGACACATTCCGTCGGAATCTCCGACTGTGTGTACAAGGGCTAAGATACAAGTCAGATACACATGGATTTCTTCAGAATAACAAAAGGTAGGAATTGGCAACAAAGGCTGTTATAATCCTTGCAATGTACATAGATCACCCAGAGGGGAATGTTTTTTTCTCAACAAAAGGGGAGTTACGCTATAAGGCTTTAGAACCACTTTAATTTACTAAAGACAAAAAACTCTGCAAAGGAAGTTGTACTTTGAAAGGAAATTTGCCCAAGAGCATAGTGAATGTGGTGAAAAGAATATGTAATCATTTACAAGGAAAAAAAAAAACATTTTTACTTGCGTGTTATTGAATAATGGAGGTCAGCCAAGCTTCATTTCATTCACTAAGCTCTGGGTAAAATTCCAATGCAAAGTAAACTGTTGTTAAACCATTGACTGACCTTTTTGAACACTCTCTTCTAGAGACAGACTTTCCCCATTTTACTTATACACAGGAAGGGTAGCAAGGTAGAGGCTGACAACTACAGGCCAGTGAGTTTAACATCTGTTGAGGTTCAATTATTGGAATTGCTTCTAAAAAAAGGATCAATGTTGATCGACCCAAAGCAGCATGGCTTTGCTGAAGGCAGATTAATCTGAATTTGTTTTTTGACTAAATTGCAAATGAGTTGGACCACAGTGGTGTTGTGGACATACCCTATCTTGATTTCAGTGATTTCAGTGTAGCATTTGATACAGTTCCACCAAAATCTCAAAAAATGTTGTACAAGCTAGTACTTAAGCTTTGGCTGGTTCAGTGGATATACAGTTGGATAAAGAATACTGTAGATCCCAGAGTGTGGTTGTAAATGGAGTTCATTCAGAAGAGTGACCAGTCAGTAGTACAAAGCTTTGTACTAGGCTCTGTTCTATTTATTCTGTTTGTAAGTGATATCACCAAAGGATTAGTGGGTAAGGTATGTCTTTTTGCCGATGACACAAAGGTGTGCAATAGGGTTGAAATTCCTGCAGGTGTCTGCAACATAGAATGCGTTCAAATTTTCTAGGCATTAGGGTGATCCGTTTGAATAGCAATCACAGCACTACCTGCATGGAATTTGCATGTTCTCCCTGTGCTTGTGTGAGTTTCTTCCGCAAACTACGGTTTCCTCCCACATTCCAAAGACATGCTGGTAGGTTACTTGGCTCCTTTCTAAATTGGCCTTGGTATGTGCATGTTTGAATGTGAGTTAGGGACCTTAGAGTGTATGCTCCTTAAGGGCAGGGACTGATGTGAATGTACAATATGTACAGGTGCCTCTCATAAAATTAGAATATCATCAAAAAATTCATTTATTTCAGTAATTCAATTCAAACAGTGAAACTCATATATTATATAGATTTATTACACACAGAGTGATATAGTTCAAGCATTTCTTTCTTTTAATTTTGATGATACTAGATTACAGCTAGTAAAAACCCCAAATTCAGTATCTCCGAAAATTTGAATATTACATAAGACCAATTAAAAAATAATTTTTATTACAGAAATGTTGGCTTACTCAAAATTGTCTTTGTACAATATAGCGTGCATTTAATACTTGGTCGGAGCTCTTTTTGCATGAATTACTGCATCAATGCAGTGTGGCATGGAGGCAATCAGACTGTGGCACCACTGAGGTGTTATAGAAGCCCTGGTTGCTTTGATAGCAGCCTTCAGCTCATCTGCATTGTTGGGTCTGGTGTCTCTCATCTTCCTCTTGACAATACCCCACAGATTCTCTATGAGGTTTAGGTCAGGCAAGTTTGTAAGGCAATCAAGCACAGTGATACCATGATCATTAACCTCCCTAGCAGTATTTCCTAGTGTGGCTTGGGGTGAATTTTTACTACCAAAAGCCATAACCCCGAGCATTGCAGGATCCCGGCAAAGTTACTCATCTTGTCCCCAGGATCCTGCGATGTCTCCCCGCTGTGTCCTCCGCTCGCTTCATCACAGTGCAGTGCTCCGTTCCCTGCGAGCGCTGCGACGCACTGGGATGGAGCCCGGCGCCAAATCCAAAAAGTGAAAAACACATAACATACAGTACACTGTAATCTTACAGATGACATTACTGTATTAAAGTATTTCACATCCCTTTTGTCCCTAATGATTTGTCCAGTGCGTTGCATGCAGTTTTATATGATGTATACTTTTCTTTCTGCCTATAAACGTGAAAATGTCCATAGCAACCAAAAAGTGTCCCTTTAAGTCAAAAGCAGTTTTAGACCAGCTAGAAAACAGTGATAATAATTTAGAATCACTTACAGAATTGAGCGATAGTGATTCGTGGGGAAATTTGTCATTAAACAACAGATATAATTCTGTAACTGAGCAAATTTCAGTGTTTTTGATTTGATTACATTATTGAATAAATTGTATTATTATTATATTAGTATTTGTTATAATTATTTATAGTTATTTACTCTTGTTTGGGCAGATTTAAGAATCCTAAGAATTACAGACCTACAATATAAAACGCTAAATTTCCATGTGAAACAATGTACCGCTTTGAGCATCACAAATCTGACATAATCATACCGCCTGGGAGGTTAAACCAGGTATTGGTACTTTTGACAGTGGGGGCAGGTGCCAAGTCCTGCTAGAAAATTAAATCAGCATTTACTTGCTTAAGTAATCTCTCCTCAAAGCATGGCTCCACCCCAGCCCCTATTAGGGAACTCTATATTAACCTGTGTACTGAAAGCCAGCTCTGCTGATCAATATTGTGTGTTTTGGCTTCCATGTGCTCATTCCTCTATGTCCTATGTCTGATCCTGTTTACTGACCTTGGCTTGTTCTTGACTGTCCTCGTCTGCTTCATATCCTGACCTTTCATGTGTTCCTTGACTATCCCTATGTGCTTGTTGTCCTGACCTTTTGGCTTATCTCCTGACTATCTTTGTTGTTGCAGTCTGCTGCTTCCTCTCTACTTTCCTGTACTCTACTGTGAGCGTGAGCTGAGAGACCCTTGGGGCCGTGACCTGGAACTAGACTTCAGCGAGGTCCATCCCCACCATCTGGAACACCCACTGGCTCTTAGATTCCGCACCCTGGGAAATCTCATGTTCTAGCTCCCAGTGTGATCCGTGTTGGTGTTTGTTACTGAATCCCCCCATTTCCCTTGTGAAGCCTAAGGAGAAGAATAAATTAAAAACCTTTGCCATCTCTCCATCTTTTGTAACCAGATTCCTTTCATCATTCCTTATGGGGTCAATATGTTCTGAGCTCCCTTTCTTACTATTTATATACTTAAAGAATTCCTTGTTGTTTTTTTTACTCTCCTCCGCTATGTGCCTGTCCTGTTCTATCTTAGCCACCCTGATTGCACCCTTACATTTCTTATTGTGTCCTTGTAAAGTTGGAATGCTTATGATGACCCCTCAGCCTTGTATTGATTGAAGGTCTTCTCCTTTGCTTTTATATGCATTTTTACATTGGAGTTAAGCCACCCAGGATTTTTGTTAGCTCTTTTAAATTTATTTCCCATTGGGATGCACTGACCAATACCTTTATTTATTATCCTCTAAAAGAACACCCATTTTCCCTCAATGTTCTTTGTTCCTAAGATTTTATCCCATTTAATATCTTCAAGCAAGCAAGCAAGGAGCGTAGTTTAGGGAAGTTGGCTCTTTTGAAATTCAGCGTCTTTGTGTTACCCTTGTGTTTCCTATTTGTGTGATTCGTGCTTAAACGAATTGACCTGTAATCGCTGTTTGCCTGTATTTCCACATCCGCCCTGAGACCGGATTGGTCGGGAGTGTTAGAACTCCTGGCCAATCAGGTCTCAGGACTCACTTCCTGTTCGGCCGGAGCAGCTGGAGCGAGGAGCAGCAGCAGCCCTACCCTGGATCCTTGTAATCTGCCTTCTAAGGTAAGAAGGCCTCTGATCGCTGCAAGGGAGGGTTGCTGTCTTCCTGTCTGTCTCTCACGGGAGAAGGGGGTGGCGTTGGTTTGCTGCACCCCCCCTCCAATATTGTCCACCAGCCACCACTGATGTTAAGTCTGGAGGAAAGAAGGGAAAGGGGAGACATGTTTGAATAAGGTTCAGGAAGGCAATATTTTCAATATGAATATGGGGCATGACCTCAAACTAGCAAGAGGAAAGTTCAAAACTAATTTTATATAGTACTATTTTACTGAGTATTTGATGCTTGAAATAGACTTCCAGCAGATGTAGAAATTCAGCCAACAGAAAGTAGATTCAAACATGCTTGGGACAAACAAAAAAACTTAGGCCGCGTACACACGGGCGGACTGTTCGCCCAACTTTGTCCGCTGAACAGTGTTTGGGCGGACAGTCCGCTCGTGTGTGGGCTTTCAGCAGACAGTTTCAGCGGACAGTTTGACGAACAAGGTTTTTCGGAAATTCCGTAAAACTGTCCGCTGAAACCTTGTTTGAGCGAACAGTCCGCCCGTGTGTAGGCTTGTTCAACAAACTAAGTTCCGCGCATGCTCAGAAAGGCTTAACACGCCGAAAGTTATAATGCAGTGTATAGGACGTCGTATTTTTCGTCCCGTCGTACGTGCCGTTCACGTCATCGCGCACGGTTTCAGCAAACTGTTCGTTCGTCGTGTGTGGCCATGTCCGTCCATGCTAATTTTGAGCGGACTGTTTGCCGAAACTGTTGGACGGACAAAGTTGGGCGAACAGTCCGCGCGTGTGTACGCGGCCCTATACTCAGACAAACTAGTAAAAAACAATCTAAATAAATAGAAATGTAAAATATAAGACAGAGACAATGAAAAATTCTTCTGCTCCTAACGAAAAATGTAAAATTAAAAAATGGGGCAGACTAGATAAAGCACCCTTTATTTATCTTTTCTGATATGTTTGTATGTTTTTATGTTTTCTTGCCTTTACTAAATTAACCTCAAAGACTTCAGAGCAAACATGAGTGTAAAGGACTGAGAGAACACACATCACCTGACCAGCAGACCAAGATCATCACAGAGCAACATGCTTGAGGTGGGGCCATTACTCTAGGACACATATTAAAAGCTAAATGAAGCAATATAGATGATACTGTCTGATATACTTTTGCCCCGGTATGTCCCTTTAATAGGAGAAATAAAGAAAAATAGGGGCCTCTTAGAGTATTGGTCAGCAAGTTGGTGGTAAGTAGGTGGTAATTAAGGTAGAGATGAAATTTGCTCACATTCAAGACCAGCTGGATAACACCATATGATGTATAAGGACATATGTGCTTGTGTTGAATAACTACAGAAATTGTTCCAGGTGGTTTCTAAGGTAGTAGGCTTTACAAGGATGCTGCCATAAATCTCCTGTAATCCTAGCAGGTATCCGCAGTAATGCAAATCATATAGAATCTTGGAGATAATAGACATGGCTCTCTAAACCTGGCAATACACTAGTAGAATTTAGTTCTACATTTTTCATTTTAAGAACGTTCGTTCAGTTTTCTGAAATTCTGAAGGGCTTGGAAATGACAGTCCTCAAATCATTGAATTTTCTAAGAATATTAATACAAAATCACCAGTGTACAGCCATCATAAAGCAAGTAAACTCTCTTAATCAATATTAACAAATTTTAATCCTTATACTGCTAGCATTAGTAAATACATAGGTAGGTATATTACTCGTATTACTTTTTTTTTATATATTTCTTCAGTTGCTTACTGGTTTATGGCCAAAATGATGTCATATATCCCATGTCTTTGTGCTTGAACTAAGGACAGATGGATTCCAGGAAGTAAATTCTACATGAATCATCTTCCCTTACCCAATATGGCCACAGCTTGTTGGAGGGGTTATTCAAACTGATTTCTCAATAAAATAAAGCATGGAGATATAGATGGATGTGTAATTTTGCCTTGAATATTAAAAATGAATTAAATACCGCTGTCAGTTTGTGTTGCTCAGAAGTATCACTTTAAGCCCTTGTACACACGGTCAGAGATTCCGACGGAATGTGTCCTATCGGACCGTTTTGTCGGATATTCCGACTGTGTGTGGTATGCATCGGACTGTTTCCGTCGGAATATCCGTCGGACCAAATTTTCCAACTTGCTGCAAACTGCTCCGATCGGACATACTCCGATCATGTGTAAAGAATTCCGATCGGACAAAGTGCCACGCATGCTCAGATCAAATTCCTACATCAAAGCTATTGGCTACTAGCCTGAACGTAGTCCCGTCATAACGAAATAACGTCATCACGTTCTGAACAATCGGATTTTCCGACAACTTCGTCCGACCATGTGTATACAACAGTTTCGGACAAAATCCCTCGGACAAAATCCGACGGATTTGGTTGTCGGAATCTCCGATCGTGTGTACAAGGGCTAAGACTGGCTGGGTGGTAGGCAACAGGTGGTCCATTAACAATGGAAGTAAGTTGCACTTTTGTACACCACAGCAACACAAGCTCAATGTTTAGAGGCCATGTGGCTATTAGGAAGTCCTCTATAGCTGAATTGCATACTGATGCAGAATTTAGGATCAATACCCCATGTACTGTAGATATAGTATGTACCAGCACACTTTAAAAATGTATTAAAAAAAAGGCTTGACACATTTCAGAGTGGATTTTCACTCCTTTCTCAGGAATACAACAACCCTTTAATTGGAAGGGGTTAACACTTCCCTGTCAAATTACATCCAAATACAGTAATACCTTGCATTACAAGCATAATTTGTTCCAGAAGCATGCTTGTAATCCAAAGAACTCGTATATCAAAGCGAGTTTCTCCATAAGAAATAATGGAAACTCAGATTATTCCTTCCACAACCACTGCTGGTGTATGCAGTACTTTATGTGGTCAGAGGTGCGGGAGCGCTGGTGTATGCAGTACTGTATGTGGCCAGATGTACGGGTGCTCTTGTGTATGCATTACTGTATGTGTATATATTACCATATGTGGCCAGAGGTCTCTGGTGCTGGTGGCTCCCAGCGCTTCCTGGAGAACTTGGAGATGCTCAGAGACACTCGGGAACTGTTGACACTTTCAGATGCACCGACGCACGTTACGCCAGCCTGTCCCACTTAGCTGGGAGTGTCTGAGTATGTCCGTGCATCTTCGAGTTCTCCAGGAAGTGATGGGAGCCACAGGCACCCCCAGACCTCTCGTCTTGCAGGACAGCGCTCGCAAATCAAGTCAGGATTTTTTTTTAACTATAGCTCGTCTTACAAAACGCTCGTATACCGCGTTACACGCAAACGGAGGTATTACTGTACTTAGAATTAAAAACAAAAGAAGACATTTTACATTCTATATTCTCAATGCAGAGAAGCAATGGATGAAGTTTGGGGTTATTCAAAATACTCCAAATTTTTTAAAGCTATTTCTAGGGTAATTTAAGCTGGAGATGAGGAGGCACTGGGGGAAAACTGAGGACAGCAGCAGATGGTAAGGGTACCACGTTGCAGGCATGTACTGGCCATTGGGACTACAGGGAGTTTCGCGGTGGGCCGATGGCTCAGTGGGCCGGTTTCAGTGACAAAGTAATGGCTGCACGGCCTGCCCTCAACTTCACGCAGTGATGTGAGAAAGATGAGAAAAATACAGAGGAGAATAAGTGAAATAATAAAAGAGGTTAGTGAGGACTCCTTATGTTATGCTACTTATGTTTTTTTGCACAATTACGTATAGTTTTATATACGGTTTTTGTGCTTGTTTGCAAAATTAAAGTGGGCTGGTCTGGATGAAGTCCAGGGCCAAATTTTTGTCCCAGTCCAGCCCTGCCACGTTGTCTTACTAACCCAATGCATATACGTGTAAACATATATTGCAATTATACAATTTACTTAACTCTACTTATACTGATGGCCACTGGTAGTTAACACTGACATATTAGAAATACACTAGTGAATGAATGTAGCAATATACTCTGACACATATATCAGCCAGCATATTGTGCTTTGAGTTGACATTCTATCTATATTACACTGTTTGATGTATTTTTATCCTTAAAAATACATCTATCTTACAATTCAATCATTTCAAATGGCCTTGTGTTATTATATCTAACTAAAATGTCACTGGAATTAGCCTTAAATTTAATTGGTGTCTACTGTGTTTGCAGAAAGGGCAAAGGCTGGATTCATATATTGTCTAGTAATATGTCACATCCTCCACAGACATGGAAGTAGTGTCAAAAAGCAATAAATCTATAAAATATAGAACTTACTTAGATCTGTTTTCTTTTATGTTAGGTTCTGAAATTCTTGTCTGTATTCAGAGCATCTTCTGCTATATATACGGTTGTAAAACATATCAAAGGCGATTTCTGACTTACAAACTATTAGTTTCAAATCAGTAAAAGTATGTTTCTACCCTGCTCCTTTGCCGTGGGCATATTTTAATCTCTAATAGCCACCTATGACAATCTTCTCTTCCTATATCGTGATGCCACTAGTGATTAGGTTTGGGTTTGCCACTACCATGGGTTTGAAACAAATCCTGCAGGTTTAAGATTCACGGTTGCAGCAAATTAATGTGCAGATTTGCCTGGGAGAATTTTTTACTTTTTTTTGTACTGCATGATCCTTGAACAACAGCCAGCAGGATTAGAAAGGCTAATAACTGGATTTTTGAATAAGCCAGCCCTCTCACTATAAAATTGTAGCACCGGGCAGCCATAGTGTCAGTGTATAGAAGCTAAAGGAAAAGGAAAGGGAAAGTTTGCAAATTGAATAGATAGAGATAAGGATCCATTAAGAAACTGTATTTAAAATGTGATTGCGAGTTCTTTGGGTAATCAAACACTGTGCTGCCTTTTTCTTTTTTGTTCTTATTATATTTTTTTGGGCTCTACTTTCATTTTAATTGGAGGTCAGCGGTCACTTTTAGTTTTGGGGCTGTCATTTATTTTGGTGCTGTATTGGTTTTTGTGTTATATGGCATTTCTATTGTAAGGCTTCCCTGATGTAGCACCCTGATGTTTAGGCGGGGTTGCTATTAAATGTATTTGTCAAGCGATAGTTGCCAATTATTAGGAGGTCAATTGATTTCGCCCTAATTCTGGAATTGCTGCACTTCTCTCTTCAGTCGCTAGATGGCCAGGTATCTGATGACATTAGATAAGACAAGGGCATTGCAAGAACAGATTAGGAATGAATGGGGTGTCTCAGCCAATGGGCAGGTATTTTCTTGGGTCCCTTGGCCTGCTGGGAGAACTTATTTATTTGGGTGGAGTCAGGTGATCGGGGTTCTGTGCCACCTGGACGGCTGCCTGCACGGACGTGTGTTGTATTGCCCTGGGCTGCTAGGCCAGAAACCTAAGGCCTATCCCGGGGACTGCTGGCTGCTTAGGTGTCTGAGGACCTATCCAGAAGCAGTAAAGCAGCGTAGGGTTGGGACTACGAGTTTGTAGTCCAACCAGAAGTAACGGTAAAACCCCAGCCTGTGCTCTTTGTGCCTAGCAAATTTGGCCTTGACCATTGCTTATTACAATGCTGCTGACAAACTTTATACTTCTATGTCACCTGTGGTCTCTACTCGTCTGTACTCTTTGTCTCTACCACATTTAAACTAATTCTCCCTTATTAGAAATGTTCTATTGCTGGCCATTTTTACACTGCTTTTGCATCTGCAGTCTCTTAATTCCCAAGGAGAGTTTAAAAGAAATTGGCCAGTGGCAGGTCGCAGGACAGTTTTGCACCAACGAGAGAACAGGGACAGCCTCAGTGAACTACTAGGCAATTTCTTTTTCCTATATGGCACTACAAAAACTACCTGAAAAAAATACATTTTTTTCAAACTTTATTGGATCAGACTTAAAGAGGAAGTAAACCCTGATGGGTTTACTTCCTCTTTTTTTCCCTGCAAAGGTAAAGCATAATGGACTACTATGCATCGCATAGTAGCTCATTATGTGTCACTTACCTGACACAGGAGCCAGCGAAGTCGCCGCTGTCCCCTGTTGTCCGCCGCATCCATGTTGCTTGTGGCGTCTCGCAGCTCCGACGAATCACAGCGGCGCAACCGCGATGACGTCACTCCCGCGCATGCGCACGGGAGTCGCGTCTCGCAGCTCCGCCGCTGCCATACGGCGAAGCCGCGATGACGTCACTCCCGCGCATGCGCACGGGAGTCGACAAATTAGGCAAATCCATTCTTGGATTTGCTGCATTTAGTGCGCCTGCGCGCCGCTGTCTACGGCGCATGCGCCGTAGACAGCGGTGCCCATTTTCGGGCAAATATCTCCTAAACCATATAGGTTTAGGAGATATTGCTTGGACCTACAGGTAAGCCTTAATCTAGGCTTACCTATAGGTACAAGTTGTTTGGAAGGGTTTACTTCCTCTTTAAAAAGGAGGTCCGCCCGCCCCTGCAAAAATTGAAAGCCAGCAGCTTCACATACTACAGCTGCTGACTTTTAATAATAGGACACTTACCTGTACTGGAGTCCAGTGTTGTCGACATCGCAGCTGATGTTTCCATCAGCTGTCAGGTGCTGCCGCTGCCATTGTGGTTAAAGGAACTCATTAATGTAGCATTACAGCTTCAGGCCGGGTCCCTACTGCGCATTGCACGAGGCACTGCTGCGTTCTTCTGCTGACAGCTCCTAGCCTTCGTAGCTGCTTGTTCCGTGTGTGGTCAGAGTAAAGCCTCATACACACGATAGGACTTTGTACAAACTTTCCCTTGGATTTTTGTACAAAGGGCATCGGCCCTGAACTTGTATTGCATACACACAGGAGGACTTTTTCAGCCAACTTTCACCAAATCACGTGGTTTTTCGGCTCTTTACCGCCACCTTTGGTCAACTTCTGTATTGTTGTCTGATCTTTTGCATTGGTTCTGAGCATGCCCGTTTGTACTTTGTACAAAAGTCCTATGGTTTTCTGTACACACGATCAGACTTTGCTCCATCGGACTTTTGTTGCCAGAAAGTTTGTCCGTTCGCACAGCCAACAAAAGTCAGATGAAAACCAAAAAAGTTTGTCCAATGGAGCGTACACACGGTCGGATGTTGCTCCAAAACAGCTAATTTGCATGTTTGTTGTCAAAAATTCTGATCGTGTGTATGGGCCTTTAGACACCATGACTTCTTCCAGTGGGCCTCCTACAACCCATACCCAATGGAGAGAGGCCTTGGACCCACTTGTCCATGGATTTCATTGTGGAGCTACCCAACTCTCAGGGTAACACATTTATCCTTATGGTGGTTGACCGGTTCTCGAAAATGTCTCATTGCATTCCAGTTTGTGTCCTGATTCTGGCGAGCCTTTTGTGCACAGTTGGGAATTGAGCTTGTATTCTCCTCTGCGTATCACCCGCAGTCTAATGGGGCTGCAGAACAAGCCAACCAGCCCTTGGAGCAGTTTCAACATTGCTATATTTCCGACCATCATAACAACTGGTCAGTCTTCTTACCTTGGGCGGAGTTTGCTCACAATAGTGCCATGAATTCTGCTTCCCAATTATGGCGAACTATGGTTTCCAAATATCCATGTTGCCTGACTCATTTGCTCCTTAGAGCATTCCTGCATTAGAGGAGCATCTCTGTGGTCTTTATTCCACTAGGGTACAAGTCCAGGAGTCCTTGCGACATGCTTATGATAGGTACAGACTCCATGCTGACCGCAGGTGCCTGCCTTAGCCTTCCTACCAGGTTGGGGACAGGGTCTAGTTGTCATCTCGCAACCTCCGATTCCGCGTTCCTTCACTGAAGTTGGCAACTCGGTTTATTGGGCCTTTCTGTATTCTCCGCAGGATTAACCCAGTGGCTTACGCTTTAGACCTTCCTTCGAATATGCATATATCAAATGTATTTCATACCTCCTTATTAAAACCTTTGGTCTGCAACCACTTCACCACCTTGGTGCCAAGTCCTCACCCAGTGCAGGTTGAGAACCATGAGGAGTATGAAGTACAGTTTATTGTTGACTCCTGTAGGTTTCGTGGGCACATACAGTACCTGGTTCATTGGAAAGGGTACGGTCCGAAGGAACGTTCTTGGGTCTCTTCCTCGGACGTACATGTCCCTATCCTCAGGCTCAGCCCTTCCTTCTCAGAGCAGATCTCTCAGCTGTTGGATAATTTCCAGCTCTAATCTTTCCACAGTGACTCACCTGGTGATGATATTCTGCTCGTCAGTCCTGCTGACTACTTAACCACTTAATGAGCAGGCCTCTTTTTCAGACTCGGTGTTTACATGTTTAAAACAGTTCTTTTTGCTAGAAAATTACTTAGAACCCCCAAACATTATATATTGTTTTTTTCTAACACCCTAGAGAATAAAATGGCAGTCAGTGCAATACTTTTTTCACACCGTATTTGCGTAGCGGTCTTACAAGCGCACTTTTTTGAAAAAAAATCACTTTTTTGAAAAAAAATCACTTTTTTGAATAAAAAAATAAGACAACAGTAAAGTTAGCTCATTTTTTTAATATTGTGAAAGATAAGGTTACACCGAGTAAATTTATACCCAACATGTCATGCTTCAAAATTGCGCTCGCTCGTGGAATGGCGTCAAACTTTTACCCTCAAAAATCTCCATAAGCGACATTTAAAAAATTCTACAGGTTGCATGTTTTGCGTTACAGAGGAGGTCTATGGCTAGAATTATTGTTCTTGCTCTACTGATCGCGGCGATACCTCACATGTGGGGTTTGAGTACCGTTTTCATATGCAGGCACCACTCAAGGGTGCAGGAGCGCGGGAGCTTGAGGGTGTTTAAAAAAAAAAATCTTATTTATTTTACTTGATTTTATTTATTTTTACACTGTTTAAAAAAAATGGATCACTTTTATTCCTATTACAAGGAATGTAAACATCCCTTGTAATAGTAAAAAGCATGACAGGTCCACTTCAATATGAGGTCCGGGGTCAAAAAGTCCTCAGATCTCATATTTGGACTTAAATGCAATAAAAAAAAAAAAAAATGTAATTTGAAAAAATGACATTGAAAAAATGTTCCTTTAAGAGGTATGGGTGGAAGTGACGTTTTGACGTCGCTTCTGCCCTTCTATGGTATAGAGACAAGTGGGGACCATCTTAGCCTCACTCGTCTCCATACCCAGCAGTGTGAAGGACTCGATCGCCTCCGTCGCTACCGACGGCTCCGGTAAGTGGCAGAGGGCGCAGGAGAGCGGCAGGAGGGGGTGGACCCTCTCCCGCCGTTGATACTGATGATCTTGCAGCAAACCTGCCGCAGAGACCACCATTGCCGTAAACACGGCCGTCTCCTGTAAAGATGGATATCTTGGTTGTGGCAGCAGCTGCTGCCGTTACCGATATATCCCTCTTCAAAGTGCCGACGTATATGTACAGGAGGCGGTCAGCAAATGATTAAAGTGGTTGTAAACCCTTACAAACCACTTTGACCTACAGGTAAGCCTGCATTAAGGCTTACCTGTAGGTCCAAGAAATATTTCCTAAACCTACACGGTTTAGGAGATATTTACAAAAAGAGAGGCACCGCTGCATACTACACATGCGCCGTAGACAGCGGCGCACAGGCGCACTATTGCCGTTGCCAGCATGCCGCTGCAAACGGCGATATGTCGTTAGTGGCGACTCCCGTGTGCATGCACTCATAGCGCCGGAGCAGCGATACCCAGAAGAAGATGGACGCTCCGTACTACAGGGGACATCGGTGACATCGCTGGCTCCTGTGTCAGGTAAGTGACATATAATGGCTCAATATGCTTTACCATTGCAGGGAGACAAAGAAGAAGTAAACCCATCAGGTTTGACATTGTCATTGCGAATGAGTCCTAACTATAAAGATGTGAATATACAGGAAAAGGTTGAGGTAGTCGAAATGCAAAGCAAAGAAGAGTTAAATGTGCCGCAGCTGCATTCCAGGCCCCTTTAATCCTTGTGATGTGTTGAGGACATAAGAAGCATGTCTGCTTCACATTCCAAGAGCTCATCCAGTCTCAGTTTTGGCCTCTAAGGGGGTTTGAATGAGCTGGTTGAAGAGTATTCACCCTCCTGGCCTGGCATTCAAAATGCCTTACGCGTCAGCATGAAGATGTGAGAGAACACTGCATGATTGGAGGGCACGGAGGCTCTTGAGCTCAGGAGGGGGGACAGCACAAATGGTTTTGCCACTTAAGAAGCAGTTCAATTTTATGCCACTTTCACTGACTCTGATCACTTATGAAACACTTTTTCACAGAAATCAAGTAAGCATGAGGGATGCTCTTGAGTCCTCAATCACTGTGAGCACTCAGGCGTCACAGCGCATTACAAAACAAACAAATATAAAATGACAGAACGTCCCTGGAGAGCCTATTTGGGTAGTGTGGGTAATATAAAGAAAAAAGTTAGCTTTTTCTCAAAGGGTTTTCAATCAATAAAATATATTAACTGCAGAAATGACTCCTAAACAATCCTTTTTTTTTTTTTTACATCAGTGTGTTTTGTTTGGAAAAAGAGAAAAAACACAGTGGTGCTATCATACTATAAATTGTGAATGTTGTCATGCAGTATGTGTTGTACCATAGGATTTACTACTATGTTACAGAAAGAGATAAGCAAACTGGTTTGGGTGAATTAGGCCAAAAACATACATGCTTCAAATCTTGTCCGGTTTCGCTGATTCAAACCGTTAATGGGCAGGCTAAATGTACCAAGTTGATCGGATTCTCTTGAAAATTTCACTAGTGGCTTGGCATGAAGTACTAAAAACTGAGAAATAATGTTTCTAGTACAAATTTATAATGATACACATCTGTAACCGAACATCACCCATCCCCTATAACAAGCCCTTAACACATAACCTCAAAAGTGAACCCTTAAAGGGTTTGTAAAGGTTTGTTTTTTATTTTCTAAATAGGTTCCTTTAAGCTAGTGCATTGTTGGTTCACTTACCTTTTCCTTCGATTTCCCTTCTAAATGTTTTTTTTCTTTGTTTTCTTTGTCTGAATTTCTCACTTCCTGTTCCTCCTCAGTAAGCTGTTCTGGCTGACTAAACACAGCTCGAATGATGGTGTGAAATTTACTGAGGAGAAACAGGAAGTGAGAAATTCAGACAAAGAAAAAAAAACATTTAGAAGGGAAATCGAAGGAAAAGGTAAGTAAACCAACAATGCACTAGCTTAAAGGAACCTATTTAGTAAATAAAAAACGAACCTTTACAACCCCTTTAACACTTAAAGTGTTACTAAACCCAGAACCCTGCATTCACTATATCTGGTCTCCCACAGTGCGCAGAACATGGAAGTGCAATTATTTTAGTAAATATAAACTGCTAAATACCTTTTCCGATTAGCAGTATATAACAGTCTTGTGACTTCTATCAATATCTGGTTAAAGTTTGTACGAGGTTGAGTTTTTATTCTACTCTGACTTTCCTATGAGGCTACAGGATCCCTGACCTTCTGTCTGGACAGTGCTGGTTGGCCCTGTGCTGATCACATGCACTCTCCCAAGAAAAAAAAAAAAAACTCTCTAGTAATACACCAGACATCCCAACCTGCAAAAACTAATTTCAGGAAGGTGGCGCTCTGTGCCCACATAAGGACAGAGATTCCCCAGTCCCTTTCTCTGCACTGAAGATGAATGGACAGGAGACAGCGGCTCCTGTTTATTCATAAACTGGAGCAGAGTAAAGAGTTTACTCTGCTCAGTTATCACAAGACATAGGAGTGATCTCGCTCACTGTGGCTAATTCAGAAAAGGAAGGAGTCCGTAAATTACATATTTACCCAGCCCCTTCCTCTGCTCTCCATCCTGACAGGTGACCTTCAGCCGGCGGGAGAGGAGAGGAGGGAAGCTGGCTGTGGGAGGCTAGGGGGGGTGGAGGAGCAGGACGGGGGGAGAAGGAGGACACGGAGGGGGGCAGAGGAGAACAGGGGGAGGGGAAGGGAAGGACAGGGGATCAGAGAAGCAGGGAAGCAGCACACAGGGAACAGTTGTTCCCCACCACTCCAATCATTCCTGAGATATTGGGAGGCGTTGCAGGTGTGCGGGAGCTGCCGCAGATATGCGGGAGACTCCCGCACCTGGCGGGTGACTTGGGATGTCTGAATACACACCAAACTGAACATGTGCAGAGTGACTCTGCTGGCTCTGTCTTATCAGGAGATGCATTGGGGACAGTGAAAAAGGGGAGGATCAGAGAAGACAGGATCAAACGGCCTGTTTATACAATGCGCAGGATTAACCCTTTAGGTTTCTCAGTGAGTTTAACAAGCATGCTTTACTGCATATACAGACTCATTTGACTGTTGTGGGTTTAGTAACCCTTTAACCCAACAACCCAAAAATGAGAACTTTGTTTTTAAAGTCAATTGAAACCAAAACAGAAAAATCTCACATAAGCTTTAAAGCTCAACTCCAGCTGCTGTTTTTGGCTTCAGAATTTTTTTTCTGCAGCCAATAAACTCCCCAGTATGTTATCCTATGTATCCATGCACACATAAGCTGTTATCAGCAGTTTTTGGCTGGGGTGTTTTCTGGCTGCAAAAAAAACCAAAACTAGTGGGTTTTGAGAGGAGTTTTTCAGCTGTAAAATAGCTCTAACTCTGAAAAAAGTTGAAAACAGCTTAAAAATGCTAAAAAACACTGAATACACTGAAAAACTCGGCTAGTCGGCTTTTATCAGCATTTTTGAGCCATAAGCTTTTATGGGAGTATAGTTTTGCAAAAAAAAACGAAAAAACGCTACAGCTTAACCACTTAACCGCTTAAGGACCGCCTCCTGCACATATACATCGGAAGAATGGCATGGCTGGGCACAAGCACGTACCTGTACGTTGCTCTTTAAGTGCCCAGCCGTGGGTCAGGACCCGGTCCTGAGCTCTGTGACTGTGGCCACGGGACCAGCGGACCCGATCGCCACTGGTGTCCCGCGATCGGGTAACAGAGCTGAAGAACGAGGAGAGGTCTGTGTAAACAAACCTCTCCTTGTGCTTCCTACTGAGGCTGTCACTGATCGCCTGTTCCCTGTTATAGGGAAAGGCGATCAGTGACGTCAGACGCCAAGCCACACCCCCCTACAGTTAAAAAAAAACATACACTTCACACTTAACCCCTCCCCGTCCCCTAGTGGTTAACTCCTTCACTGCCAGTGTCATTTACACAGGAATCAGTGCATTTAAATAGCACTGATTGCTGTATAAATTACAATAGTCCCAAAAATGTGTCAAAAATGTCCAATGTGTCCGCCATAATGTCGCAGTCACAATAAAAATCACTGATCGCCGCCATTAATAGTCAAAAAAAAATATTAATAAAAATGCTATAAAACTATCCCCTATTTTGTAAACGCTATAACTTTTGCGCAAACCAGTCAATAATTGCTAATTGCGATTTTTTTTACCAAAAATATGTAGAAGAATGCGTATTGGCCTAAACTGAGGAAAAAATATGTTTTTTTATATATTTTTTGGGGATATTTATTATAGCAAAAAGTAAAAAATATTAAATTTTTTAAAAAATTGGCGCTCTATTTTTGTTTATAGTGCAAAAAATAAAAACCGCAGAGGTGATAAAATACCACCAAAAGAAAGCTCTATTTGTGGGAAAAAAAAGGATGCCAATTTTGTTTGGGAGTCACGTCGCAAGACCACGCAATTGTCAGTTAAAGCGACGCAGTGCCGAGTCGCAAAAAGGGGCCTGGTTCTTTGGCTGCAAATTGGTCCGGG
The DNA here is from genome assembly GCF_037356315.1 of Lithobates pipiens. NCBI lineage: Eukaryota > Metazoa > Chordata > Amphibia > Anura > Ranidae > Lithobates > Lithobates pipiens. Next base: position 196,002,918 of record NW_027507790.1, read on the forward strand.
GCTTAAGTGGTTAAGGACCGGGCCTATTTTTCAGACTCTGTGTAAAATTTAGCATGTCAATTTACTCTGTGTAACATTATTCATTTTATTCCCTAGGGTGTTAGAAAATAAATAAATATATGAAAAAAAAAAAAAATATATATATATATATATATATATATATATATATATATTTATTTATTTATTTATTTTCTAACACCCTAGAGAATAAAATGGCGGTAGTTGCAATACTTTCTGTTACACCATATTTGCGCAGCTGTCTTACAAGCACACTTTTTTTTTTGGAAAAAATACACTTTTTTGAATTAAAAAATAAGACAAAGGTAAAGTTAGCCCAATTTTTTTGTGAAAGATAATGTTACACCGAGTAAATTGATACCCAACATGTCACGCTTCAAAATTGCCCCTGCTCGTGGAATGGTGACAAACTTTTACCCTTAAAAATCTCCATAGGCGACGTTTAAAAATTTGTACAGGTTACCGGTTTTGAGTTACAGAGGGGGTCTAGGGCTAGAATTATTGCTCTTGCTCTAATGATCGCACGCAGTGATACCTCACATGTGTGATATGAAGACCATTTTCATATGCGGGTGCTACTCACGTTTGCTTCTGCGCGCAAGCTCGACGGGGAACTTTACTTTTTTTTTTTTACTTATTTTTACTTTTTTTATTTTGACACTGTCCTTTCAAATAAAAATTTTTTTGGTCACTTTCATTCCTATTACAAAGAATGTAAAAATCCCTTGTAATAGAAAAAAAGTATGACAGGACCTCTTAAATATGAGATCCGGAGTCAAAAAGACCTCAGATCTCATATTTACACTAAAATGCAATAAAAAAAAAATTAATTTGTAAAAAAAAAAAAAGTAAAAATAAAAAACTTCTCCTTTAAGAGAATTGAGTGGAAGTGATGTTTGACGTCGCTTCTGCCAGTCAATGCTATGGAGCTGAGTGGGGGCCATCTTCCCCTCACTCCAGCAGCTCCGGTAAGCGCCGGAGACCACAGCCGCTCCCAATAATAGTTACCTTGCGGCAAATCTGCCGCAGAGACCACTTTTATCTGAAAGAGGACCACCCGCTGAAGAAGAGGACACCGGGGTCAATAGCCGTTTAGATCTGACAAAGAAACGGATGCTTTGAAATGTTATCTCCATGTTCTGATGTCACTTCCAATGAAACTCTGAGTGTGTTCCATGCTGGTTCTGAGATGACAGACAGATGGTTGGTCATCTCCCCTCGTGTTGATATCTACATACCACCATCCACCGGGGAACCGATGAGTGACCACAATATTATACAGTTATATGCCTATTGATCTTTATATTCGTGTGAGTGGCCATTTGGCTGATTTTTATTAAATATACTATTCGTTGCATCTTCTGCTGCACTTGGCGCACCTTGTTTTTCTCCCATTGTTCTTCCAGGGACTCTCTCAAGGGAGCTGCCACTAATGCTGCATACGTATACTTCCTGGACTTTATAGTTCTCGTGTGCCATTGGGCCTTAAACTAATTGCTAACACTTGCTACCCTTATGTCCTTTTCCCCTTTTTTTTAAAACAGAATGCAGATTTCCTATACAAACATTTCCTTTTGCATTTTGATTTGAAATCCCATTTTCTTTCCTGAACCCGGCCCGGCTTGCTTTCAGAGATCTTGAATGAGCTGACCTTCTATGATTGCTTCCAAAAGTTTGTAGATATTTTTAAATCAAGCCTTTTCATTTTTTCCTATCTCATCTGTACTCTAATGTAACAGCCTACAGGGAATGCTTCTCTAAGTTTTAAATCATACTGAGCCTCTTGAAAGGTTATACACAATCTTTCATCCATAGGAAAAGGTCAGAAAAGCTGTAAATGTTTATTTCATTTAGGTCTGGCCAGATGTTTGGGATGTTGGCTGCCTGGTTCTCTCCGAACACTCTCCAACTAAATGTTACAGGAATAAAATGCATCAAGAAAACTTCCCGTCTGGTGAAAATCAATAATATGCATTTATTGAAAGGTAATGGACATAGCACCTTAGAGTGAGAAGTGCTTTGTGTCTGATTTCATTTGTTCGCATTTTCTTCTAAACAAGTTAATAGGAAAAATAATATATTTTATAAAGATCGCTGCACCTTGCGTGAATGTTAATCAACCACACATTTCCTACACATACACAATGGGGCTTATTTATTAAAGGCAAATCCACTTTGCACTATAAGTGCACTTTGCAGTGGAGTCGCTTTAGATCTGAGGGGAAGATCTGAAATGAGGGGAGGCTCTGCTGATTTTATCATCCAATCATGTGCAAGCTAAAAATTTTATTTTCCTTGCATGTATCCCTTGGATCTACAGCGACTGCACTTCCAAGTGTCCTTTCAGTGCACTTTCAAGTGCACTTGCAGTGCATTTGTAGTGCAACGTGGATTTGCCTTTAGTAAATAACCCCAAATGCATTCTATTTCTTTCATTGGGTATGCATATGTTTTTTGGATTTACACCTGAAATGTTTGCACTGAGTCTAAGTTAAAGTGGTCATACACAATCTGGTTGTACAATTTCTGTACAATCTATTTCGGTGTTTTGAAAACTTTGTAATAATAGGCCCCACCTAAATCCTCCATTATTTGATCTCTATCCCCTTACTCAGGTTCTTGTACTATATACTTATTGGTAGATGTAAAGGAGATTGTACAATTAGAATGTAACATGTATGAGTATATTTTGGGATTAAGACACTCCGGTGTCTTTAAACTAATCATGTGGTTTTCCAGTGTAATTGGCTTGCTTGCTAGCTAAATTATTATAGTATCCTTAAGCCTCATACAAACGTTCAGATTTTTCGGACGAATGTTCATCCATTTTTCCTTGCATGCTAGTCTCAAATCGAAAGTGAAGGGGTTACTCAACTTATGTAAATTCTCATACGACAGAATACAACTTCAGAAGTCATGTAATGCGTTGAATTGTTTTGTATGTATTCTTTTTTGTTTTTTCCGAGCATGCGTAGTCTTGCTCTTACGATTTTTTTCAGATGAAAAAATGTACTAATTAAGCAAAAATCGGACGTTGTGTTCATGTGCGATTAAAATGTTACAGCCTACACATTTCATTTTTGTCGTAAGAACGTTTGGAATCGGCTGTCGAAAAGCACTATACTAACAATCCGAAAATTGGCAGATCATTCGTCGGATGAAATGTAACTCCCTTTTTACTTATCATGTGTACGGGCCTTTATCTTCTTTCAACACCCCAATTCCTTTCCATTCAAGTTTAAAGGGGGGGGGGGTCGTTGGAATGCACTAAAAAACATGGTTCAACTGAATGTTTTTAACGCCCCCCCCCCAACCACTAGTCTAAACATGAAAAATAGATTACAGGGTCATTAATTAGTGGATGTTTATGGCTTATTTTTAGAGAATAAGGAGATTGTTTAGCACCATTTTTTTAGAAATCCTTTTTTTTATGCAAACGTTAAAAAAAAATACAAGATATGTCACAAAATAACAATACGCAGCAATACATTTACAACCAGCGGCGACTCATCCTTAAAGGGCGCAGGGTCGCCGCCCCCTGGTCTCTATGTGCCGGCCCCTAACCTCCATGCCTGATGCATAGAGTTTTACAAGTTGTGAAGCATGTGATTAGAGCCTAAGGCTCTAATTGGCTTCAAAAAGGGTGGGCTCATCCACTGAGCCCACCCACTTGTGTGACATTAGCGAATTAATATTCGCTAATGCCTTCCTGCTTCTCATCCTGGCCAATCAGGAAGCATGTCCTGAGACTCGATTGGTCTGGAGGAAAAGCGACTAGATTGGCTGGGAAGAGAAGCCGCCTGCGACCTGGATGGGGTAAGTGTGGGGCTGGCGGGCTTGCGAGTGGGTGAGCGGGGCTAGTGAGTGGGCAGGTGGGCGGTTTGTTTGCTGCCACTGTTTACAACACCAATAAGGTACAACAAATGACATATTATCCAAAATAACTCAAATGTACAATTACTAAGAAAGAAAAAGAGAAATAATAAGAAAAATAAGAAAAGAAAAATTCCATAGTCACGCATAATAAAACACATATAAATCCAATAAATGACATTTAAAAAAAAGTCCTTTTAACCCATATATTTTCTGCAAATTGCTTTTTATCTTCTCAAAAAAAAAATCCTGGCTTGTGTGTTCACTGATTCCAGCACCAAGCACTCTATGGCTTTGCTTAACATTGGCACATGAACATCACACACTTAACCAGTAGCTAAACCACATTGGCTCAGAAGCAATGTAAAAAACCTGCTGAATCTTGCTACAATTATTATTCACAGGATATTTGTACTTTCAAATGTATTATGTTTTAACTGAACCCCCGTCCTCTTCCCCTCATCCTCAAAGTATTTTATTCAACTATCCCTACCCTTGCCTGATCTTTACCATGGGAGCTAGACTAACATCTTCTTCTTCTTTTGTGCATTTGAAAATGTGCATTAATTTCCATTTAGGGGGCTTTCAACATCAGGGTACATAACAGGCGTTTTCTCCAGAAGTTCTGTAGTTTATTTTGTGCATGACCAGAAAAGGAAAATACCTGGCTGGGAGACTTTGCAGTGATGATTAAGCAGTTTCCAGAGTAATAGGCATCTTCATAGTGATTTGGCCTTTTGTGCACTCTTGGGTAAAGACCTCTAGTGGCAGAAAGTATATCCTTGTTTTGTTGCATTACTCAATCACCATCCTCCATGATTGAATCAGATGGCTCCTCCCTGCACTTTTGACACTTCATAGACAAGCATTGCCAAGTGGTTTACTCAAAAAAAACCTGCTGCACACCTGCATTAATGAATATTCAGATTAACCCTGTCCACACTGCAGAAGGATAATACAGCAGCAACAAATTAAAGGGGAAGTACAACCAAAGCTCATTTGGCCGTACTTCTGTGCACCACAGAAGTGCAGTTAATTTTGCACGCCTGTGACCTGTTTTCAGCAGGCAACGGGCTGAAGCCCACTGTTGGCTGATGTCACAGAGGCGGTTCAGGCTCGGGCAAGATTGCAAAACCGGGCCGGGATTCACCCACGTGCCTGGCTCGGCACCTGGCTCAGCCTCCCTGGCAAGCCGCTGAGAGCCTGAGATGGGCTCTCCCACCTCCTCCACAGCCCGGCGCTTCAGTGAGCGAGGAGAGGGCAGAGCAGGGAGCGGTGACTGACAGTCACCAGCTCTCTGTTTGGGGAGCCCTGCAAACCGAGTGATCGGTGGTGTTAGATCGCTCGGTTACTCCATGTTAGAGGTGGCGGGGGACAGATGCTGCATCCACCTAGGTAAGTATGATTTTGAAGAAAAAAAACGTACCCCATACTTCTCTTTTAAGAAGTTCTGCAGCAGTTATAAGCTATAGTCTAGGTTATATAAGTATCACAGGAGGCTGCAAGAATTTTTTTTTTTTAATAATTATGCACAAGAAAAAAAAAACATAATTCTGCCTGGGGGATGGGAGGTGTTTTAACAGAACTTACTCTACTTTTGGAGTTAAGTTCCACTTAACCGTGGGTTCACACTAGTGCTATGCGGGAACCAGAGAGATTCCAGCACCGGTTCCCGCATCGCTCCTCTCCTTATGTGAACTGCTGCGCGTGTCATTAACTTGTTAATGACACCCCCAGTTTAGTTCACAGATCGCAGCGCGAGCTGTGAACTTGCGCAATAATCAGATCGGATAGATGAGTACACCCATGCAATCCAATTCTAGTGCGGGGAAAAACAAGTCCCTGCACTATTTTCTGTGCGAATCCAATGCAGGTTCAGCCATACAACTATATGGCTGAACTCGCATTGCTCAGAGATCGTATGTGATTGGCACCTGCATTGTGGGTGCGAATCACATGCGATCTCTGAGATTGCGCTAGTGTAAACCCAGGCTTCCAGGCTTAAACACATCCTTTAAGACCATTCTCTTTCAAATCCTCCACTATGGTCTGCACAGCTCAGGAAGGTGCAGTGCATGGAAATTTCCAAATGCATCATGGCAGCTGTTTTGTTCTGATCCAAATCAACTTTTTTATGACCATCTAAGGAGCATGAGGCCTGGTCATGGACACACGGAGAAATATTCAAATTTCTGCACATTTATCAGTTGGAATCAGAAAAATAAATGACCATTTTTGCAGAAAAGATAGATTTTAAAAACAGACAACAGTTTTATTAAGGGGCCATTTGCCAAGAAATAAGTATTGATTTGTGTGTGTTTTTTTTTTATTTTTTATTTTTTATACAAAACTATTTATTACTAATGTAAGCATTTTAAAAATTTGCTTAAAGAACAGCATGCCGCGAATGTGAAATATAATATGACATAAGTTCCACAACACATGGAAGAATAATCCAGCTTCTTCAGGGTTCTCTCAGCAAAGAGGGATAGATTTAATCCATTGAGAAATAGAGGATAAACTTGTGAGGCTGGACAAGACCAAAAGAAAACAGTCCTGAAAAGAAAGATTACACTTCAAACATGTATAAATACAGTGTAAGACCTGGGGGAGCCAGAGGTGACGGTGGGCTCTGAGCGATCAGCATATGACATCACTTTGATATGTAATTGAACAGGCCTGCATGTAGAAATTCCTTATATGTCAAAATGTACCATCAGTATTGTTATTAAAAAAATACTATTACAGTACCATTTTTCTGTTTCAATATTTTTATCAGGGTCCTTTCATATCATACTGGACATAAAAATGCAATGAAAATGCATGTGGATCACATACAGTAAATCCAGAAAGTAATCACAGAACTTCACTTTTTCCACATTTTGTTATGTTACAGCCTTATTCCAAAATTAATTAAATTCATTATTTTGCACAAACTTCTCCAAACAATGCCTCATAATGACAACGTGGAAAAAGTTTGTTTGAAATCTTTGCAAATTTATTAAAAGTAAAAAACGAAAAAATCCCATGCACATAAGTATTCACATCCTTTGCTATGACACTCAAAATTGAGTTCAGGTACATCCCGTTTCCACTGATCGTCCTTGGGATGTTTCTACAACTTGATTGGAGTCCACCTGTGGTAAATTCAGTGATTGGACATGATTTGTAAAGACACACACCTGACCTGTCTATATAAAGTCCCACAGTTAAGAGTGCATGTCAGAGCAAATAACCAAGCCATGAAGTCCAAGGAATTGTCCGTAGACCTCCAAGACAGGAATGTATTGAAGCACAGATCTGGGGAAGGTTAGAGAAACATTTCTGCAGCATTGAAGGTCTCAATGAGCACAGTGGCCTCCATCATCTGTAAATGGAAGGAGTTTGGAACCATCAGGACTCTTCCTAGAGTGGACAATTGAGGACAGATGTGACCTGGCACAACCAGCAATGGCATGCCTCTATCCCTATTAAATAGATATGGATAAAAAGGAAAGTGTTGGGACTTTACATGAGCCATGTCTATGCAAAAAATTATGTATACAGTTATGATATTCACATGGTATAATCTAATTCAATTCAATGTCGCAATCACATGAGAAATTCATGATTGCTAGACACATAATAAATCGATTCATAATACTGATAATGGTAAAAATAATAATAATAATAAAAGTTAAATGTTCTGTTCAGGCCCACTGTATCCCCATTCAGAAGCTGGGCACAGCCTATGAACTGATATGTAAGTAACTGACCAGTTATTGGTTGTTTGTAGGTTACTCTTTCTCAGAGGGGATTATACATTAAGAGTCATTTATTTATTCATTTTTCAGTATAGTCTTGCATTTTTTTACTCCTGATGATTGGCTACAGGCCATGAAATGCGTAGAATCTCCAATAAAGGGTGTCAAGACAAGCCGGTTCTTATTATGAATTTTAAACATTTCCATTACTATATATTGACTTGTATATTGGATGTATGTTGTCCTTTTGCATTCAATGTGTTAATCATGATTATTATGATTTATATTCTGATCAATCATGCTTACTGATTAACCGTATGAAATATTTTATGATTATTGATTAAGATGTTAATTATCTATTAAATTAAAATAAAATAAAATTATTATTATATCATTATTATCAATGCTACTTTTGTTATTATTATTATCATTATCGTTATTAGTATTATCAGTATTATGAATTGATTTATTATGTGTCTAGCAATCATGAATTTCTTATGTGATTGCAACATTGAATTTAATTAGATTATATCACATGAATATCCTAACTGTATACATAATTTTTTTGCATAGACATGCATCATGTAAAGTCCCAACAATTTCTTTTTTTAGGAAAAAGTGGGGGAAAACACTGCGCTATAACTGAATGTAAAACAAAAAAAGCAGCTGCCAACACTTAAAACAAACAAAGTTCCACAATCAAAAAGTAAAAAATAGTGTAGCGCTTCTGTAATAGTGAATGTGATCAACACATACACAGAAAATTCCAAAAAAAAATGGTCACATGAGAAAGTCCATATACATAAAACAAAGTCCAATGGAATGGGTATGAACTTCCGTGATGTAACTGGTACAAAGATGGTTAGGCCATTTCAAGGAAAAAGAGGGATCTTGCTAAACAGATATACCCATGTAGAACAGCTTGTCAGTAGACATCAGGGAAGTAAATAAATACTCTTACCAACTGTGTTGGACTCACACGGTCATATGACAGTTGAGTCTGTAAAGCTTGGGGTCCCAATCTAGGGCCAGAGGGTGGATCGATGAGGGTCCGTCAAACTGGTGAGAGAACTCCAACCGACTGTGTGCCAAGCGATGTGTTTCACGGATGGAACTTCAGGATGGTTTCTTATCCAACTCGGACGTAGCACGATCAACACCGATACTCCGATCACCCCAAAATAGGGTGAAAGATGTTAGAGGTTTTTTTTTTTTTTTTTTTAGGCCAAAAAAGAGAAAGGAAAAAGAGAGCTCCACATGGTGCGGGTCAGACGGTATAAAACGGCAAATTTATTTAAAAGTCAAAAAAATTATATAAAATATTTTATGACTTAGTGATCACAAAAAGATTAGATAAAAATGAAAGTAAAAGCAATGTAGGGTGCCAACAGCTAGGCCGACGCGTTTTCGACACATATGTCTTCGACAGGGGCATATGTGTCGAAACGCGTCGGGCTAGCTGTTGGCACCCTACATTGCTTTTACTTTCATTTTTATCTAATCTTTTTGTGATCACTAAGTCATAAAATATTTTATATAATTTTTTTGACTTTTAAATAAATTTGCCATTTTATACCGTCTGACCCGCACCATGTGGAGCTCTCTTTTTCCTTTCTCTTTTTTGGCCAAAAAAAAAAAAAAAAAACCTCTAACATCTTTCACCCTATTTTGGGGTGATCGGAGTATCGGTGTTGATCGTGCTACGTCCGAGTTGGATAAGAAACCATCCTGAAGTTCCATCCGTGAAACACATCGCTTGGCACACAGTCGGTTGGAGTTCTCTCACCAGTTTGACGGACCCTCATCGATCCACCCTCTGGCCCTAGATTGGGACCCCAAGCTTTACAGACTCAACTGTCATATGACCGTGTGAGCCCAACACAGTTGGTAAGAGTATTTATTTACTTCCCTGATGTCTACTGACAAGCTGTTCTACATGGGTATATCTGTTTAGCAAGATCCCTCTTTTTCCTTGAAATGGCCTAACCATCTTTGTACCAGTTACATCACGGAAGTTCATACCCATTCCATTGGACTTTGTTTTATGTATATGGACTTTCTCATGTGACCATTTTTTTTTTGAATTTTCTGTGTATGTGTTGATCACATTCACTATTACAGAAGCGCTACACTATTTTTTACTTTTTCATTTCTTTTTTTATCCATATCTTCCTAGAGTGGGCCATCCGGCCAAACTGAGTGATCGAGGGAGAAGGGCCTTAATCAGGGAGGTGATCAAGAACCGATGGTCATTCTGACAGAGCTCCAGTGTTTTTCTGTGGACAGAGGAGAACCTTCCAGAAAAACAAACATCTCTGCAGCAATCCACCAATCAGGCCTGTATGGTAAACTGGCTAGATGGAAGTTGGCCTCAGTAAAAGGCACATGACTGCCCACCTGGAGTTTGCCCAAAGGCATCTGAAGGACTCTCAGACCAAGAGAAACAAAACTTTCGGGTCTGAGGAAACAAACATTGAACTCTTTGGCCTAAATGGCAAGCATCATGTCTGGAGGAAACCTGGAACTGCTCATCACCTGGCCAATATCTACAGAGCAACATGGTGGTGGCAGCATCATGCTGTGGGAATGTTTTCAGTGTCTGAAACTGGGAGACTAGTCAGGATCGAGGGAAAGATGAATGCAGTAATGTACAGAGACATCCTTAATGAAAACCTGGTCCAGAGCGCTCTGGACCTCAGACTAGGGTGAAGGTCCCTCTTCCAAATAGGACAATGACCCTAAGCACACAACCAAGATAACAAATGAGTGGCTATGGGACAATTCTGTGAATGTCCTTGAGTGGCCCAGCCATTGCCCAGACTTGAACTCCATTGAACATCTCTGGAGAGATCTGAAAATGGTTTTGCACCAACGCTCCGCATCCAACCTGATGCAGTTTGAGAGGTCCTGCAAAGAAGAATGGGAGAAAATGCCCAAAAATAGGTGTGCCAAGCTTGTAGCATTATACTCAAAAAGACTTGCTTCAACAAAATATTGAGCAAAGGCTGTGAATACTTACTATTATGTACATGGGATTTTTTTCATTTTTTATTATTAACACATTTGCAAAGATTTCAAACAAACGTCTTTCACGTTGTCATTATTGGGTATTGTTTGTAGAATTTTGAGGAAAATAATGAATTTAATCCATTTTGGAATAAGGCTGTAACAACAAAATGTGGAAAAGGTGAAGCGCTGTGAATACTTTCCTAATGCACTGTACATTTGTATGCTTTTTTGGCATATTTTGTTGCATTTAAATGCACTAATGCCCAACTCTGAGAATTCTGAAAATTCCTCCTTGCAGTGGGTCTGAGACTGGCAAAATTGTTATTGGCACGGTTGCCCCCACTATGGATAACATTTAGCAAAAGTGACTGACCTGTAAGCAGGAGAGAAACTTCCCCTTCCTTGGATACAAAGTGCCTCAAACATACCTAAAGCTGGCCTTACACTAGTAGAATTTCAACAGATTTTTATTTTGTTGTTGTTTTAAGAAAGTTTGTTTAATTTTCTAATTATTAGTGGGATCTAATAGACATTGGAGTTCAACCGCAGTTCTAAAAGTTAAAATATGGAAAATATTACTCAAACAAAAAAAATTTCATTCAGTAAAGACAATTCGTTCAAAATAGAATGTTATAGGTGTAGCAGCACCCACCCTGAGGAGTTCTTGAATTGTTTTGTGATTTCTCTGCACATCTTAGGATAGCACACCTTACTTGCCCAGCATAGGGATGGGCCGAACAGACCCCTGTTCGATTCGCACCTGAACTTTCGAACACTGCGAATGTTCGGACCTTAGTCAATGGGACCCGAATGTCAAAAATCAAAAGTGTCCATTTTGAAGGCTTATATGCAAGTAATTGGGCATGCAATGGTTATAGGGGTCCGGGTCCTGCCCTGGGGGACATGTATCACAAAAAAAAAGTTTGTGAAAAAAATAAGGTGGTTTACAGGCAGTTAGAATTCCCGCTGAATTTCAGCCAACCGAGCACTGGCTGTGTATGACCGCCTGTTGACGGCCTGTTTTAGTACATCTTGCAACCCTGGGTACGTACTTAGGAAACACTGCACCACCAAATTGAGGGCATGTGCCAGGCATGGCACATGTGTCAACTTTCCCTGTCTAAGGATGGACAGGACAGGAGGTTTAAGCCATTATCGGACACCACCTTTCCTGGTTCCAGCTGGCATGGCGTGAACCACCTCTGGGCCTGTCCCTGCAGAGCTGCAAGAATCTCTGCTCCTGTCCCCTAAACACACCAGCTGAAGCACTGCATGGCACCATTTAGCTTGGCTCTGGGAATAGCCCTTTGAATGCTTAGGGGGTACCTGATATTCATAGGACAATTCTGCAGAGGAGGGCATGGAGGTGGAGGAGGAGAAGGAGGGGGTAGACCTCACAGGTTTGGCATTATCATCACTAGCTGTATGGAGACGTGGGGGCACAAAAAGCTGCAGCACCGAGCCCTGTCCTGCATCCTTTTGAGTTGCAAGCAGCATTACCCAGTGTGTTGTGAACAAAATATATCGTCCCTGCCCATGCTTGCTGGACCACGTGTCAGCAGTAAGGTAGATTTCAGACTGCCTTGCCCAGGGTTGCCAGAACATTCCCTTCAATGTGATGGTAGGGAGATGGAACGGCCTTACATGAAGAGTAGTGACGACTGGGAACATGCCATTGTGATACAGCACATTGTGCGAATTCACAGAAGGGGGCAGAATCCACCAAGTTGAAAGGCAGACGTTGGAGGGCCAACAGCTTTGACAAGCTTGCATTCAGACATTGAGCATGTGGGTGGTAAGGACTGTATTTTTTTTCTGCAGCAGATGGGGTAGAGAAATTTGCCGGCTACAGTCTACAGCTGGTGGTGTGATGCTGGCAGATGTGCTGCTAGGACCTGGGACAATTATAAAAAGTATCCCAAACAGAGGGGGACAGTGAAAGGTGGGGCTTACTGAAGGGCAATACATGTAGTGAATCTCTTATCAAAATATAGATTTTATTGGTATATACAAAACATATAGATAAAAGGATGAAAACCCAATCCTGGACTACTCCTGGTACTAATTGTCGACTAGCCCAGGTGGTATTATCAATAACAACCACAAAAAGGGGGGACAAAACAACATTTAACAAATAACCACAACAGGACCTGGGACACCCTGTACTATACCATCATCCCTGTCAGTGGAGGCTGTTGAAAGGTAATGACTCGGTATCGCAGGGGCAGACTGAAGTGGATGAGGAGGAGGAGGGACTTTTGTGTGGCTTTTTGGTGCTCTTGCCAACGGGCTGAGTGGTTGGACATTAAATGCCTTGTTAGGCATGTGGTACCCAAATGATTGGTGTTTTTACCTCGTTTGATGTGCCTGAGACACAGTTTGCAGATAGCAACAGTGCGATCTGCTGCAGATGTGCTGAAAATGGCCCAAACAGCTGAGCTTTGGGGAGTGGGCCCGGGAGATAACAGCTGCAGAATGTGATGGAATAGGGTGGCTGCTCTCTAGTCTTTCTTGATGTTGGCCTCCTTGGGGTTGTGCTGCCTTACCTTCAGTTTCCTCTTCTGCTCTATCGGGCACCCAAATTGCATCAGTGACCTCATCATCATCTCCATCTCCTCCATCTTCATCATTACCACTGGAGACAACTTGGCAATACGTTGCGGCTTGGGGAACATGAATGCCAATTTGTCTACCAGTGTTCCCTCTCTCTAGGCTCATGTTCCTGTCATCCTCAACCTCAGAACCAACATCTGAATCCAGCAATGGCTGGGCATCATCAAGGAGCAAGTGGTTGACGCTGTGGTCTCTACTTGCGTGACAGAAGATGAGGACGATGAGGAAGGTTTAATAAGCCAGTCCACCACCTCCCCTGCATGCTGTGGCTGGATAGCACATGCAAACTCACTAAACAGAGGAAATAATTCCCTGCGCGAGGACTGACCACCACGTCCACCTTTGCCTGTGGACACATTTGTTGCTGGGCCCCTTATGCCGCGTACACATGATCAAACAATCCGGTGGAAAAGTCCGGCAAACTCAAGTCCGCAAACAATCCCCCCGTGTGTAGCCTCCGGCATACTTTTTTGACCCGACAGTACGGCGGACTTAGAATTTCGTGTTGCACATAAATCTGCCCGCCGTACTCGCATTTCGGCGGACAATCCGGCCGTGTGTGTGCCAGTCCGCCGTACTTTTGAAATGAGCGGACTTTTCCCGCCCGGAGAACAGAAGGCGGCAGCGGCGACAGAAGACCGGGCCACCGCCTGTTAAAGAGCTATAAGAAGGCGCGGTGGCCCGGCAGAAGAACCGAAGAGGGGGACAAGACCCCCGAAGTCGGGAGAAGAGGCCGGCGGCGAGGAAGAAAGCCGGACTCCTCCGCTAGCAAAGAGCTACAAGAAGATAGCGGAGGAGTCCGGCGAGAAGACACCCGAAGACGGAAGACCCCCGGAGCTGTGCAATAAAGTATTTTATCTCGTATTTTGTGTTTTTTTTTGTACTTTTATTTTACAGGTGAATGGGTAGGGGTACATTGTACCCCATACTTATTCACATAGGGTGGGGGGCCGGTATCCGGGGGCCCCCTTATTAAAGGGGGCTCCCGGATTCCGATAAGCCCCCCGCCCGCAGACCCCGACAACCAACGGCCAGGGTTGTCGGGAAGAGGCCCTTGTCCTCATCAACATGGGGACAAGGTGCTTTGGGGTGGGGGGGCCGCGCGGCCCCCCCCTTCCCCAAGGCACCCCCCATGTTGAGGGCACACGGCCTGGTACGGCTCAGGAGGGGCGGGGGCGCTCGCTCGCCCCCCTTTCCTGGCCGGCCGGGTAGCGTGCTCGGACAAGGGTCTGTTGTGGACTTGGGGGGGGGGACCCCCACGCCGTTTTTTTTCGGCGTTGGGGGTTCCACTTTAAGTCCATACCAGGTGGCGGGGCCAGCGACGTCTCCTTTGCGGGCCCCGCCTACCTGGAGACGCGCTCGAAATGAGCGGACTTTCCTCCGCGTGTGTGGGCGAGTCCGTTCATTTCGAAAGTACGGTAGACTTAGTACGGCGGACTTAGTACGCCGTATTAGTCCGCTGAAAAAGTGCCATGTGTGGGCAAGTAGCCCGTTCGAAAATTCCGACGGACAGTTTGGCGGACGTCCGCCAGACTAAGTACGTCGGACAGACGGCTACGTGTGTACGCGGCTTTACAGTGCCAAGGGAACGTCTGCCTTTCCTTGTTGTCCTCTCAGACATTATTGGGAGGGAGGGGGCGGTGCTTATAAGCAAGTGTAAAGAAGAAGTTGAAATCTGTATGTAAATGCAATTTAATCAATGTACAGAGATGTTTGGTGCACTTTAATTTGAATACTCACACTACGCAGACACACTCCACGGATACACTATAATATATTGCAATATAATGCGCCAAACGTACAGTGACGCACAGAACTATAAGGCCTTAAACTGGCAGTAATGCCCAGAAAACTATATGGCGTTAAACTGGCAGTAATGCACACAGAACTATATGGCGATAAACTGGCAGTAATGCACATAAAACGATATGGCATTAAACTGGCAGTAACGCACATAAAACTATATGGCGTTAAACTGGCAGTAACGCATGCAAAACTAGGTGGCGTTAAACTGACAGTAACGCACGCAAAACTATATGGCGTTAAATTGGCAGTAACACACACAGAACTATATGGTGTAAACTGGCAGTAACGCACACAAAGCAATATTAACAAACTGTCAGTGACGCATGCAAAACTGTATGGCATTAAACTGCCAGTAACGCACACAAAATGATACGCGTTAAACTGGCAACAACGCACACAAAACGATATGGTGTTAAACTGGCAGTAACACACACACAACTATTGTCAGGGCTGGCTTAGCCCTTCCTCCTCTGGACTGGCCGCTCAGGTGTCGGCTAATTGCCAGCTCTCTTCTCTCTGTTCAGTTACCAGCTGTTCCCGATGATGCTCGTCTGGCCTGCCTATATAAAGTCTTCCAGCTCATTTCTCCTTTGCCTTCAAGTTGGGTCACATCACTAGGAACCATCGCCTGCTGTTGTTTCAAGACTGGCTTGCTAACATCCCTCCTGGCTTCCATCCTGCTTGCAGTTGCTCTCCGTGGATCCCTGACGTCTGGACTGGCTGATTACCCGATCTGGTTTATGAACTTTGGACTGGCTGACTACCCGATCTGGCTACTGGACTCTGGATTGCTTGACTACACTTTTTCTTATTTATCTTTTTATTTTTATTAATAAACAAGTGTTATTAGATTGTACTTCTGTCTCTGTCTGTTTCATGGTTCCTGAAAACTATATGGCGTTAAACTGGCAGTAACGCACACAGAAGTAACTGACGTTAAACTGGCAGTAATGCACACAGAAGTAAATGGCGTTAAACTGGCAGTAACACAATCAAATAGACGGTGTTCAACCGTCACTACACTGATGCTATCTGAACTGTCCCTACTCTAGCTATACACTAATGTCAAGCTTACTGACACAGTCTCATTACACTACACTGAAACTATATGAGCTGTCCCTACTCCACACTAATGTATGTATGACTGACATGGTCTCATTACACTACAGTGAAACTATCTGAGCTGTCCCTACTCTAGCTGCACAGTATGCAAAGCTAAATGATGGTCCTCCTCACTACACTCACACTATCCCTAGACTTACACTAAACTAAAATTTTACACTGACAATTGAAGCAAAATAGCACAGTATAACACACTAATTAACCGATAGCACTGAACAGTGTCCTGGAGTTGTGGCATGCCCGCTGATGAAGATGGCTGCCTGTGCTCACTGCTTCGCTCCTCCACAGCACAGCCGAGCACAGCCCCGGAAGAAACCCAGGCTCAAGGAACCCCGCAGACTCCTGAATTTTTACATGAAGCCCGCACAGCAGGGACAGCAAGATGGCACCGGCTGGGACCAGGGAAGCCCAGAGCGGCCACCGAACAACCACTCTGCGGCTCCCTCTCCATACCCTGAGACAGAAGACAGCAGGGACCAGACAAATGAGCAGTTCACCTTCCCAGGAGACAGAGGTAAGAGGCTAGCAGACTTCCCAGCACAATCCCCAGACAAACAGCCTTCTACTAAGAAGCAGCATGGTGCTGGGACCTGTAGTCTCACTACAGGTCAAACACCCTCACAACCATTAGCTGCATTCCCCACAACAGACAGCCTAGCCTCTGAGCACTTCCTTAAGGTCATGCTGATGTCCCTGCAGGCAGATCTGCATAGAGAGCTTAAAATATCAATAAACTAGATACAAGAAAAGGTTAACTCCTTAGAGCAATGCACTAGCCATATTGAGCAGCACCTCTCTGAAGCCACTAAAGCACACAATACCATGGTAGATCTATAGGATGAACAGGCTGCTGCGGTTCATCAGCTTTGCTTAAAAATTGAAGATCTCAAAGATCGCTCGCAAAGGAACAATATTAAGATAAGAGGGGTCTCTGAATCCTTAACAACTACGGAAATAATACCGTACCTACACCAACTTTTCCGCAGGCTTGTTCCGTCTCTAACAACACAGGACATGCTCAAAGGCCACGCGCATAGGATCCACAAAACGCAACACCTCCCAGCCTCCGTCCCCAGAGACATACTGGCAAGGGTACACTTTTTCCATGTCAAGGAAGAAATTATGTGCACAGCAAGATCCTAGCATTCGCTTCCAGATCCCTTTAATAAAGTGTTGCTCTATAACGACATATCAGCTGCTACCTCCCAAGCACTAAACAGAGCCCTGTTCTATCTCTACGCCAAAATCACACTGAAAATGGCTGCCATTGAAAGAATACTTTTATACTGTGAGGCAGGAATGAGCCATGATTGGATAAAGTCATGATGACAGTGTCCAATCATGACTCTGACAGTGCTATGTGCCATGATTGGCTGAAGCTTTCACTGCTTCAGCCAATCAGGGCTTGCAATGCATTGTGGTCAGTTCGGGGGGGCTGAACAAACAGTCGAACGGCTTGTTTGTTCAGCTGTTTGCAGAACAATCGAACAAAGAAAGTTCGGTCTGAACTTATGCTCGGGCCGAGTCGTTCGCCCATCCCTAGCCTAGCACTTACCGACACACCTTGAGGTATTTCAAAGAGTTTATTAGGCCAAACATTACCTAAAAGAAGAGAGGATTAGCAAGTGTACTTATACAAACAATCAATAACATTATAATGGTATTCTGAGAGATATGGTTAGATACCTACAGTATTCTGACTAACAGTAGTTAACAGAACTGAATTTAATTTAACTAGCAAAAGTATATAAAGACAGTCCTAACTTGTTATAACAGTCCCAGTTTTATTCCACTGGCCAGTGCTTGATGGGAAAAAAAAGTTGGCCAGCAAAGTTGGGACCCTGAAGGAAAGCACAACAGTTTCCAGTAGACAATAAATTCATGTGTGCAATGTAAGTCTCTTAGCAGACTCAGGGCACCCTCTTTTGGGTCTCCGGACACGTGTTCTGGTTCAGTTCAAGTCATCAGACAAGGATGGGAGTTGCTGTGATGTCTCTCTTACATCCTGCTAAGGCAATCCTTCTTTTCCTTCCTTACAAGTGGTGGCAGTATTCTCTAGTACAGTCTGATCTCATCAGGCATCAATTTGAAACTTCACACCTTCTCCGGAAAAAAGTTTCTGATCTCTGAGACAAGGTAGTCTCTTTGCATCTCCCAATTTTGGTCAGTTATGGCAGGGTTCTGTTCAGCCAGCAGTCCAGGCTCCCTTTCTCTTGGTAGCCTCCAGACACCTCTCACCTTGCTTTGTTGCATCAGCCAGGATTGAATCAGACCCAGCCAAGATGGTTGTCCCTGCACTGGAGACACTCCATGGATTTGGATATTCAATCAAATTGTTACCTGCCCCTTCCTTTGCCGCATTGCTAACTTTATTGCATGTTGCCCACATTTGTGGGTGCAGAGTGTTTATAGTGGTATCCGATGGTCAGTACAGTTACTTGGTGTTCAAGTCTTGAAAGACTGAGCAGTTGGCTTGGTTAAAGCTTTAGTGGTGGTGTCGGTCTGTATGTTTAAAGGCAAATATCTGCAAAATAATTTTCCCTCTGATTTTAGATATTTTGTAATAACGTGAGAAATTTTTAGTAAAATTTAATTTAAGATGATTTCATTAATTGTTTCAACCTTTCCTTTGTTTTCTCCATAGCAAAACTATCACCAGTCACCTTTGACATGTTTTGTACTGAGAAGCTCTTTGCAGCACGAAACATGTCAGAGGTGACTCCTGCACTATTCAATAAATAAGAAAATTTGCTGCAGCCTGGAGTACAGTGATTCATTTCCTATCTGATTGATTTGCTGAGTGCAAAAAAGCCAGGCCAGCACCCGGGGATTTCACAGCAGAGCCTATGATGTGCCACTCACCTTGAGCGATGTACATACCTTTTTGCAAACCTAATGGGTGATTTTGAATCTTCACATCCTTATTCATATTATAACATAGGTGTTGATTTATTGGAGAGTGCAACATCTGGTGTAATTGTGCATGGTAGCCAATCAGCTTCTAACTTCAGCTTGTTCAATTAAGCTTTGACAAAAAAAAAAACCTGGAAGCTGCACTGGACTTGGCACACTCCAGTTTTAGTAAGTCAACCCCATATTTTCAGAATCAGGTAATACCTGGGCATGGTAGATGCACAATAAAAGCCAATTTTATAGGAGCCTATTAAACAGCCATCCTCTGATATGATCTTCAAGGGATCCATGAACAGATTCTCTGCTTGATCAGAGCTAAAGCATATGGATGTTGCTTTTGTGATATCCTTGTGTGTCCAGTTTTTTCCTGCAAGTTTCTAATTAACCTACATTAGGTCTATAGAAAGGCAAACGTCAGTTTACATCTACTTCTCTCCAATCTCTCCAACCTTTTCCTTCTTTTTGGGTTTGGACCATTACAGAGGTAATTGGATATAAATGGACGCATGTCCATTTACATCTGCCGGCCGTAGACTAACGTGGAGATTCTGTTCTGATCGGAAAAAAAAAATGACAGGTGGCTCTAATTGGATTGGCCTGTATGAAAGGGCACTTAGTCAATTGTCCAGTCCTGGGTCCGTTGTCACAAAAGATGTTGTAATTTGTTGCAGTGCTTGAAGCTATCAGGCTGAATGTGGTCACCTTAATATGCCTACTATAAGCACAAGCAGCGGTCTGGCTGGAGGATTGTTGTTAGTGGCATAGAAAGTAGTACAGGTTTGACAGGACTTGGTGACATGCAGCTGGAAGAGGAGTATTTATGGCTGGAAAGGTAAATTTGTCTCTGCTCAGTCACCACATGACAGGTCCAATGAGCCATGACCTAACAGTTGAAGGTGACAAAGAAAGTGCAAGTCAAGATACGGCTTTAACTTCTTCCTTGCCATAGCCCAATATAAGTCTATCCATTGACATAAAATTATTTATTTATTTATTTATTTTTATATTCATGCTAAAAGACAATATTTTAGTTCACAGAAATCCTCCTTTTTGCTGTATATTTAAAAGCTTTTCTTGTATCGCAGCTTGAAAACAATCCTCTGTTTCTTGCTTTTCTTGTTATAACCTTACACAGCAGAAAGCACTGATCCATATCCCACGCTGATGAGTTCTAATAAGATTTAAACATGCTGTCAGGAAGTTGGATTTATGCTTCGGCATCTTAGGCTGTGATACATGCTAAGGCACCAGCCATTCCAGCTGAAGAAGGGCACAATGCCAATAAGAAAGAAGTGACTTTCAAATCTCCGTTCAGTATTTCTATGGTTAAAGAGAATCCTCTATTAGCCTCTGACATGAATGAGCAACGTGAGTAAGCAAGTAAATGATTCTAGAAGGGAGTCCTGATTGCATTGTTGCTATGGAAGACAGTTAGGTTCCTTTTAACCCAGCATACTATAGCCCAAAATAGATATACAACATTGCCTTTTTATAACAAGTATTTACATGTCAGCAAATCCATCTTAAATCCAAGAAACAAAGTGTTTATTTTACATGAGTAAAGCTAAGCAAATGATTCCCTAAAGTGATATTAAAAGCAATTTTTAAAAAATAACAAATTTGCACAGCGCAGCCACGATCCTCCTCTTCTCGGGTCCCCTGCTGGCACTCCTGGCCCCTCCTTCATGCCCCCTGAGTGGGAGGTGCTCTGACGTCATCACGTTTGCCTCGTTGGAGGTGTAGCTCTGCGGAGGACAGTGAGCAGGGGGAGTGTTATGGGATACCGGTGATTTTATATTGCACTATATTGCAACTTTCTTGTAAGTGCGATCTATTTATTTTTATTAAATTCTTTATTTAAATACTACACAATGGGAGCTTTTATTATTTATATTCCCTGAGTGGTATTCAGCTCTGTTGTGGCATAGATTTTTTGAGACCGAATTCCCTGGGCTTGCAGAGACCATTCTATTGGTCTTTGGAGTCTGGGTTTTCTTGTATTCTAAAACTCGAAGTGCTGGCTGCTCTACCGATTGATTTAATTTTATTTTTTGGACATTCTACACAATGGGAGCTTTTATTATTTATATTACCTGAGTGGTACCGATCCAGGATCAGCTGTATTGCGGCATAGGTTTTTGGGAGACCGAATTCCCTGGGCTTGCTGAGACCATTCTATTGGTCTTTGGAGTCGGTAAGGAGAATATTTACTCACTTTCTGGGTGTTTTTCCGCTTACCAAAGGGATTTTATACTCACTGATCTTCATTGGCAATTCACCTAAGGACTTGTATATATGGACTGATTTTCACTATACTTTCACTTTTTGGGACTCTGCCTTAGTGCAAAACTATTATATTTAAGCAGAGTTTGTGCTATTAATCCAGCATATTTCTTGATATATTATTATTTATGTAAATTTTTCTTTTCACTATTGTTTTATCACTTAGCACTGCACTTATTTTTTATTTGTCACTAAAATATGATTAAAACTAAAACAATTCAGATGACTAAAATACGACTAAAACTAAAATGCCATTTTAGTCAAAAGACTAAAATACGACTAAAGCTAAAATGGTATTTTGTTCAAAAGACTATGACTAAAACTAAATAAATAAAACTAAAAAGTCAAAATTAACACTGGTCTACAGTATATCTGCAGTGTAAAATCTAAGGCACTGTTGCTCCCAACTGCTTGCCTCAGAAGCTTTGACGTGAGATTTGGTAAATAAAATAAAAGTTTGCTATGTAATGTTATGTTATGTAAGGGTTACAAGTTTTTAGTATCTCGTGTGTTGTATATATGGAAGCTGTTTAGGACCTAAATAAATATATCTCCATTCCACATAATGTAGGTTAGTAATTTGAAAATGTAGGCATGCCTGAAGTTGCTGTAGTCTCTGCTGGAACAATAACTTATGCTCACTGTATGTAACCCCCCCCCCATATATATATATATATATATATATATATATATATATATATATATATATATATATATATATATATATATATATATGTTCTATTCATGGGGGAGTTCTGTATACAAACAGAATGGCACTGCCATAGTTCCCATGGTTACGAGGAAGCTGTATTTACATTTTTGCCAGTTTTAGCAAATGTTAGCTGGCTGCAGAAGCAAATAGGTCATTTTTATTGACAAGAAAATTACAGATTCAGATGAATACCAATCATGTATGTTATATAATAAAACGTGGAATATGGAGGCTGCCATTGCTGACTTAATCTTGAAAATAACAGTTACCTGACTGGCACTGGCTTCAGTATTTTATTTGCTGACTCAGAACAGCTAAATCACAAAACGCATGTGAAGTCAGAGCTCCTAATTTGCCTACATGTCCCAGGTTAGTGACTCAAAGATCTGCAAGGGAAGGCAAGTATTTGCATGTTGCTTCCGGAACACAGGACACTCTCCCAAAAAGACATGATTGTTATTGGAAAACTCTATCAAACCGCTAAATACATTGTTAATATACACACTACATATACCTGTATATATACTGCATATACAGTAAGGCTGGATTCACACCTATGCAGTTTTAGTGCTTTTTGCATTTTGCAGATTTGCACCGCAGTCAATTTACCATGATTTCCTATGGAACACGTTCTGTAGTGCAAATCTGCAAAATGCAAAAAGCACTAAAACTGCATAGGTGTGAATCCAGCCTAAGGGGAAAAGGTATTTGATCACCTGCTGGTTTTGCAATTTTTCCCACTGATAAAGAAAGGATCAGTCTATAATTTTAATGGCAGGTTTATTTTAACAGTGAGAGACAGAATAAAAACAAAACAATCCAGAAAAACGCATTTCAAAAAAGTTATAAATTGATTTGCATTTTAATGAATGGATCAAGTATTTGACCCCTTCGTAAAACATGATTTAGGGCCAGTTCACACTGCGGGCGATGCGAGGCGACACCGACTTGCCTCGCCGCGACCTGCCGCGACCTCAGCAGCGATTTGCAAATGACTTCTGTATAGAAGTCAATGCAAGTCGCCCCGAGGTCGCCCAGAAGTAGTACAGGAACCTTTTTTCTGAGTCGGAGCGACTTGAGTCGCTCCTCTCAGAACGGTTCCATTGTACAGAACGGGGGCGACTTGTCAGATTGCGGCGAGGCAAGTCTTGTCGCCTCGCATCGCCCGCAGTGTGAACCGGCCCTTAGTACTTGGTGGAAAAACCCTTGTTGGCAATCACAGAGGTCAGACCTTTCTTGTAGTTGGCCACCAGGTTTGCACACATCTCAGGAAGGATTTTGTCCCACTCCTCTTTGCAGATCCTCTCCAAGTCATTAAGTTTTCCAGACTGACGTTTGGTAACTTGAACCTTCAGCTCCCTCCACACAGGGCCGTCTTTAATATTGATGGGACCCTGGGCAAAAATATTCTTGCCCCCCCCCCCCCACCATGTAATCTCTCCACCTGCTCTGAGACATACAATAAATAGCTACTGGACTCAAAATCAGTTTACTGTATCAGATCAGGGAGCAATTGCGATTGGTTGCCAGAGGTTACAGTATATCATTACCGCTTATTGACTGGTTGCTAGAGGTTACAGCATACATCTGGCTCACTGATTAGTTGCTAGAGGTTACAACACATGATTTCTGCTTGTTGATTGGTTGCTAGAGATTACTTTACAGTAATACTGCCCACTGATTGGTTGCTAGAGGTTACAGCACACTATCTCCTCACTGCCTGCACACCATGGACTGGGGTGGTGAATGGGCCCATCAATAGACAGAAAACTCCAAGGGATCCTAGAACTCCGCGGATCAGTGGCAGTACTGGGGGAGGGAAGGGGAGGGTGTGACCAATGGCAATGCTGATTTTTTTTTTTTTACTGACTACCAATATAAAGAGGAGTTTCAACACTGGCCACCAATGTAATAAGGGTTTACACTGACCACTAATGCAATATAAGCATTCACAGTAACCACCAATGTAAGGAGAGATTTACACTGACCACTAATGTAAGGGGAGCATTCACACTGGCCAAGAGTGTGAATGAAAGTATTCTACACCAAGCCTCAATGTAATGAGAAGATTTAGCCTGCGTTCACATGTGTGTGTTGGGAACACATGCAAAATCGCTTTCCTGACACCACAGAAATGTACTGCCCTTTAGCAGATACATAGCAGTGCCTCTGCACCCCAAAACCCCATCCTCTCCACTCCAACCTTCCCCCCTTAACTCTACCTGCCTCCTCTGCTCATCTTTGTACCCACCTTCCTTACCTCCTTGCTCATCTGTGCACCCCAAGCTGTAATTCCTTCTCTACCTACCTCTACACACCCCACACTACCCCCCTCCACCACCACCAATTTGCTTACCTTTGCAGAACAGGCTAATTGTAGGCTTAATGACCACAGTTGCAGGCAGGACTTTCAAGCATGCCCCTCCCCAGTGGGAAGCATTCAGTATAGGTGGTGGTGGATATGACCTCAGGGGAGCATGATATGCATAGGAATGCCACCTTAATTTACATATCAATGCTGCAGGAAGCTGCTATTTACATATAAATGCCGGTTATTTACATGTAAACACAAGGTCTGCAGGTGAGTCATCTGTACACAACAATAGGGCAGAGCTGGGCAGCCTTACTAGCAGCACTTTGCACTGAGATATCAGGACACAGCACAGGACTAATACTTCAAGGGACAAGGTAATTTAAACCAGGATAGTTGGCAAGTATGAGGCAGCTGCTTTGGGCCCCCCAACAATGCAGGGCCCAGGGCAGCTGCCCCTTTTGCCCTGCCTTAAAGACGGCCCTGCCTCCACATATATTCTATGTATGGGATTAAGGTCTGGAGACTGGCTAGGCCACTCCAGGATCTTAATGTGCTTCTTCTTGTGCCACTTCTTTGTTGCCTTGACTGTGTATTTTGGTTCATTGTAATGCTGGAATACCCATCCACGACCCATTTTCAATGCCCTGGCTGAGGAAAGGAGGTTCTCACCCAAGATTTGATTGTCCCTTTGATGTGGTGAAGTTATCCTGTCCCCTTAGAAAAAACACCCACAAAGCATAATGTTTCCACTTCCATGTGGGGGTGATGTTCTTGGGGTCATAGGCAGCATTCCTCCTCCTCCAAACACGGTGAGTTGAGTTGATGCCAAAGAGCTTGATTTTGGTCTAAAGCCCCATACACACTATAAGTTTTTCTGCTAAGATTTTTCTTCGGGTTTACCAAAACCATGTAGTACAAGGGCCTGCCTGATTGCATACACATTGAAACTCCTAAGGTTTGACCTCATATTATATGATTTTGGTAAATCTGAAGGAAAAACTGATAGTGTGTATGGGGCATAATTGGACCACAACACTTTCACCCAGTTCATTAGCAAACATCAGACGGGCCTGTACATGTGCTTTCTTGAGCAGGATTTCAGTTTCTTCATGGCGTAGTGTGCTACCAATTGTTTTCTTGGTGACTATGGTCCCAGCTGCCTTGAGATCATTGACAAGATTCTTCCGTGTAGTTCTGTTCTGGGCTGATCCTCGCTGTTCTCATGATCACTTGGCCAACGAGGTGAGATCTTGCATGGAGCCGCAGACCGAGGGAGATTGACAGTTATTTTGTGTTTCTTCCATTTGCGAATAATAGCAGAAATTGTTGTCACCCTCTCACCAAGCTGCATGGCGAAGATCTTGTAGCCCAATCCAGCCTTGCATAGGTCTACAATCTTGTCTCTGACATCCTTGAACAGATCTATGGTCTTGGCCATGGTGGAGAGACTAGAATCTGAGTGATTGCTTCTGTGGACAGATGTCTTTTATACAGGTAACAAGCTGAGATTGGGAGCACACCCTTTAAGAGAATGCTTCTAATATCAGATCATTACCTGTATAGAAGACACCTGGGAGCCAGAAATCTTGCCGATTGATAGGGGATCAAATATTATTTCACTTATTAAAATGCAAATCAATTAATAACTTTTTTGAAATGCCTTTTTCTGGATATTTTTGTTGTTATTCTGTCTCTCACTGTTAAAAATAATCCTACCATTAAAATTATAGACTGATCATTTCTTTGTGAGTGGGCAAACATACAAAATCAGGAGGGGATCAAATACTTTTTTTCCCTCACTGTACTTTATATCAACATCATACCCTGTTTCCCCGAAAATAAGACCTAGCGTGATTCTTGGTAATGGCTGCAATATAAGCCCTACCCCCCAAATAAGCCCTAGTTAAAGTCCTTGTAGGTCTTATTTTCAGGGTAGGGCTTATTTTCGGGGAAACAGGGTAGGGCTTATTTTGCAGCCATCACCGGAAATCACTCTAGGTCTTATTTTCGGGGAAACAGGGTAGCCTTACCAGTGAGATAACCAATTTACTTAACTTTTAGAGCCACAGAGACCCATAAATAATTTTGTTGTTTATTTTCAGTAAAGGGTTGCTTGCAAAATTGTACTGGGGCTTTATTATACAGTCAGTTTAGATGCAATTCTTAACTGGGTTCTCTGAGCTTTTGCTTTAAGCAGCTGCCTATAAAAAAGAAGTAAGATATAAATTAAGGTAATGCAGTCACCTACATTTGGTGCAGAATAGTTAGCGAACCGCTATAAGTGTTGCCTTAGGCACAGTCAGTTATTTTTAATCCAAATCATAATTCAATCTGGGCAACACACATCCCCCCTCCACTTTCTAATCTATATTCCACCACACAGCTTAATTACCACGACTGCGCAGCTCACAACGTGATACTCTCATTGCTTGATTTCACCCTTCACTGAGAAATAGCCACCATTTTGCTGACTCACAGTAATGAGGACAGTAAACCAGTCAAATGTATAAGTGAAATAAATACAGCATTTGGCTGGAGAGTGTCTATTGTTCCAGCCATGTAGTGTGCGGATGCAAGCGACAGAGATTTATTACTTGGAATACATTACGCCATGTGGTTCTCAGCTTTCAAATTACATTGGAGATGATAGTAAAGGGAATGAGGTGTGGTGGGCCGGAAACGGCTTGCGAGCGATGGTGACAGTGTCGTTGTGCAGCTAGCAGGCATCTTGCATTGGAAGGTGATGAATACAGCTTTTCAGCAAGAGCCTGTGTACTGCTCATCACATATATTAGCATATTTCTCACATTCTGTAAACTGCAACTCTGAAATTGGATGGAAATTTGGCAATTTATCATAGCAAATGTTTACTGCTGTTGCAGGTGTCACAGTATATTGTGTTTAAAAAAAAAAAAAAGTCAAATTTCATAGAGCAAAAATTGGAATTACTGTTAAAATATTCTGCAAGAAAAAGCCAGTTTACTAAATATTGGTCCTCATATACAGTAGCTGTATGGTGTGGAAATGTTCTGAGCCCAATTGATAGCAAAAAAAATAGTCAGTAATAGTATGTGCATGCCTTTGAATCCTTTTGTGTTGGCTGTGCAGGGTAGCGGGACAGGCTCCCTAGTTAGAAGAAGGCATTTAACCCATTAATACCCGCCTTCTCCACACTGCCCTGCTGTTCCATTGCTCCTTCAGAATCTGAAGTCCAAGCCCTGTTTAAACTATGTGTTGGATGGTGTCAAAGCTTGCACAAGGTTGACGTATTCCTCCTCCTGTACAAACAAATGGCAACCACCCCAATCTATAGCAGGCCTTTGCAGCAAGGAGCACATGGAAGGGCGACACATGTTAAGAAATAACAAACAAAATTTCCCAGCTCACTTACCAGCCAGTCTGCAACACACCAAATTGCCCTGTTTAACAGTTTACATTAAAAACAAGGAGTTTCTTTGCAGACATCTGCAAATACATGCGTAAGCTGTAGAGGCCACATAACGGCACCCCAGTGCACTGCAGTCTTAACTCTTTAGATTTTAGGAGTCTCCTGAGTTGGAGCACATATAGAGGATATAAAAAGTCTACCCACCCCTGTTATAATGTCAGGTTTCTGTGATGTAAAAAAATGAGACAAAGATAAATCATCTCAGAACTTTTTCCTCTATGTGACCTATAAACTGTACAACTCAATTGAAAAACAAACTGAAATCTTTTAGGGGGGGGGGGGGGGGGTAAAAATAAAAAAAACTAGAAAAATGTGGTTGCATACATCTTATAACTGGGGATGTAGCTGTTTTCAGAATGAAGCAAACACATTCAGTCTCATGTTAAATAGGAATCAGTACACACCTGCCATGATTTAAAGTGCTGCTGATTAACTCCAAATAAAGTTCAGCTGTTCTAGTAGGTCTTTCCTGACATTTTCTTAGGCTGGCCATACATTATACAATTTTATTCTATAGATTTTCTTTAGATTTACCAAAACCATATAATATGAGATCAAATCTAAACACTTTCAGTTTGTGTGCAATCAGAAAGGCCCTTGTACTACATAGTTGAAGGTAAATCTAAAGGAAATTGAATAAGAAAATTGTATGGTGTATGGCCAGCTTTAGTTGCATCCTACAGCAAAAGCCATGGCCCACAGAGAACTTCCAAAGCATCAGAGGAATGCTAAAAAGAGAAACTTCCAGTTTTGTCCGTAACCAGAAGTGACACCACTTGGCTCCTCCCAATGTATTGCATCACTATCACGTGACTTTATCATGTAATAGTGACGAAACACGTCGGGAAGAGCCGGGTGAAGTCACTTTCCAGTTATGACCAAAACCGGAAGTTTCTCTTTTCTGCGTTCTTGTCAGTAACTGTGCGACCAGAAATGTGTGGCCTGCAATAGAGAAAACAAGACACATATAAAGTAATAATATGGTTTATTAAAAGGATAAATAATAAGCAAAAGTATGCACACCTCTAATATAGAAAACAATAAAATAAACCAGCAACCAACCACAGTGACACACAACAAATTAGCTTTTTTGGGGAATTCCACAATGTATTGCCCTAAAGGTTTAATAAAATGCACAAAAAAACAACACTACTTTCCTCAAACCCCCTCCCATTGTATCACCAGTATTTCTCCAAATTTTCCTAATATAGACTTCAGTTATGTTCTTGGCAGAAAATGGCCAGCGTCAGGACACAAGCACTTGAATAGTCAATGAACAGAAAGAGCTCTGCATTGTGGGCATATTTTAACAGATCTGTTGGCAAGTGCACCGTTGTGGTCTGCAGCTTTTATCTGCAGCTTATTAGCCTTGGTAAAAGTAACAGCTATTTGGTTAAAAGAAAACAAATAATTCTGCACTGCAGAACTTGTTGAGAGCAGCAGCAGCTCAATGAGAAAAGTTGGCTGCAAAAGGCAATAAAAAATATGGTTTGCTAAAGGATGCTAAAATCTGTACATCAGCTAGTTACTGGCATACTTGAATGAAAAATTTAGTTTTTCTTTTAATTGCTTTTGACAATTAAACATCTGCCAGCTAAGACTGCATAGCATCACTAAATATACTGTAAACACAGCGGTGTACTGGTTAGCACTTTCACCTAGCAGCAAAAAGGGTCACTGGTTTGAATCCTGACCATGACACCACCTGCCTGGAGTTTGCATGTTCTGCCTGTGCATGCGTGGGTTTCCTCTGGTTTCTTCCCACACTCTGGTAGGTTAATCTGATCCTGTCTAAATTGGTCCTAATATGTATGAATGTGTGTTAGGGACCTTAGCTCATAAGCTCCTTGAGGGCAGGGACTGATGTGAATCATGGCCCTATATAATTACCATAAATAAATGTGCTCATTATAAAAAAGGTAACAGTAAAAAAAAAATGATAATGCCATAGTCCAGCTGCATAGAGGGTATGATAGGGTGCATGCTTGTAACATAATGCATATGTGCAGGATTTGGCTATGACAAGTGTGAATACACAATTTCACATGCTGCAACTTGTGCCTGGAGGGTACAGTCATACATGTCCGTACGTACCATGCCTTATTTGCTTCAGCAGAGGATGCTTTTTCTTTGTTTGAAACATGTGCATATCATAAATTAGTGAGCAATTGTGGTGCTTATAACACTGTACCACTTTTGTGTGTATTTCGTTTTGAGGTAGAATCCCAACTAGCACAATAGTGCACTTTATTGGAATATAGGGTTAAAAAAGCTGTAATATTTGTTCTATGCATTCTGAAAATTAGGATTGCAACACCTGTATGGAACTTGAGTGTAGTCTTTGGCAGATTTAGAGAATGGCAATGGCTACATCCGCACATTCATGCAAACCTGTATTAAATTAGTAATAGGGCCAAAGTTCTTTTGGCCCTACTTATCCTACAGATCACAGGGGCGCACTTCGTTCTACACTGCTAAAGCCTGCTGTCTGCTGACATCAATCAGCCAAACCATACTCTGGAGAGATTCTGCCTCAAATCTCAGGATCCATTCAGATGCTTGGCCGTCAGCTGGCTCAGACTCCTAACAAATCGTTAAAAGCCCAAGCCAGCCGCTCCTGCCCCATTCACAGCCTGGTGCTCCACTGAGCACTGAAGGGGCAAAGCAGACTGACAGTTACCAAGTCTTTTCTCACTAAAGACCAAAAACTGAGCAATCAGTGGTCTTTAAATGCTCAGTTTGCAGGGTAGAGGCGGTAGGGGACAGTTTCAGCATTCACCAAAGTGAAAATCATTTTTTTTTTAATTCTGCACTTCATTTTTAAGATTCCCATACATGTTACAATCTCACTGTACAAAATTTTGAAATATGGGGCTAATTTAGACTAGTCATTCAATGGGGGTTATTTACTAAAGGAAAATCCACTTTGCACTGCAAGTGCAATTGAAAGTGCACTTAACGTGCACTTGGAAGTAAAGTCGCTGTAGATCCAAGGGGGACATGCAAGGAAAACAAAAAACAGCATTTTAGCTTGCACATGATTGGATGATAAAATCAGCAGAGCTTCCACTCATTTCAGATCTACCCCTTAGATTTAGAGCGACTGCACTTCCAAGTGCACTTTCATTGCACTTTCAAGTGCAAAGTGGATTTTCCTTTTGTAAATGACCCCCAATGTGTATTCATTTGTGATGAGCTTTACAAGCATACTAACTTTCTTCATATTGATTTTTCCCTGCTCTTTTACTAATTAAAACTAGCATTCCCCTTCCTGCCAAGCATACACATTTATGCAGCCTCACCTATGTGGGTATTTATCTGTGGGGTCACATATATGCACTAGGTCTCGTACTAATGTTTGGGATTTGAGAGGACTGGTTCCCGATCACCTGATCACTGTGATAGCCTGTGACTGATTATCACAGTGACCAGCCACTGTACAGTTTGCAATTTGTGGGGGTTTTTTCTCTTGAATGGAGAAAAGATACATTATATATATTATCTCCTTGCCAGTAGAGAAAATGGAAAATAAAAAATAAAAATGTGTGTGTAAAAAAAATTAAAAATTTTATAGAATTACAACATTAGCTGATATATAAAACCTCCTCCGGAGAATTATTCCCTCCCCTTCCCCTCCTATATACCTTTTATGTTCTTCCCTTACTATATAATACTTACTATAAACATACTTTAGAAGTTATGGTCAAAACTTTAAAATCATATATTTTCTTTTAGACATATTTATATTTTCTTGGGATTAAAATGTTTAAAACTCAGCTATAAGAATGTTTTCAAATTCTAAAATATATAAAGGCCATTTATTGTCATTCCCACGAGAATATCTTGAAATTCTTCTTTGCTTTGTATCATCCGTACTTCAATATGTCTACTTTTTATTTCTGGTATCACATAATTTGTCTTATATTCTGTACATGTAATTTATTTTAACATAAAATAAAAAATTTGGAACGAGAAAAAAAATTAAAAAATAGGGTATAATAGCTGGATTAGGGTTTGATCTAGGTTTGGATTAGAGTCTAGGTTAGGGTCAAAGGTCATGCTCAGAGGCAATGTCAGAAAACTTTAACCCAAAGCTTGCGCAGATCTTTACAGATGAAAATCAGGTAAAAATAAAAAAATCGTAGAATGTCTAGCTCCAGCAATTACATGTGCTTAGATCAGAAATTAAAAGTTTCAGTGCGTCTTCAGTTTCTGTTCTGAGCCTCATGACTAAAGCTATCCAATAATCTTCTTTCTGTATAATATTGAAGATATCGCAGTCAGTTTACAAAATAAGCTGCAGTTTTGCAAACCTCTGTGAATAAGAAGTCATTATTGGGTTGTTCCCCACCCTTTTTGTTATGGTTATCATGGTCAATGCTACCAAATCTGCTAGACAAGGGGTCAGCCTAATCCCTAAATGGAAGTATAAGCAACACTGCTGTTTCCTCTTCTATTGCAGCATTCGTGAACTAACCCTCTGTGTCCTCCTTAGGACCCCAACAGCCCAAGGAAATTTCTACAAGCCACTTGATATTCTTCTTTACCTAATCCCTAATAACAAATGTAATGAACCTTTCAAACCGCATTAGAAATACTCAGACCTCTTCAGCAATCACTAGTTGGAGGCCAGAGCTGACCAATTTTCACGATGGCTAGTGATGCATGATGACCATTGTTTATCCATGGAATGGTGACCCACTGGACCTACCCATAGTTGCAGCACCATGTCAGAAGTGAAGTAAACCTAAACAATCACCTTTCTGAAAATGTAAATATATTTTCAGTCATTTGTCCAGAGTAAACTGAGAATCTATGCAGGACCCTAGCCATCTGGAGCCCCTGGAACCCCCTCCAAGGAAAGAAAAGTTGTTCGGTAATACCTATAATTACATGAAGTCTCCACTGGGGTATATGCACATTTGTCAAATTTATATGAAACAGTATCAAAAACACAGCCATGGTTTATTACGATCTTGATTAATATTGTCTCTCGTGCATTTACTTTACATTTAATTTCTGTGCTTTTGTTATATATCTGATAATTTCCCCTAAGTTCACAGCAAAAGAAAAATTTATATATAACATTAAAATGTGCTTCAGTTATATATTCATTGATATTCATTGTTTGCATCTCCTGTGCTGATACAGTATATGGTGCACACAAAAAAAGCAAGTGTTCAAAAAGGTTTGGTTTAAATTTTGTACATTAAATTGCAAGTGTGATGAGTATTAGTGTAGAAAATGGTATAGAAAATAAAACAGACACATTGATGAGTTTTAAATAGTTATTTAAATGCAGTCAAAAAGCAGAGCAAAAGTGAAATCAGATGTCATTTATGTCCTCTTATAGAGGTAGCATACTTCCCAACATCATGTCAGAAACCATAAACCAGATGGAGACAGAAAGTGCAGTTAAAATCACACCTTTAATAAAATGTCAAAAATAACACAGTTCAGGAACGTAGTCAAATACAGAAGCCAGGGTTTGATGCCAGAGCGGGTAATCAGACAAGCCAGGTCAGGAAATCAGAAATCAGAATAGTCAGGAGCAAAAATTAGGAACAGGGAAAAAGTCAGTTAGGCCAAGTCATACACAGGAGCACAGGAAAGAATGCACTTGACATATCAGAATTTAAAAAAGATATGGAAAAGGAAAAACATGATGTGTACAACACTAAATGAATGCTAGCTGAATGATAGAAGTGACTTAAAGGGCCATTGTTAAAATCTAAACCCATTTACAACATATACTTATGCCTCAGTCCTTGTGTCCACAAAATACTCTATGACCATTGTTTTAACAAACTCACAGATACAAGTAAGCCAAAATGATCATTTATATAAAACAGAAAAGAATATAGAAAGAAAGGTAACACTACCCTAAAAAAAAGTACTACTTAAAAAAAAAAATGAAACTGGATAAAAAACAAGCATCTGTGTTGAGATAACAAAAACTGTGGTCAGGACAAAACATAGTGTAAAGAGTGCAGTGGTAAGCCCACTTATATTATTATTCAGAGGGAGGAAAAAACCCTTAGCACCAGTGGAAGGAAGAGCACTTCACTAGTGGTGGTTAGTGGGAGAACAAAATACACCAGCCTTGGTGGGAGGAAAAAAAATGACCTGACATCAGAGGGAGGAAAACAATTTGCGGCATCAGTAGGAAAATAAAATGACACTCAATCAATCAGCGGGAGTAATAAATGATCTAGCGTCAGAGGGAAGAAAATCTGATGCAGCACCAGTGTGAGGAAGTGGCAATGGGACAAAAAATGGTCTGATGGCAGTGGGAGGCAGTGGGAGGAAAAATGCTTGGCATCAGTGGTAGGAAAAAAATGCCTAGTGTTGGTGGTCAGCAGAAGAAAGAATGTCTTAGCCTTAGTGTCAGAAAAATATGCTGTCAGTAAAAAAAAGCAAAAAAACACATTGGATTCACTGCAAAAAAATATTTTGATGTCAGTGGGATAATAAAATTAAAACATACTCAGTGGATACTTAGCTGAACTGATCATTGGTCCATTTTGCTTGACCATCCTAACTTTCTTTACTGTGCTAAAACTGTAGGCACTGTTGAGCTGGGGGCAGGCTTTCTGCCTGAAATTGCCAGCATAGATTTCTGTAAAGCATGACTCTGCTTGGGTTTGCAAGAACCTAGGATTTTATTGAAATCCTAGGATAGTCATGTGTAGCAGAAAACAAACACTTCTGCGCACAAGTGAGTTACCAGGTGGACTAAATAGTGGATAATGCCTCAGGCCTTGCTGCCCTCAGGGATAGGGGTATCCTAGCAATCAAAATAGCAAAATAGCTCAAGCTCTGTCATATTGGTTGGAGAGTCTGTGAACAGCAATGTTCCAGTCTTGCCACAGATTCTCAATTGAATTTAGGTCTGGACTTTGACTGGGCCATTCTAACACACAAATATGCTTTGATCTAAACCTTTCCATTGTAGCTCTGGCTATATGTTTAGGGTTGTTGTTCTGCTGGAATAAGAACCTCTGCCCCATTCTCAAGTCTTTTGGAGACTATAATAGGTTTTCTACTAAGATTGCCGTATATATGCCTCCATCCATCTTCTCATCAATTCTGACCAGCTTCCCTGTCCCTGCTTAAGAAAAGCATCCCCAGAACATGATGCTGCCACCACCATGTTTTACAGATGGTGTGTTCAGAGTGATGTACAGTATTAGTTTTCTGCCACAAATAGTGTTTTTCTTTTAGTCAAAAAAGGTCTACTTTGGTCTCATCTGACCAGAGCACCTTCTTTCACATTTTTTGTTGTGTTCCCCACACATCTTCTCGCAAACTGCAAACAGGACATTTTATGGCTTTCTTTTAACAATGGCATTCTTCTTGCCACTCTTCCATAAAGGCCAGATTTGTGGAGTGCACAACTAATAGTTGTCCTGTGGACAGATTCTCCCACCTGAGCTGTGGATCTCTGTAGTTCCTCCAAAGCTACCATGGGCCTCTTGGCGGCTTCTCTAAAAAATGCTCTCCTTCCTCAGCTTGACAGTTTAGGTGGATAACTATGTCTTGGTAAATATGCAGTTGTGACATATTCTTTCCATTCTCGGGTTAATGAATTGAACAATGCTCAGTGAGATGTTCAAAGCTTGGGATATTTTTTATAACCTAACCCTGCTTTAAACTTCTCCATAACTTTATCCCTGTCCTGTCTGGTGTGTTCCTTGGCCTTCATGATGCTGTTTCTTCACTAAGGTTCTCTAACAAGCCTCTGAGGGCTTCACAGAACAGCTGTATTTATACTGATATTAAATTACACACAGGTGGACTCTATTTACTAATTAGGTGACTTCTGATGGCAATTGGTTCCACTAGATTTTAGTTAGGGGTATCAGAGTAAAGGAGGCTGAATACAAATGCACGCCACACTTTTCAAATATTTATTTGTGAACATTTTTGAAAAACAGTTATTATTTTCCTTTCACTTTACAATTATGTGCCACTTTGTGTTGGTCTATCACATAAAATCCCAGTAAAATACATTAACATTTTTGGTTGTAACATGACAAAATGTGGAAAATTGCAAGGGGTATGAATACTTTTTCAAGGCACTGTATATAAGTAACTGGAGGGAATATTTGAACCGCAGTTCATGGACTTTATAGGCACAACCAAGCAAGGTACAGTTAAAATACTAAACTTTATTGGAAACATTTTAAAAACATTTTAAAAACAAAGAAGCATTCTGCACCCTTAGAATATAGGGGGTGGTGGCCCCATTCTACTCAACCAACATATACATTTACAGCGTGAAAATCCAGATAGTATAAATGATGGGCTCTACCATTCCTTAACATGAGGCTCATGTTTTGCTTATTTTTCTTCCTCGGGAGCAGGAGGTGCTAATATATACAGTGGTGTGAAAAAGTGTTTGCCCCCTTCCTCATTTCCTGTTCCTTTGCATGTTTGTCACACTTAAGTGTTTCGGAACATCAAACCAATTTAAACAATAGTCAAGGACAACACAAGTAAACACAAAATGCAATTTGTAAATGAAGGTGTATATTATTAAAGGTGAAAAAAAATCCAAACCATCATGGCCCTGTGTGAAAAAGTGATTGCCCCCTAAACCTAATAACTGGTTGGGCCACCCTTAGCAGCAACAACTGCAACCAAGCGTTTGCGATAACGTGCAATGAGGCTTTTACAGCGTCCTGGAGGAATTTTGGCCCACTCATCTTTGCAGAATTGTCCTAATTCAGTTACATTAGAGGGTTTTCGAGCATGAACGGCCTTTTTAAGGTCATACCACAACATCTCAATAGGATTCAGGTCAGGACTTTGGCTAGGCCACTCCAAAGTCTTCATTTTGTTTTTCTTCAGCCATTCGGTGGTGGACTTGCTGGTGTGTTTAGAATCATTGTCCTGCTGCAGAACCCAAGTTCGTTTCAGCTTGAGTACACGAACAGATGGTCGGACATTCTCCTTCAGGATCTCTTGGTAGACAGCAGAATTCATAGTTCCTTTTATCACGGCAAGTCTTCCAGGTCCTGAAGCAGCAAAACAGCCCCAGACCATCACACTACCACCACCATATTTTACTGTTGGTATAATGTTCTTTTTATGAAATGCAGTGTTCCTTCTACGCCAGATATACTTGGACACACACCTTCCAAAGAGTTCCACTTTTGTCTCATCGGTCCACAGAATGTTGTCCCAAAAGTCTTGGGGATCATCAAGATGTGTTGTGGAGAAATTGAGATGAGCTTTGATGTTCTTTTTTCTCAGCAGTGGTTTTCTCCTTGGAACTCTGCCATGCAGGCCATTTTTGCCCAGTCTTTTCCTGATGGTGGAGGCATGAACGCTGACCTTAACTGAGGCAAGTGAGGCCTGCAGTTCCTTGGACGTTGTTGTGGGGTCTTTTGTGACCTCTTGGATGAGTCATCGCTGCGCTCTTGGGGTAATTTTGGGCGGCCGGCCACTCCTGGGAAGGTTCACCACTGTTCCATGTCTTTGCCATTTGTGGATAATGGCTCTCACTGTGGTTCGCTGGATTCCCAAAGCTTTGGAAATAGCTTTATAACCCTTTCCAGACTGATAGATCTCAATTACTTTCTTTCTCAATTGTTCCTGAATTTCTTTGGGTCTCGGCATGATGTGTAGCTTTTAAGGATCTTCTGGTGGACCTTACTGTGTCAAGCAGCTCCTATTTAAGTGATGCCTTGATTGTGAACAGGTGTGGCAATAATCAGGCCTGGGTGTGGCTAGAGAAATTGAACTCAGGTGTGGACAACCACAGTTATAGTATGTTTTAACAAGGGGGCAATCACTTTTTCACACAGGGCCATGATGGTTTGGATTTTTTTTCACCTTTAATAATAAACACCTTCATTTACAAATTGCATTTTGTGTTTACTTGTGTTGTCCTTGATTATTGTTTAAATTGGTTTGATGTTCCGAAACACTTAAGTGTGACAAACATGCAAAGGAACAGGAAATGAGGAAGGGGGCAAACACTTTTTCACACCACTGTAAATACTATCTAAAAGATAATACTGGTAACTAACAGATAATAGTATATAGTACAAACAATGAACATCACCACTAAAAACTGAAGAAAGAAAAAATGCATTTATGGAACGTAATATATGAGATTTAAATATTGGGCAAAGGTACTAGTGCGCACAAACCAGCTATCTAATAATCCCTCAAATACAGGAAGCTGCCAACATAAACAAAGTGATCTCTACACCTATAGGAAGAATAGTAAAAAAAAGGGGGGTAATGTGGCGCTACCTAGAGGAATAGAACTCAGTACTAAATATACCAAAAAAGAAAAAATGTGTATAGCAATCAAAATAAGCTATTAAAAAATAAAAAATACATGTGCATTAAATGAATATAAATACAATATATCTCCACAAAATCAATGTGCAAATATGCAATAGTGCAAAAATAAGGTCAAATAAATAGCATACCCATAGGATGACCTTAATAATAACTAGTAGTGCAATATTACAATAAAGTGCAAAATGCAAAAATTCATCTGAAAAATAATAATAATGTGCAATTGAGTCCCAAAGTTCAAATATCCATGCAGTGCAAAACGGAAAACAAATCAAGTGCCACTCGACCGATGATCACACTTCAGTGCTCCAAGTGTACTCCTTGTTTCCCCCAGCCTCTCACCTCTAGGATAGGTCACAAAGGACCATAAGACGCTATGTATACAATCAGCTGCAGTCTCACATCTCCTTCAGTCCATATACTTCAAACCGCCAGCATAGTAAACATCAGCCCATAGATGGCTCATACAGGAGAGGAAAGAAAAGGGGGGCACCAATGTGTAGTATTAGGTAAAAACGGTTTTATTAAAAATATCCACGCTTACATTAAAATAACGAAAATCGCGGGACCCTTTGGACCCTTTAAAAAAGTCATGTGTTATGTGACGCAACGCGTCAGTGAGAAGCCAGGTGTCTATCGTCACTTCCAGTCATGGCCGAGACCGGAAGTATTGGTTGATGTACCTGCGATTTTCGTTATTTTAATGTAAATGTGGATA
Source organism: Lithobates pipiens (assembly GCF_037356315.1). Lineage (NCBI taxonomy): Eukaryota > Metazoa > Chordata > Amphibia > Anura > Ranidae > Lithobates > Lithobates pipiens. Next base: position 196,041,807 of record NW_027507790.1, read on the forward strand.
TTTTTAATAAAATCGTTTTTACCTAATACTACACATTGGAGCCCCCTTTCTGAGTTCTATTCCTCTAGGTAGCGCCACATTACCCCCCTTTTTTTAATATATGAGATTGTTTATTGCACTCACAAATGACATCGGCCTGGGGTATTATCCCAGGTAAGATACACCACACAGAAGGTTATAAACACAAAGCCAGAATGCTGAGATTAATTAACATTAGCTGGATGTATCATTAGATCTAAAAAAGAGAGCATACCATTATTGCTCAACACAACCATCCTATAGTATTGTGCTATTTTGAAAAGTTTTTACACGTTTCCTTAATACATCAATAAAGTTTTGTATCCTAACTGTACCTTGCTTGGTTGTGCCTATAAAGCTAATGAACTGTGGTTCAACTCTTCAGTCCAGTTACTTATATAGAAGACCAGTGGGTATTCATTTTGTAACAAAATAGGGGTATCTTGCCAAATGGTAAAGTAGCATTGATCTTTATTTGTTTGCTTTTACTTTGTCAACAGGAACTGGAAAGGGCCAAGATGGGGAGGAACACCCCGAACTCCCACGTGGGCAGGAGCAGATTTGCAAATAATGACAAGGAGATCACACTGTAGGAGTACAAAGATCATTTACTTTAAAAAAAAAAAAATTGTTAAAATATATTTTAGCGTTAAAAACAACTAGTTATCTACTTACAATTAGTTACTAATTTAACTAATATTAAATTACAAGTTACTATACATAACTTTATAAAAAAATCTAATATGTCACAATGTACAGGAAGAATTTCTCTAAAAGAAGAAAAAATTTACTTTTGTAGTCACTAAAATGACAATGTCAATGATCGCTTGACAAATGATAGAGAGCATTCCTGGGCTCAGGTAGACCATATCTGTGCATTGCAACAAGAAATCCTCTTTAGTCGTGTTTTTATTTTTTTCATTGCTATTCAGTCGCCTGGGAACACAATCTGAACATTTTAGTATACTTGTGAGTCCATTTAAAAATGGAGAGCAGATGCCATTCTCTGCACACCACAGGACACCGCAGTGATTGCTCCACGCTGGGTCTGCATATTATGTATAAAATGCAGAGCTTGATGTGGAGGAGCATGCTGCATACTTCAGATTGTTCTTTATATAACATTGCAGAGAGCACTCCGGAATAGTAGAGTCCTGTCATATAATCAAGTAACAGGTTTTCTCCTTTTTCCTCTTCCCAGTATTTCTTCCCCTCCCATGAACGGGACTTCATCTGCTTTAAAGTTCCAAGTCCCTAAGCATGCAAAGTGGGAAGCTTATTTATAAAGCAGAACTCTGCACATTATAAAAGTGCTAGAAGATTATTTATTTTTTAAATCATCAATATGGTGATCGTTAGGTCATAACTCTGCTCTATAAATAGGCCCCTTGGTGTGCAAGGGTTGGCGGTTGAAAAAGCAAGAGGTAACTGAGTTGAAGGATGAGGCTATTGTGTTGTAGTAATTAATTTGTGTGTATCTCAGGATATTCCCGAGAAGATGGTATATAGACAGAAAGAGAATGCAGCTTTAAAGCTGACCACACATGTTCAAATGGATAGTGCTTCTTTAGATCTACCAAAATCTACGTAGGATGAGGGTCTAAAAAGTCTGATATTATGCTGAGTTTGGACAATCATACAATAACATATGTGGCTTGTTTTTGTGAACTTCTTTATAGCAACATTAAGAAGAAAGAGAAGAAAGGAAGGTCAAAGTTATTCATTAAAATAAAGTGTGAAAATTAGTTTGGAAACATACAGAACAAAATCTACTGGCCTCGGTTGTAATATATCAATCCACTACAAGAAACAGGGCCAGTGATGTCTGCAGGCCAGAAAGATAAGCATAGGGTTGGTTGCTGATGACAGTTTGACACTATATAAAATCCATAGCTGGCATCTAGTAGAACCATTCGATTAGAAGCTTTCGTAGGGCGGAGGCTGATAAAATGGTCAGCTGTTTTTTTTAATGCACAGCAGAATAAAATGAATAATGCTAATCACACTATTAAGTGCAGCCAGGATTATATCTTAGCTGCTGGTTAAAATGGTCTCTTGCAGAGGGGACAGCCACAGTAAAGGTATTCCCCCTGGATGTCAGCAGAACATAAAAAAAATGGCAAGATCAATTAAAACATAACCCCGCATTGTTAATCAAATCTTAAGCTTTGCACTTTCCTGGTAAATACAGGAAACACACCGTAACCTATGACTCTCCTTCCAGCACAGCCAAAGGATGAAAAACACAACAATGCATGCAGCTCTCTGTATTGCCGAGGGGAGCGTTTAGAATTCTTTGATAACAAAATAAAAGTCAATTAGAATGATGGATCACCCTCCAGTATTCTAGATTTTCCCCTGCACTGCTTTCTCTCCACGTAGCACATGTATGTGTATGATAGCAGATTTGTAATCTAAATACCCGTGTAAAAAAAAAAAAAAAGATACATTATTTGATCTGATGTCTTAATATTGTTACAGTTTTAATCCTCTGAGGCTCTAAAAGCTAAATTTTTTTTTATATATTTTTTTTTAATATTAAGTCACTGTTGGGATGAAAATAAGATTTAGGGAGCAATTTATATGAAAAAAAACTTTACATGGATTATTGTTTTCTCTTTTTTTTTCTTAATTAGTTTTCTGGTCATTCCCCACATTTAAAAAAAATGGAAACTGCAATATAGTAAACTAGAATGTAATCTTTTTTTTTTTTTACTGTAAAACTGAATATGAGAATTTTTGCATTTGAAAATAAATGGCAACATTTTCTAAACTGCTGTCATTTGTAAATATCCAATGTAATAGGAAAGAAAATTAAATGGCATGTATTACAAGTACCATAGTGACAAACTGTCCTTCATTGGAAATAAATTCTTCTGTCACTCTTTTCTAATTTGTTACCTTGTTTTGGTCTGATGTATAGATCTCTGTGAAATATGTTGTGCACTACCAAAAGTGTTATACTGTACTAAACCTTTCATCCGACCTCTAAATGATAGCATTTGTTATTTACAAAAACCAGTATAATAAAAAAAAAGTAGTTGTGAAAATTTTTTGGATTTATCCAGTCATTATTTTCTGTACTATTTTTCCATGGTCCACATACTGGGGAAGCATGATGGGTGCGTTATTTGCATACATATTTTGTGATAAAATGTGTTTCTACTTCACATCATATGAATAAAATAGTATTTTGTACTTATTCAGAAGGAATTCAGAAAAAGTGGGATTATAGTGCCACCTCAGGAGGTTGGGACACTGGGGAAACAGAAAAGTTGTAAGCCAGCCCCATAAAACTTCTCTGCACTATATGAGTTTTAAAGAAAGAAAAAAACACAACATGGTTTAGGAATCATCTCACTCACTCCGTCCCTGTGAAGCATACACAACCATGGAGCAAGGGGAAGGAAACCTAGTCAAACAGTGAAAAACATTCACCTACAGTAGGTAGTGACAGAACTGAAGAAATCATCTGAAGGAACCTACTCAGGAGGCTATGAATCAACCACAGAAAGATGACTTATCTCTAGGTGATCAGGATCCACAAAGTATCACTCTCTGCATTACCAGGTATGTGGGAGAAAAGACCAACTTATTTACCCTAAGGGGTTGATTGGTCACGCCAAGGACCACCTGGATCTCTAGGCTTCAAGACAGAGAGGGAGAAATTGAAAAAGACAGAGTCAAAAAGAGAAGGGAAGCCTGTGATAGGAGGGTATTCCGTCAACATTTTACAAGCCCCTAGAGGGGAATTTTTCTAGCGGCCTATGAAAGGTCCAATGACCCACAGGGTGTAGGCTTCTTTAGCGGGTGTTTGAGTTGAATAGATTTTCCAATTAGTGACCAAGAGATCAACATTAGATACCTCTCACACTTCATTTGGTTGAAGCTTGCAGTATGAGGTCTTTCAGAAGAGTTCTGACTGCAAAGGTCCACAAAGCCTACCCTCTTCAAGGAAGGTCACCTCAGCATTCCACAATAATGATGCCAGGAAAAAGCACTAGGTTACACAATAGGTCCAGTGCTTTGAAAAATAGCCATTGCCTCTGAAAGACACTGAAGGGTCAGGAACTGTAAGTCAAGGTCTCTTTGGAGAAGGGGAATAATGAGGGGTACCAAGTACCACGAGAGGTTCAACATTATCCTGCATCAGCATCCCAACTATGAAGCCAAAGTATTTTGCAAATCTGCATGGACATCAGTCCCATGTGAGACATAAGCTTACATGCTTATAGCAAGCCATCACCACTAAAGTACAGAGCTCCAGACTTGATTGACTTCTGTACAGAGATGGCTTCAGTACAACCACCCTACCCATACATGGATCGGAATTCGCCTGGTATCTTCTGAACTGGATGGATTTCAATCCTTGTAAGGCTGGCTTAAGTAATAAGGCTCTGCAATAGCTCTGGACCCCATGGCTTAATAACAAAATAAAATGTCGCAATGCAGAGCCCAGTGCTTGAAGGTCTCATTTAAGGCTACCCCTGCATGTCAATCCAGCAGGGTCCAGGTACAACCTCTAAAGCTAATGCTGAGGAAACACTGATCTATAAAGCTGCTAAACAGAGACCAGCTTAAGCAGTAAGCATGTAGTGAGGAATCTGGATTAAAGTTACTGAGGAAAAAATTCCACAAGGCAAGGAAGGCTAGCAAAAAAAATAGACTTTTTTTTTTAGCCAAGCTGAAGAAAAGGTGTCCAACTTACTGGGACACTAGAAGGATAGACACTTTACAGAGTAGGTTTTAGTGAAGTCAAAAACCCAAAAAGTTAATAAAATGTTGAAAAATGAAAGCTGGGCTTAAGTTATGATCTTGTGTCAATACTTTCATGGTCCATGTTGGATCAATTTAAGTATGCATATGTCAGGGTCTAGATCTGAAACTGCCACCTCTGTGGTATCTGGTTGTAGCTCTTCTCGCTGTGCTACCTGAGATGCTGGACAGCTCCCTGTCTGATCTTATGTACAATCTTGCGTTGTCTCTTGTTTCTAGTGAACCTTTAACTCTTTGCTCTTCCCTTGAACTTCATGATTTAAGCTTTGTCTTTGCAGGTCCTATTTGCTAGATTATTGTGCTCTCTCCAGCCAATATCTTGCTCCTTTGCGGCTGTTCTTACCTTGACTTCGCTTCCGCTTGACCCTAACCTGCAACCATTTGTTACCGAGCTTTGGCTTGTTAACTGACTAAACTTCTGCTTGATCCCTACTTGCTACAGAATATCTGCTATTGCACCCTGGCTTTCTCATCTCATGGTGGGGAGATCCTGAGGACCGTGACCTAATACTAACATGTAGCAAAACCCATATTATTTGTGTTTTTCATATTGGCCCAGAGTTCAGCCATATGTTATTAAATCCAAGCTTTAAGATTCTCTATCCAGCATTATACTACTGTATAATGCCTCAAATGTAAAAACCCTGGTTTTGCAAGCTTGTTTTGGTGATAACGTAAAGTGGTTCTAAAGTCTAAACGTGGTTGAGTCAACTTTTCACTTTAATGCATTTTCTCCCTTAAGGTAAAAAAGAAAACACGCTATTATTTTTTCTAGCCTCTCTATATCTAAGCACTATCCCTGCTCCTGTCATTGCTGTCTCTGGCTCCAGTACCGCTTCTCTCACTTCCTGATCTCACAGGAGACACTAAGGACAGAGGAGCCATTGGCTCCTGCTGCTGTCAGTCAGACTCCTGTGAAGAGGGGGTGGGGTGGGGCTTATGGTGATATGTGTTTCTATGAAAGCACACAGCCAGACTCGAGAGTGCACATGCATGTGTGCCTTCTTAGCACCTGGCTTGCTAAGGAGGCATCCAGAGCAGGGAGAAGGTAACATCACCAGAGGGCGATTGTCAAAAGTGCAGAAGCCAGTGCTTTCTTTTATTTAATAAAACTTAAACTTTAAAGCTAAACTGTAGGCAGGTTTAAGAGTCCCAACATAATGAAGCTCTGTAATCATCAATATATTAACCCTATTTTTTTTAAATTTAAGTAGGGAATTACCTGAATTTGACCTGGTATCAACCTCTTGAAGACTACTATACAGTCTGTACAGTCATGACCAGAGATATTGGCACGTTTGCATTTCTGTCAAATAATGCACCACTTCGCCCAGAAAATTTGTTGCAATTACAAATGTTTAGGCCTTCTTATGTTTATTTCTTTTGTTTGTATTGTATTACACAAAAAAGGTAGAGAAACAGGGAGATAAATCTGACACATTTCATGCCAAACTCCAAAAATGGAATGGATAAAATTATTAGCACCCTTAATTTTATATTTGGTAGCATACCCCTTGGAAAAATGTAACTGCAATCAATCGCATCCTGTAACTATCAATGAGTTTCTTACACCTTTCTACTTGAATTTTGAACCACTCTTCTTTTGCCAACTGCTCCAGGTCTATCAGATTGGAAGAGTTCCTTTTCACAACTGCTGTTTTGATATCTCTCCACAGGTGCTCCATGGGATTTAGATCTGGCTGGCCAGTTCAGTTCTATCCGAGGCTTTGTCTTAAACCATTTCTGGTTGCTTTTTGACATGTGCTTTAGGTCATTGACCTGCTGTAAGACCCATGACCTCTGATGGAGACCCAACTTTCTGACTGGGCCCTACATTGTACCCCAAAATTCTTTGGTAGGCTGCAGATTTCATAATGCCATGCACATGGTCAAGACATCCACTGCCGGAACTGTATTCTTTTCTTTAAAGGCCTCATTTATTTTTCTGAAAACAGTAGAATGATGGGCTTGACCAAAAAGCTGTAATTTTGTTTTGCCTGTCCACAGCACATTCTCCCAAAAGAATTTTGGTTTCCTCAGGTCCCCTCAAAAGCATTTTGTCCCCATGTTGATGGAGACAAAGGCCTCATCCCCACAGCCCTTGCCCGGTGATTGTGGGGGACTGTGGGCGGGGGGCTTATCAGACTCTGGAAGCCCCCTTTAACAAGGGGACCCCCAGATCCCACCCCCCATGTGAATGGGTATCGGGTACATCATACCCCTACACATTCACCAAAAAAGTGTCAAAATGGCAGGAGACAGTTTGGGACAAGTCCTTTATTTAAAAAAAATAAAAAGTGTTCTGCAATGTCCATTCATCTTCGATCACAGCGTCTGACGACCCGAGAAAAAAAAAGAGATGGAAAGAACTCCACTTTCATGGGAAGCTCCAGCTGACTGCAGGCTTTTTGCAATGACAGCTGTTATATAGCACATAACTTCAGATGGAGCGGGGTCACGTCACAGGGTGGCCCCGCCCCATCTGACATTATGTGATGTCACAGGACATCAGAAGGGGCGGAGTCACCCATTCATGTCACTGGGTGGCCCCGCCCTCAGCTATATAACAGCTGTCAATGCAGAAAGCCTGCAGTCAGCGGTAGCCATGGAGGCAGATTTTTTTTCAATTTTTTCCCTCGGGTCGTCGGACATTGTGATCAAAGATGAATGGACATTGCGAGACACTTTTCTTTTTTTTTAATAAAGGACTTGTCCCAAATTGTCTACTGTAATTTTTACCATTTTGACACTTTTTTTGGTGAATGTGTAGGGGTACAATGTACCCAATACTCATTCACATGGGGGGCGGGATCTAGGGGTCCCCTTTTTAAAGGGGGCTTACAGATTCCAATAAGCCCCCGACTGCAGACCCCCATTACCACCGGGCAAGGGTTGTGGGGATGAGGCCCTTGTCCCCATCAACATGGGGACAAGGTGCTTTGGGGGACCCCATGTTGAGGGCATGTGGTCTGGTCTGGTTCAAGTGGGCACTCTCTTGTTCCCCCCTTTTCCTGCGGCCTGCCAGGTTGCGTGCTCAGATAAGAGTCTGGTATGGATTTTTTGGGGGACCCCTACACCATTATTTTTTACATTTTGAGTTCCTCTTAAAATCCATACCAGACCTGAAGGGCCTGGTATGGATTTTGGGGGGACCCCTATGCCTTTTTTTATTTTTGTGCAAGGTTCCCCTTAATATCCATACAAGATCTCAAGGGCCTGGTATGGAGTTTGGGGGGACTCCGATGCAATTATTTTTTTAATCTTGGTGCAGAGTTCCCCTTAATATCCATACCAGACCCAAAGGGCTTGGTAATGGACTGGGGGGAACCCATTCTGTTTTTTTTCAGTGATTTGTATCTATATTGTGATAACGTAAAGTGGTTCTAAAGTCTAAACGTGGTTGAGTCAACTTTTCACTTTAATGCATTTTCTCCCTTAAGGTAAAAAAGAAAACACGCTATTATTTTTTCTAGCCTCTCTATATCTAAGCACTATCCCTGCTCCTGTCATTGCTGTCTCTGGCTCCAGTACCGCTTCTCTCACTTCCTGATCTCACAGGAGACACTAAGGACAGAGGAGCCATTGGCTCCTGCTGCTGTCAGTCAGACTCCTGTGAAGAGGGGGTGGGGTGGGGCTTATGGTGATATGTGTTTCTATGAAAGCACACAGCCAGACTCGAGAGTGCACATGCATGTGTGCCTTCTTAGCACCTGGCTTGCTAAGGAGGCATCCAGAGCAGGGAGAAGGTAACATCACCAGAGGGCGATTGTCAAAAGTGCAGAAGCCAGTGCTTTCTTTTATTTAATAAAACTTAAACTTTAAAGCTAAACTGTAGGCAGGTTTAAGAGTCCCAACATAATGAAGCTCTGTAATCATCAATATATTAACCCTATTTTTTTAAAATTTAAGTAGGGAATTACCTGAATTTGACCTGGTATCAACCTCTTGAAGACTACTATACAGTCTGTACAGTCATGACCAGAGATATTGGCACGTTTGCATTTCTGTCAAATAATGCACCACTTCGCCCAGAAAATTTGTTGCAATTACAAATGTTTAGGCCTTCTTATGTTTATTTCTTTTGTTTGTATTGTATTACACAAAAAAGGTAGAGAAACAGGGAGATAAATCTGACACATTTCATGCCAAACTCCAAAAATGGAATGGATAAAATTATTAGCACCCTTAATTTTATATTTGGTAGCATACCCCTTGGAAAAATGTAACTGCAATCAATCGCATCCTGTAACTATCAATGAGTTTCTTACACCTTTCTACTTGAATTTTGGACCACTCTTCTTTTGCCAACTGCTCCAGGTCTATCAGATTGGAAGAGTTCCTTTTCACAACTGCTGTTTTGATATCTCTCCACAGGTGCTCCATGGGATTTAGATCTGGCTGGCCAGTTCAGTTCTATCCGAGGCTTTGTCTTAAACCATTTCTGGTTGCTTTTTGACATGTGCTTTAGGTCATTGACCTGCTGTAAGACCCATGACCTCTGATGGAGACCCAACTTTCTGACTGGGCCCTACATTGTACCCCAAAATTCTTTGGTAGGCTGCAGATTACATAATGCCATGCACATGGTCAAGACATCCACTGCCGGAACTGTATTCTTTTCTTTAAAGGCCTCATTTATTTTTCTGAAAACAGTAGAATGATGGGCTTGACCAAAAAGCTGTAATTTTGTTTTGCCTGTCCACAGCACATTCTCCCAAAAGAATTTTGGTTTCCTCAGGTCCCCTCAAAAGCATTTTGTCCCCATGTTGATGGAGACAAAGGCCTCATCCCCACAGCCCTTGCCCGGTGATTGTGGGGGACTGTGGGCGGGGGGCTTATCAGACTCTGGAAGCCCCCTTTAACAAGGGGACCCCCAGATCCCACCCCCCATGTGAATGGGTATCGGGTACATCATACCCCTACACATTCACCAAAAAAGTGTCAAAATGGCAGGAGACAGTTTGGGACAAGTCCTTTATTTAAAAAAAATAAAAAGTGTTCTGCAATGTCCATTCATCTTCGATCACAGCGTCTGACGACCCGAGAAAAAAAAAGAGATGGAAAGAACTCCACTTTCATGGGAAGCTCCAGCTGACTGCAGGCTTTTTGCAATGACAGCTGTTATATAGCACATAACTTCAGATGGAGCGGGGTCACGTCACAGGGTGGCCCCGCCCCATCTGACATTATGTGATGTCACAGGACATCAGAAGGGGCGGAGTCACCCATTCATGTCACTGGGTGGCCCCGCCCTCAGCTATATAACAGCTGTCAATGCAGAAAGCCTGCAGTCAGCGGTAGCCATGGAGGCAGATTTTTTTTCAATTTTTTCCCTCGGGTCGTCGGACATTGTGATCAAAGATGAATGGACATTGCGAGACACTTTTCTTTTTTTTTAATAAAGGACTTGTCCCAAATTGTCTACTGTAATTTTTACCATTTTGACACTTTTTTTGGTGAATGTGTAGGGGTACAATGTACCCAATACTCATTCACATGGGGGGCGGGATCTAGGGGTCCCCTTTTTAAAGGGGGCTTACAGATTCCAATAAGCCCCCGACTGCAGACCCCCATTACCACCGGGCAAGGGTTGTGGGGATGAGGCCCTTGTCCCCATCAACATGGGGACAAGGTGCTTTGGGGGACCCCATGTTGAGGGCATGTGGTCTGGTCTGGTTCAAGTGGGCACTCTCTTGTTCCCCCCTTTTCCTGCGGCCTGCCAGGTTGCGTGCTCAGATAAGAGTCTGGTATGGATTTTTTGGGGGACCCCTACACCATTATTTTTTACATTTTGAGTTCCTCTTAAAATCCATACCAGACCTGAAGGGCCTGGTATGGATTTTGGGGGGACCCCTATGCCTTTTTTTATTTTTGTGCAAGGTTCCCCTTAATATCCATACAAGATCTCAAGGGCCTGGTATGGAGTTTGGGGGGACTCCGATGCAATTATTTTTTTAATCTTGGTGCAGAGTTCCCCTTAATATCCATACCAGACCCAAAGGGCTTGGTAATGGACTGGGGGGAACCCATTCTGTTTTTTTTCAGTGATTTGTATCTATATTGTGATAACGTAAAGTGGTTCTAAAGTCTAAACGTGGTTGAGTCAACTTTTCACTTTAATGCATTTTCTCCCTTAAGGTAAAAAAGAAAACACGCTATTATTTTTTCTAGCCTCTCTATATCTAAGCACTATCCCTGCTCCTGTCATTGCTGTCTCTGGCTCCAGTACCGCTTCTCTCACTTCCTGATCTCACAGGAGACACTAAGGACAGAGGAGCCATTGGCTCCTGCTGCTGTCAGTCAGACTCCTGTGAAGAGGGGGTGGGGTGGGGCTTATGGTGATATGTGTTTCTATGAAAGCACACAGCCAGACTCGAGAGTGCACATGCATGTGTGCCTTCTTAGCACCTGGCTTGCTAAGGAGGCATCCAGAGCAGGGAGAAGGTAACATCACCAGAGGGCGATTGTCAAAAGTGCAGAAGCCAGTGCTTTCTTTTATTTAATAAAACTTAAACTTTAAAGCTAAACTGTAGGCAGGTTTAAGAGTCCCAACATAATGAAGCTCTGTAATCATCAATATATTAACCCTATTTTTTTTAAATTTAAGTAGGGAATTACCTGAATTTGACCTGGTATCAACCTCTTGAAGACTACTATACAGTCTGTACAGTCATGACCAGAGATATTGGCACGTTTGCATTTCTGTCAAATAATGCACCACTTCGCCCAGAAAATTTGTTGCAATTACAAATGTTTAGGCCTTCTTATGTTTATTTCTTTTGTTTGTATTGTATTACACAAAAAAGGTAGAGAAACAGGGAGATAAATCTGACACATTTCATGCCAAACTCCAAAAATGGAATGGATAAAATTATTAGCACCCTTAATTTTATATTTGGTAGCATACCCCTTGGAAAAATGTAACTGCAATCAATCGCATCCTGTAACTATCAATGAGTTTCTTACACCTTTCTACTTGAATTTTGGACCACTCTTCTTTTGCCAACTGCTCCAGGTCTATCAGATTGGAAGAGTTCCTTTTCACAACTGCTGTTTTGATATCTCTCCACAGGTGCTCCATGGGATTTAGATCTGGCTGGCCAGTTCAGTTCTATCCGAGGCTTTGTCTTAAACCATTTCTGGTTGCTTTTTGACATGTGCTTTAGGTCATTGACCTGCTGTAAGACCCATGACCTCTGATGGAGACCCAACTTTCTGACTGGGCCCTACATTGTACCCCAAAATTCTTTGGTAGGCTGCAGATTACATAATGCCATGCACATGGTCAAGACATCCACTGCCGGAACTGTATTCTTTTCTTTAAAGGCCTCATTTATTTTTCTGAAAACAGTAGAATGATGGGCTTGACCAAAAAGCTGTAATTTTGTTTTGCCTGTCCACAGCACATTCTCCCAAAAGAATTTTGGTTTCCTCAGGTCCCCTCAAAAGCATTTTGTCCCCATGTTGATGGAGACAAAGGCCTCATCCCCACAGCCCTTGCCCGGTGATTGTGGGGGACTGTGGGCGGGGGGCTTATCAGACTCTGGAAGCCCCCTTTAACAAGGGGACCCCCAGATCCCACCCCCCATGTGAATGGGTATCGGGTACATCATACCCCTACACATTCACCAAAAAAGTGTCAAAATGGCAGGAGACAGTTTGGGACAAGTCCTTTATTTAAAAAAAATAAAAAGTGTTCTGCAATGTCCATTCATCTTCGATCACAGCGTCTGACGACCCGAGAAAAAAAAAGAGATGGAAAGAACTCCACTTTCATGGGAAGCTCCAGCTGACTGCAGGCTTTTTGCAATGACAGCTGTTATATAGCACATAACTTCAGATGGAGCGGGGTCACGTCACAGGGTGGCCCCGCCCCATCTGACATTATGTGATGTCACAGGACATCAGAAGGGGCGGAGTCACCCATTCATGTCACTGGGTGGCCCCGCCCTCAGCTATATAACAGCTGTCAATGCAGAAAGCCTGCAGTCAGCGGTAGCCATGGAGGCAGATTTTTTTTCAATTTTTTCCCTCGGGTCGTCGGACATTGTGATCAAAGATGAATGGACATTGCGAGACACTTTTCTTTTTTTTTAATAAAGGACTTGTCCCAAATTGTCTACTGTAATTTTTACCATTTTGACACTTTTTTTGGTGAATGTGTAGGGGTACAATGTACCCAATACTCATTCACATGGGGGGCGGGATCTAGGGGTCCCCTTTTTAAAGGGGGCTTACAGATTCCAATAAGCCCCCGACTGCAGACCCCCATTACCACCGGGCAAGGGTTGTGGGGATGAGGCCCTTGTCCCCATCAACATGGGGACAAGGTGCTTTGGGGGACCCCATGTTGAGGGCATGTGGTCTGGTCTGGTTCAAGTGGGCACTCTCTTGTTCCCCCCTTTTCCTGCGGCCTGCCAGGTTGCGTGCTCAGATAAGAGTCTGGTATGGATTTTTTGGGGGACCCCTACACCATTATTTTTTACATTTTGAGTTCCTCTTAAAATCCATACCAGACCTGAAGGGCCTGGTATGGATTTTGGGGGGACCCCTATGCCTTTTTTTATTTTTGTGCAAGGTTCCCCTTAATATCCATACAAGATCTCAAGGGCCTGGTATGGAGTTTGGGGGGACTCCGATGCAATTATTTTTTTAATCTTGGTGCAGAGTTCCCCTTAATATCCATACCAGACCCAAAGGGCTTGGTAATGGACTGGGGGGAACCCATTCTGTTTTTTTTCAGTGATTTGTATCTATATTGCTGGGATCTGACAGTTCATTACAGCCGTGAGCAGTTTTAAATAACATTTTTTCCTTTAGAAATGTCATTTTGCTGTGGTACTGTTCTAAAAACAGAAAAGATGCGCTACTTTACAGCCATACTAAGGACACACCCAGGCACAATATTTAATAGGAATATTTCATTTTTATTGTTTCACTTTAAGCAATATTAAAATCACTGCTCCTGAAAAAAATGGGAATTTTTAAAACTTTTTTTGCATTGATACTTGTCCCCTGTGGCAGGACCTGGGTACCCATTGCCCTTGTACACGCGGTCGGACATTCCGCCAGAAAATGTCCGATCGGACCGTGTTGTCGGATAATCCGACCATGTGTGGGCTTCATCTGACTTTTTCCGTCTGAATGTCCGACCAACAAAGTTTGAGAGCTGGATATAAAATTTTCCGACAACATGATCCGATCGGACTTTGTCCGATTGTTTGTAGAGAATTCCGATTGGACAAAGTGCCACGCATGCTCAGATCAAATTCCTAGACCAAAGCTATTGGCTACTGGCCTGAACGTAGTCCCGTCGTAACTAAATAACGTCATCACGTTCCGAACGATCGGATTTTCCAACAACTTTGTCCGTCCGTGTGTATGCAACACCAGTTTCGGACAAAATCCGTCTGAAAAAATCCGACGGATTTTGTTGTCGCGATGTCCGACCGTGTGTACAAGGGCATACTCTTTTTATGACAATAACTTGCATATAAGCATTTAAAATTAGCACTTTTGATTTTTCATGTTCATGTCCCATAGACTTTAACAGTGTTCGCACAAATTTTTTGCCTGTTCCAAGTTCTGGTGAGAACCAAACCGGGGTGTGTTTGGCTCATCTCTACAAATTACAGGAGCATCACAAACTTGAAATGTAATTATTTTTTACAATTTTGAGAAGGTGGCAATAATTTGTCCAGTCCAGTTTTGTGTGGAATGTGTCAGATTTGGCTTTTGTTTCTCCACTTTTTTTGCGTCATACCAATACAAACAAAAGAAATAAACATGAGAAAAATGGCTGAACATTTTTAACCACTTCCGGACCGCCGCAAGCTGATGTACGTCCTCACTTTTAGGACAGATATCGCTAGCTGCCATAGCCCTGGTATCCCCGTGCTCGGCCGGCAGTCCGGTACAAGATAAAAGTGGTCTCTGTGGCGCAATATCACTTTTATCGGCCACGGGAGAGGGCCCCCGCTGCGATCCGGTGCCCTCCGACGCTTACCGGAGCCAGCGGCAGTGGGTGGAGACGAGTGAGGGGAAGATGGCCCCCACCCGTCTCCATGACACTGCATTATACTCCATGCCACTTCCGCCCATAGATCTTAAAGGGCAAATTTTCTTTTCATTTTTTTAGATGACAATTTTTTTTTTTATTGCATTTTAGGTCTTTTTGACCCCAGATCTCATATTTAAGAGGTCCTGTCATGCTTTTTTTCTATTACAAGGGATGTTTACATCCCTTGTAATAGGAATAAAAGTGACACATTTTTTTTTAAAAAACAGTGTAAAAATCAAAAATAAAAGGTAAAATAAATAAGAAAAAATAGTCCGTCCCACCAAGCTCGCTTGCAGAAGCGAACGCATACGTGAGCAGCGCCCGCATATGAAAACAGTGTTCAAACCACACATGTGAGGAATTTCTGTGATTGGTAAAGCAAGAGCAATAATTCTAGCCCTTGACCTCCTCTGTAACGCAAAACATGCAACCTGTAGAAATTTTTAAATGTCGCCTATGGAGACTTTTAAGGGTAAAAGTTTGTCGCCATTCCACAAGCGGGCGCAATTTTGAAGTGTGACATTTTGGGTATCAATTTACTCGCCGTAACATTATCTTTCACAATATAATAAAAAAATTGGGCTAACGTTACCGTTGTCTTATTTTGTAATTCAAAATGTATATTTTTAAAGAAAAAAGTGCAGTTGTAAGACTGCTGTGCAAATATGGTGTGACAGACAGTATTGCAACGACCACCATTTTATTCTCCAGAGTGTTAGAAAAAAATTGTATGATGTTTGGGGGTTCTAAGTAATTTTCTAGCAAAAAAAATGTTTTTAACTTGTAAACAACACATCTATAAAAGAGGCCCAGTCCTTAAGTGGTTAAGTACAAAAATTTTCTGGGAAAAGTGGTGCATCTGACGTAGTATCTGATATAAATGCAGGGGAAATGCAGGGGGGAGGGCAATATTTTTTGCCATAACTGTACAATTAAAGCGGGAGTCCGCGTTTTTTTTTTTTTTAAAAGCCAGCAGCTACAAATACTGCAGCTGCTGACTTTTAAAATAGTGACACTTACCTGTCCAGCGCGTCTGCGATGTCGGCCCCCGAAGCCGATCTCTCGATCGTCTCTCGGGTGCTGCCGCCGCCATTTTGGGTATGGGAATCAGGAAGTGGAGCCTTTCGGCTTCATTTCCCGGTTCCCTACTGCGCATGCGCGAGTCGCCCTGCCCAATAAGGATGGACCCGCTGCCTCTGGGATCTGTGTGTTTCCCAGCAGGCAGCGGGGGACTTTCGGAAAGGGGCGTAATCTACGCCCCTTTCCGCAGAGAGCTATCCCGGAAGTGGGTGCAGATACCTGTACTGTACAGGTACCTGCACCCCCCTCCCCCCTGAAAGGTGCCAATTGTGGCGCCGGAGGGGGGGAGGAATCCAATGAGCGGAAGGTCCACTTTAGGGTGGACCTCCGCTTTAAGAGGGGGAGAGTGAAGCTGCACGAGAAGCCAATAAGGTATGCTGCTGTGTAAAGGGCATGCTGAGGAGAGAGCAGAGATAAAAGAGAAGCATGGCCAAAGCTTTTCTGGCCATACTTCTCTTGTTCGTCACAAGAGTGCACTTATTTGTGTAGGTGAGTACATACGTTTTTTTTTTATAATCCCAAACTTCTCTTTTTGGCAAAAATGGCTCCATTATATGTATTTTATCGTTGTATTTAACTGTCTGCCTGGAATTCAGGTTTAGGACAGCGAATAAAGGGCATTAATCAAACTCTAAATTTTCCACACTGATCAGTAGCTTATAGGGTACACTACTGATTAATCTTATCTCTAAACACTTTGGACTATTTATAGTATAATGTAAATCTATAACAATGATAATTATAATAATAATCTGTCTGTAATTTTCCCAGGACAGGCACAGCCATGTTTCCTATATTTTACTCTGCCTAACACCAGAACTGGCCACAAGAACACATATAGGACTTTGTAACCGGATACTAAAGGTCATCCATTTCACAGGGGAAAGCACAAGCTTCAAAGCACTAATGACCAGAAAAATCTTTGATGTAAAAAATATTGGTCATAGAAAAGTTTGTGTTTTATGGCAGATTCTTAGCCTAGATAGTTGACAGAAACTAAAATCTGACCTTTTGCATATTTCCAAAAATATTTATATTTTTTATTTTTATTTATTTCACTCAAGAAAGGAAAAAAGACAGTGACATTTTGAAATGTATATGTGCATTGGAAAATAAAGCACCATATTGTAATTCTTAACACTGTTTTTTTTTTTTTTTTTTGGAAAACACTAAAGTATTATATTAGGCTCAGAGAGGTTACAGTTTCTACTAAACCATTATTATAACATTTTGTATACCAACAACATCTCCCACAGTGCTCTGCAATCTGAAGAGAATGCAAAAAAAGACACACAGAATATAGCAACATAATGGAACAAATACTAATTCAAAAGTAAGCAACTTCTCCCAGCAAGTGTCTAGAATGTGCATAGAAACTAAGATGATAATCCCAGGAATTCTGTACATTTCTTTTTTTTGCAATTCTTATTTGGAATTTCCTTTTTTTATGAAATATTTCCTTTAAAAGCTTCCACCAACATTGCAACTTCATTATGCAATCTCTCCTAAGGCGTATTTCCACTTTTGCAGCCACATAAGGATAAACTCACTTTGTTACGTGTTCTTATTCATATAGCATAACCTAAGAAAATGCTGCTTTCCATTTTAAATCTTCTTTTCTGAAAACTTCAGCTTTCAAAAATTTTACTTAGTTGTCTTTGTGCAAGGGGAGCTTGGGAGCTGTGTTTGCCATAATTAAGCCCATCAACAAAGGCCCTAAGGTCCTTGAAATTACCAGCAGCTTGCCCAAATGTCTCTTAGATGTTTTTTGTACATTGTTATTTTCAGCTATGTCTTTGAATTATGTCAGGACTGTGTTACCATGGTCTGTTTGGCTCTGAACCTTGTAATTGAAAAAAAATCTGTTATAACCTGTCAGATTTTTTTTTTTTTTTTTACCATCTGTGTCCCATTGTGGAGATTTCCTTTCACTTTCTGTCCCAAAGTCAAACAGGAAGTGAGAGGAAATCCCTGCAAATTAACCACTTAACAACCGCCCATTGCCGATTAACGGCTTCAGGGCGGTTGTTTAACTCTGAGAGGCCGTTAATTAACGGCCTCCCAGGATTCTGCTCTCGCGCGCCCCCTGGGGCGCGCACTCGAGAGCATCCGTGACCGCCGGGTCCACAGGACCCGGCGCATCACGGATCACGGTAAACGGCCGCTCAGCGCGGCCGTTTACCACGTGATCGCTCCGTCAAATGACGGAGTGATCACTTGTAAACAAACCGGCGTCATGTTATGACGCCGGTTCCTCCCTCCCCCTCTCTGTACCGATCGGTACAGCGGAGGGGGAAGAGATCGGTGTCAGCAGCGATGTGGGCTGCATCTGCAGTGCCCACATCGCTGCGCACCGAAATTTAACCCCTCAATTCCCTGCCAACACTCTGCAATAGCCTGCCATTACTCTGCATTACTCTGCAATACCCCCATTACTCTGCATTACTCTGCAATACCCCCATTACTCTGCATTACTCTGCAATACCCCCATTACTCTGCAATACCCCCATTACTCTGCATTACCCTGCAACACTCTGCATTACCCTGCAGCACTCTGCATTACCCTGCAACACTCTGCATTACCCTGCATTGCCCTGCAACACTCTGCATTGCCCTGCAACACTCTGCATTGCCCTGCAACACTCCGCAATACCCTGCAACACTCCGCAATACCCTGCAACACTCTGCAATACCCTGCAACACTCTGCAATACCCTGCAACACTCCGCAATACCCTGCAACACTCCGCAACACCTTGCAACACTCCGCAATACCCTGCAACACTCCGCAACACCTTGCAACACTCTGCAATACCCTGCAACACTCTGCAATACCCTGCAACACTCTGCAATACCCTGCAACACTCTGCAATACCTTGCAATACCCTGCAACGCTCTGCAATACCCTGCAACACTCCGCAACGCCCTGCAACACTCCGCAACGCCCTGCAACACTCCGCAACGCCCTGCAGCACTCCGCAACGCCCTGCAGCACTCCGCAACGCCCTGCAACACTCTGCAACGCCCTGCAACACTCCGCAACGCCCTGTAACACTCTGCAACGCCCTGCAACACTCCGCAACACCTTGCAACACTCTGCAATACCCTGCAACACTCTGCAATACCCTGCAACACTCTGCAATACCCTGCAACACCCGCCAATACCCTGCAACACTCTGCAATGCTCTGCAACACCCGCTAATACTCTGCAACACTCTGCAATGCTCTGCAACACCCGCCAATACCCTGCAATGCAATACTCTGCAACGCCGTACTCTGAGATACCCAGCCATAGTCGGTGATACCCTGCAATACCCAGCCATAGACACCCCCCCCCCCCCTCCCGCCGCCCTCCGGTGCTTCTATTGAATCGCTAATACGATCAAAGACAATCTTTTTTTTTTTTTTTTTTTTTTTTTCAGGCTTCCCAGCTTAGAGGTGAGATGCGGGGTCTTATTGACCCCACATCTCACTGTAAAGAGGACCTGTCATGCCATATTCCTATTACAAGGGATGTTTACATTCCTTGTAATAGGAATAAAAGTGATCAAAAAAATTATTTTTGGGGAAAAAAATGTCAAACTAAAATAAATAAAGTAAAATGAACAATAAAAAAAAATGTTTTTTTTTAAAGCGCCCCTGTCCCCATGTGCTCGCATGCAGAAGCGAACGCATACGTAAGTCCCGCCCACATATGAAAACGGTGTTCAAACCACACATGTGAGGTATCGCTGCGAACGTTAGAGCGAGAGCAATAATTCTAGCCCTAGACCTCCTCTGTAACTCAAAACATATAACCAGTAAAAAAAAAATTTAATTGTCGCCTATGGGGATTTTTAAGTAGCGACGTTTGGCGCCATTCCACGAGCGTGTGCAATTTTGAAGAGTGACATATTAGGTATCTATTTACTCAGCGTAACTTCATCTTTCACATTATGGAAAAATTGGGCTAACTTTACTGTTTTTTTTTTTTTTTTTAAGCCCAAAACTGTTTTTTTTTCCAAAAAAAAGCATTCGAAAAATTACTGCGCAAATACCGTGCGAGATCAAAAGTTGCAAAGACCACCATTGTATTCTCCAGGGTGTTTGCTAAAAAAACATATATAATGTTTTGGAGTTCTATGTAATTTTCTAGCAAATAAATGATGATTTTTACATGTAGGAGAGAAATGTCAGAATTGTCCTGGATGCTCCAGAACACCTGATGGCGCTCCCTGCATGTTGGGCCTCTGTATGTGGCCACACTGTGTAAAAGTCTCACACATGTGGTATCGCCATACTCGGGAGTAATAGCAGAATGTGTTTTGGGGTGTAATTTGTGGTATGCATATGCTGTGTGTGAGAAATAACCTGATAATATGACAATTTTGTGAAAAAAAAAAAAAGTAAAAAAAATTTTGATTTTGCAAAGAATTGTGGGAAAAAATGACAACTTCAAAAAACTCATCATGCCTCTTACTAAATACCTTGGAATGTCTTCTTTCCAAAAAGGGGTAATTTGGGGGGTATTTGTACTTTTCTGGCATGTTAGGGTCTCAAGAATTGAAATAGGCCGTCAGTACTTCAGGTGTGATCAATTTTCAGATATTGGCACCATAGCTTGTGGACTCTATAACTTTCACAAAGACCAAATAATATCCACCAATTTGTACTTATTTTTACCAAAGATATGTAGTAGTATAAATTTTGGCCAAAATGTATGAAGAAAAAATTACTAATCTGCTAAATTTTCTAACAGAAACAAAGAAAAATTCATTTTTTTACAGAATTTTCGGTATTTTTTCCTTTATAGCACAAAAAATAAAAAACCCAGCGGTGATTAAATACCACCAAAAGAAAGCTCTATTTGTGTGAAAAAAAGGACAAAAATTTCATATAGGTCCAGTGTTGCATGACTGAGTAATTGTCATTCAGAATGCGAGAGCACCGAAAGCTGAAAATTGGTCTGGTTATTAAGGGTGTTTAAGTGCCCAGTGGTCAAGTGGTTAAAGCAGTAGTAAACCACACAACTTTTTTTTATTTTAAACCCTGCAAGGTAAAGGCATAATGTGCTAGTATGCATCTCATACCAGCACATTGCGAAATAATTACCTTAGAACTGAGCCCCCAGCTCTTCGCTGTCACCACTGACAAGCGCTTTCATCTTCACTGGGGTTTTCGACCTCCGGCCACCTGATTGGCCACGTCATGATGATATCACAGACATACGTGCGGTAGTCACGGACTACGGCACGGAGTTCTGAAGGGACAGCAGGAGTATACCATCCCTTCAGAGTACATGCACCAGTAACATCACTGGCTGCATGCAATGTGAATATCTCTTAAACCATGCAGGTTTAGGAGATATTCACTGTAACTAAAAGCCTTAAAAAAATTGGGATTTTCTTTTACTTTCACTATGAATTATAATAGTAAACAGGACAACAGCAATAAAAACCTGACAGGTGTTCTAGTCCACCTCCTCTGTATCCAATCTATTTGCCTTTATTTATACTTTAAAGTATATTTACTGCTTGTTAAGAATATTAAAGATAAGCTCCAGGCAGAAGTAAAAAAAATAAAAATAGAGCTGCCCTCTATATATTAACACATCATTACTTTTTTTTAAAATGCAAGCAGTGTATAGCTTGAATTTATCCTAGTATTAGTGTCTTGCAGTCTTTGCACAGCAGTGTTCAGACTGGTAAACCGGGGAAGGAATGGTAGCCTATCGGTTACTCATGTGCCTACAAACTTCAAAACACCTTTCCCATAGAGTGGTTTACTAAGAAAGTTGGGTAGGCTAAAAACATTATTTGAGACTTCAGTTCTATGCATGTGAATTAAAGAAGTGTGATGTGTTTTACTTGTCAGGGCCACCTTGTCATATATGTACCTGTACCCCTCTGGTGATGAGGCCCTAACATCTAATGCCACATACACATTGGACTTTTTGGCAGACTTGATCCGGTGGACCGGAATCCATCGGACAATTCGATCGTGTGTGGGCTCCAGTGGACTTTTTTTTCCCCAAAAGTCAGACGGATCTAGAAATAAAACATGTTTCAAATCTATCCGACGGACTAAAAATCGTGAAAACCGTTCATCTGTGTGCTAGTTCGAGGGACCAGGTATTACGCAAGGGCAGCTATTGGCTACTGGCTATTGAACTTCTTTGTTTAGTCCCGTTTACATCATCACGTTCAAAACCAACAGACTCGTTCTGACTTAATCCGGTCGTGTGTGGCAAAGTCCGTTCGTTCCCAAAGTCCGTCGGACCTTCCGCTGAAAGTCCGCCGGGAAGACCATCGGACCTAGTCCGTCGAAAAGTCTGGTCGTGTGTACGCAGCATAAGTTGCAAGTTTACCAACCACCACAGTCATGGTAAGGAGGCCAAATGGTCCAATGGTCCTTATGTGAATGGCACAGTAAAGTCCATAAACACTATCAGATTTTCTGCTGATTTTTTCCTTCAGATTTACCAAAACCATATAATATGAGGTCAAACCTTAGGAGTTTAAATTTGTATGCAATCAAACAGGCCCTTGCACTACATGGTTTTGGTAAATTTGAAGACAAAAATCAGCAGAAAATCTGATTGTGTGTATGGGGCTTTAGAATGCTAAGAGTCCACATAGTGCAGACGGAGAATAAAGACCTAGACCTAGGTCATGAAGCAAGCAAAGTTAGGAATTTCTATCCAAGAAATGTATAAGAAACCAGTGGTTGATTCACTACTCACACAATAACTGAAATAGTGTATGTTCATGTAGATATTAGAAATAAAATATTTTTCTGGCTTGCATACAGTAGTAGTTTCCTAAAACTGTGTTAAGCAACACATAGCAAAAGACCAAAAAGTCCACTCAGTTTAGATTTAAAGCAGGTAGGTTGTTTTGTATATGCATTTTAAGGCTTTAAACTGCTGACTAAAGAACAAATTTAAGCCCCGTTTCCAGTTCAATTATTGTTTTCCATTTTACCTATCAAATTTCTAACCAGCAATCTTTTATATTTAACATTTACTGACTATGAGGAGCTGTTAGTGAAGCACAATAAATGAGCGGAGCTTGAAATAATGTCCTGTCCCCATCACAGAAGCCACAATCATTCTTTTGGGAACAATGCTTGTAAAACAAAATTGTCTGAATCCAGGAGCTCGTCCAGTAACCCGGCAGAGATTGTCCTTGGGAAAAAACAGGACACCATTAAATACATGTGGATTTGAAAGGACAAGATTTCACACAAATGACAAGGTTACGAGTGACCTTTGGGCAGCACACTTTCTTGTATCAATGACATAAAATGCTTAGCAAAGCAAAGAGAGATGAATGCATATTGGATCAGGCTGCCGCTGTATGAGAGGTGAGAGGTTTAATCTGATTGCATAGAAAATTTGGCAGGGGAATGAGATTTTGAAGGAATAAAATTTAAATGAAAACACCTATATACTTCAAATGTTCAAACGCCACTATTTGTACAAGTACAATGTAGAAGACAAACAGGTTGACAAGGGTTGAAGTAGACACCCGGCATAACTGGAAAGGATCATACAATGTCATGTCATGTAATGTAAAAAATAATGTAATATATCATCCCATTTACTATATACAAGGATAAAATAGACAAAAATGTATTTCAAGGTTGAATTAAAGGACTGCTCTAAAACAAAAAAAGTTACCTTCTATGAAAAAGCGAATAATTACAAATAGGTGTGTTTCCTTATTTACCAACACATTACCAGCTAATGATTTTACTGACCTGCCAGCTTTATTGCATAGTTGGCCAATTTAGACAAAAGAAGTCAAGAACGTGAGAGTTGTGTTATTTTCTATAAATATAGTAAGCAGGAAGTGTTGGGAAAAAAATCTGTCTTGGTAGCCCCTTTATATGTTAAGTTTGGAATGTTTCTGAAGATTTCACATAACAGACCAAGCATGTTATATAAGCCCAATTAAAGTTTTGTTTTTTGATCACTGGTAGGCTGCATAAACAACAATAAATTTGGCAGTCTAATAATGAGAGAACACTGCTCAAGGTGTAGGTGCTGCATGCCTTGTAGGACATCCAAGACAGAGGTGCCCGTCTGGGTCGCCTCCGAGATCAGCAGGAAAAAATAGATGAAGGGCCGCACACTCCGGATGGGTGTCAAACTTTATTGCAGTATGTCAAAAAATAAAATGATAACAGCACAGCTAACACCAGGAGATAAAAATGTTAACGCGTTTCACACAGGTAACTGCTAAATCATAACCGGTGTTATGATTAAGCGCTGGTGCTTGCTGTGCTGTTATGATTTTATTTTTTGATATACTACAATAAAGTTTGAGATCCATTCGGAGTGTGCGGCCATTCATCCATTTTTTTCCAACAATAAATGTGGGCAACTTTTCATTTTTTCCTGTACTGCCATTCTGTTGCATGAGTAATATGCCCTGTGCATATTACAGGCTAAAAATCTGAACCGCTGCTCAACACAGATCACAGTGGTCCAACATGCTCCTTACACAGTGCACCGATCAACCGCACTGCTCAGCGTGTGTTTTGGAGTAACAATTAATAAGTAATTTTTTTAACTTGATAAAGTTTGGTTAGTGCAGCAATTGTTTGGTTTCTCATTTGATAAATACTGTGTCTTGTAGTAATGTAGTTGGCCAGTAGAGCCACAGCACACATTGGGGGCACAGGCACTCCCACCCAGATAGCAAGCAATTGTGCTGCACGTTTGGAAATTATTTGCTAAGCTATTGCTAGTCTTGCCAGGCTTCACAAGTTTGTTGCACAATTGCAGCAAGTCCGCATTGCATGACTTCAGATCAACTTTCTTTGCCAACATTCTGCAAGTCTGCTGCAAGTTCTGGTTCAGTAATGTTGTGCAATAGTCATCCCACTACGGTGGGCACTGAGGCTAAATTATCATGCTGTAGCCATGCACAGCTCTTGCTGTAGACTCACCACTACAACTTTGCTCTTGCTAGAGACTTTCCAGACAAATTTTCTACAAATTGGAAAAGTGTCAAATAGAACTTGTGCTTCAAGTGCTCTGCAAGTGTACAACTTGCCAGTGAAAATGTGCAGCAAGTTAGCAGACTTACAATTCAACACTGCCACAAATGTATGGCAAGTTATCATTGTTATCTGGGCAGAAACATTTCAAATAACGCAGATACCTCAGCTAGTGTAGCTTTTCAAGATCTGAGTCATGGGCAGCTTTTTTTCTTTACCTGTGCCCTGTCTATGCACAATTATGTTTTACATCTGTTTCAGTCGTTTTTACCAGCTTACAGCACCTGCTGTGTACTTACATTAGAAGGACCAACTTTCTGCTGCTATAGACATTAAGGAAAGAGAAGCTATGATTTCAATGGCTGTGTTGTGACATTTGAAGATGAATGTCTCCACAATACTCATAACTATAGATGTCAGCGAGGGCTTGTTTTGAAGTGCAATTACCACTTGTTCAGGACTAGTGATGGCCGAACGGTTCGCCCGGCGGTCGTTTTGCGGCGAATTTCAGCTGTTCGCGGTCCGCCCATTCGGCGGACTATTGGCGCCGTTCGCCCGGCGGACTTCCGTGTTCACTGTGTAAAAGAACTTTGACCTATGATGACACATCCATCATGGGGTACAGGACAGCCAATTGAGACATTACAGCACATGGACACTTGGACATTCCCCCTAACTTATAAATAGACCCGATCCGGCGGCCATTTTACATTCTTTCTTCTGTCCCTATAGGGAGAGGTTGCTGTGTGGAGCAGGGAGAGATTGCAGTGACCCAAATCGCTAGCTATTTGGTACACAAAAGTTCTTTTCAGGACTGGTATAGATGTTAGGTGTAGTTCACAGTTCAGGATATAGGTTTGCTGTGCTACTGATTGTTGCAGCAGCCTGAGTGTCTTTTGTCAGTTTAGAGAAAGGGACAGGATGGTGTGTCTGCTGTAGGGACAGTCAGTTTAGTCATTAGCTGTTACTATCAGGTCCACAAAAGTGCTATTCCAGTTATTGTTCCAGTAGCCTCTGTTTTGTCAGTTTATATAGGGACAGGCAGGAAGCAGTGTGTGAGGCAGTGAGGGTCAGTTTAATCAGTAGCTGTTACTATATTAGGTCCACAAAGGTTCTTTTCAGGACTGGTATCAGTGGTATGGTAATAGGCTTGTACACGTATAATATTCTTTCTTCCAAATATAGAAAGAATATTATACTTGACTGCTGCCCTTCTGCTGCAGTCTGCTAATCATTCACAACCTACTTGTTCCACAAAGCTCCTTATAAGGACTGGTAATAACCTGGTGTAGGGTGCTATAGTACATAGGGTTGAGTGAGGTGCAGTCTGCCATTCTATAATGACTGGTATAGGTCCACAATACATAGGGTTGAGGTGCACTACTGCTGACCGCTGCCCTATACTGCAGCAGTCCTTCATCGGTATAGGGACTGGCGTACAGTCTGCTAATCACTCACACACAAACTACTTGTTCCACAAAGGTCCTTATAAGGACTGGTAACTTGGTCTGTCTAGGGTGCTACAGTACATAGGGTTGAGTGAGGTACAGTCTTCCATTCTATAAGGACTGGTATAGGTCCACAATACATAGGGTTGAGGTGCACTACTGCTGACCGCTGCCCTATACTGCAGCAGTCCTTCATCGATATAGGGACTGACGTACAGTCTGCTAATCACTCCCACACAACCTACTTGTTCCACAAAGGTCCTTATAAGGACTGGTAAGGTATAGGGTACTACAGTACATAGGGTTGAGTGAGGTACAGTCTGCTATTCTATAAGGACTGGTATAGGTCCACAATACATAGGGTTGAGGTGCACTACTGCTGACCGCTGCCCTATACTGCAGCAGTCCTTCATCGGTATAGGGACTGACGTACAGTCTGCTAATCACTCCCACACAACCTACTTGTTCCACAAAGGTCCTTATAAGGACTGGTAAGGTATAGGGTTGAGTGAGGTACAGTCTGCTATTCTATAAGGACTGGTATAGGTCCACAATACATAGGGTTGAGGTGCACTACTGCTGACCGCTGCCCTATACTGCAGCAGTCCTTCATCGGTATAGGGATGGACGTACAGTCTGCTAATCACTCACACACAACCTACTTGTTCCACAAAGGTCCTTATAAGGACTGGTAAGGTATAGGGTACTACAGTACATAGGGTTGAGTGAGGTACAGTCTGCCATTCTATAAGGACTGGTATAGGTCCACAATACATAGGGTTGAGGTGCACTACTGCTGACCGCTGCCCTATACTGCAGCAGTCCTTCATCGGTATAGGGACTGACGTACAGTCTGCTAATCACTCACACACAACCTACTTGTTCCACAAAGGTCCTTATAAGGACTGGTAAGGTATAGGGTACTACAGTACATAGAGATGAGTGAGGTACAGTCTGCTATTCTATAAGGACGGGTATAGGTCCACAATACATAGGGTTGAGGTGCACTACTGCTGACCGCTGCCCTATACTGCAACAGTCCTTCATCGGTATAGGGACTGACGTAAAGTCTGCTAATCACTCACACACAACCTACTTGTTCCACAAAGGTCCTTATAAGGACTGATAAGGTATAGGGTACTACAGTACATAGGGTTGAGTGAGGTACAGTCTGCCATTCTATAAGGACTGGTATAGGTCCACAATACATAGGGTTGAGGTGCACTACTGCTGACCGCTGCCCTATACTGCAGCAGTCCTTCATCGGTATAGGGACTGACGTAAAGTCTGCTAATCACTCACACACAACCTACTTGTTCCACAAAGGTCCTTATAAGGACTGGTAACTTGGTCTGTCTAGGGTGCTACAGTACATAGGGTTGAGTGAGGTACAGTCTGCCATTCTATAAGGACTGGTATAGGTCCACAATACATAGGGTTGAGGTGCACTACTGCTGACCGCTGCCCTATACTGCAGCAGTCCTTCATCGGTATAGGGACTGGCGTACAGTCTGCTAATCACTCACACACAAACTACTTGTTCCACAAAGGTCCTTATAAGGACTGGTAACTTGGTCTGTCTAGGGTGCTACAGTACATAGGGTTGAGTGAGGTACAGTCTTCCATTCTATAAGGACTGGTATAGGTCCACAATACATAGGGTTGAGGTGCACTACTGCTGACCGCTGCCCTATACTGCAGCAGTCCTTCATCGGTATAGGGACTGACGTACAGTCTGCTAATCACTCCCACACAACCTACTTGTTCCACAAAGGTCCTTATAAGGACTGGTAAGGTATAGGGTACTACAGTACATAGGGTTGAGTGAGGTACAGTCTGCTATTCTATAAGGACTGGTATAGGTCCACAATACATAGGGTTGAGGTGCACTACTGCTGACCGCTGCCCTATACTGCAGCAGTCCTTCATCGGTATAGGGACTGACGTACAGTCTGCTAATCACTCCCACACAACCTACTTGTTCCACAAAGGTCCTTATAAGGACTGGTAAGGTATAGGGTTGAGTGAGGTACAGTCTGCTATTCTATAAGGACTGGTATAGGTCCACAATACATAGGGTTGAGGTGCACTACTGCTGACCGCTGCCCTATACTGCAGCAGTCCTTCATCAGTATAGGGACTGACGTACAGTCTGCTAATCACTCACACACAACCTACTTGTTCCACAAAGGTCCTTATAAGGACTGGTAACTTGGTCTGTCTAGGGTGCTACAGTACATAGGGTTGAGTGAGGTACAGTCTGCCATTCTATAAGGACTGGTATAGGTCCACAATACATAGGGTTGAGGTGCACTACTGCTGACCGCTACCCTATACTGCAGCAGTCCTTCATCGGTATAGGGACGGACGTACAGTCTGCTAATCACTCACACACAACCTACTTGTTCCACAAAGGTCCTTATAAGGACTGGTAAGGTATAGGGTACTACAGTACATAGGGTTGAGTGAGGTACAGTCTGCCATTCTATAAGGACTGGTATAGGTCCACAATACATAGGGTTGAGGTGCACTACTGCTGACCGCTGCCCTATACTGCAGCAGTCCTTCATCGGTATAGGGACTGACGTACAGTCTGCTAATCACTCACACACAACCTACTTGTTCCACAAAGGTCCTTATAAGGACTGGTAAGGTATAGGGTACTACAGTACATAGGGATGAGTGAGGTACAGTCTGCTATTCTATAAGGACGGGTATAGGTCCACAATACATAGGGTTGAGGTGCACTACTGCTGACCGCTGCCCTATACTGCAACAGTCCTTCATCGGTATAGGGACTGACGTAAAGTCTGCTAATCACTCACACACAACCTACTTGTTCCACAAAGGTACTTATAAGGACTGATAAGGTATAGGGTACTACAGTACATAGGGTTGAGTGAGGTACAGTCTGCCATTCTATAAGGACTGGTATAGGTCCACAATACATAGGGTTGAGGTGCACTACTGCTGACCGCTGCCCTATACTGCAGCAGTCCTTCATCGGTATAGGGACTGACGTAAAGTCTGCTAATCACTCACACACAACCTACTTGTTCCACAAAGGTCCTTATAAGGACTGGTAAGGTATAGGGTACTACAGTACATAGGGTTGAGTAAGGTACAGTCTGCCATTCTATAAGGACTGGTATAGGTCCACAATACATAGGGTTGAGGTGCACTACTACTGGCCGCTGCCCTATACCGCAGCAGTCCTTCATCGGTATAGGGACTGACGTACAGTCTGCTAATCACTCACACACAACCTACTTGTTCCACAAAGGTCCTTATAAGGACTGGTAACTTGGTCTGTCTAGGGTGCTACAGTACATAGGGTTGAGTGAGGTACAGTCTGCCATTCTATAAGGACTGGTATAGGTCCACAATACATAGGGTTGAGGTGCACTACTGCTGACCGCTGCCCTATACTGCAGCAGTCCTTCATCGGTATAGGGACTGACGTACAGTCTGCTAATCACTCCCACACAACCTACTTGTTCCACAAAGGTCCTTATAAGGACTGGTAAGGTATAGGGTACTACAGTACATAGGGTTGAGTGAGGTACAGTCTGCTATTCTATAAGGACTTGTATATGTCCACAATACATAGGGTTGAGGTGCACTACTGCTGACCGCTGCCCTATACTGCAGCAGTCCTTCATCGGTATAGGGACTGACATACAGTCTGCTAATCACTCCCACACAACCTACTTGTTCCACAAAGGTCCTTATAAGGACTGGTAAGGTATAGGGTACTACAGTACATAGGGTTGAGTGAGGTACAGTCTGCTATTCTATAAGGACTGGTATAGGTCCACAATACATAGGGTTGAGGTGCACTACTGCTGACCGCTGCCCTATACTGCAGCAGTCCTTCATCGGTATAGGGACTGACGTACAGTCTGCTAATCACTCCCACACAACCTACTTGTTCCACAAAGGTCCTTATAAGGACTGGTAAGGTATAGGGTTGAGTGAGGTACAGTCTGCTATTCTATAAGGACTGGTATAGGTCCACAATACATAGGGTTGAGGTGCACTACTGCTGACCGCTGCCCTATACTGCAGCAGTCCTTCATCGGTATAGGGATGGACGTACAGTCTGCTAATCACTCACACACAACCTACTTGTTCCACAAAGGTCCTTATAAGGACTGGTAAGGTATAGGGTACTACAGTACATAGGGTTGAGTGAGGTACAGTCTGCCATTCTATAAGGACTGGTATAGGTCCACAATACATAGGGTTGAGGTGCACTACTGCTGACCGCTGCCCTATACTGCAGCAGTCCTTCATCGGTATAGGGACTGACGTACAGTCTGCTAATCACTCACACACAACCTACTTGTTCCACAAAGGTCCTTATAAGGACTGGTAAGGTATAGGGTACTACAGTACATAGAGATGAGTGAGGTACAGTCTGCTATTCTATAAGGACGGGTATAGGTCCACAATACATAGGGTTGAGGTGCACTACTGCTGACCGCTGCCCTATACTGCAACAGTCCTTCATCGGTATAGGGACTGACGTAAAGTCTGCTAATCACTCACACACAACCTACTTGTTCCACAAAGGTCCTTATAAGGACTGATAAGGTATAGGGTACTACAGTACATAGGGTTGAGTGAGGTACAGTCTGCCATTCTATAAGGACTGGTATAGGTCCACAATACATAGGGTTGAGGTGCACTACTGCTGACCGCTGCCCTATACTGCAGCAGTCCTTCATCGGTATAGGGACTGACGTAAAGTCTGCTAATCACTCACACACAACCTACTTGTTCCACAAAGGTCCTTATAAGGACTGGTAACTTGGTCTGTCTAGGGTGCTACAGTACATAGGGTTGAGTGAGGTACAGTCTGCCATTCTATAAGGACTGGTATAGGTCCACAATACATAGGGTTGAGGTGCACTACTGCTGACCGCTGCCCTATACTGCAGCAGTCCTTCATCGGTATAGGGACTGGCGTACAGTCTGCTAATCACTCACACACAAACTACTTGTTCCACAAAGGTCCTTATAAGGACTGGTAACTTGGTCTGTCTAGGGTGCTACAGTACATAGGGTTGAGTGAGGTACAGTCTTCCATTCTATAAGGACTGGTATAGGTCCACAATACATAGGGTTGAGGTGCACTACTGCTGACCGCTGCCCTATACTGCAGCAGTCCTTCATCGGTATAGGGACTGACGTACAGTCTGCTAATCACTCCCACACAACCTACTTGTTCCACAAAGGTCCTTATAAGGACTGGTAAGGTATAGGGTACTACAGTACATAGGGTTGAGTGAGGTACAGTCTGCTATTCTATAAGGACTGGTATAGGTCCACAATACATAGGGTTGAGGTGCACTACTGCTGACCGCTGCCCTATACTGCAGCAGTCCTTCATCGGTATAGGGACTGACGTACAGTCTGCTAATCACTCCCACACAACCTACTTGTTCCACAAAGGTCCTTATAAGGACTGGTAAGGTATAGGGTTGAGTGAGGTACAGTCTGCTATTCTATAAGGACTGGTATAGGTCCACAATACATAGGGTTGAGGTGCACTACTGCTGACCGCTGCCCTATACTGCAGCAGTCCTTCATCAGTATAGGGACTGACGTACAGTCTGCTAATCACTCACACACAACCTACTTGTTCCACAAAGGTCCTTATAAGGACTGGTAACTTGGTCTGTCTAGGGTGCTACAGTACATAGGGTTGAGTGAGGTACAGTCTGCCATTCTATAAGGACTGGTATAGGTCCACAATACATAGGGTTGAGGTGCACTACTGCTGACCGCTACCCTATACTGCAGCAGTCCTTCATCGGTATAGGGACGGACGTACAGTCTGCTAATCACTCACACACAACCTACTTGTTCCACAAAGGTCCTTATAAGGACTGGTAAGGTATAGGGTACTACAGTACATAGGGTTGAGTGAGGTACAGTCTGCCATTCTATAAGGACTGGTATAGGTCCACAATACATAGGGTTGAGGTGCACTACTGCTGACCGCTGCCCTATACTGCAGCAGTCCTTCATCGGTATAGGGACTGACGTACAGTCTGCTAATCACTCACACACAACCTACTTGTTCCACAAAGGTCCTTATAAGGACTGGTAAGGTATAGGGTACTACAGTACATAGGGATGAGTGAGGTACAGTCTGCTATTCTATAAGGACGGGTATAGGTCCACAATACATAGGGTTGAGGTGCACTACTGCTGACCGCTGCCCTATACTGCAACAGTCCTTCATCGGTATAGGGACTGACGTAAAGTCTGCTAATCACTCACACACAACCTACTTGTTCCACAAAGGTACTTATAAGGACTGATAAGGTATAGGGTACTACAGTACATAGGGTTGAGTGAGGTACAGTCTGCCATTCTATAAGGACTGGTATAGGTCCACAATACATAGGGTTGAGGTGCACTACTGCTGACCGCTGCCCTATACTGCAGCAGTCCTTCATCGGTATAGGGACTGACGTAAAGTCTGCTAATCACTCACACACAACCTACTTGTTCCACAAAGGTCCTTATAAGGACTGGTAAGGTATAGGGTACTACAGTACATAGGGTTGAGTAAGGTACAGTCTGCCATTCTATAAGGACTGGTATAGGTCCACAATACATAGGGTTGAGGTGCACTACTACTGGCCGCTGCCCTATACCGCAGCAGTCCTTCATCGGTATAGGGACTGACGTACAGTCTGCTAATCACTCACACACAACCTACTTGTTCCACAAAGGTCCTTATAAGGACTGGTAACTTGGTCTGTCTAGGGTGCTACAGTACATAGGGTTGAGTGAGGTACAGTCTGCCATTCTATAAGGACTGGTATAGGTCCACAATACATAGGGTTGAGGTGCACTACTGCTGACCGCTGCCCTATACTGCAGCAGTCCTTCATCGGTATAGGGACTGACGTACAGTCTGCTAATCACTCCCACACAACCTACTTGTTCCACAAAGGTCCTTATAAGGACTGGTAAGGTATAGGGTACTACAGTACATAGGGTTGAGTGAGGTACAGTCTGCTATTCTATAAGGACTTGTATATGTCCACAATACATAGGGTTGAGGTGCACTACTGCTGACCGCTGCCCTATACTGCAGCAGTCCTTCATCGGTATAGGGACTGACATACAGTCTGCTAATCACTCCCACACAACCTACTTGTTCCACAAAGGTCCTTATAAGGACTGGTAAGGTATAGGGTACTACAGTACATAGGGTTGAGTGAGGTACAGTCTGCTATTCTATAAGGACTGGTATAGGTCCACAATACATAGGGTTGAGGTGCACTACTGCTGACCGCTGCCCTATACTGCAGCAGTCCTTCATCGGTATAGGGACTGACGTACAGTCTGCTAATCATTCACACACAACCTACTTGTTCCACAAAGGTCCTGATAAGGACTGGTAACTTGGTCTGTCTAGGGTGCTACAGTACATAGGGTTGAGTGAGGTACAGTCTGCCATTCTATAAGGACTGGTATAGGTCCACAATACATAGGGTTGAGGTGCACTACTGCTGACCGCTGCCCTATACTGCAGCAGTCCTTCATCGGTATAGGGACGGACGTACAGTCTGCTAATCACTCCCACACAACCTACTTGTTCCACAAAGGTCCTTATAAGGACTGGTAAGGTATAGGGTACTACAGTACATAGGGTTGAGTGAGGTACAGTCTGCTATTCTATAAGGACTGGTATAGGTCCACAATACATAGGGTTGAGGTGCACTACTGCTGACCGCTGCCCTATACTGCAGCAGTCCTTCATCGGTATAGGGACTGACGTAAAGTCTGCTAATCACTCACACACAACCTACTTGTTCCACAAAGGTCCTTATAAGGACTGGTAAGGTATAGGGTACTACAGTACATAGGGTTGAGTGAGGTACAGTCTGCCATTCTATAAGGACTGGTATAGGTCCACAATACATAGGGTTGAGGTGCACTAATGCTGACCGCTGCCCTATACTGCAGCAGTCCTTCATCGGTATAGGGACTGACGTAAAGTCTGCTAATCACTCACACACAACCTACTTGTTCCACAAAGTTCCTTATAAGGACTGGTAAGGTATAGGGTACTACAGTACATAGGGTTGAGTGAGGTACAGTCTGCCATTCTATAAGGACTGGTATAGGTCCACAATACATAGGGTTGAGGTGCACTACTGCTGACCGCTGCCCTATACTGCAGCAGTCCTTCATCGGTATAGGGACTGACGTACAGTCTGCTAATCACTCACACACAACCTACTTGTTCCACAAAGGTCCTTATAAGGACTGGTAAGGTATAGGGTACTACAGTACATAGGGTTGAGTGAGGTACAGTCTGCCATTCTATAAGGACTGGTATAGGTCCACAATACATAGGGTTGAGGTGCACTACTGCTGACCGCTGCCCTATACTGCAGCAGTCCTTCATCGGTATAGGGACTGAGAGTTTTGTCCCAGGGTCATTTAAAAAATGACAGGCAGAGGAAGAGGCAGGCCCTTCCGCATGGGTGGTAGGGGTAGGGCAGGAGCAACAGGCTTGAGCCAAAGTGGGAAGTTGCAGAAGGTGCGTTCAATTACTTTAAAGGATGCACCAGACTTGGTTGAGTGGCTCACTCAGCCTTACTCTTCTGCACCCTCCTCATCCTCTCGATCTGCACCCTCTTCTTCACTCTCTGCTATGTGCACCCCCAAAGACACTACCACCAACAACACCACCACCACCACCACCACATACCTTCCGCTTGAGTCACAGGAATTATTTTCCGATCCATATCAAGACATTTCTGATGCGCAGCCACTCTTGGTATTGGATCAGGAAGAGGAGGTAGCAACAACCGCTACTCAGCAGTCTGACGACAGTACCCAGATCAGCCCAAGGAGGAGGTTGGTCACGGGTGTTGCTGCCTACTCCGAGATCTCTACTTATAGCGGTGGGGAAGGTGACGTCGACGATGACGTGTCTAGTGATGTCATGTGGGTGCCCACAAGAGAGGAAGAGGAGGGGAGTTCAGAGGGAGATATGGACCAGCAGATAGGGAGGAGAAGCAGGAATAACTTACATTGCACAGGAGGGACAAAGCAGACTGCAAATGTATCAGGAGCGAGTCATCGACCATGTATGGTCACATCTGGCGCTCCCAGGACACCGTTACATGGCTCCGCAGTGTGGGCTTTTTTTAACGTGTCCGCTGCTGACAATAGCGTTGCCATCTGCAATCTTTGCAGTCAACGCATTAGTCGCGGTAAGCCCAACACTCACCTAGGGACGACCGCCTTAAGAAGGCACATGAGCAGCTATCACCGAGCCGAGTGGGAGCAACGGAACACACAAAGCCACACTCCAGGCTCTCACCGTCCAGCCTCGTCTTCTACTTCTCCTTCTCCTCTCTCCTCACAATTGTCCTCCACTCCACCTTCCATCACACCAAGCTCACGTTTTTCTGCAAAAATGCAGGCTTCCGTGGGCCTAATGTTCGAGCGTAAAAAAATGATGACGCCGGATAACCCTCTTGCCCAATGGTTGACGGCTGGCTTGTCAGAACTCATAGCCCGCCAACTACTGCCATATAAACTGGTGGACTCGGAGGCCTTTCGCAAATTTGTGGCCATTGGAACACCACAATGGAAGGTCCCAGGAAGGAAATATTTCTCAGAGAAGGGCATCCCAGAGCTATATGGCCATGTTCAGCGGCAAGTGAATGTATCTCTGGCACACAGTGTCGGTGCCAAGATACATCTGACCACAGACACGTGGTCTAGCAAACACGGGCAGGGAAGGTATATCACTTTTACTGCCCACTGGGTGAACCTTCTGACGGCCGTCAAGCATGTAACCCGTGGCACCCGTGTAGATTTGGTTTTACCGCCACAGATTGCATGCAGGCCTGACTCTTCTTCTCCTGCTCCTCCTACTCCATCCTCCTCCCTCTCCTCCTCGGCTGACTCCTCCTTTTCCGCTGCTAGCGTCTCTTCCGCTGCTCCGCCCAAGCTCCCCAGAACCTTTTTCGACATGCCAGGTGAGACGTTGCCATGCCGTGCTGCGTCTGTTGTGCCTGGAAGCCAAGAGCCACACTGGCCCGGCACTCCTTTCAGCTTTGCGTTCACAGGCAGATCAGTGGCTAACACCACTCAATTTGACAGTTGGTAAAGTGGTGTGTGACAACGGTGCCAATCTGCTTAGCGCATTGAAACAGGGCAAAATCACGCATGTGCCATGCATGGCACACGTCTTAAACTTGGTCTTGCAGCGATTCCTTGTCAAATACCCTGGGGTCCAGGACATCTTGCGGCAGGCAAGAAAAATCTCGGCCCATTTCAGAAGATCTTACACGAATGGCTGACATTCAGCGGCGACACAATCTGCCAGTCAGACGTCTTATTTGCGATTGCTCGACGCGTTGGAACTCAACCTTCTATATGCTTGATAGGCTGCTCCAGCAGAAACGTGCAGTTAACGTCTACCTGTATGAACTCTGTGGCAGAACAGGTTCTGGGGAGCTGGGCTTTTTTTCACCGCGCCAGTGGCTGCTCATGCGCGGCGCATGCAGACTTCTGCGCCCATTTGAGGAGATCACCAAACTGGTCAGTCGCAGCCATGGCGCCATCAGTGACATGGTACCTTATGCCTTCTTTATGGAGCGTGCATTGCGTCGTGTCATTGATCAAGCTGTGGAGGAGCAGGAGCGGGAAGATGAGGAAGTCGCAATGCTGGATGAATTCCCACGGAGGGCTACTCTATCTGAGACAAGTCAACAACAGGAGTCTAAAGAGGAGTCAGAGGAGGATGGTGACGGGGCGGATGAGGAGGAGCAAGAAGAGCATGCTTTAAACCTTTCTGGGATCCCTTTTGTGCATGGATGGGAAGAGGAGAATGAAGAGGACGACATTATCCTGGATGATGAGCAGGAGCCAGGCCACCACACCGCTTCCACTTTAGTGCAAATGGGGGCCTTCATGCTCCAGTGTTTTAATAGGGACCCCGTATAAAAAGCATAAGGGTCAAGGACCAGTACTGGGTGGCAACGTACTTACATAAAATGGCGGAAATGTTACCGCCGTCACAGAGGGCTGGCAGAATGGAGCACTTCCAGGCCTTGCTTCGAGAAATGCTGCATTCTGCCTTTGCGTGCGCTGGCAGAGGAGCAATTCCCACTCCCAGAGAAGGAGTTGCGGGTACCAATCCAACAGCGCCTGCAAGAAGAGGCCGGTTTGAAGATGTGTTGGTGACTTCGGATATGAGGTCATTCTTTCAGCTGACCCATCGACAGGTGTCATCCGGATCCAGCATCAGGGAACGCCTAGACCGTCAGGTGTCCGACTACATCGGGTTAACGGCCGATGTGGATGCTCTGAGGAGTGATGAACCCCTGGACTACTGGGTGGGCAGGCTTGACCTCTGGCCAGAGCTTGCCCAATTTTCAATCAAACTGTTGGCTTGCCCCTCATCCAGTGTCCTGTCCGAAAGGACGTTCAGCTCAGCAGGGGGGATCGTGACCGATAAGCGTACTCGCCTAACTCAGGACAGTGTTAACTACCTCACATTTCTAAAAATGAATGAGGCATGGATCTCGGAGGAATTCAACACATGTGACCAGTAGACCATGTATATGTCTATAAACAATTTTTTTTATCGAGCACAGAGACCTTCTTTCTTCATTTGGCTCACTTCCTTGTCCAAAAAAAGCACACCGTACTATATGCCCGTACCCTCCTTTTTGAAGAGGTTGAGCAGTGTCATATTTCTACTGGGGCTGCTTATTATGAGGGGCTCCCACCATCCCTGTGCTATGCTCATTATGAGGGGCTCCCACCATCCCTGTGCTATGCTCATTATGAGGGGCTCCCACCATCCCTGTGCTATGCTGACTTCCTCCTGGGGCTGCTTACGGTGCAGGTGTCAGTGCTGTATATCACGGTGCTGATGTCAGTACTCTCTATCACGGTGCTGCTGTCAGTGCTGTATATCACGGTGCTGGTGTTAGTGCTTTATGTCACGCTGCTGATGTCAGTGCTCTCAATCACGGTGCTGCTGTCAGTGCTGTATGTCACGGTGCTGGTGTTAGTGCTTTAACGTCACGCTGCTGATGACAGTGCTCTCTATCACGGTGCTGTTGTCAGATCACTCTATCACGGTGCAGGTGTCATTGCTGTATGTCACGCTGCTGATGTCAGTGCTGTCTATCACGGTGCTGCTGTCAGTGCTGTATATCACGGTGCTGGTGTTAGTGCTTTATGTCATGCTGCTGATGTCAGTGCTCTCTATCACGGTGCTGTTGTCATATGACTCTATCACGGTGCAGGTGTCATTGCTGTATGTCACGCTGCTGGTGATCATCTCCTGCACCCTCTTTGCCTACCCTGACCTTCCCTCTCCTCCATTGCCTTCATGCACTCCACAGTCCTGAATTGTCACAACAATTTCCCATATAAAAAAAGAATGCTTGTAGTTGTCGATCCCAGATTCACCTCATACATGTGTTATGTCATTGGCCATGTGGTGGGACTATGTTTGCACAGCTATTAATTATTTTGTGGCTGCAAATTTGACCTGTAGGTTTGCGAAGTTCGCCTCCCATTGAAGTCAATGGGGCCCGCCGCGAACGTTCCGGTTCGTGAACTATCGGCCACGAATGCGGTCCGCGTTCGCGAAACGTCCCTTTGGAAGTTTGTCCATCACTATTCAGGACTACTACTACTCGTCACGGAAACTACAGATTTTAAAAACTGGAAAAGGGTATCTGTGTTTCTTAAACCAGGCATATCTCTGCTATACTACTGTACATTATTGATAACTGGTTACAAGATCAATCTCCCTGCTGCCACAGTGAAAGAGAAGAGCGACAATGCCAATGTGCATGGGGTGATTAGGGTGTGCCTAGGCACATCCAGCACACCCTGTGCACATCCTGTGCACTCCCTGTGCACACACCAATGATAATAGATAATAAGGGTTTCATTCTTAAGCGGGCAAATAAAAGCTGGAAATTGTGAGTAGTAAGACTGTGCTGGCAAAAATAAAAACACTATTCCCTTGTACACACTGTCGGACATTCCGACGGAAAATGTCCGATCGGACCATGCTCTCGGATAATCCGACTGTGTGTGGGCTACAACGGACTGTTTCCATCGTAATATCCGACGGACAAAGTTTTAGAGCTGGGCTATAAAACTTTCCGACAACATTATCCGATCGGACTTTGTCCGATTGTGTGTAGAGAATTCTGATCGGACAATGTGCCACGCATATTCAGATCAAATTCCTAGACCAAAGCTATTGGCTACTAGCCTGAACGTAGTCCCGTCGTAACTAAATAACGTCAACAGGTTCAGAACGACCGGATTTTCCGACAACTTTGTCCAACCGTGTGTATGCAACACCGGTTTTGGACAAAATCCGTCGGACAAAATCCGACGGATTTTGTTGTCGGAATGTCCGACCGTGTGTACAAGAGCTTAGAGGGAACGGCAATGATTTTGATGTAGTTTTATTTTACAAGTTTATAAGATTTTAAACTGATAGATTACATTTGTTTTTGCTATTTATCTAAAATCTTTAATTTATAAATAATACATTTCACACATGGCACACCCATAACAAATGATTCACAAAGCATTATTTGTAGGGCTGTTACTGATTAAAATTGTATTGTTTGATTAATCTTTTTTTTTTTATCAATTAATCGACTAATTTCGATTAATTATAATACACATACAGAGCCAACTACTTTTAACTGATCTCCTTGTATTGCAACTCTGCATTAGTCAGTGGTAGATGTGGTATACACTATATACAATCACCTGACACTAGTTAGTTTCCACAATCCATAATTTAACTTCACAGTTCACACAAATAAGTTTTAAATTCAAACTGTAGCACTGACGTAAGTCATTTTTTTTTCCACAGTAGCATGACAATCCCTCCACCTCCGGTCTAACTAATCACTCTCACCTTATGGCATGGACCCCTGAGCAAACAGGTGGTCATGCAAGCGGGTATCAAAAGCGTTAACACGGACCATAAACTTCTCTCACGTCTCCTTAGATCTCACCAAGACACCAGGTCATGGGTAGAAAGAAAAGATCACGCTTAAGTATAAGATTTAATTTTTGTGTTCACACACAAACTACTCACATAAAGATGATAAAAACATGGGGCGTGGCCTGGGGTGCAATGGAGTAGGACGTCTGCAGTGAATGCTCCGCTCGTCCATACTCCTGTTCTCATCATCCTGCACCATCCTTCCCCTGTATACCACCTGGAGGACCCTGCCTTACCCCTTGCTCTTCCCCTGGAGCCATCTGCCCGTTTTGGAGGCCGCGCGGCGCCGCTCCGGTAAGCTGTATATCCCTGGGGGCAGCCTGTAGGACAGACCACGGCTTCGGCCTAGTCGCCAGAGCGGCGGCCATCTTGCTCCACCCGGCGGCGGTTTTCTCGGCCCTCCTCAGCCCTCCGAGCCTCTCCGGAATTGCCCCACAACACCCCGGCTACCGGATCGCCCTCGGCCGCGGGTGTGGTGCCTGTCACGTTGATAGCGGCCGGTGGGATAGTCCGCGGCGCCGGCCTGGTCCCCGAGCCAGCGGCCATCTTGCTCCACCCGCGGCAGCCTCTATAGGCCTCTTTAACAGTCCTCATCCATCCATCCGCCTGCCTGTGGCTGCCAAATCGCCCCTTGCCACCTGTGAAGTGCCCCTCTATCCTGCAGCAGCCGGTTAGATAGCCTGCGGGGCCGGTCTGGGCCCTGGAGAAGTGGCCATATTGCTACACCCACCGCAGTCCCTTGCCAAGTACTCTGCGTCCACCTCCCCTTCCTGTGCCCGTTTCTCTTCTGCTGCAGCCACTGATCCTTGCAGGCACCAAGCCCCCATCTGCTAACCGTACCTGCAGCACTTGGCGATTGTTACGAGAGGGGAGATTGGGGGGCTGGCCTAATATATAGCGGCCATTTTGGAACACCCCGGACCATCCTTGACCATGTCCCCACCGAAAAAGTCCAACGAGGCCGCTGACAAGCTTGCAGATACCGCCGCCATGAAGAGGACCACCGGGCCAAAGATGGCACTGGTGCTCCCTCTGACGCAGACCACTCTACGTCGGCCTCTACCCAAGTCCTGGACGCTATAGCCCTCTGTCAGAGCACGCTCACCTCCAAAATTGAGGAGGTCAAAATTGATGTGTCTCTCATCCGGCAAGATCTCTCTACCCTCCGGGATCGTGTGGCAGAGACGGAGACCCGCATCAGTAGAGCTGAAGACATCATACACCCCCTGCAACACACCACTGACGAGGTACGCCGTCAGCTGCAACAGCTTTGCGCGAAACAGGACGACATGGAAAACCGTCTCCGAAGATGTAATCTCCGCTTCATCGGCCTCCCTGAGACAGCTGAGGGCAACGATCCGGCGGGTTTCCTTGAAAATCTCCTGACCTCCACCTTCGGAAGAGAGGCATTTTCAGTGATGTTCGCTGTGGAGAGAGCTCATCGAATTCCGGCCCGTCCCCCTCCCCAGAGGGCCCCACCGCGTACTCTGATTGCGAAATTTCCTAACTTCAGACACCGTGACAAAATCCTCCGCCTGACTAGAGAGAGGGGCAATATCCCCCATACAAATACTCATGTGGCAGTATTCCCAGACTTTTCCAGCGAGGTACAACGGCAGTGATCCAGGTTCCAGGATGTTAAGCGACGCCTTCGGGTTCTACACCTTAAATATGCAATGCTGTATCCTGCGAAGCTTCCCGTGGAATGCGAGGGCCGAACCCACTTTTTTGAAGACCCTGCCTTGGCATCCACCTGGATTGACCAGAGAGAACGCCGAGACTGAACATGTCACCCTACATATAAGCTGTGGATGCTTTTCTTTTTTTGTCTCCCGCTCCCGTGGGTACCCGCGATCTCGTCTCCTGCTACTTTGATGACTGAGTCATCGCGATGAGCACACTATCAATCGACGCCCGTTGCAGGGCCAGGGGACTATCCCGGGAAGATTTTCTTTACATCTCATACTGGATCTCACAGCATGCCTATCCTCTCCCGGTGTTCCCGCTGATCTGAGATCCCTACCGCCCCTGTGCCTGAGGAGCACCTGGGGAAGACCGAAGATTATACGACATCCAGGACTTTTCTACTTTACTTTATTCATCATCCCTATGGCGGGCGGAGCTCCCCCCTGCTCAGCCATGATGGTATCATACCTTTGTGGCCCCTTCCAGAGAAGAAGTCGCCCCCCTAGGATTTTTAGGATTTTTAGGATTTTTGTGTACTTCTCCCTCCCCCATTTGTCAGATTTTTTTTCTCCCCTTTGTTTTTCTCTTTGTTACCTTGGGTATCTATGCTCCTCTGCAATTAAGTTCCTTGCCTCCAATGGGTTCTAAGCATTGGACGTCCCCTGTTGGTACCCAGTTATGGGGTATGATGTCCAAGCCATGTTGGGGTGGCGCTGGACTGGGTGGGGAGGTGGCGCTGGACTGGGTGGGGGGGTGGGATGTTGTGGTTTTTATTTTTCTTATACCAATATGTTTGCTAATGTTTGTTTATGCTAAAGGTACTATGTTAAAGTCATACATGCATTTTTGGAATTGGCTGCTATTGTGTTCTGAGCGCACTGACTTGGCCATGACTGCCCTGCTGATTCTGGCCCACCTATGGTTTATTGTTTACGCCCTGCACCCACCATGAGCTCTTTAAAGTTCCTTACGTGGAATGTCAGAGGCATGCGGAATAAGATAAAACGCACTGCCGCCCTGACATTCCTTAAGTCTCAGCTTGCTGACATTATCGCGCTTGTTGAGACCCATGTTACTGGCCATCTCCAGTCCTCTCTTAAGAAGCCGTGGATAGGTTGGGCGTACCATGCTACCCACACCTCATACTCCAGGGGGGTTTCGGTCCTAATTGCTAAAAGGGTGCCGTTTAATCTAGTGCTGCTCCAGACGGACCGGCAGGGCAGATATGTATTCCTACATGCCATAATTAACGGATCCCCTATTTTGATAATAGCCTGCTATGTCCACCCTCCCTATAACTCAGTTGTACTTAAGGAGGGCCTTGCATTTATGGCACACTACCCCTCGGTGCCGGCAGTGTGGATGGGGGACTTTAATATAACCCTCATTCCCGCTCTGGACCGCATGGGCACCCCGGACTCCCCTGGTGACCCACCAGCCCATACCAGACTACACCGTATATTGACCGACTTTGCTCTTGTGGATACATGGCGCCACAGGCATCCACATGCTAAAGCATACTCGTGCTTCTCAGCCAGCCATAACACAATGTCCCAAATTGACTTCATTCTCATTTCACAGACTCTGACACCCAGACTGGAAGATGTGGGCTTTGCTCCGAGAATCCTCTCGGATCACGTCCCCTACTGGATTACGATGCGGCTCCTGAACGCCTCTCCCTCTCCTACTTGGCGGCTGAACCCATTTTGGGACACATTTAAGCTTTACGCCC
The DNA here is from genome assembly GCF_037356315.1 of Lithobates pipiens. Classification (NCBI taxonomy): domain Eukaryota; kingdom Metazoa; phylum Chordata; class Amphibia; order Anura; family Ranidae; genus Lithobates; species Lithobates pipiens. Next base: position 196,085,637 of record NW_027507790.1, read on the forward strand.
GCTCCCTGCTCACCACGCGTATTAACAGACTTAAGCGGTTGTCCAAACTTGTTGTCCAACAGGCTACGGAACACCTACAAAGATTGGAGGAGGAGTTTCATCGAGACCCCCCCCCTGACGCAGCCATTAATCTTAAGCTCCAGCTACGACAGGTCTCCCAACTACATACGGAACAGGCCAAGCAGCGCATCTTTTTCTGTAGGCAAAGGATATTTGAGTATGGAGAAAGATCGGGCAAACTACTTGCTTACCTCGCCCACTTAGATTCCCATCCCCCAGTCGTGGTGTCGCTGATGGACACCCAGGGGAATGGTATTACTGATCCAAAACAGGTGGCGGAGGAATTTGCAAGATTTTATTGAGCACTCTACGCCACTCGGGTCATTCATACTCCCCAAGACACCAGAGACTATCTAGCGAAAATTACATTTCCCAAACTGACAGACGCCCAACGTGACCTTTTAGGGGCACCCATTACTGAGGAGGATATTTCCAAGGCTATCTCCTCTCTGGCCACTTCTAAAGCACCAGGACTGGACGGTCTGCCGCTAGAATTTTATGCCACCTACTCTGAAATTTTGACCCCTAAACTCCATGACTTATATGAGTCCATATTTGACACGGGAATCCTACCCCCCTCCATGAGAGAAGCACAAATAGTTGTGATTCCCAAGCCAGGGAAGGACCCACACTATCCAGAATCATATAAACCTATCTCTCTTCTACAGGTCGACATTAAAATACTGGCCAAGATTCTTGCCTCCCGCCTTAATCAGCTTATCCTCTCATTGATCCACCCTGACCAGAAAAAACACCGCCATGAATATCCGCCGCTTACTTATGAACATCCAGGGATCCCATGATGAAGTCGGCTCGCGGGTCGTGGTGGCTTTGGATGCTGCCAAGGCCTTCGACTCCGTGGAGTGGAACTACCTGGAGAGAGGGACTCGACAAGGCTGCCCCCTTTCCCCCATGTTGTATGCGTTGGCTGTGGAGCCACTGGCTATTATGGTTCGCGCAGACGCCAGAATTCATGGCCTTAGGATAGGAAACCTGGAGGAAAAGATCGGGATGTATGCTGACGATACACTCCTATATTTAGCCAATTCGGGTCCCTCCCTTCTTGCAGCCCTCCACACCATAGACTGTATTGGTAGTCATTCGGGTCTGAGCATTAACTGGTCCAAATCCCAGATCCTTACGCTTGATCATTTCCCCCCTGTACCCACGTCCCCTCCTCTAGATCTCCCTAGGGTTTCCGTGATCAAGTATTTAGGAGTACAGGTCACTAGATCGCTGACAGACTATGTACCCCTAAACATTGAACCCCTTTACACCCTGATCAAGAACAAGACACAAACCTGGGCCAGACTACCTCTGGGCGTTATGGGACGCATCAATCTGGTCAAAATGATACTTCTGCCCAAGATACTTTATTTGGTATGGCATGCACCCCTGTATATACCACAAATTTTTTTCAAGACGATTGAATCAATTCTCAATTCATTTATATGGGGCCACAGCAGACACAAATTGTCTTGGAGACTTCTGAAGAACCCAGTGACAAGGGGCTGCCCTTCCAGATTTCCAGGATTATTATCTTGCCTCCCAATTGTCCCATTTTTATCACTTTGACAAGAGCGAGCTACCAAGATACCAGACATTACTTTGTAAACGCCCTGATGACCCTGCCCACACCCCACTTCAGTCAGTCCTTAGGGCCCCACTGTCAAGACGTTCCCCCTATCAAAAAGTAGACATGTTGACGCATGTCGGCGGACGGCCCTTAACAAACTTGGGACCCCACAGGTTCATTCTTATACTCCTCTCTGGTTCAACACTCACTTGCCCTAACTGCTGTCCGTTCCGGACCCCGCAGCTTGGACACGGTATGGGATCTTGTACATGCACCAAGTTATGACTAGCACTGGACTTAAATCCTTTCAAATGCTAAAGGAAGAATTCACACTCCCTAACCATCTCTTCTTCAGATATTTACAGCTCCGACATGCGCTACAGACCCAATTTGCCGGCTCCAACCCCCCTCTGACAGTCCCTCCTATAGTAAACATAATCACAGGTGCTGAGCCAACCAAGTTGATCTCCACCCTCTACTTCACCATCCGTCTCCCAGGCTCCGGGGCATTGGCTTATGCCGCCAAGGCCAGATTGGAGGTGGATGTTGGAACAATTGAGGATGAGGAATGGGATGATGTATTGGGGGATGTGAAGAGAGTATCCCCCAGGCTTTCGGACCTCCTCACACAGCTGTACATTGTACATAGGACATACCTGACCCCCCAAAAGATAGCACGGTTCAAACCCACGTATAATCCGGGATGCCGCTTATGTGGCCACACTCCAGGCTCCTTCTATCACCTCATATGGTCCTGTCCGGTTATTCAAACATACTGGATACAGGTAATTCGCTTTCTCCATGACCAGATGGGCTCTCCTGTTAGCCTCGACCCAAAGCTGTGCTTACTTGGTCTATTGCCAGAATTAGAAGCTGACAAGTCCCTTCGTACCTTTTTACATGAAACACTGTTCCTGGCGAGAAAAGTGATTGCTCGCGGCTGGATGCAGGCCCTCCCCCCCACGGTCCAATGCTGGAAGAGGGAGGTTAACTATACCCTCCCGTATAAGAAATTGATATATACGCATAGAGGATGTCCACTTAAATACGAGCAGATATGGGGCAGATGGTTGGGGGATGGGGAGACATGTACTTGATATGCTGTTATATTGATCCCTTGCCCCCCTCCCCCCTCTGTTTTTCCCTTGTTGTGCTTCTTCCACCTCATGGGCCTACTTTTATTATGTCCCCTTCCCTCTCCCCCTTTTTTCTTTCTTTCTATGCCTGCTGCCCCTTCCCCTGGTTGACACGGATTGGTTTTATAATGACTCTACCCATGATGGGTGTCTAAACCCTATGTAGCGCAACTAACCCAAAGCACTCATGTATGCAACACTGCCTTGGCCAGGTTGGCCCTCATTACTTGATGTACCTTATGTATGCTTACTATGTATGTTATCTTCTCTGTTTCTTTCTTTTTTTTCCTTTTTTTTTTTTTTCAATAAAGTTTGTTTTTCAATTAAAAAAAGATGATAAAAACACAGCATGTAAAGCCGACAATCGTGTTAGTTCCATAGGGGCAGCAGGGGGTAACATCATGCATAGCTCCTCCCCCGTACGCGTTACGTTCAATCAGAACTTTGACGTCACCGGACTCCTCCCCCTTCCCTTCGTTAGAAGACAGAGGCACTTGGGGAAGGGGGGAGTAGTCCAGTGACGTCGATGTCTGTGACATCACCGGATCTCTGACGGAACTCCCTGAAGACCCGGAAGCCGGCGGAGAGGTGAGTACCAATCAAAAGAATTTTTATCGATCAAAAAAATGAATCAATTAATCGAGGAATTAACCTTTAATTTTTAAAGCCCTAATTATTTGTTTCGTAAAGCAAGAACACAGCAGAAGCTGGTTTCTTTCATACTGTCTGTATTTGATTGAAGCCTTGTGGAAAACTGTCCTAACTGGCAAACTGGGAGGAAAAGATGGAATCATTAATCTTTCGCTAATGAGTGCACAGAAAATTGAAACAGGCTATTGAGCTCATTTAGCTAAGCAGATAAGAATAGCCTAAAACATGTTTGATGGTAACCAGATCTCCAAAGACTGGGTGAAGATTATAAAACAAAATATGCATATGGAATATGAATATTTACATGGCTAAGAAAGTAAAGAAAATAAAAATAATAAATAAATAATATATAATATCAATTTATATTGACCTTAAAGTGAGAAAGCAAGAGCCAAAATGAAGATAGCGGTGAAAGTATCAACAGAGCATCCTCAGCGGCGGCAACAGCATTGCTATTCTTGTCTATAATATATGCAGTGATAAGCCCAGCACTGAAATCCATGTGTGAATATAACAGCAAATAATTCTAACATTATTCCTATTAGGTACTGAACCAAATATGGTTTAGGAGCCACAGGAGTCACAGGAAGCCCTAGGAAGACTCCTCCTCATAGATCCCATAAAGCTTATCTCTGGGCAATTTTATAAAAACGGATTTTCAATTCCTATGCTATCACCCTTTAACTATCCACTAATAAACTAAATAAACTAAAATAAACTAATAGTTCTAATTACTTACCATAATGTGCAATCAGATGACTGGCTGAGTTCAGTTCTTCCTTCTTCTGGTCCCACATGCAATACTCACATCACATTATAGCTAATGAGAGGATCCATAAAAGAAGTTCTCTCAAGGTCCAAAAGCATGTACACTGCTGCTGGTAAACGGATGTTCAGAGGCAGTTGGCTGCTTTTTTAGCTACCCCTGAAGTCATCCAATGTCATCTTATGTGTACATGTACACAGGTTCATTTAATGTCGTTTTTAGGCAGTTGCCTTTAGAAGCTTTTCTTTGTAGGCAAAAAAATGAGCTCAGACGCAGAAGTTTCCGATGTTTCAGATGCCAAACGCCGCTAAACGTGGCTAAGCGCGGTACCGGAATTTAGCCACATTTCCTTTAAAGGCGTTTTTCAATTTTGGCCATTTCGAAGAAAAAAATGTTTTTTTTTTCAAAAGTTTCTGAATGCAAGCGCGGCAAAAGGCGACAAAACTGAGCTAAACGTGGCATGCAAATGCAGCAAAGCGGACGTTTTAAACATGGGTTTTTATCTAACAAGTTAAATCATTCAGGAGAGGATGTCCCATGCACACTAAGGCCTCATGCACACTGGACATTTTGTGATGTTATTACAGCAGCTGTTTTTGGCTGTAGATGTTTTTTTCTACAGTCATTAAACTATCTATCATGTTATCCTATGTGTCCATGCACACATAGGCTGTTATCAGCAGTTTTGGGCTGTGGCATTTTTGAGCAGTAAAAAAAAACCCAAAGCTAGTGGGTTCTTAGAGACGTTTTTTCAGTTGTAAAAATACTAATGCTGATAAACGTAGATAAATGCTCAAAAACATCGTTCACCAGCGTTTTTTAACGTTTTTGATCCATTGGAAAAAAATGTATTTTCTTTAAAAAAAATCCCCTAAAACTCTAATGTGGAAAAACGCAAAAAAAGCTATTGCAAAAACGGTGAGAAAAGTTGAAAAACCCACTGCAAAGCTACTGACATTTTTATAATGTTATTTTAACATCCATTGTGCATGAGGCCTAAGCCTTAAAGAGGCTGCATCATGACTTCTGGATGTGAGGGCCAACAAAAATACTTGTTGGCTGAGCAGCAAATCACAACTAACAATCCCTGCTATCCACACTTTACCACCAGAAGAGGCACCAAGGAAGTAAAAATAAATAAATAAAACAAACAATTAGATATATGTGATGTTTATTTCATACCTTTTTATACCAGCATGTGCTGGTTTTAAGGTAGGGAGACCTTGTATACCAATTTATTTACACACTATACACGAAACAAGGACTTTAATATTTGATAAGGTTATGTACTGTAGTGTATCTTTTACACATGTACAGTATATATCGTAAAAAGCAATAAAAAAAGACCATAGATCTTCTTCAAAGAGAAATTCCTGGCAATGGGTGAAACAAATATTTTTCAAACACTTTAAAATCAAAAATTTTACTCAGTTTACCTCAATTTTAGTGCTCTGAAACCCACTGCAGCAAGGATTCAGAGAGCACCTTACATGTTCACTGGGAGTGTACTTCCTGAAACCTACTGTAATTTTTCCTCTTTCTCTGTACAGGTGTCACCAATTATATTCAAACTTCTTGTCAAAGCTATACAAAAGGGTTAAAAAATAAAAATAAAACGTATTGTCCAGATTGATTTTATTTAACAGTAAACTTTCCAACATAGTTTAGGGGTTCAAGGGCTCTTCGCCAAGGCTTGTGAAAGACAATTAATAAGATTCACAAGAGGAAAATTATTGCTATTTTCCAAGTTGGCTTTCCATCCTCGTTATGACAGCTACATTTACAATCCCTGATGAACGGGAGCCCTTTAGCCCTCTGAAATACATTGGCTGCTTTTTACTGAATGTGTTGACAGATAAAATAGATAAAATAGATTTGGACAAAAAATTTATCTGGTGCTCTCTTTTCTTATACCTCCGATTACATTTGTACTAAGATATGGATAAGGTTCCTGTATACTAGAGAGCAGCCAGGAAAACAGGTTCACAAAATAGTTTATCCAACCAGGACTGCATTTGTACAAAGAAATTCAGCATCTCTCACCCCTACTACTGTTTCAAACTTCCAAGTCTCTATAGTCCAACTATAATAAATCTCCTAGTACTGACATCAGGTGGGATTCACACTACAGCATACATCCATTACATTTAGCTTGTGTTGAAACTCATTAGGCCACTTTCAGACCTGCGGATCCGTATTTAGCCATCCGCTTACTTGATCCCCGCTAAGCCACGGGTGACAAGTCCATCTCTGCACACTGTGCAGGGACGGACCTGTCAGAGAGACCGCTCTTCTCTATGGGAGGATCGGATGATTATGGACCACCTGTTCATTTTCATCCGATCCGATCTGGCAGACGGATGAAAAATAGGACATCCATCGGTCCTGACATGTCACCGCTGACATCTGTTGCTCGATAGAGATGTATAGAATGACCGTTCAGATCTGCCTGAATAAACTGGCGGATCTGAACGGTCCACACATGTTAAAGGGGCCTTACATGCACTTGAGTTCACATGCGTTGACATTCCTTTTATTAATGCATTGGTCATAGCAGAAGTTAAAATACATAATTTTTCCTAATTTGCATTGCAGCATGCTTTTCTGTGTTGCAATGCATTGCAACAAGTAGCAATGCATGTTCCATTTTTACAAAGCGCACATAGCCACACAATGCAGCGGACATGGTGGAAATGTGCCCTAGTACTTTTTTTATATGTTCTCTCGACAGCAGGACCACTGTAAAATTCTCTACCTCTGGATTGACTGTATGTACCCAACCATTGTATTTTTCTTCCTTTTGGTTACTGCAATGTACTTCATGCCTTGTGATGACAGTGACAGTGATGGCGAACCTTGGCACCCCAGATGTTTTGGAACTACATTTCCCATGATGCTCATGCTATCTGCGGTATAGTTGAGCATCATGGGAAATGTAGTTCCAAAACATCTGGGGTGCCAAGGTTCGCCATCACTGCCTTAGGAATTGTAGTGTACTTTATACTGTGCTTGCTGAATATCTCTGTGTATGTTTTGAGCTGTGCTTGTTCTTTCTGCCCTATCTGGCAAAGTGTTTATGTGTAACCAAATAAAAAAACACTTAACAATTTAAATTAAAAATTTAATTAAAATGAAAAAACTTAAAATAAAATCTGATTTAAAAAATAAAATAAAAAAATAAATCTGAAAAACCTCAACCGGTGCTCTGTGCCCTCTGTACACATCCTAATGCAGCATTAAACCCAAAAACAAAAACAAAAACAAAAATAATATAGTGCAGATAATGAATCCTGAAATGTGGAAATGCCTCCAATCTGGATGAAGGGACAACAGAGACACCTTTGAACAGCAGCATTGTCAGTCTTTGGGGAGGGGGGGGGGGATTGTTACGTGCACTAGTAAATTTGGATGCACTAACAAATTAAAGCTGAACTCCAACTAGCACTTTATAAGTAGTTACAGCAAACAGTTTTGTTTTTGGGATTAAGGTTTTACAGAAGAAAATAAAAACGGACCATTGCAAGCACCCCTGCCAGTGTTAAATGGTTTGTCTCATGCCTCTAACTGCTACATCTGCAGAACTGTTTGTTCTGTTGAAAAAAACAACAGGCTTAATTGCCAGTTCATTAGGTGGAAATTAAGGAAAAAAAGCCTTCAAAAAGAAAACGAATTGCAGAATCTGTTTCAAAGGTCAAGACAGGGATTTTTAGTTTTTTTTTTGTGGTTGCCAGGGTGATAATTCAGAGATATTGGAAATCAAATCTCAACATATGGATAACCAAATTAAATAAACTTATGAGAATGGAAGAACCAGTGGCACAGCTGCAAGACCGATATTTCTTTTTCCAGGACATATGGCTCCCCTGGATAGCATTTATGAAAAACCCTGATTTTGGAACCTTAATAACATAGAACCCCTCCACCTAACCTTAAAACACATACTTTTTTTTATATAGTATTGAACATCCTGTTGGATGGCCCATGCTGTATTTTTTTCTCCTTTCTTCTTTTCTTCTTTTTTTTTTTGTTCCTTTGTCTTTCCTTGTATTAGCCATGGTTTTTAGCATTACATTTCTTAACCTGTATTTGCAATGCCGTTTTAACATTTCTCATGGCAATTTATGTTAAAATCCATAGGTGTATCGTTAAAAATACTTAAGGCCCCCATGAGCTTTACTGTATATCTCCATGTTGTGAATTGTATTGTTTACTTTTTTCTGTAATTTTTTATGAATTTTTATGATGAAAATTGCAATAGATATATTTGAGATATATATATATATATATATATATATATATATATATATATAAACAAAAACAAACACAAAAAAAAAAAACAATGAAGCCATCACAAATACCAAATACCACCAAAATTTCTATTTATGGTAAAACAAAATGATAAAAATTTTGTTTGGATACAGTGTTGCATGATCGCGCAATTGTCCTTCAAAATGCAACAACGCTGAAAGCTGAAAATTGGTCTGGGTAGGAAGCGGGGAAGTGCCTGGTATTGAAGTGGTTAAACAAGTCTGATTATATCCTAATAACATATATTATATACTCAATTTGAAACTAGTGAGACTTTGGACTGCCATATAGCAGAGTGACACAGAATAAAGTATGAGAAAGTTTTTTAAAGACAGCAGTTAGGGCCATGATGAATGTGCTCACACTGGTAGAAGTAATGGTGTTGGTATTGCTGTCTAATGATTGATTCCTTCGCTCCAAGGTGCTCTTCAATGCAATATAACACATTCCTTGAGTTTACTCAAATACTTTATGCCTGGAAGTGAGATTCAGAAAGAATTAATCGTAGAATGTGATCTGTGACTGCAGCTCCTTGTCATTATGAACAATGGTGGCCACTGCTGTCTGTCACTCATCCTCAGTCAGGATATTCACATCTGCCAGACAACGCTCCGAGTTCTGAAGTATCTGTGTGTTCCTAGATATCAGTCACGCACATGCTGCTCTGTAATATCAATGTCTGATAACAAAAAAATCATATCACATTTGGCCTAATGCAGAAATGTATTTATAAGCTTCAGGTTCTTAATGCACAATCTAGACTTCATATCATACACATACTGTATGTATTTGACAGCTTTGCTTTGGCCGTGGGCTACTAATTAGAAAAAGAAGAGTTTTTTTGTTATTTTTTTTTTTTTTATAAAGCTTGGAAAACCTTCTGCTGGCTTAAACACCATTTGAAGCTAAACTCCTGCCCAGTATAAAAACACCAATTAATACATTGAATTAATTGTAGCACCCTCTAGTGCAGTGATGGCGAACCTTGGCACCCCAGATGTTTTGGAACTACATTTCCCATGATGCTCCACTATACTGCAAAGTGCAGAAGCATTGTGGGAAATGTAGTTCCAAAACATCTGGGGTGCCAAGGTTCGCCATCACTGCTCTAGTGTGTGTTAGAAGTGAGTGTAGGAAAACCATACTCTGACTCACATTTAAGCTGGTGAGTCTTAATTGGGTCAGGGTTTATTAGAGGTTAGGGCTGGGTGATTCATCCTGACAGCTCTCTGGTGCCTCCTCCTGGTCTAGAAGGTTGGAGAATCTTCTAGAACTAGAGGGTGGAGGTTAGCAGGAGCTGACTTAAATATTTATGGAACCTGGGTCAATCCCCAGCAGTGGGCTGGCAGGGGGCTGAGATCAATCCATAAATAGACATGGGCCATGCCAGCAGGGCAGACAGGTGGAAGATGGAGATACAGTGTTGAGGGAGCTGTCAGTGTCCCTCGGGGTACTCCCTTGTTTGGAGGGGGGGGGGGGTGTCCTGCCTTGGAAGGTACTGGAAGGATCCTGCCAAAACACTCTGGAGGAAGTCTTTCCTGGAGGAACGAGAGCAAGAGAAGAGTGAGTAGTGCAACACTGTGGGAACAAAGGGGGCAGACTGCCACATATAGCCAGTCTCCCATAAAGATAGCGGTGTGCTTAAGTTTTCAGGTCTTTCCCCTGAAAGATCTCCTGAGAGTCAGCCGGGTGGGCTGGTGAAGAGTCAGTCTGGTGTGGCTAGTTAGCCTGGAGGGCTAGTGAGAGGCTAATGCCACATACACATGATTGGACATTCTGACAACAAAATCCCATGCTTTTTTTCCGACGGATGTTGGTTCAAACTTGTCTTGCATAAACACGATCACACAAAGTTGGTCAGAAATTCCAAACGTCAAGAACGCGGTGACGTACATCACGCATAACGAGCCAAGGAAAATTAAGTTCAATAGCCAGTGCTGCTCTTCTGCTTGATTCCGAGCATGCACTTTGTGCATCGGAATTGTGTACACACAATCGGAAATTGCGTGAACGGATTTTGTTGTTGGAAAATTTGTGAACCAGATCTCAAATTTTGTGCAACAGAAATTCTGATGGAAACTGTCCGATGGAGCCTACACACGGTCGGAATTTCCAACAAAAGGCTCCCATCGAACATTTTCCGTCGGAAAATCCGACCGTGTGTACAAGGCATAAGAGTAAGGCATAATCCTAAAAGAATTGAGCTCTCTGTCATTTCAGGAGCATTGTTTCCAATATTTAGGGACTTTTTAATGACTGGAATGGTACCACTGGATTGGCGTAGGGCCAATGTGGTGCCCATATTTAAAAAGGGATCAAAGTCTTTGTCAAGTAACTATAGACCTGTCAGTTTAACTTCTATACTTGGGAAGATACTGGAGAGTTTAATAAAAGACCACATAGATGATTTCTTGCTGGTTGTCAAACAAACCTGATTTTTTTATGAGGAGGTAAGTAAAACCTTGGACAGAGAGATGGCTGTGGACATGGTATACTTGGATTTTGCAAAAGCGTTTGACACAGTTCCCCACACGTGGCTCATCTGTAAGGTAAAATCTACAGGCTTGGAAAGATACATTTGTAAATGGATAGAAAACTGGCTAAAAGACAGGATTCAGAGAGTAGTGGTTAAAGACGCTTACTCTGAATGGTCTAAGGTTGGTGGTGTACACCAAGGTTCAGTGTTGGGACCCTTATCTTTATAAATGATATAGGGTCTGGGATTAAAAGTACCATTTCAGTCTTTGCAGATGACACTAAACTATGCAGTGGAATAACGTCCTTACAGGATGTCTCCAATTTACAAGCTGACTTCAATGTCCTGTCTAATTGGGCAACTAAATGGCAAATGAGGATTAATATTAATAAATGTAAAGTTATGCACTTAGGGGCTAAGAATATGCATGCATCATACATACTAGGGGGAGTACAACTGGGGGATCCCTAGTGGAGAAGGATCTGGGGGTTTTAGTAGATCATAAGCTCAATAATAGCATGCAATGCCAAGCTGCGGTTTCCAAAGTGAGCAAAGTCCTTTCTTGTGTTAGGGGAGGTATGGACTTCAGAGAGAGAGAGAGATAGAGAGAGAGAGATATATCATTTTGCCCCTGTACAAAACATTAGTAAGCCCTTGTACACATGGTCAGAGATTCAGTTGGAATGTTTCCTATCGGGGCGTTTTGTCAGATATTCCGACTGTGTGTGATCTGCATCGGACTGTTTCCGTCGGAATATCCTACGGACCAACTTTTCCAAATTGCCGGAAAATTTTCCGACAAAATGCTCCGATCGGACATACTCCGATCATGTGTAGCCTACTCCAAGGTGTCACGCATGCTCACAATCCAATTCGGACACGGAAGCGATCGCTCAGGTAAAACTACTGCTCGTAATCGATATAGCACATTCGTCACGCTGCAATGTTAAAAATTCTTTCATGAAGCGCATTCTCTTGTTCTTTACAATGCTGCAAGAAGGAAATTCTTTTGATGCTCATAGTCACACACACTTCTCCCGAACGTATTTCCTGACTGTTTTTCACTCATTTCATCAATACAATTTTTGAATTCGTCACATCTACACAATTTTATTTTTTGTTTATTGTTTTTTGGGTGAATTTTGTGTTTGTTTTTTTTCATAAACATCTCCTTTTTTGACAGTTTGCTCATCTTTCCATTTTTTGGGGTGTGTTTTGTGTGTAAACTTACCACAACAACATTATTATATTTTTTATATTTTGTTTTTCTTTTTTAATCTACAGGAGGTTGTTTAGTGTTGGTGCCCCTTGTTATTCATTTCACTTTGTATTTTTGAAATGTACCTGCCTGCTCACAAATAAACGGTCCTTTTGGAAGGAAAACACATACGCAAAAAAAAACTTTATTTAGGTCTCAAATAACTAAAAAGAAGAAGGCAGCGCTGGAGAAACTTGTTAATTTGGCGAAGCCTTTGGCCCCCAGGGCAGACATGAACTAATTAGAAAAAGAAAAATTGGTGGCCTGAGTAGTACATATCTCAGGGAGAGAAGTCTGGTCCATAAGTCCTAGAGATCAGGAAAATCAGATGCCATTTATGTCCCCAGGATGTGGTTCTTCAAGAGGCTGCATCTTCTGTCAGACCAGACTGAACCCAGGCCATCACTCTCTCGTCTTCCTTAGGCACTTCCCACCAGGCATCCTTCGAGGCTGTGGCTGGGCTCCTGTAGTTGTGGCAGGAGGAGGAGAAGGAGGGCGATGGTCGACCTCCTGGCTGCCACTTGCCACAGCCTCCCCCCGACTGAGGTCTTCCTGTGTATGAAAATGGGACATAGTTTTAGTTTTTTGCTCATCAATCACACCATTTTTAGCTCATGACTTTTGCAACTTGAATGTTACCAAATAGAACAGACTATCATTCTGAGCCCAGCATTTTTCATTCTCATCCCAATCATTTTTGGTCACTACTGTCTATTGATATGTAAACCACTTTGTTAAATCACAACTTACTGATCAATAAGAGCATCTAGTTAACATCATTATATGTACGACAAGAAATATGTTCAACAATGCAATACCTGTCTCAAGCTGGGCCCCACCACATGTTGCTGCCTGGAAGGCCCAGGTTGGACGTTGGAAGCCTCAGCTGGGGCTGAAGGAAGCCTTGAAGGAAGACTGGAGAGTGGTGACCTGGGTACCCCCTGATCTACCAGAAAATGCAGCCTCTGGAAGTAAACCATCCTGGGGTAATAAATGGCATCTGAATCTCCTGATCTCAAGGACTCCAGGTGCTTCTTTCTCTCCCTGAGATATATACTCTTCATTACACCAATTTTCCTCTTCACATAGGCCATGTCTGCCGTAGGGACCATGATCCGCACCAAAGAAATAAGTTTCTCCATCGCTGCGTTCCTCTTTCTTCGGTCGTGATAAAATGGGTTGTTGATCTGCCACAGGCAGGGCATCTCCCTGTACAGTTCCAGGAATAGACCCATAAAATTGGGGTTTTTGAATGGATCCATCTTCTCTGCAAGACACAACACAAGACAGACCCTAAAATACTAATAATGCCATGATAAACCCTCCTAATCTTGTCCCAACATCGGCCTAGATAGAAGCAGTCTAGTCTAGTGATGTACCAAGTTCAACATTTTACCTTCGTTTGCACAATCGTCGCGTCAGCTCCTCACTCTGTTCACAGATCGTATGGACGACACACACGTGTTGCGTTTTATATATAGTGCGCATGCGTGAAACTCCGCCCGCCCCTGACGTTCTTTCTAGACTATTCCCTGCCCCTTCGCTTTCGATGCATTGGGGAGAGCACATGGTGGAGAGAATGCAGGTGTGCAATCAGAGTTCCACTAACGAGGAGGAGGGTGAGGAAAGCCTAGAGCCTGAAACGTCCTGATCCAGGAAGAGAAGATTTAAGGCCTCAAATATGTCTTTTGGAGAGATGTTGGAGATGGTGGACATATTGAACAGGACCGACTATGATGGGAAGTATGGACCTTACCCAAACCCAAATATCAGAAAGGCCAAGATCATGACTAAAGTTGTCTTCAGAAGAATTTTGTGGTACGCCAATCCAAGGATCAACTGAGAAATCGCTGGTAAGACCTGAAACTGAGGGAGCACGATCAGTACAGAAGATCAAGCGTGTTCTTCAAAAAAGTAAGTCGTTGTCGTGTGTTCATATGATTATTCTTGCTTGCATACTGCTCCATGTGCTTTGATTTCATGTTGTGCAGTTTAAAATGGCCACTTTCAAGTTAATGGTTTCATTAGTTCGTAAAAAACATTGTTCTGCAGGTAAGTATTCCAGCTTAACAAAGTGTCCACAATAATGTTCTCACCGTTGAACTCGGCCAAAAAACACAATTGTACAACACTTCCAAGCAATGTTTCATATTCCTATTTCTGCCCTCTGTGTGCTAATTATTCTTTTTTTACATTCTCATAGGGGAGAGAAGACTCGGGAAGTCTGAGAACACCAGGGACCACACCCCTCCCAAAGAAGGCAAAATTCCAAAACCAGAAGCAGAGGAGCAGGAGAAGGAGGAGGAAGGTGAGATCGTTGAAGTTGGACAAATTGTCACCACAACAGGTGAGTGTCGGAGAACACAGCTTCCGGTAAGCTCATCAATGTATGTCACCATATTTATAATACATGGTGTGATTTTTTTGCTTTGTTTTGTAGGTGATGTGGAAGAAGAATCCCATTTTACCAGTGAAAGTGCCCAGATCCTGATTGAGGAGATAATGGGGTGCAATCGGGATTTAGAAAATATACAGCAAAACATCAATGATGTTAAAAATAAAATGAAGAACATCATTGATGTTTTGGGGAGAGTGTGAAACAGCCCAAACTAGCTAGGGTTTTATTTTTTGGCTTTTAAACCACAACTTTTGTATTTTTTGTAAATCCAAATTTGGAAGATGCACAGAGTGTGTCAACATGCGATATCTCCCATCATGGGGGATCAATGTACGTGTTTTGTGGAAAGTGGCTGAGATGAAGGGGTTGCAGCCCCAAAACATGTACATTGATCCCCCATGATGGGAGATAGCACATGTTGACACACTGTGTGCATCTTCCAAATTTGGATTTTCCAGGGGTGACACCCCATGTGATGAAGGCATTATCAGCTCAGTTTGTACATACTCATGTCTGATATTGTCTTCACTTTTCAAATTTGAACTTTGTAAGTTCCTGTGTTCTGTATGTTACGCTTTGATACATGCCTGTTTACACAAAAACACCAAGTAAACAAAAAAAAAACTGAAATAATGTTTTTTATACACCTAATTTGTTGGTTTGTTGTAAAACCATTTTCTAAACGCACATGTGAGTGTGCTTTGATTAAAAATTTTAATTATCAACAATGTGTGGCTTCCTTTTTCATTGCGCAAAAGATGTATTTGGAGTAACAGTGTTGTTTTCGGTGAGAATGGGTGTTATTTACTAAAGGTAGCTCCACTTTGCGCTCCAAGTGCAGTTTCAGGTGCACTTTTGCAGTGCACTTGTAGTGCATAGTGGATGTGCCTTTAGTAAATAACACCCACAGTGATGTGTTAATTTTCACAAGCATGCCGTTTTCCTGCCATGGTGCTGAAAATTAGCAAGATTTTGGTCAGTAATGCACTACATAAATTGGTTACCAAAAACAAGGTGTGTGTGTGTAGCAGACCCACAACATAATAAGTAGGGATGAGCCGAACACCCCCCGGTTCGGTTCGCACCAGAACTTTCGAACGGACCCCAAATTCGTACGAACGTTAGTACCCCATTGAAGTCTATGGGACTCGAACGTTCGAAATTAAAAGTGCTAATTTTAACGGCTAATATGCAAGATACTGTCCTAAAAAGGGTTTGGGGACCTGGCTCCTGCCCCAGGGGACATGGGTCAATGCAAAAAAAAGTTTTAAAAACGGCCGTTTTGGCAGGAGCACTGATTTTAATGACGATTAAAGTGGAAAAAAAAGTGAAATATTCCTTTAAATATGGTGCCTGGGGGGTGTCTGTAGTATGCCTGTGAAGTGCCACGTGTTTCCCGTGTTTAGAACAGTCCCTGCACAAAATGACATTTAACGGAAATAACGTCATTTAAAGCTGCTTGCGGTTTTAATGTTATATCTGGTTCCTGCAATATGGTTGAAAACCATTGAGAAAAATGGCATGGGTAGCCCTCCCTGCCCATTACCAGCCCCTTTGGGTCTTGTACGCATATTAAGGGGAACCCCGTACCCATATTAAAAAAAGGAAATGCGTGTGGCCCCCAGGCCCTATATACTCAGAACAGCAGTATACAGGCGGTGCAAACAAGACAGGGACTGTGTAGGTTTGTTGTGTTAAGTTGAATCTGTTTGTAATTTTCAACTGGTACATTTTTAAAGTGTAGCTCCAGTCAAAAAAATTTTTTTAAGCTTTTTGGAAAACATAGGGAAGGGTTATCACCCCTGTATAATTTGTTTTGTCGTCCATCTTTTTTCATCTCACTTGCTGTTGTCTCCTTCCGTTTGCAAGTAGGAGATGTTTGTAAGTTGGATGTTTGAAAGTAGGGGCCTGCCCTATATGCTCTGCAGAAATGGCGGAACAAGGTGTTGGTTTTGCCACAACATTGTAAACCCTCAAAGTGACTCTTGGTGGGCGCTGGAGCGCCCTGCTGTGAACGATTATATCAAGAATTGTAATTACATGCCATTGTTGAACAGTGGTAGAAAAATTTACCTTTGGTGGTTGTGGTGCTGGTGCCACAACACTATAAGCCCTCACAGTTACTCTGGGTGGGCACAGGAACGGGCCCTCCTGTGAAATATTATATCAAGAATTGTAATTACATGTCCCTGTAAAACAGGGGCAGAAAAATTGGGCCTTAGGCACTGGTGCTGGTGCCACGACACTGCAACCTGTATTGTGCTAGAGGCACACAACACCCACTAACTCCTGCAGATGCCTTTATTATAGAACACCAGAGATAAAGGGGTATATACAGATGTACACTGTGCTGTGCTGGAGGCACACACAACTTCCAATAACTCCTGCAGATGGCAAGTGGGCTCAAATAGAGAACAGCTATGTAGGTGGATATAGCGGTATGTACTGGGTACAGAGCACGCAGACAGCACGCACTAGCTCCTAACACTACTGACTGCAAGCTCTATTATAAAAGATAGATCACTAGCTATATAGGTGAGGTGAATATAGCGGTGTATACTGCGGTCAGGGCACGCAGACAACAACCACTACACAACAGCAAGATCGAAAATCGGCCGAAAACGATCGGTGTGTACTGTGTTGAAGGTACACAGAACACCCACTGCTTCAGACGCCAACACACTACACAAGGCCGCCGCGCTGGCGGCCTTATATAGTGTGGGGCGTGCACTACACAGCCTGAGCTATGATTGGCCACAGGCATCCTGCCTGTGGCCAATCATGGCTCTCCTCGCTGCTGGCGCTGTGATTGGCCAAGCATGCGGGGTCACAGTGCATGCTTGGCCAATCATGAGCCAGCAATGCACTGCACCATCGCAGTGCATTGTGGGCCGTGAGCGGCACACGAATTTGGCGCGAACGGACCAAAATGTCCCCTCATCTCGCTCAGAACTTGGGTTTGCACTGTTGGTGAAAAAGGCACAACAAGAAAAAACATAAATTTACCTAGGAGACACCTAAAACCAAGCCAAGCAGTAAATGAAAACAAATATTGGAGTTTCAAAGAATAATTTAGTCATAAAATGCCGCTCAGACATTTTCTGGCATATCAATGGCCCCCCTACCCACAAAGTAGTCCATGTATTGGGTTCTAACCTCACAGGCGCTTTGGGGGGGCAAGCCAGGACGAGCAGCTTCAAGGCCCGTGAGGTTCTCATTTTCCAGCAAGTCTGCTTCTTGGACAACTGAGACCGCATAGTTTGCAGAATGTCTTTTTAGGAAGTTGTGCAGAACACAGCACGCCAGCACAATGTGATTTAGTTTGTATTCCGCCATGTGGATAGGCCTTAAAAAAAGGCGGAACCGGCTGGCCAGTATTCCAAAGGTGTTCTCCACCACTCTTCGGGCTCTGGACAGGCGGAAATTAAAAATCCTCTGGTCCGGGGTGAGGGTCCTCATCGGGAAAGGCCGCATCAGATGGTTTGCCAGGGCAAACGCCTCATCCGCGACGAAGACGAACGGGAGTGCTTCCTGATTCTCCTCTGGGGGTGGCAAGCCCAGACTTCCACTCTGGAGATGCCAGTAGAACTCCGTCCGTGAGAACACTCCACCATCCGACATCGCTACATCCGTCGGAGTTGGGAATTGGGAAAGTCCCAACGACTGGCAAAGTGGGAGGCCACAGTCTGCCATTCCTGTGGCGTTGAAGGACACTGTGGAGTGAAACAAGACCAAAAATTAGTAAGTTTGCAAATCAACATTGCAAGCAGATTCGACACAAACATTTTTGGCCAAGATCAGTATAACATTTTGGGAACTGAGTATTTAAAGCCTAAAGTATAAGGTCCCCTTATCAGAATCATCACCCCCCCCCCATCCCCCCCATCTGATGGGCCCTTGCTAAAAAATGAGGGGGGGGATGTTTTGGACAGGTAACCCTCACCACTTGATTGAGAGCTGAATGCCTAAATAAAGTGTGATACTTTGAGAAGCCCCTCCTTACTTACACTATTGGCAGCCCACCGGACAGGTAAGAAAAGTCATAATAACAAAAAGAAAACAAAATAGAAGCACATTTTGACATTCTGCTATTACATATCAAGATAATAATAGGGGAAAAAAATAAAAAAATAATAGCATTTGAAAGTATTGAGGCAGGCCCTCGCACTACATTCTTTGGTGAATTCATCCACAAATGTGACCATCAAAAAGGTAGATATAGTGTGTATTGGGTTTGGTAAAGTCAGCAGATAGAGGATTGCTATCAGCTGAGCTAGCAGTTGGGGGGAGGGGGGTTCCTAATGAGTTTGGCACAACCAAAAAAAAAAATTTCACTCTGCATGAATTGAAGCACACACATAACATTTGTAGACATTTTAGGGGGTGTTTAGGGGAAAGCAATACTATGGAGCTGACAAAAGACATTGGTAAGTGACTAGACTATAGTTTTATGGGCCAAGAAGAGCATGGTGGGGAAGTTAGTGAGGCAAATATGCATGAGGACAAAGGGGCAGAGCATATGAATTAGAGCATATTGCAATGATGGTAATTAGGGAATGAGGAAAGAAATGCAAGACATTAGCAATCATGAAATACATAGAATGTGATGTTAAAGGAGAAAATGTGGGGGCGTGGCGACCGAGCGCTAAGATGGACGTTTGAGCTGAGAGCTCCGTTCGGCCACCGGAGAGAACGACTTATAACGACTCCATTGGTGACATATTTCCACATAAACCTATCTATAACGCAGGGTAGACACCTTCGCTTCTACTGAAGATGCCAAAAAATAGAAAAAGTCAGCAACCGCCGCGGAAACTTCCGAACCTTTTCAAGGCGCACGGAATCTCACAAAATGGCGCCGGTTCGTGCGTGACTGAAACTCAAAAGCAGGCCTCGCAACAATCTCACCTCCGAACGACTTCCCTCAGCGACTCCTCCTCGGGAACGAATAGCCCCACGACTAGAAGCCCAGCCAAACAAAGGCAACGGATATCTTCTCCTGAGGTAAACCGACCGAACATGGAGGTAAGCGGATCCGCTCCCATAGGCCACGCTATACATCCACCGGCATCCGACCTGATTGCGGCCTACCCCACATCCGATCGACCGGTCTCAGATACGGTCCTTAAGGAGATGCTTATGTCACTCAAAGCCTCCATACAAGCTGACCTCACTGTAGAAATTACTAATTGCCATAGAGAAGTATTAGCACTAGGCAATAGAGTGGACCAAATGGAACGTAACATGGGGGAATGCACAACTTCTTTCAATACTTTAGTAGAGGCCCACAAATCCCATGATGAAGAAATAACATGGCTAAAGAGTAAAGTAGCTGACCTTGAGGACCGCTCTAGGAGATGCAATATTAAAATTAGAGGTATTCCTGAAGCCATACCTCCAAACCAGTTACTGCAGTATGTACACACGCTATTTTCCACCATTATCCCCACATTATCTCCTCAGGAACTGACCATTGACAGGATTCACAGAATCCCCAAGCCAGCATTTCTACCTGAAGGTACCCCTCGGGATGTTTTGCTCAAGATGCATTACTATCATATCAAGGAGCAAATTATGACTGCGTTTCGTTCTCGAGGCAACAACATTTCTCAATATGCTGAATTGATCCTCCTCCCTGACTTATCAAGACATACTCTGCAATTGCGCCGAAACTTAGCAACCATTACTAAGGCCTTACGCAACCACAATATACCACATAAATGGCGTTACCCAGCGAAATTGTCCATCTCACATGATGGTACCACGCACACAGTTACTACTTTAGCTGAAGGTATCGCACTCCTGCGTCAATGGGGCATACTTCCACAACAAAACCCTCTGGAACCGCCTGCAACACAGCTACGCCCTATTCCGGATGAGTGGCAAGTAGTTTCACACAGAAGAGCCCCCAAAAATGTCACTGATGGTAGTAAATAATCATACAACGTTGACAAATATGTTCTCTCCCTGGGCACAAGGATTTCTTCATCTTTCCTTGTTCTTACCCCTGACATTTGTCATTTTTGCAGCTTTGTTTGCATATGGATCACTTATATGATTCTATTTTTATTGTTCTATGTGTTATTGTTTATTTTTGTGGTTACACCCTTTGTTCCATTAGTACTGGACCTGCACGTGATGGACTCTTCATCCCCTGTTCTACTACATCTCTAAATACCATAGCGGCATTTCTTCTGTCAATTTCCTGGAGATGACTCTAATAATTCTCGAAGGATTCTGTGAGTACGCTTACACATCTTTTTTTCTTACCTGAAAAATGACCATTACCTTTGTTTCCATTAATGCCAAAGGCCTCAACCACCCTGTGAAACGCTACTCGTTGTGGACAGAAGCTCAGAAACTAAAAGCGGATATTTTATGTGTACAGGAAACTCATTTTCAACAGGACAACCATCCTAAATGTACACATAAAAACTACCCACATATATTCCTGGCAAATAACCCGAATAAAAAAAGCGGAGGTGTCCTTCTTGCCATCCGTGACACGGTCTCTTTCCATCTCAAGAAATCCATCACAGCCGACAATGGTCGCTATATTATTCTTCAGTGTGATATTAATTCTAAACCGTACACCATTGTATCTATATATGCTCCAAACACCCGACAGATTAGGTTTTTAAATAGACTACTCCGTAAAATACAACCTATCCAATACGGTAGTCTCATTCTTTGTGGTGATTTTAACCTCATTGTCGACCCACAACTTGACACTTCTAATGCTAAACGCAACAACAACACCTGCTTAAATACGATCCTGCACTCTGAAAAACTGTACGACGTCTGGCGATGCACACATGGCAACGAGAAAGACTTTACCTTCTTCTCCCATGTACATGGGTCTTATTCCAGAATATACTTTTTTTTGTTGGATCAATGGACCTTACAAAATGCTTCATCCTCTGAGATACATGATATTACGTGGTCTGACCATTCTGCCATATCACTTTCTATTCATGAGAAGGGTGTCTCTCCCTCTTCACCCATCTGGCGCTGCAGTGTTAGATTACTACAGGACCCCGATACCAAAGAACTGATCTCTCAAAACCTTAAAACATATTTCCAACAAAATGAACATTCAGTAGAGAGTCCCTTCACACTCTGGAACGCTCACAAAGCGTTTATTAGAGGCGTCCTTATCCAGCTAGGAGCTAGAGCTAAAAAAAAGTATACTGCAACCATAGACTCCATTACTTCTGATATCCACAATTTAGAAACCCTCAACAAAGCATCTCCCTCTCACCAGCGAACTACCCAAATAACCTCTCTTAGAGAAAAATTGAGAGATCACTTGGCCCAAAACTATGATTTCTACCTTAGACGCTTGAAGTTACGTACCTATGCCTGTGCGAATAGAGCCGGTAAATACCTTGCCAATAGAATTAGAGCAATACGCACCAAAACTAGGATTTCCCATCTGATACACCCTACATCCCTTCATAAAGTAATCAATCCTCAAGAAATTGCAAACCAATTTGCACAATATTATAGTGAGCTTTACAACCTTAACACTGATCCCCACACTCCTCAACCCACTGTTCCCAAAATACAACATTTTCTCAAAGATTTAGATCTCCCTAAACTCTCCGAATCACAGCTTGAATTGCTGAATTCACCATTCACAAACCATGAAATAACATCAGTCATTAATTCGCTCCCTCATGGGAAATCCCCAGGTCCTGATGGACTAAATAATGAATATTTTAAAACCTTTTCCACTATTCTTTCCACATATCTCCAAAAGATGTTCACACAGGCAGCACACTTAGCATCCTTTCCAAATGAAATGTTAAAAGCATACGTGACCACTATACCCAAACCTGGTAAAGATCCAACTACCCCTAGTAATTTTAGACCTATTTCTCTCCTGAACACAGATATAAAGATCTACGCCAAACTTATCGCCCTTAGACTATCAGAGTTTATGCCTTCTTTAATTAAAAGCGACCAGATGGGCTTCATCAGGGGGAGACAAACTTCTGATGCTACAAGACGAATTATTGACATTGTTCATTATGCTAATTTAACTAAAACTCCTTCTCTGCTGCTCTCCATAGACGCAGAGAAGGCGTTTGATAGGGTGGAGTGGTGTTATATGAAGGAAGTTCTACAAAAATTTGGCTTTCAAGGTTTTATCTCTAACGCAATGCTGGCTTTATATTCCAATCCATCTGCCCAAGTCTTAACAGCTGGAATGCTTTCTACACCATTCCCTATTTCTAATGGTACTCGTCAGGGGTGTCCATTATCTCCAACCATTTTTAACCTTATGATAGAGCCCCTGGCGGAGGCTATTAGATCCCAGGCCGATATTTCTGGACACATGTTAGGATCTCGTAACCACGTTATTAACCTGTTTGCCGATGACGTTGTACTGATGCTGACAAACCCGACCAGATCTCTCCCCTTAGTACATGAAACTTTAAAAAACTTTGGTGAGATTTCGTACTATAAAGTTAACTTCGCCAAATCATTGATTCTAGATTTAGGAATTGACAAACGTATCAAACTCCAACTTCAAACCACTCTTCCATATGTATGGAAAGAAGATGGCATACCCTACTTAGGTATAACAATTACTAATTCCATGAAAACTCTAGTCTCCCTCAATATTAAGTCATTGCTTCTAAAGATAGATGAAACACTCAAATGTATAGCCAAGACCGAACTTTCCTGGATGGGCAGACTGGCAGCATGTAAGATGTTAGTTCTCCCTCTCATATTGTATATGTTCAGATCCATACCTATACCTATCCCAACCCATTTCCTTAAAACCTTGTCTACTACTCTGTGGAAATTCATATGGAATGGTAAAAAAGCTCGCTGCTCTCCCAGCAACCTGATCCCGCATAACCGGGTAGGTGGAGTATCATTGATTGATGTTTCTGATTATTTATGGGCATCTAGACTGGACCAACTCCAACACTGGTTTAAAACTATAAATTCACCACCTTGGGTTGAGCTGGAAAGGCATATAGCCCCAATACCAGATTTAGTGGCATTACTCGCAAGTGATGTCTGGAAACCCTGGACTCTCCATTCCATGGCTCCTACCCTTATAGCCTCCCTACAAGCATGGAGGTTCTTCATACATAATACCCATAATTCTCTAAATGCTGTGGAATACAAATTTCCGCTTAGCCTACTCGAGCATAAAATCCCTATGCTGTCCCTAAAACAGTTCCCCAACTACGGTATACATACCATCCAAGACCTATTGTCTAATGGTACAGCTCTTTCCAGCACACAGATTATTGCTCAATACAATCTCCCCAATAAGTACCAGTCTACATGTATCCAAGTGGCAAATTTTCTAAAACGTAACCCTCCCCCTACTATAACAATGCCATCCAGTGCGTGGAACTTCTTAACTCGAGAACGCCCCACCAGGAAAGGCATTTCGCTTTTTTACTCCCTTCTACATGCTAAACAATCTTTTGTGAAAACAAAACCAATTGCTAAATGGGAGACAGATTTAGGGAAATCATTTACAGATGATCAGTGGACAAACACATTTCGAGAAATCCAAAAAGCCTCCCGTTCTATTAATCATTGGGCTATGACTATTAGAATAATTAACAGGTGGCAATACACACCGTGTAGACTGGCAACTTTTTATTTATCTGCCCAAAATACATGTTGGAGGAATTGTGGACAACTAGGACATCTATTGCACATGTTTTGGGAGTGTCCCAACTTGGTTAGTTACTGGAATCAAGTTTTTCAACTTATAACATCACTCACGGGTATTGTCACTCGCCCCAATCCATCCCTAGGAATTTTACATATGGGTATTGAACAATTTCCACATGATATGCGGATTGTTATTTCCAACATCCTTCTTTCTGCTAGAGCCATGATATTACAACATTGGAAAACTGCCATGACGATAAACATCTCTGACCTGATTAGAAGAGTGAACCAACACCACACTATAGAGCGTGCTCTTGCCATAAATGCATTGAAGTGTGATCTATTTGATAAGCGATGGAAAATTTGGACCAACAAATATAAGAATTCTGTGAACTAGATCTTAACCCTGATAATATATATCCTGTGTAGTAACCAGTATTTGCATTATTGTTTATGTAACCACCTACTTACCCGTTTTTTTTTTTTTTCTCACCCTTTCTCTCCCTCTCCCCTCTTCCCTCCCTCTATTACATTGACTGTTAATTACAATTGTAAAAGTCAACATGTCCTGTACCACTCACCTTTGTATATCCTTTAAAAATTAATAAAAATGTATTGAAATAAAAAAAGGAGAAAATGTACCTTCATATAGTCCTACAGCAGGACCTGAATGATGGCAGAACAGGTCTCTGGAATAATGATCCCCAGAGCCTGGGGGGAGATGCCTGTGGAGAACTTGAGGTCCTGAAGGCTTCTCCCAGTCGCCAAGTAGCGCAACGTGGCAATGAGCTGCTCCGGAGTGATGGCTTGCCGCATGCGGGTATCCTGCCTGCTGATATAAGTGGTCAGCAAAGGTCAGCAGGATTATTCTCCCGGATCTCACGGAGCAAAGGCATGTGCGAGAACTGGTCACGCTGGCGCAACCAATTCTTGGTCCACAAACGCCTCCCCTCCCAGGTCATGGACCGGGCTTGTGTCAAAGTAAGAACCCCAACACGAAGCCCCTGCACAGCACAAACTCTACGACGAGTACATAGACGAAACATGGTTTGAAAACGGTCGGCTGGTCAGAACAGACAATGAACAGACAGCAGTAGCGAACTGAATCACAAATCTGAAAAGCGCGAATCGTCTCTCACCAAACTTCTACTAACACGTGATAGACATGAGATCAGCAGAAGGAGCCCAAAGGGTGCCGGACGTGGTGCTGAACTTCCCTTTTCTAGTCCCGCCGTATGCGGCTTACGTCACTGCGTTCTTGGCAACTGGAAATTCCGACAGCTTGGTCCGACCGTATGTATGCAACATCACTTCCGGACCTCATCCGGAATTAATTCGTCGGAATAACTCTGACGGATTTGGTTGTCGGAATCTCCGATCGTGTGTACAAGGGCTAAGACTTCATCTAGAATATGCAGTTCAGTTTTGGGCACCAGTTCTCAAAAAGGATATCGGGGAACTGGAGAAAGTGAAGAGAAGGGCAACCAAACTGATAAGAGGCATGGAGGAGCTCAGCAGTGCCTGAATAGGTGGTGCTGGGATCAGTGGCCACAGAGGAAAAGTTACATGCTGTTTAACTATCTGAACTACACTTAAAGTGATTGTAAAGTCAATTTGTTTTATATATATATAAAAATAACACACATGTCATACTTACCTGCTGTTGCAGTGGATTTGCACAGAGCAGCCTGGATCCTCCTCTTCGCAGTTAATGGCCCCTCCCTCCTGTCAAGTGCCCCCACAGCATGCAGCTTGCTATGGGGGCATCAAATGAGCTGCAGCTGCTGATCAGTGTAATCTGACAACAGAGAGTCCCGCTATCAGAATACAATGTACCAGCTGGGAGGATTTCTCCATCCACCTTGCTTGTGTGAATGGAGGAATCCATTTGTTTTTTTGTTCAGCCTACTGGCTGATCAAAAAACATGAGTAATCTATGGCCAGCTTTAGTAAGTCAGATAGTTTTAGGAGGCCAGTATCTGTGGAGTGTTACAGGCAAAAGCTGGATTGAAAGGGACGGAAAAGGTTGTTAGCAGTGAGGTGGTAGCTCACACAGTTGCAGGCATTCTAGAAGTTTGGAGGCAAACATGAGTAAGGAGCTGTGTCTAAACTTCCTGGGACAGGAGGGTTCAGTACAAGTGTACAGTACAAGTATAGAGCAAAAGGGTGAGTGGAGTAGAATGGGGTCCAGAGGGCAGGTGGTTAGGTGGGCATCAGACATAGGCAGAGGCGTACTGACTGGTCAGGCAGTTTGGCCGTGGTCCGAGAGTCCAGGGTCATTAGGGGGCCTGATGAGAGGCTGCACATGTGTTACAGAGAGCGGGGGGACTGCTGGTGAGAGGAACGAAGGAGGTGTTGGCGATGGCACCCAGGGATGCGAATGTAGGGGGCCCCTTTGCATTGTCCCTCACTACATTCATCCATAAAACATGGAAGCCCAGCTTCTGTGTTTTATAAGTGACAGCGATCCCGGCAGCACACTCAAAATCCTCCCTGCTCTCCCTGCATATTCAACAAAGGAGGGGGCGGGGAGGGGCACACAGATCAATCCTTAGCGCCCGCAGCATCACAAGAAGCCCGCTGTGGCAGCCTGACCTGTAAGTTCACTCCGGGACAGTGGAGCGCTGTGTCCTAGACAGGGAGGAGAGGTCTGTACTGGAAAAGGAAGAGAGAGGCACTCTGCACAGGCAGGGAGGAGAGAATAGATCTGTACTGCAGGGTAGGGGGCAAACATTGTGGGGGAGAGCTCTCTACGGGGGGGGGTGTTCTGTGAGATGTGCACACCCACCTGCACTCTGTACATATTACAATCATCATCAACCCTGCACTCTGAATGTAATGCACTCCTGAACGCTGTCTTCTGTACGTAGCGCAATTCTTAAGGCTGTCCTCTGTACATAGCACAATCCTGAACCCTGTCCTCTGTACATGGTGCAATCCTGAACACTGTCCTCTGTACATAGCACAATCCTGAACCCTGTCCTCTGTACATGGTGCAATCCTGAACCCTGTCCTCTGTACATAGCACAATCCTGAACCCTGTCCTCTGTACACAGCGCAACCCTGAACCCTGTCCTCTATACATAGCCCAATCCTGAACCTTGTCCTCTGTATGTAGTGCAATCCTGAACCCTGTCCTCTTTATGTAGCCCAATCCTGAACCCTGTCTCAACTGTATGTAGCGCAATCCTGAACCCTGTCCTCTGTACATAAAATAATCCTGAACCCTGTCCTCTGTACATAGAATCATCCTGAACCCTGTCCTCTGTATGTAGTGCAATCCTGAAACCTGTCCTCTGTATGTAGTGCAATCCTGAAACCTGTCCTCTGTATGTAGTGCAATCCTGAAACCTGTCCTCTGTACGTAGTGCAATCCTGAACTCTGTCTTCAGTACGTAGCACAATCAAGAAATCTTGTCCTCTGTGTATAGCGCAATCCTGATCCCTGCCCTCTGTGTGTAGCGCAATCCTGAACCCTGTCCTCTGTACATAGCGCAATCCTGAACCCTGTCCTCTGTACGTAGCACAATCCTGAACTCTGTCTTCTGACCAGCCCTCCAGGTCCCATTAGACGCCTTTGTAGTCTCTAATGGCTACTGTTAGAGAGAGATCCCCCTCCAGGTCCCATAAAAAAAAAGCAGAGGTTGTACTTTGTGCAAAATGTAGGGGCGGGGTCGGGCGGGTCATGGGTGGGGCCAGGGTGGGTCATGGGTGGGGCCTTGTCAGTCCGCCCCCTGGACAGAAGTATAGCAACTTCCTCTGTTGTAACAGGGACAAAAGATGAAAGTAATAAATGTAATGGTAGAAATGGCATGTTAGGTGTGGGGGGGGGGGGGGGGGTATCTGGATAGCTGGAAAAGGCACTGCAGAAAAGTGCTACATCTCCTCATTTCTTATCCTGCTGACAATGTTTTGCTAGACGAGAAGAGAGAGAAATCTAAAACAGCAACATGGACTGAAATCTACAAAAATTTCTTATGTAAAGTAGGGGAGGGCTAGAACCTCAGTCATATTTTTTTTATTTCTGTGTTCCTGTTGCAGATTTTCCCTCACTGCCTATATGGTGAAGCCCCTGGACTTCATATTACACACATACACTATATATCAATGTTCTGCTAATGTGCCTATGCTGGAGTTATGTCATCCTGGCCAGCTAATTGAGATAACCAAAGATCCCAAACCCAGAAGAAGAGCGCAAGGCATAGATGTCAGCTCTGGTGAGGTAGCTTGGGAACTTCGCATCCTTAGTTCCGCTATAATTGGAGATTTTCCTTTAGTTTCTCTCCTGGTGACAATGTTGTCACTAGGACAGGAAATATCAACAAGATTCTCACCTGAGCAAAAGGTAACAGCTTATTAGCTGCTAAGGAGTTCCCCTCTTTGCATTAACAGAATGAGCCTAATGCTGGTGGCTGACTAGAATTAGAAAACATAAAGGAAATGTGTTGCTGAATCACTCTGCCGAGTAAGTGGCACGTGTTGGTGACCTGCCAGCTCCTGCTGGGACAGCAGACTTTCTTTCCCGCGGCTCTGTGCAAACACTGACTGGACTGCAGGCAGCAATTAATGTCAAAGCTTTCACTTGACCCCAGGGCCATCTAGCATTATGCTATATTGTTATTGCAATTAAATGCAAAAAACACGTAGAGCCAGAGCTAGAGAGCTACAGGCATATGTTAAATGTAGCCCCTCTATTTAATTGTATATACTCAATCACTAAAAATGTTCATCTTACATTTAAACGGTTCTTAGTGTAGTGACCTGTAATCTTTCCCAATGTCATATTTTTATTGTCATTTGTACAGAATGAATTGCTAAGTGGAAGTCCCTACATTAACGGTTAAAGTGACAGAAGCACTGAGATGCGGCATAGTCTTCGATCACTGACTAATGCTACTGCATTTTATTCCTATTCTGTGTACTTAATATGGAACTAAACCCTCTTATCCTTTACAGCCAAGGAAGCTAACATCTTAGCCTCTGTTTGATCTTCAGTTGCCATTGTGCAGCACATGTGATCAGTTAGCACACCAGCCATTTCATGGCTTCACAGTTTGATTGAGAGCACAAGCAACTGTGACAGCTATCATTCACAGCATACCTTGAATGTACCTGCTTTGTTCAGATACGCTGGATACATTTCCCAGGATCTGGCAGCTGTGGATAACACATATCCAACCTTCCAGGTTCTATAATACGCTCCTTTTAATCTGAGTGATCTCTTGCTGCACACCTCATTGGACTCCTCCCTTTCTTTCTCCTTTTCTTTTGGTTCCTTTCCCCTTTCTTTTTCACCTTATTTTCTGGCTTTCCCTCTAGCTCTTTTCTTTTTATGTATAAATGTCTTTATTACTCACCAGGTCACCGAACGTGGGATTGGTGAGGATGGATACAGTGATTACATCTTATTATTTGCATATTGCATACTTAAGCGGCGGAGTTCTGCCCAAAAATGGAACTTCTGCTTTAATTTTTTTTTTGGGGGGGGGAGCGGATATCCTCTTTTTAGAGGGTTCCAGCTCCCACTTCCTCCCAGCGCACCACGGCACTGGTAGGGAGATCTGTGCATGATGTCATAAGCCTAGACTTTTTTTTACCAGAAAAGAAACAGGAAGTGGGCTGTATAAGACATTTACTGGCAGGAAAAAAATGTTTTACTATACAAAGTTAAAGCAACAAGGGCAGAAGCTTTAATAGATGGAAAGATGAAAAAATGACCGAAGGTCCGCTTTAAGAATTATGTAACATTGTTTTTGCACCCCCTTGTCGGGACTTTATCTTTACACTATGTTTGATGTAACCATCTCTTTGTTTAACTACAGTAACTCGTTGACTTTTTCTCTGCAATAAAATCCTTTTGTAAAAGAATGTACCTGCTTTGGGAAACAGGTAGATCAATCTCTTAGTTTTGCCTTAAAGGGGTTGTAATGGTTTGTCTTTTATTTTCTAAATAGGTTCCTTTAAGCTAGTGCATTGTTGATTCGCTTACCTTTTCCTTCAATTTCCCTTCTAAATGTTTTTTTTTTCTTTGTTTTCTTTGTCTGAATTTCTCACTTTCTGTTCCTCCTCACTAAGCTGTTCTGCCTGACTAAACACCGCTTGGATGATGGTGTGAAGTTTACTGAGGAGAAACAGGAAGTGTGAAATCCAGACAAAGAAAAAAAACATTTAGAAGGGAAATCAAACAAAAAGGTAAGTGAACCAACAATGCACTAGCTTAAAGGAACCTATTTAGAAAATAAAAAAAACAAAGCTTTACAACCTTCAGCCATTAAGGTGATAAACCTTTTTTACTGCTGCAGCCCCCCAGCCCTCGTTTTACTTACCTGGACGCTGTCATCTTCCGTCTGGGAATGAGCATTCCCTCTGTAGCTGGTGTCTCGTGTCCCGATTGGATACATTGATAGCAGCGCAGCCATTGGCTTCTGCTGCTGTCAATTAAATCCAATGACGCGGCGCTGGGGGGCAGGGCAGAGTCCTGCATTCTGTGTGAATGGACACAGATGTGGGACTCAGGAGCGTGTCTGCACGGGTGTCCACCAAGGAGAGCACTTCTCCAACGTGGACACTCCATGTGGGGAGGAGCCACCACCGCCGCCGTGGGACCCCAGAAGAGGATGTTCGGGGCTACTCTGTGCAAAATGAACTGCACAGTGGAGGTAAGTATGACATGCTTGTTAATGTTAAAAAAAAATGAGGGTTTACAACCCCTTTAACTAGTTGCTGACCGCCGACCGTCAAATGACGGCCAGGCGGCGCACCTATTGTGGTGGGAGGCCGTCATATGACGGCCTCCCGTTTAAACAGGGAATGCGCGCGATCGTGCGCGCGCATCCCTGTTTCTTCGGTGACAGCGTGTCACGGAGACACCGCTCGCCACCGAAGGGGGTGAACAGCCATTCGTTATGGCTGTTTACCACGTGATCGGCCGTGATGAAGTCACGGGCGATCACAGATGGTAACACCCCGAACGTGCACGGCGCATGCGCGCTGCGCGTGCACATCGGTGGCGGCGTGTTCCCCGGGAACACTGCTCGTCACCGACGCTGGTAAACAGCCATTGGCCGGCTGTTTACCCACGTGATCGGCTGTGATCCTTTCACAGCCGATCACTCAAATGTAAACAAACCGCGGTAACGGGATGTTACCGGGTTCTCCTCCTCACACACCGATCGTGTGTGAGGAGGAGATTGCGGTAACATCTCGTTACCGCATACAGTGTACACCAAACATACTGATTGCCCCCCCCAATAAAGAGGACCTGTCACCACCCCTCATAGTACCTGTCAATCACAGTCCATCAGAGTACCTGTCACAGCCCATCAGAGTATTTGAGTACCTGTCACAGCCCATCAGAGTACCCGAGTACCTGTCCCGGCCCATCAGAGTACCCGAGTACCTGTCACGGCCCATCAGAGTACCCGAGTACCTGTCACGGCCCATCAGAGTACCCGAGTACCTGTCCCGGCCCATCAGAGTACCCGAGTACCTGTCACGGCCCATCAGAGTACCCGAGTACCTGTCACGGCCCATCAGAGTACCCGAGTACCTGTCCCGGCCCATCAGAGTACCCGAGTACCTGTCCCGGCCCATCAGAGTACCCTGAGTACCTGTCACGGCACATCAGGGTACCCGAGTACCTGTCACGGCACATCAGGGTACCCGAGTACCTGTCACGGCACATCAGGGTACCCGAGTACCTGTCACGGCACATCAGGGTACCCGAGTACCTGTCACGGCACATTAGGGTACCCGAATACCTGTCACGGCACACCAGGGTACCCGAGTACCTGTCACTGCACATCAGGGTACCCGAGTACCTGTCACGGCACATCAGGGTACCCGAGTACCTGTCACGGCACATCAGGGTACCCGAGTACCTGTCACGGCACATCAGGGTACCCGAGTACCTGTCCCGGCTCATCAGAGTACCGGAGTACCTGTCCCGGCCCATCAGAGTACTGGAGTACCTGTCCCGGCCCATCAGAGTACCCGAGTACCTGTCCCGGCCCATCTAAGTACCCGAGTACCTGTCCCGGCCCATCAGAGTACCCGAGTACCTGTCACAGTTCATCTGAGTACCCGAGTACCTGTCACAGTTCATCTGAGTACCCGAGTACCTGTCACAGCCCATATGAGTACCTGTCACCGCCCTTCAGAGTACCCAAATACCAGTCACCAAACCATCAGAGTACTTGTCACCAGGCCATCAGAGTACCTGAGTACTTGTCACCAGGCCATCAGAGTACCTGAGTACTTGTCACCAGGCCATCAGAGTACCTGAGTACTTGTCACCAGGCCATCAGAGTACCTGAGTACTTGTCACCAGGCCATCAGAGTACCCGAGTACTTGTCACCAGGCCATCAGAGTACCCGAGTACCTGTCACCAGGCCATCAGAGTACCCGAGTACCTGTCACCAGGCCATCAGAGTACCTGAGTACCTATCACCAGGCCATCAGAGTACCCGAGTACCTGTCACCAGGCCATCAGAGTACGCGAGTACCTGTCCCGGCCCATCAGAGTACCCGAGTACCTGTCACGGCCCATCAGAGTACCCGAGTACCTGTCACGGCCCATCAGAGTACCCGAGTACCTGTCCCGGCCCATCAGAGTACCCGAGTACCTGTCCCGGCCCATCAGAGTACCCTGAGTACCTGTCACGGCACATCAGGGTACCCGAGTACCTGTCACGGCACATCAGGGTACCCGAGTACCTGTCACGGCACATCAGGGTACCCGAGTACCTGTCACGGCACATCAGGGTACCCGAGTACCTGTCACGGCACATTAGGGTACCCGAATACCTGTCACGGCACACCAGGGTACCCGAGTACCTGTCACTGCACATCAGGGTACCCGAGTACCTGTCACGGCACATCAGGGTACCCGAGTACCTGTCACGGCACATCAGGGTACCCGAGTACCTGTCACGGCACATCAGGGTACCCGAGTACCTGTCCCGGCTCATCAGAGTACCGGAGTACCTGTCCCGGCCCATCAGAGTACTGGAGTACCTGTCCCGGCCCATCAGAGTACCCGAGTACCTGTCCCGGCCCATCTAAGTACCCGAGTACCTGTCCCGGCCCATCAGAGTACCCGAGTACCTGTCACAGTTCATCTGAGTACCCGAGTACCTGTCACAGTTCATCTGAGTACCCGAGTACCTGTCACAGCCCATATGAGTACCTGTCACCGCCCTTCAGAGTACCCAAATACCAGTCACCAAACCATCAGAGTACTTGTCACCAGGCCATCAGAGTACCTGAGTACTTGTCACCAGGCCATCAGAGTACCTGAGTACTTGTCACCAGGCCATCAGAGTACCTGAGTACTTGTCACCAGGCCATCAGAGTACCTGAGTACTTGTCACCAGGCCATCAGAGTACCCGAGTACTTGTCACCAGGCCATCAGAGTACCCGAGTACCTGTCACCAGGCCATCAGAGTACCCGAGTACCTGTCACCAGGCCATCAGAGTACCCGAGTACCTGTCACCAGGCCATCAGAGTACCTGAGTACTTGTCACCAGGCCATCAGAGTACCCGAGTACCTGTCACCAGGCCATCAGAGTACCTGAGTACCTATCACCAGGCCATCAGAGTACCCGAGTACCTGTCACCAGGCCATCAGAGTACCCGAGTACCTGTCACCAGGCCATCAGAGTACCCGAGTACCTGTCACCAGGCCATCAGAGTACCCGAGGACCTGTCACCAGGCCATCAGAGTACCCGAGTACCTGTCACCAGGCCATCAGAGTACCTGAGTACTTGTCACCAGGCCATCAGAGTACCCGAGTACCTGTCACCAGGCCATCAGAGTACCTGAGTACCTATCACCAGGCCATCAGAGTACCCGAGTACCTGTCACCAGGCCATCAGAGTACCCGAGTACCTGTCACCAGGCCATCAGAGTACCCGAGTACCTGTCACCAGGCCATCAGAGTACCCGAGTACCTATCTCCAGCCCATCAGAGTACCCGAGTACCTATCTCCAGCCCATCAGAGTACCCGAGTACCTATTTGCAGCCCATGTCTCACAGAATATACGTTGGGGTGTTTGCTTTCCAAAATGGGGTCATTTTGTGGGTAATTGCACTGTCCTGGTGGTCCAGGACCTTCAAAAGTGTGATAGGTAGGAATGAAATAAGATGTGTCATTTATGCTCCTAGAACGCCTGAACGTACTACTTCAATGTTCGGCCTCTCTATGTGGTCAGGCTGTGTAAAAGTCACACACATGTGGTATCGCCGTACTCGGGAAGAGTAGCAGAATGTATTTTGGGGTGTAATTTTTGCTATATACATGCTATGTGTTAGAAATATCTTATAAATTGACAATTTTGTGTAAAAAAAATGCGTTTTAATTTTTTTCCACATATTCCAAAAACTTCTGGAAAATAAATAACCATTCAAAAGACTCATTATGCCTCACAGATTATACGTTGGGGTGTTTGCTTTCCAAAATGGGGTCATTTTATGGTAAATTCCATTGTCCTGGTACTCCAGGGACTTCAAAAGTGTAATAGGTGGTTGAGAAATGAGATGCGTCATTTTTGCTCATAGAACGTCTGAAGGTACTACATCAATGTTAGTGCTCTGTATGTGGCCAGGCTGTGTAAAAGTCTCACACATGTGGTATCGCCGTACTCGGGAAGAGTAGCAGAATGTATTTTGGGATGTAATTTTTGCTATATACATGCTATGTGTTAGAAATATCTTATAAATTGACAATTTTGTGTAAAAAAAAATGAGTTTTAATTTTTTTTCCACATATTCCAAAAACTTCTGGAAAAAAATTAACCATTCAAAAGACTCATTATGCCTCACAGATTATACGTTGGGGTGTTTGCTTTCCAAAATGGGATCATTTTATGGGAAATTCCATTGTCCTGGTACTCCAGGGACTTCAAAATTGTAATAGGTGGTTGAGAAATGAGATGCGTCCTTTTTGCTCGTAGAACGTCTGAAGGTACTACATCAATGTTGGGCCTCTGTATGTGGCCAGGCTGTGTAAAAGTCTCACACATGTGGTATCGCCGTACTCGGGAAGAGTAGCGGAATGTATTTTGGGGTGTAATTTGTTGTATGCATATGCTGTGTGTGAGAAATAACCTGATAATATGACAATTTAGTAAAAAAAAATAAAAAAAAATAAAAAATCTTCATTTTGCAAAGAATTGTGGGAAAAAATGACAACTTAAAAAAACTCACCATGCTACTTACTTAATACCTTGGGATGTCTACTTGTAAAAAGGGGTCATTTGGGGGGTATTTGTACTTTCCTGACTTGTTAGTGTCTCAAGAAATGAGATACACCTGATGTACTGAAGGCCTGATCAGAAGTGATCAATTTTCAGTGATTGGCACCATAGTTTGTAGACTCTATAACTTTCACAAAGACCAAATAATATATACTAATGTGGGTTATTTTTACCAAAGATATGTAGCAGTATAAATTTTGGCCAAAATTTATGAAGAAAAATTACTAATTAGCAATAATTTATGACAGAAACTAAGAAAAAGGCATTTTTTTCACAAAATTTACGTTTTATTTTATTTATAGCACAAAAAATAAAAAACCCACTAGTGATTAAATACCACTAAAATAAAGCTCTATTTGTGTGGAAAAAAGTACGCAAGTTTCATATGGATACAGTGTTGGATGACTGAGTAATTGTCATTCAAACTGTGAGAGCGCTGAAAGCTGAAAATTGGTCTGGTCAGGAAGGGGGTGTAACTGCACTGTATTGAGGTGGTTAAAGTAGAGTTCCACCCAAAAATTGAACTTCTGCTTATCCGGTTTCTCCCTCCACGTCCAGTGTCACATTTGGCACCTTTCAGGGGGGAGGGGAGAGCAGATACATGTCTAATACAGGTATTTGCTCCCACTTCCAGCAAAAGATCATCGCAGAATCTTCGTCGATCTATGCCATGTCCGACCCCTCCATCATCCCCGCCGCTGTCTTCTGGGAGATACACGGGTCCCAGAAGACAGCAGGGACCAGTTAGAATGCGCAGCGCGGCTCACGCATGCGCAGTAAGGAAACAGGCTGTGAAGCCGCAAGGCTTCACTTCCTGATTCCCTTACTTAAGATGCTGGTGCCTCCACCCAGTGCAGAGGGACGGGTCGGCTTCTGGTATAGACATCGTCGGCACCCTGGAGAGGTAAGTGTCCTTATTTTAAAAGTCAGCAGCTACAATATTTACAGCTGCTGACTTTTATTTCTTATTTTTTTGCAGGCTCCGCTTTAAAGTAGAAAACCACTAAAATATCATAGAAACTGTAATGCCACATACACACGACCGGACTTTCCATCAGAATGAACTCTGACGGACTTCAACTTCAACTGACTTTTCAATGGAGTTCCACTTAAATTGACTTACCTACACACAATCACACCAAAGTCCGATCGTTTAACGCGATGACGTACGACGGGACTAGAAAAGGGAAGTTCAATAGCCAGTAGCCAATAGCTGCCCTTGCGTCGTATTTGGTCCATCGGACCTGCATACAGACGATCGGTTTTCTCGATAGGAACTGGTTCCGGCGGAAAGATTTGAAACATGTTCTATTTCTAAAGTCCGTCACATTTTTCTACGAAAAAAGTCCAATGAAGCCCACACACGATTGAATTGTCCAACGGATTAGTTCCGTCTGAACTTTGCTGTTGAAAAGTCCGGTCATGTGTACACGGCATAACACGTTAAAGTAATTTCAAAAGTAATTTTCAATATTTTCAGCTGTCATTAAAATAACATCTGGTGATCTTGCTATGAAGGACCATGATAATAGACTTCCTGTTATTGGCTGACAATGCCTTGTCCCTTTTTCCCAATAGTTTTTTCATGGTTCAGGTTTCATGGTACCCTCTCAATGTAGACTACAAGTAGCTATGCTGATGCACATTGCACAGGCGTGTTTTACTGCTGTCACTAGCAGGAAACCCTTCCTGAGAAACACCATGCAGTCGCTCTGTAATTGTCCTCATCACCAATGTTACCAGGAATAAAGGGAGGGCAAATCAGCAATCTGGTGTTGTCACTAGAACAGGAAGAGACGGGAAATCTTCCAAAGGGGTGCACTGCTCTCTTGACATCTGTCAAAAGGGGGATATTCCTAACATTGGAAAGATATCCTCTCACTTCCTGTTGAGTCTTCAGGACAAGAAGTCAAGAGAAATCTCTCTGAGACAAATATGACAAAAATACTGACATGAGTTTTAACTCCACCCCACTCTATTCAAAATGAAAAAAAAAAAAATTGGCTTGAGGTACAGTACCTTGAAAAAGTATTCATCCCCCCTGAGATTTTCCTCATTTTGTCATGTTACAACCAAAAATGTAAATTTATGCTATTGGGATTTTATGTGATAGAAAATAATAAATGGTTTTCCAATTTTTTTACAAATAAATATCTGAAAAGTTTGGTGTGCATTTGTATTCATCCACTTTATTCTGATACCCCTAACTAAAATCTGTGGAACCAATTTTCTTCAGAAGTCACCAAATTATTAAATATAATCCACCTGTGTGTAATTTAATCTCAGTATAAATACAGCTGTTCTGTGAGTCCCTCAGAGGTTTGTTAGAGAACCTTAGTGAACAAACAGCATCATGAAGGCCAAGGAACACACCAGATAGGTTAGGGATAACGTTGTAGAAAAGTTTAAAGCAGGGTTAGGTTATAAAAAAAAAATATCCCAAGTTTTGAACATCTCACAAGGCATTGTTCAATCCGTCATCCGAAAATGGAAAGCGTATGGCACAACTGAAAACCTTTCAGGACATGGCCGTCCACCTAAATTGACAGGCCGGGCAAGGAGAGCATTAATCAGAGATGCATCTACGAGGCTCATGGTAACTCTGGAGGAGCTGCAGAGGTCCACAGTTCAGGTGGGAGAATCTGTCCACAGGACAATTATTAGTTGTGCACTTCACAAATCTGCCCTTAATTGGAAGAGTGGCAAGAAGAAAGCCATAAGAAGACCCATTTGCAGTTCATGGGAAGCCATGTGGAGGACACAGCAAACATGTGGAAGAAAGTGCTCTGGTCAGATGAGACCAACATTTTACTTTTTGGCTTAACAGCAAAACGCTATGTGGGGCGGAAAACTAACACTGCACATCACCCTGAACGCAGCATCCCCACTGTGAAACGTGGTGGTGGCAGCATCATGTTGTAAGGATGCTTTTCTTCAACAGGGGCAGGGAAGCTAGTGAGAGTTGATGGGAAGATGGATGAGCCAAATACAGGGCAATCTTAGAAGGAAACCTCTTAGAGTCTGCAAAATACTTTAGACTGGGCCAGAGGGACAACGACCCTAAATATACAGCCAGAGTTACAATGGAATGTTTTAGATCAAAGCATATTCATGTGTTAGAATGGCCCAATCAAAGCCCAGACCTGAATCCAATTGAGAATCTGTGTCGAGACCTTAAAATTGCTGTTCAGAGATGCTCTCCATCCAATCTGACAGAGCTTGAGCTATTTTGCATAGAAGAATGGGCAAAAATGTCACTCTCTAGACGTGCAAAGCTGGTGGAGAAATATCCCAAAAGACTTGCAGCTGTAATTGTAGTGAAAGGGGGTTCTACAAAGTATTGAAGCTGAATACAAAGGCACGCCACATTTTTCACATATTTATTTGTAAAAAATTATGAAGACCATTCATCATTTTCTTTCCACTTCACAATTATATGCCACTTTGTGTTGGTCTAACGCATAAAGTTCCAAAAAAATACATTTACGTTTTTGGTTGTAACATGACAAAATGTTGAGAATTTCAAGGGTTATGAATACTTTTTCAAGGCATGGTATACTTTAATGTCAGTGAATTAAGATTTCCTTGTACCTTAAAGTAGAATTCCCGCCTAGCACCTACTAGCCTTGAAGGATAAGTTCACTTTTTACAATGTAGCGCCGGTACTCCCAACGCGTACGCGCTATGTATTTAAGTTTTGTTTTTGCTCAAAACTATAGTAAGTTTTGGGTTTAATTGTGCTAAATTGTACTTTGGCATCAGTTTGGCTGGGCTGTATAGAAGTTCTGCCTTGTCATAGGTGGGGTTGTACACCTGTGGGAGGCTTTAGAACGCAGTCTGGTTGGACGCATTGGGTACCAATCTTTGTCTCAGAGCCAATCAGTGGGCGCGTTTGTCTCGTTGCGTAATCCGGGAGAGGGTACTTAAGGTGCCAAAGTCACGGGGTTCTGGGTTCCGGTCCAGAAGTTGTTTCTGACTCCGTGGTCCTGGTCCTCCTGACCAGCCCCCAGTGGCTCCATGGCCTGGGGTGCGGATCCATCCGTTTCTGAGCATCAGAACTGGCTACTGGCAGTAACTGGAAGGAGGATTCTAAGGTGTTCCAGTGCTGTCTCGGGTTTGGAGAGGCCTAGCAACTCTACACGTGACCAGGGGAGGACTCTTCAGTAAGAGCCACGCACAAGGCTGGCTGCTCGGTAAGAGCCTGGAAGCTGAGCTGCTATGGACATTGACTGAATCTACAATTCTTACAGTATTGCCAGACCGGCTGAAAGATTCTGGTACAGTAAGAAAGGTTCCTACTTTTATCCTTCCAGTTATAACTAAGTTTCCAACCAAGTCTGTGTGAGAGACTTCAAAAAGCTATAATTACCTGTTTGCTGCTAAACTCAAACTTAAGGATTTATCCAACAGTTAAAGAATCCAGTTGCGAGTGGCTATTCCCTGGATTGTGTACAGAGAGAGAGAGACTTTTAGTCAGCAGTTCCAAGTACCTGAGCTAAACTTTACCCTGATACCCTCTATTCCCAATTCCCATTCTTTGTTCAACTGTTTTATGCAAAATAAAAATCCTGATGCCGCGTACACACGATCAGACTATCCGGCGGACAAACCGCCGGAAAGTCCGCCGGACTTTCCGAAAGAGTGGACCAGCCCACACACGACCGGAGTTTTCCGGTGGACTAGGTCCGCGGACTATGGCGGGAGTTTGCCTTACTTTTGAAATGAAGGCCTTGCCCACAAACGGAGGAAAAGTCCATTCATTTTGAATGCGTCTCCAGGTAGCCGGGACTAGCGAAGGAAGTCAGACGGATTTTGTCGTCGGAATGTCCGATCATGGGTGCAGGGCATAAATCTTCGATTGCCGCCTGTGATGTGTCATTAGTACAAAAACAGTGCATATTTTTTAGCACTGATTACTGTATTAGTGTCACTTGTCCCCAAAAAGTGTCAACAGTGTCACAGTCCTACTATAAGTTACTGCCATTACTAGTAAGAAAATAAAACAAAAAAATAACTAAAGATATACCATAGTTTGTCTATGCTATAACTTTTGCGCAAAACAATCAATATACATGTATTGGGGTATTTTTACCAAAAATATGTAGCAAAATACAAATTGGCCATAAATTGATGAAGAAGTTTGTTTTTTTTACACTTTTTTATGTTTTTTTTATCAAAATGTAAAAAAAATGTTTTTTTTTCAAAATTGTCAGTCTTTTTTTGTATATAGCACAAAAAATAAAAACCGCAGAGGTGATCAAATGCCACCAAAAAAAAAGAAAAAAGGACATAAATTTTATTTGGGTACAGCGTTGCATGCCCCCGCAGTTGTCAGTTAAAGTAATGCAATGCCGTAATGCAAAAAATGGCCTGGTCATGAAGGGGGTTAAACCTTCTGGAGCTGAAGTAGTTAAAGGATAGAGAGTTTAGTAAGAAACCCATGTAGTAGGTACCAGGAACTTCACCAATGTGGTTAACTGTGAAGAGTCCCATAAAGTAATACATTTGGCTATATGCCAAGATTAGAAGAGACCAAATATCGACGGGCCTTAATTCAGGCCAACACTGTAGGCATGGTGGAGGGGTCAAGCTGCACTACATCCGACCCAACATAACACCAAAGTAAGCATATGAACATAAAAATAAAACTATGGCTAACATAGGAACCACTATGGCGCCTAACCCTAGACTTACTTATCTTACTCTGAGAACATCAAATAATTAGAAAATTCAAATATATCAATATAGTATCCTTTAAGATATCTTGTCACACATCAAACCCTGGACAAAACCCCTAAGTAGTAACAAAGGGACAGAGGTTTCGACTAGAGGACCAATATTGCACCTGAGGAGGGAGATAAAAAAAGCAAGTAAGAAAAAGAAGAAAACCAGAGAAAAGTGCAGAGAAGTGAGACCATACCAATCCGGGAATCCACCCTGACACCAATCCTGTCAATCATGTCAACCCTGAGTGTCCGGTACACGTATGTAAGAAAGCCTAGGGTAGCATTAAAAAAACTTTTAATAAAAAATAGGTTTTCCTACATTGTGACTCTGTACTGTTGCTTGTTACCATGACAATATTAGAAGATTAGGTTGAACATAAGGATAGGTTTGGTAGGTTCAGCTGTCATTCAGCATCTCATCGCATCACTATCAAGAAGGAAATGGCAACATAGTGATTGCTTGTAATTCTTTCCTGCTTACATAACACAACATGCTGCAGCTTTAATGCTGCTGGTTTTTATGTTTTTGCACTGTAGCTGGAGAGCAGCAGTTGAAATGCTTAGGGTCACTTTCATTAGCTTTTTAATCTATTTTCAATCCATCTTCCCTAGTTTTGTGCAATTACCATTCAAAAATATCTATGCTTACTCTCTGTACTTCCCCTATGTACCAAATAAAAATAGTTTGTAAACAAAAACAGTTGAAATAAGTCTAAGGCTCGATTCACACAGGGCCGACTTGTCCAGGCGACTTCGCCGCCTGACAAGTTGCGTTCCTCTTCTGTACTATGGATCCGTTCTAATAGGAGCGACTCAAGTCGCTCCGACTTAGAAAAAAGGTTCCTGTACTACTTTGGGGCGACTTCACGGCGACTTGCATTGACTTCTATACAGAAGTCATTTTGCAAGTCGCCACTGATCGCGTGCAGGTCGCGGCACTGCAAGTCGTGCCACCCCTGTGTGAACCGAGCCTAAATGTAATGCCAAACATTGTTTAACCACTTAAGCCCCAGACCATTTGGCTGCCTAAAGGCCAGAGGACTTTTTACAATTTGGCAATGCGCTGATAATTGCATGGTCATGCAATGTTGTACCCAAAAGAAAATTTGCGTTCTTTTTTTCCCCACAAATAGAGATTTCTTTTGATGGTATTTGATTGCCTCCGCTATTTTCATTTTTTGCGATATAAACAGAAAAAGACCGAAAATTTTGAAAAAAAATTATATTTTCTACTTTTTGTTAGATGAAAAATCCAATAAACTAAATTTTAGTCAAATTTAGGCCAAAATGTATTCAACCATATGTCTTTGGTAAAAAAAAGTCAATAAGGGTATATTTATTGGTTTGCGCAATAGTTCTAACATTTAAAAACTAGGGTACAATTTCTGGAATTTACACAGCTTTTAGTTTATGACTGCCTAGCTCATTTCTTGAGGTGTTAAAATGGCAGGTCAGTACAAAACCTCCCCAAATGACCCCATTTTGGAAAGTAGACGCTCCAAGGAAATTGCTGAGAGGCATGTTGAGCCAATTGAATATTTAATTTCTTTGTCCCAAGTGATTGAATAATGAGAAAAAAATAAAAATAAAGAATTTGTTTTACAAAAAGTTGTCACTAAATGCCATGGTTATATGTGGAATTGCACCCCAAAATACATTTTGCTGCTTCTCCTGAGTACGGGGATACCACATGTGTGGGACTTTTTGGGAAAACCAAGCACCACCTGCAGGATTTCTAAGGGCGTAAATTTTTGATTTCACTCCTCATTACCTATCACAGTTTTGAGGGCCATAAAATGCCAAGATGGCACAACCCCCCCCCCCAATCACCCCATTTTGGAAAGTAGACACCCCAAGCTATTTGCTGAGAGGAATGTTGAGTCCATGGAATATTTAATATTTTGCCACAAGTTGCGGGAAAATTACAAACTTTTTTTTTTTTTTTTGCACAAAGTTGTCACTAAATGATATATTGCTCACATATGCCATGGGCATATGTGGAATTGCACACCAAAATACATTCTGCTGCTTCTCCTGAGTATGGGAATACCACACCTGTGGGTCTTTTTGGGAGCCTAGCCGCGTATGCGGCCCGAAAACCAAGCAACACCTTTAGGATTTCTAAAGGCGTAATTTTTGATTTCACTCCTCACTACCTATCACATTTTAGAAGGCCATAAAATGCCAAAATCCGCTGGCTGAAAAGAATGATACCAAGATGATACCTAAACCTGCAGGCATCATTCTGGTATAACCACTGAAGGTCCAGCAACATACCAGTACGTTGCTGGTCCTTGTTGGGCATACATTGTAATGTTCTTTTTTTCATGCAGCCTGTGGGCTGAACAAAAAAAATAAACTGATTGGTGGGTATGCCCACCATTAGAATACCACCCTTCATCCAACCACTTCTAATTTTGGGCATACATGCACCATTTTCTTTTAACTGTGGTGGTGAAATCAGCTCCTACAGCGCTGAAGTCACTGATTTACATATCGTGGGAGCAAATGCTGTTGCTGTCAAGATAAATAAATCAGTGCTGCAGCTGAATGGCGTACCTGATAAGTAAATGATGGTTAACAATAAAACAAACATTACAGTATAACAGTAAGACTTACCACACCTGCAAAGCTAATACAATAAAACATAGTAAAAATAAAACATTTTTTAAAGCAATCTGTGGCAAAAAAATATATGCCAAAGCATGGGGGCATCCGCCCCTTATGTTAGGAGAAAATCTCTCCTCCGCCCCTGCCCCCATGCTTCGGCATATATGCTCTTTTTTTTTTTAACTGTGGTGGTGAAATCACCTCCGACGGTGCTGGAGACAAGACTTTACATATTGTGGGAGCAAACGCTGTTGCTTTCAAGATAAATAAACCCGTGCTGT
This sequence comes from Lithobates pipiens, assembly GCF_037356315.1. NCBI lineage: Eukaryota > Metazoa > Chordata > Amphibia > Anura > Ranidae > Lithobates > Lithobates pipiens. The sequence goes on from NW_027507790.1 coordinate 196,129,794, forward strand.
AGCTGAATGGCATACCTGAAAACAATAAAACACAGTAAACAGTAAAGTGTAAAAGAATAACATACCTGAAAACCAAACATGATAAAACATAGTAACAATAAAACATTGCATTGTAGAATACAGTAAAAAAGAGCAGAACAATAAAGAGAATATAGAGAGAGAGAACAATAAAACGACAACTATTTTTGGTAACTGTAATGGTTGTAGTGGTTGTAACTGTAACGGTTCCAGGTTCGGGTCTCCCAAAATGCGATGTCATCTTTGTAAAACCTGTATAAGTGTGTCCTAGTTTGTGCAGTGCTGTACCCTACGCTAAAACTCCACTAGTGAGTGGTAGCCTTCAAAGCATTCACCAATGCAAAGACCAGGATGATCAGGACAGGAGGGACAAAAATAGCGGGTGTCACAACTATATACATGCTTTCTACAGACACAACATTTTCTTTGGGGGACTCGGGTAGGGGTACCAGGGAGGACATATGGAAAATGCCTCTCATGCAGCCGGCTTACTCCACTCCTCCCATATTAAGGTTATATTCGTGGACACAGAGGGGTTTCTCCACAACACCAGTCGCCGTAGGAATTTAGTCTGTCGTGTCTGCGTGAAGGGAGGAAAGAACAAAAACATTCTTATTATCCCTCCACTTCACAGCTAGCAAGTTATTACACTTCAAGCAGGCTCTCTCTCCCAGCCTAAGACAGGATTCTACAAGCCGCTGGGGAAAGCCCCAGCGATTAGATTGCACAGTGCCACATGCTCCAATTTGTTGAACAAACAAGTGACTAAAAAGTGTCCACATACAAATGGTGGCCCTGTCAAAGAGCTTATCCCTTTCATGACTAAGCCTATATTTGGCATTTGGTGTTTACAAGTTAAAATCCATATTTTTTGCTAGAAAATTACTTGGAACCCCCAAACATTATATATATTTTTTTATCAGAGACTCTAGAGAATAAAACGGCGATTGTTGCAATATTTTATGTCACACGGTATTTGCTCAGCGGTGTTTTAAACGCAACTTTTTGGCAAAAGGGACACTTTCATGAATTTTAAAAAAACGAAACAGTAAAATTAGCCCAATTTTTTTGCATAATGTGAAAGATAAGAATTGTTGCGCCGAGTAAATAGATACCAAACATGCCACACTTTATAATCGCACGCACTCGTGGAATGACAACAAAGGACAGTACCTAAAAATCTCAATAGGCGACCCTTTAAAAAATGTTTACGGTTACCAGGTTAGCATTACAGAGGAGGTCTAGTGCTAGAATTATTGCTCTCGCTCTGGCGATCGCAGCAATACCTCACATATGTGATTTGAACACCGTTTACATATGCGGACACGACTTCCGGATGCGTTTTCTTTGCTTCGCGAGCTCGCGGGGGCGGCGGGCGCTTTAAAAAATTTATATATTTTTTAAATTTATTTTATAATTAATAAATTGTTTTTTTTTTAAATACATTTTTTGATCACTTTTATTGCTGTCACAAGGAATGTAAACATCCCTTGTGACAGTAATAGGTGGTGACAGGTACTCTTTATGGAGAGATCGAGGGTCTAAAAGACCCCCCACCCCTCCTTTACACTTCAATGTATTCAGATCACCGAAAACTGCGATTCTGAATACTGTATATTTTTTTTAAAACCAGCGCCATTGGCAGCCGAGTAAACGGGAAGTGACGTCGCTTCCGTGTTTACTATTAGGAGACTGGAATGACGCCGATTACGGCATCATTCCAGTTCCTCCCCAGCAGCCGGAGGCATCCAATCGTGAATCGGTGCTCCCGATCGAGCGGGAGCACCGGTAACAGCGACGAGAGGCTGCGGGAGGGGGCTTTTAGCCGCTTCGGTTGTTATGGCTGGATAGCCAATCGCCCGCAGGTGCGGGCATCATCCCGGTATACCCCCCGGAAGCCGAGTTCGCAGATCTGCGTACGCTCGGCGGAAAGGGGTTATACATCTTGACTCTGTATATGGCATGCTTTCTGGGAAGATACTGTTTGAAAGACAAGCGGCCAGAAAACTTAATCAGGGATTCATCAACACAGACAACTTGATGGGGAGTAAACAAGGCTGCAAAACGTTTGTTGAAGTGGTTTACGAGGGGCCGAATTTTGTAGAGCCGATCGTATCCAGGGTCACCCCGAGGAAGACAGAGTTCATTGTCGCTGAAGTGCATGAACTGCAAGATCTGCTCGTATCGTGCCCTGGCCATGGAAGCAGAGAACACGGGCATATGGTGAATTGGGTCAGTGGATCAATATGACCGCAACTCACTCTTTTTAGTTACGCCCATGAGGAGGGATAACCCCAGAAAGGTCTTAAATCAGGAAACCTAAATCTCTAAATTTACTGGTACACTAGTGAGACTCACAGGTAAAAAAGCTCCTGACTGTTAGAGACTGATTGAAACGCTACCAAAAAAACTGTAAGCGTTCGCAGGTATCAGGCCTGACTCTGCGAATGCTGCAGTTATGTGTGTTGTGTTTTGTAAGTGACATTGATTAATTGATACTGCACTTGGGTGGGCTGGGCTGGGCTGAGGGGCTAAACGCAGGTGCTAGCAGGTATCTGGGCTGATCCTGCTAACACTGCATATTTGGGAACCCTAAACTGCTGGGGACACTAGTATAGATTAGATCAGATATCGATCCATTCATGCACTATACTACTAAGGGAGGTGTATGGTGCATGTGTGGGTGTTAGCGGTACTGCCACTAATCTGCCGCTAAAACCTAACTTATATCACATGCCGGGTGATCAGGGGGTTAAACCTTTAATGGGTAATATATGGCGGGTGCCCTGATGCTATAAAAAAGTAAACTAACTAACCAGCGTCACCTGTAACACTAATACAGTGATCACTGGTGACAGGGGGTGAAAGGGTTAACTAGGGGACAATCAGGGGGTTAAAACCTTTATTAGGTAGTATATATGGGGGTACCTGAGGCTGTAAAAACCTGACGGTGAAACTAATCACCTAACTGACTAACTAGCATCACTCACCAGTGACACAAATATGGCGATCGATTAGTGACACTGGCTTCAGGGGGTAAAAGGGTTAACCAGGGGGTTAAAACCTTTATTAGGTAGTATATATGGGGGTACTTGAGGCTATAAAAACCTGACGGTGAAACAAATAACCTAACTGGCCATCTAGCATCACCAGTGACACAAATACGGTGATCGATTAGTGACACTGGCCACAAGGGGTGAAAGGGTTAACTGGGGGCGATCATGGTGGTTAAACCTTTATTAGGAAGGTTTAGGGGGTAACCTATACCTAACGGGGGCTCGCACGGGGAGGGCGGGACGTACAGGTACGCCCATTTGCCCACCCATGCCATTCTGCCGACATACATCTGCGTGCGGCGGTCGGGAAAGGATTAAAAAAAATTGTGTCACTTTTATTCCTATTACAAGGAATGTAAACATCGCTTGTAATAGAAAAAAAAGCATGACAGGACCTCTTAAATGTGAGATCTGGGATCAAAAAGACCTCAGATCTCATATTTACACTAAAACGCAATAAAAACGTAATAAAATTTTAAAAATCTCAATAAAAAAAAAGAAGAAAATGGCCCTTTAAGCGCTATGGGCAGAAGTGACGTGAAATGACAATAGTCCCAAAAATGTGTCAAAAATGTCCGATGTGTCCACCATAATGTCGCAGTCACAATGAAAATCGCTGAGAGCCGCCATTACTAGTAAAAAAAAATAATTATTAATAAAAATGCCATAAAACTATCCCTTATTTTGTAAACGCTATAACTTTTGCGCAAACCAATCAATAATCGCTTATTGCGATTTTTTTTACCAAAAATATGTAGAAGAATATGTATCGGCCTAAACTGAGGGAAAAAAATGTTTTTTTATATATTTTTGGGGGATATTTATTATAACAAAAAGTAAAAAATAATGCGTTTTTTTTTCAAATTTTCAAAATTGTCGCTCTATTTTGGTTTATAGCGCAAAAAATAAAAACCGCAGGGGTGATCAAATACCACCAAAAGAAAGCTCTATTTGTGGGGAAAAAAGGACGTCAATTTTGTTTGGGAGCCACGTCGCACAACCGCGTAATTGTCAAAGTGACGCAGTGCCGAATCGCAAAAAGTGGTCTGGTCTTAAGCCACCAAAATGGTCCGGGGCTGAAGTGGTTAAAATGACTGCTCCTGAAAAAACTGTTGTATGGCAATAACTTGCATATATGAGCCTTTAAGCCTTTAAAATTAACACTTTTGATTTTTCATGTTCGTGTACCATAGACGTTAACGGTGTTCGCACAAATATTTTGCCTGTTCGCATGTTCCAAATAGCTGGCTCTGCGAGGATACTTCGGACCGGAGACACTCTGGTGTAAATTCCAGTTCTGGCTCTGAGTATTGAGCAGGTCTGTTCCAGTCCCGGTGTAATTTCCGCTAGCAGGCATTTTTTGAGCTTTGGAGCGCAATTAGTGGAAGGCGGATCTTTCCGGGCCCCCACCCTATAAATAGTGCTGTGACCTATGCTGGCCATGCCCATGATGACACCTGATAATGATGAAATGTTTTCGGGAAGCTTAGACGCATGATGTCACGAGGGCCATGGCCACCATGTCGGTTGGAAACTTTTATGTGCTGTTGATGACATGCTTGATTTTGGAATATTTTAATAAACATTGAAGTGTTTTTACATACTACACCATACGGCATTTTTGTTCTATAAAGTCCATTGGGAGTCTGACAGTATCCAGTGGCTGTTTGACCCCTTATAACTTTGTGGGTTATATCTGAGGGTAAAAGGCCCAGTGTGCTGTGGTGTAGGTGGAGGATTCTTTCTATCACTTATGGGAGAATATTAAAAATACACCTGAGGTGCTCTTCACACCTTTAACTTCATTGGCTCTATTCAGACATTTTTTTAAGGATTTTTTCAGATTTTAAAAGTGCTGAATTTTTCTATTCTTGTGAATTGTTGCCAACAGTTTGTGCTAGCAGCTTTTTCTAGTTTAATTTTGTTACCCTAAGCACAGGTGAATTTTTATATTTTTTTGTTAAACCATTTATTGAGCCTTAGTGACAGAAGAAGAAGCCTAGAAGCAGGGCTTGACAAATTAGCTTTGGGTTTTAGGAGCCATCTAAAAACGATAGAAGCCAGTTGGTGCATGGCGATATGTAACTTGTATCGCAATCAATGTTTTTATGCGTAAATATGTGGGGGTGCGGGAGCTCATTTTTTTGTGGGGGGAAGGTATTTTATGTGCTTGGGTGTAAAACATACATTTTTTACAATTGAGAAAAAGACACCTATGTGATTATTTTGTTGGTGACAGGTTCTCTTTAATGCGGGGAAGGGAAGGGGGGGTGAGTAGAGTTGAGGGGGATGAAGAAGAGGGGGATGGAGGGGCGTGAGCATAGTTGGGGGATGGAGAAGGGGGGTGAGCAGAGTTGTGGGGGGTGAAGAAGAGGGGGATGGAGGGGGGTGAGTAGAGTTGGGGGGATGGAGAAGAAGGGGGTGAGCAGAGTTGGGGGGATGGAGAAGAGAGCCCTATACACGCCTAACCTGCCTTATACCACCCAAACCTAACCTGTACCATCCAAACTTGCCCTATACCATCCAAACTTGCCCTTTACCACCCTAACCTTCCACTATACAGCCCTAAACTGCCATTATACCACCCTAACCTGCCCTATACCAGCCCAATCTGCCCTATACCACCACCCCCACTATACGACCCCAACCTGCCCTAAACACCTCTAACCTACCTTATACACCCCAACATGCCCTATACACCCCTAACTTGCCCTATACGCCCCTAACCAGCCCTATACACCCCTAACCTGCCCTATACCCCCCAACCTGCACTATAGACCCCTAACTTGCCCTATACCACCCCTAACCTGCCCTATACACCCCTAATCTGCCCTATAAACCCCAACATGCCCTATATACCCCTAACCGGCCCTATGCCACTGTAACCTGCCCTATACCACCTCAACCTGCCATATACACCCCTAACCTGCCCTATACCACCTCAACCTGCCCTATGCCACCCAAACCTGCCCTATACCACCCCTAACATTCCCTATACACCCCTAACATGCTCTTTACACCCCTAACCTGCCCTATACACAACCCAACATGCCCTATACACCCCTACATGCCCTATATACCCCTAACTGGCCCTATGCCACTGTAACCTGCCCTATACCACCCCAACCTGCCCTATACACCCCCCTAACCTGCCCTAAAACCACCCAACCTGCCCTATACACACCTAACTTGCCCTATACCACCCCAACCTGCCCTATACATCCCTAACCTGCCCTATGCCACCCCAACCTGCCCTATACACCCCTAACCTGCCCTATACACCCCTAACCTGCCCAGTGGGCTTACATATGTTTTGGCAAACAAAAAACCAAACTACCAGGGGGAGTAAAGAGCTGGATGTTCTGCTGATTGCTGAAGTAAAAGAACAGACAGGATCAGGTATCTAATCGGCTCCTGCATAGAGGCTGGCCAGCTGAAATTAAACACTGCCATCACTCAAGGAAGACATACAGCAAGCTTGGGGTAACAGACTGAAGTGCTTACAGGCTTGGTTGGTTTGTGTTGGGTTCACCTTTTAAAACCCCAAGCATTGTATTATAAGAAATTATTTATTTTCAATCTTGTCCTTTAATTCTTATTAAAAGAGCAGTATTATTTATGGTTGGCATCCTTCATTAATCTGTCTAGCGGGTTGTAACCACTGTCTTCCTTTCAGTAATCTTCATCTGAACCTTGTCTCTGAGAATATCTTGACATATAGTACGTTTTCGGTGCTCAGCTACAAGAGGAGTTTTGCCACGGTCTCTTCGTGGAGGTGGTTTAGGCAGCATCACTTTGTTGGCACACTTTTGCCACCTTGGAATCGTTTTATCTTCAGAAGCTGCTCCTTTTTTTGCCAGGCTTGGAATTTTGGGTAAAGTTGACGGTGTCCTGGAAGATTTTTCAAACTGTTCTCTCTTTACTCTGCATAACTCCTGCAAATGTTCATACTTTGCTTTGCTGTAGTCTGTGATGGCTTTCTGCACAAAATGCCCTCGTTTGGACTTTGTGTCCTCCTTGGATTTTAAATCTCTAAAGCCGCATACACACGGGCGGACTGTATGGCCTACTTAGTCCGTCATACAATCCGACGGACAGTCCATCCTACTTTCGAATGAACGGACTTGACCACACACGGATGCACAAACAGTCCGTCGAAAGCTTGCGCGATGACGTGTACAGCACGTACGACGGGACTAGAAATAGGAAGTCCAATACACAGCAATGCAACCTTTCGCCGTGTAAATCCTTTCTGAGCATGCGCCATTCTTAGTCCGTCGAACTAGCCTACTGACGAGCGGATTGTCCGCTGAAACCAAAGTATGACGGACAGTATTTCGAAAGATCCAAAATACTTAGTACGCCAGACTGTACGCTGAAAAAGTCCGCTGAAGCCCACACACGAGCAGACTGTCCGCTGAAATGTGTTTCGACGGACTAAGTAGGCCATACAGTCCGCCCGTGTGTACGCGGCCTAAGAAGTGGATTTATATTTTCAGATGTTGCGCCTTTTGTTGCCAAGCTTAGAATTGTGGGTCCAGTAGATAGTTCCATAGGGTATCTTTGGAACTGTTCCTTTTTACTCTGCATGACTCCTGTAAAAGTTTATGCTTTGTTTGGTTGTACACTGTGAAGGCTTTCTGCACCACATCCACTGGTTTGGGCTTCATGCCCTCCATGGATTTTACGTCTCTATGGAGTGGCTGATTACTATATTGCTCTCTTTTGCTTAACAGCCTTTGCTGTCTATCACTTTGTCCTGGCTGAGTCCCACCTTGAGGCTGACGAGTTGTCTCCTTTGTCACTATGCCCTCTGGTTCTGTTTTTTTTTCTCTCATATTTCCCATATTTCTCTGATGAATTCCTTTAATGCCTTTAGATCTTCATCATTTAGCATGGAAGCATAAAGGTCTAATTCTTTAGGGATTGGCAATCCAAATAATCTAAGCCCTTGTACACACGGTCGGAGATTCCGACAACCAAATCCAACGGTTTCTGTCCCTTGGGAGTTTGTCCTACGGATCTTGTCCGAAACTGTTGCATACACACGGTCAGACGAAGTTGTCTGAAAATCCAATCGTTCAGAACGTGATGACGTTATTTCATTACGACAGGACTACGTTCAGGCTAGTAGCCAATAGCTTTGGTGTAGGAATTTGATCTGAGCATGCTTGGCACTTTGTCCGATCGGCATTCTCTACACATGATCAGAGTATGTCCGATCGGACCAGTTTGTCTGAAAATATTTCCAGCAAGTTGGAAAATTTGGTCCGACGGATATTCCGACGGAAACAGTCCGATGCATACCACACACAGTCGGATTATCCAAAAAAACGGTCTGATAGGCCCCTTTCCGACGGATTCTCCGACCGGGTGTACAAGGGCTAAGAAGAAAAAACTGCGAAGGGGAGGGAAGAAGTAGTAAAAAGACTGCTCTAAAGTTATAGAAGTATATTAATTAATTTAATGTGGTGAAAGCTGTTCTCCGGCGCGGGAGGGGGGGTGGGTGGTCTGGGGAAGGGTCTCTCTCTCTAGGGCCCGCTCCACCCCGGGATCCCAGGACCCAGAGGGGGTGCACACGGGGCGCCGGGTTGGGGTCTCCACCTCAAGGGAAGAGGTGCAGACACCAGGATGAGGACATATCCAGGTTGGAGGCAAGAGGTCCGGAGATGGGCCATGGGGGAGGGGGGGGGGAGGGAGAGAGGAGAATAACCTATAGCTCAAGACCTCAAGTAAAGGGCATTATTTGGGTTCCAGTATGACAATGGTAAACTGTGTGTCGTATAATGTGAGAGGTCTGAATGTAGCAAACAAACGGTTTAAGATACTAAGAGAATTGGAGCAACTTAATGCAGATATTGTGTTCTTGCAGGAAACGCACTTAAACCATGAAAGTAAAATAAGACTTTATTCCCCAAGACACCCGGCCTGGTTCTATGGAGACTCAGTTTCAAGTAGAACAAGGGGGGTAGCGGTGGGGATAGACCGGGATATACAATTTAAGGTAGAGGGCAGGATGGGAGACCCGGAAGGGAGGTTCCTGTTTTTAAAAGGAAAATTATGGGGAATAAAATATACCTTGGCAAATATATATAGCCCGAATAAGAATCCAATAACTTATCTGAGAAAGACACTGGGAAAACTCTGGGAATTTAAGGAGGGGAGGGTGATTGTAGCAGGAGACCTGAATTTTCCGATGAATCCGAGACTGGATAGTTCGTCCCATGCACAGGAGACGGGGAACGTACAGCGGAATGTAATTAAACAATGGATGGCCGAGTTACAGCTGATAGACGTGTGGAGAATGCAACATCCAAAGAAACGAGATTATTCGTTCTACTCCCCCGTGCATGGGACGTACACCAGGATAGATTATTAGCTGGTGGAACATCAGCTACTGGAGGAAGTGGTGGATACAGACATCGGAATTAGGACCCTGTCAGATCATGCACCCGTAACTATGAGAATTAAAATCCCAGAGGTAAAGAAACCTCTGTTTACCTGGAAACTAAATAAAGATCTATTAGACATAGAAGGAGAGGAAATAATAAGAAACGAGTTGGAATTTTTTTTTGCCTCAAATGGGAAGGACGAGATGGCGGAGAACATACTATGGGAGGCCCATAAGGCTTACATAAGAGGAATATATATTTCCCTTGGGGCAAAAAGAAAAAAAGAAAGGAATAAAAAGGTAAAGGAATTAAGAAGAAAAAACTGCACCAGCAATGAGTCCAACCAGGTCCGGCAGACCAGAGGGTAAATATCATCCAAATTAGGTGTCAGGCGCAGTGAATTCTTCTTCTGACACCTAATTTGGATGATATTTACCCTCTGGTCTGTCGGACCTGGTTGGACTCATTGCTGGCGCAGTTTTTTCTTCTTATATTGCTTAATGTGTTTATCTCACTTAAACTGCCGCCTTTTTAATAGTTTTTTTCAGTTCTTTTAGGGTAGCGCAGTTTTCTTTACTCCATTTGATCCAAATAATCTGCATGGTTCACCAGGTGGGGCTAGAACTCCTGAGTTTAGAAGATGTCAGTATTTCTCACACTCACTGTGGCAGTACTCTTCTTCTGAGCGCTGCGTAGGCAGAACTACAACATATTGATGTATATTGCGGGCTAAAACATTCTCTGGCTTGTAGGGGGATTTGCAGACAGATGGGAAACGGCCCTTGATAAACTCAATGATCTTGTTTTCTCTCTCTTCTTTGATCCTTTTTTTCATTGCTGATTCTTCTTCCAGATTTTTTACAAGCTTTTTCATGTAAGCTTGTTCCTCTGCTGTTTTCATCCATTGCTCATATTGCCTATAGGTGGAAAACTGACATAATAACATCTAGAAAAAAAGCAAAAAGCTATCGAAAATGCAAGCTTACAGATTGAAAGCCAGAGAAAACGTGCAATTAAATATATGAATAAACGTATAAGAACTAATGTGAGACAATGCACACTATGTAGCACACAAAAAAACAGGTGTTCCCTGCACAGAAGCAACTCACACTCTGAGCTCTCTGCTCTGATGTTTCTATTTTTATTCTGCTGGTCACATGATATGATGACATCACAGTGGTCTTGGTACCTGGCCAGAAAAACAACTGCTTCTACCTTGATTGTCTACCCCAGCTTCTCATGCTATGGAGATACAGGCTTGATGCAAGAGCACACAGAAAACAACCATTATCTATGTACATTGAGATTACTTCACTAAATATTCAACATTTCTAAAAAAAATTTGCAGCACAACAGACCACGGTGTGTTGCAGTCTGCTGCCATGCATAGAGTGGTAGGACCTGTGTGACATTTTAATAAAGTTAAAATTTAAAAGTACAACTCATCGCACCACCTTAACCACTTGAGACCCGCGCTATAGCCGAATGACATCAGTCCCGATCACGGCCAGCCCTGCCAGTGCCCACCTGCCCCCTGCCAGTGCCACCTCATTAAAAAATAAGTGCCCCCCGTCAGTGCCACCCAGCAGTGACCATAGTGCCACCCAGCAGTGCCCACAGTGCCACCCAGCAGTGCCACCCAGCAGTGCCCACAATCTGCCTCAACAAAGGTGCTGCACCCCAGTGCCACATATCTGTGCCCATCAGTGTCATCTACCAGTGCCCATCAGTGCCCAGCAGTGCCGCCCATCAAGGCCCAGCAGTGCCACCTATCAGAGCCACCTATCAGTGCCACCTATCAGTGCCCATCAGTCCCATCTATCAGTGGTACCTATCAGTGCCCCTTAGTGCCACCCATCCATGCCACCCAACCGTGCCACCCATCCGTGCCATATTATCTGTGCCCATCTTTGCCCATCAGTGCCGCCTTATCTGTGCCCATCAGTGCTGCCTTAACTATGCCTATCAGTGCCCACCAGTGCAGCCTATCAGTGCCCACCAATGCAGCCTATCAGTGCCCACCAATGCAGCCTATCAGTGCCCACCAGTGCTGCCTATCAGCGCCCACCAGTGCAGCCTATCAGTGCGGCCTCATCAGCGCACTTCAATGAAGAAGAAAAATGACCTGTTTGCTAAATTTTATAACAAACTATTAAACATGATTTTTTTTTTTTTTTGCATCTTTTTTTGTTTGTTTAGCAAAAAATAAAACTCTCAGCAGTAATTAAATACCACCAAAAGAAAGCTCTATTTGTGGGAAAAAAAATGATAAAAATTTCATTTGGGTACAGTGTTGTATGCCCGCGCAATTGTCATTCAAAGTGCATCAGTGCTGAAAGCTGAAAATTGGTCTGGGCAGGAGGGGGGTTTAAGTGCCCAGTAAGCAAGTGGTTAAAGAAGGAATAAACAGATAATTGATGGAGCACAGAAGGATTAAATGGTATAAAATGGCCTGCATTTCATTTCAGTCTTTTTCTGATACAACAATAGAACATTAATGTGCACATTGATACCTGCCTGAACCTTCCATGGCAGCTGAATACTTTTAAAGAGAATGTATAGTCTTTGTTTAAATATACGGCTGTGTGAAAAAGTAAGGGAATTGGGAATTGTTGACTTTTTCCAACAAATTTGAACAGGCAACCATTAGATCTTGATTCAAATAGTGACTACAGATAAAGATGATCTACTTGAACGAACGATACATTAATATGATGTAGGGGAATTAACAAGGAGTAGTGCAAGCACAGTGTTTGCACCACAATTCTAAACATAAATAATGGAGCAGATGCTGCTCCTATACAACAAAAGTGGCACAAACCCCTTTGTCAGTCCTTTGTGACAGGCATCGTACAAAGAACAGGAGAACTGGAGCTGCACACCCTGAGTTTCTGCTGTCCCAGCTCCCCTGCTGAACTCAGAGCGAAAGTGAGGACGAGGGTTCAGGATCTGCTCATATAGTGTAATCACTGTACAGGCCATGGGCGTCCGCAGAACTTTTTTCAGGGGGGGGCATCATCTTAGGGCTACCCATGAGCCGCCCCTTTTTGACAGTGTCATTATCACATTATCATGGTCAGAGACTACAGACGTAGTCCAGTCCCTAGGATAAGTAATGGATAATGGCCGACAGGCCCTCTTACCAGACCCAGTGAGACTAGAGCAGTGATCCCTCTGGCTAGATGATCAATCACTCTTGGTTTCCCTGGGGTGACTCTGGTCAGTAGTGTAGCATGTCTGTACCCTGCCAGTGTCTTTGCCTTTCTCTCTCTGGTGGCGCTAGGCAGCGTGTCTCCCTCTCTGGTGGCACTTGGTAGCGTGGCACTCTCTCTGGTGGTGCTGGGCAGCGTGGCTCACTCTCTGGTGGTGCTGGGCAGCGTGGCTCACTCTCTGGTGGAGCTGGGCAGCGTGGCTCACTCTCTGGTGGAGCTGGGCAGCGTGGCTCACTCTCTGGTGGAGCTGGGCAGCGTGGCTCACTCTCTGGTGGAGCTGGGCAGCGTGGCTCACTCTCTGGTGGAGCTGGGCAGCGTGGCTCACTCTCTGGTGGAGCTGGGCAGCGTGGCTCACTCTCTGGTGGAGCTGGGCAGCGTGGCTCACTCTCTGGTGGTGCTGGGCAGCGTGGCTCACTCTCTGGTGGAGCTGGGCAGCGTGGCTCACTCTCTGGTGGAGCTGGGCAGCGTGGGTCACTCTCTGGTGGAGCTGGGCAGCGTGGCTCACTCTCTGGTGGAGCTGGGCAGCGTGGCTCACTCTCTGGTGGAGCTGGGCAGCGTGGCTCACTCTCTGGTGGAGCTGGGCAGCGTGGCTCACTCTCTGGTGGCACTGAACAGTGTGTTTCTCTGGTGGCATGGGCAGGGTGACTCTCTCTCTCTGGCTTCTGCCAAGCACACTCCTCGTTCTTTGTCCTGTAGCACTCTCTCCCTCAGCTTTTTTCCAGACAATCTCTCTCTTGATCAAGTGGTAGCCTCCTCCCTGTGGAAAATGGGGCAACAAATCTTTGGGATTACATGTCCCATGATGCTGTCCTCTCCTCGTCTCCTTTGATTGGCCCTCAGTTATGGCCAGTAGGGAAGGAACGGAGGGGGCAGGAAGCTGGGTGGGGAACCTAGTGAGAGCCACTGTCTCTTCTCCTTAACTGGAGAAAGGGGGTGAGGGGGGGAAACCTGACAGCCTGCAGCTCGCCTTTCTCCTGTCACAGCACCGCTGAGTTCTCTGCTGGACTGAGCAGGGAAAAGAGCCTGCAGTCACACTACACTGATCGGGGGCTTGACAGCACCTTGATGGTGTCACCTGACTGGCAGGTGGGACCCGGGTGTGGGCTGCCTAGACCCATATAGCGACGCCACTGTGCTGAATTTAACAGTGCGGATCCGATCCCTGATTCCAGGGGGCAGAGTTGCCAACCCTCTGAGGCAAAATTTACTGGCAGGATGCCAACAATTTACAAACTGCACCAATTTTTTACTGGCACTGCAAAAAAGTACCTAAAATTACAGTTTTCAGTGCCAAACAGTGCAAATATCAATAGTTAAACAATAAACATATATCTAGTTCTATTAGCAATATGTTTAAGTTTAACAAAAGTAAAACAACGTATATTTCTGCATTGACATGAAGGTCAGGTTACTATAACCCAGCTAGCACAGAGTTCCCCCATATAGCAGAGTCTGCACGAAACTTATGTAAAGGGGAACGCTGCAAATCATGATCTAAGGGGGAACTCTGATGTAGAGGGGGGCTCTGGTGACCAGAGACCACCTTATATCAGAGTCCACTGTGTTCCCTTTACATCAGAGATCCCAACTGCATCAGAGTCCGCAGATTGAGTTCCCCCTTGCACTGTAAGGGGGAATCCTGCAAACTCTGATGTAAAGGGGAATGCCAGGAACTCTGATGTGGGGGGGGGGGACTCTGGTGACTAGAGACCACCTTCCGTACAGTGAATACACTAAAGTAAGGGGGGTTACTAATATAGGGGGGAAACCTTTATATCAGTGCCCCCTTACATCAGTGGCTCCCCCTCAGTTTGGCCTGGTGGCACTGTCACTGACCTCCTCTCAGGTGCACCATGCAAAGCTCAGTCAAATGGCTCCAGCTTGGTGGCTCTGGGTTTTATCCTACAGGAGACGGTCAGAGGCTGCGGATATGCTACAGGAGACGGTCAGAGGCTGCGGATATGCTACAGGAGACGGTCAGGGGCTGCGGATATGCTACAGGAAACGGTCAGGGGCTGCGGATATGCTACAGGAGACGGTCAGGGGCTGCGGATATGCTACAGGAGACGGTCAGGGGCTGCGGATATGCTACAGGAGACGGTCAGGGGCTGCGGATATGCTACAGGAGACGGTCAGGGGCTGCGGATATGCTACAGGAGACGGTCAGGGGCTGCGGATATGCTACAGGAGACGGTCAGGGGCTGCGGATATGCTACAGGAGACGGTCAGGGGCTGCGGATATGCTACAGGAGACGGTAGGAGAGTGCGGACATAATACAGGAGACCAAAATGTGCTCACTACTACTTATTCAGATAAAAATATATGAATAAACACCTCAAGACCATCAAGCACAATACATAATCAATTATATTATGAGCAAACAGTACACACAAACTATACAGACACAATATACAGCAGCACTTTTCATCAGAAAATCAGCCAAATCATATTGCTGCTGCCTCCCCTCTCATGACATGCTGGGATTTGTAGTGCCCCAGACATATGAGGTGGTAACTCTGGAGAGGACTCAGGAGGCTGTGCCTGGACTGGACTGGTGAGCACTACAGGCAATGGTTAGAGATTGGGGGAGATCTCAGAAAACTTCCTTCCTAGTCAGTTTAGAAGAAAATAGCAATGCAGATCTGACACAAAAAAAACGATGTACTGACTGTACACAACAAGCCTGCTACACAGCCCATTCTCTGTCCCCCTCCTCCTGCCCACTAAGACAAGTCAATGAGAGACATTTAACTAATCACTAGCTTACCCTCCTCTGCTAGGCTGAATACAGTCCGTCCGGCTCCACTGCAGGCTGACTCCTCCCCTCCTCCTTCCAGCATCTCTTGTGCAGAAATCGAATAAGGCGCGCTGTGGAAGGAAGGGGGGGAGGGAACAAGACTAGTAGCAGGTGCAGCAGTGTCAGAAAGATCATCGGGATGCATCGGAGACTCTCGGCATGCTTCGGAACTGCACATGCGCAGTTCCGAGCCGGGACCGTCAGATTTTTTTATTCGCTGATTTTTTTCACTGCCAGGGGGGGGCAGTTGACCCCCCTTGCCCCTATCTGCGAACGCCCATGGTACAGGCAGACAGAGGGATGTGAGCTTCGAGCTGGAGAAGATCTACAGTAGTTTTCTATATGGAAAACTGCCACATTCCCTCTGGTAATTAGGTGCAGACCCTATGCCAATTTCTATTTCACTTTGAAATAGAAACTGGTGCAGGTGGCACAGATTGACCTGAAACAGGTCTATCTGCTTAGTTAACGTGGTGCAGGCCACCCCCAACAAATTCCTGTGCCAATACAATGTAGGAAGGAATACAAGAAGCTTAGTTATTTCTCCAGGATGTAGTCATTTTCATTATCTAAGTTAGCAAAAATGCAGATTTGTCATATGGGAAAATTTGTATACCCCTACATTTACCACCACTTGAAATTAGAATCAGGTCTTTTGGATTAAGTGCCAGTTGGCAGGAATTGGCATAGGCAGTGTGCAGAAGAGACCTGTCTATGTTTTTTTTTATTTTTTTTATTAGTTTTCTACATTTGACATAACAATAAGGTGGTGACAATCGCCAATGAGTTGGCCACGCAGGGCCATACAACAAAACAACAGTTGGTAAGCATTCTATAAAATAGAGACCTACTATTAACCTAATGAAACTGAAACTTCCCCCCATCCCCTCCCATCTCCAAAACCTGTCTTCTGTCCAACCTCAAACCCCTAAGGGCTGAAGCAATGAAATAGCATAATCAGTTTCTAAAGCAAGTGTATAGAAGCTGGATGGACCCTCTGGGCAACTTGTAAGTACCATATGTAACGGATTCAATCACATATAATAAACTCTGAGACAAAGAAAGTAGAGGACTCTAGTTGTGATTTTTAGCAACTGGCCCAGAAGGAACCTGTCTTAATAGAAACCTCAGACATCTAAGGTATATTGAGCCATACGCTAATTGAATTTTGTTTGAAATTTTTTATTTTAAGAACTTTTTTAGATTTTCTAATCATTAGGTCAAATCACAGTTCTTGATGAGAACATTTGAAGGAGCAGGATGGAAAGTTTTTCTCAAATTAATGAATTTCCAGTGTATGTGTTTTTTGTTTAAACAATTACATTAATTTCAAAATGTAATGTTAAAAGTAAACAAACTTTTGAAGAACATTCAAATCTTTGCATGCCTGAGAATTACAGTATGAATGTTCACACCAACGTTCGTTTTAAAATCTATTAGCGTATGGCCAGTTTATGGTGTTCTTTTTTCTATTATGTGTGGTGTCATCATGGTAAGATCCATAGAGCGCTCTAAGGCTCCCAAAATGTAGGTTGTGGATGCCTATGAGTCTGGCAAGAGAGTTAAAATCAATCATTGCACTGTAAAAAAAATACTGTACAAGTGGTGTAAATTTCAAACAAGCTAAAATGTCCAGGACTAGCCCGCCTAGCAACCCAATTCAACCCAGGGGCAGACTCTTGGATGCTAAAAGAAGTCTCCAAAAAAAAACAAAAATGTAATTGCTGATGTTCTAGTAACTCTAACAATAGTTGCTGTCAAAGTGCATGTCTCTACAATCAAAAATAAATTGCACCAATTCAACCTGCATGAAAGGTGTGTGTAAAAAAAGCCATTGCGGTCCAAAAAAAAATATTTAAGCAAAACTACAGTTTTCCACTGAACATAGGAAAAGACCAGGCTTTCTGGAAAAACTGGGATAATTTACTAATTCTAAATAGACTGTTCATTTTGCAAGGGAATTTTCCCCAGAGCTTAGTGAATATAGTGAAATTACACTTAGTAAAGATATTTGTTTTGGTGATGCAAAGTATTGAGCATCATAGGCAGGTAACTGGCATTCATGTTTCTTTCCGGTTCCTTTAAGCAGGGTGTTTAAAAAAATGAGTCAATTTTAATAGCATATTGGGCTTTTTTTTTTGCAAGATGGTTCCTCACTGCATACCTGCTGATAGGCAGCCTGTGCAGACTGACTAAAATGATTCAGTCTCTGATAGGAACAAGTAGGAAAGGGCGTTCCTTCTCTCAGCTTTGTTTGTGACAACAGATAAAGGCAGAGTCTAAGGGCCGGTTCACACTGCGGCGCGAGGCGAGGCGACACGGCTCGCCTCGCCTCGCTCCCGCAAGTCGCCCCCATTCTGTACAATGGAACCGTTCTGAGAGGAGCGACTCGAGTCGCTCCGACTCAGAAAAAAGGTTCCTGTACTACTTTGGGGCGACTTCGGGGGCGACTTGCATTGACTTCTATACAGAAGTCCTCTGCAAGTCGCCGCTGAGGTCCGTGCAGGTCGCGGCGAGGCAAGTCGGAGACGCCTCGCCGCGCATCGCTGTGTGCACCGGCCCTTAAGTCTTCAAATAATTTCCAGCTCACCATTTGCTGGCTGCAAATGATACATATAAATATAAGAGATTCATTGACATAGCGCTGTGCCCTATTCATTTGCAAATGTATATTTTATTACAGAACATAATATAGAAGCATCAAGGAGCAGATGGATTTGCTTGTGTCAATAGAGGCTGTGATTTAAACAATTCAATTAGTATTATTGGGAACCTCAGTCTCGTCTTTATGCCCTCCAGTATGTCTCAACAAAATACTATACATTTCTTTCTGATGCTAGCTTTAGTGCATTTGTCCCAGAGACACAATAGGGGGTTATTTACGAAAGGCAAATCCACATTGCACTGCAAGTGCACTTGGAAGTGTAGTCCCTCTAAATCTAAGGGGTAGATCTGAAATGAGGGGAAGCTCTGCTGATTTCATCATCCAATCCTGTGCAAGCTAAAATGCTGTTTTTTATTTTCCTTGCATGTCCCCCTCGGATCTACAGCAACTTTACTTTCAAGTGCATTTGCAGTGCAAAGTGGATTTTCCTTTAGTAAATAACCTCCTAAGGATCTTGTAGGCTTTGATGCAGTGTTTTTTTATTGCTATAATTTATTTCGCAGTCATGGATATATTTAGTGATTTCTGTGCCCGGAACATAAATGAGCCTCTTATAATTTGTGTAAAAAGTTTTTTTTTTTTTATTATACATGCTGCCCAGAATAATTGTGGGTGGTCAGCGGCACCGATGTGGTCTCTGAACCCAAAATCGTGACATCATTGGCCACACTTGTAAAGTGTAGTTATAACACTGGGGGTTATTTACTAAAGGACAAATCACTTTTCACCGAAAGTGCACTTGGAAGTAAAGTTGCTGTAGATCTAAGGGGGACATGCAAGGAAAATAAAAAACAGCATTTTAGCTTGCACATGATTGGATGATAAAAGGAGAACAGTTATTTGGGAAGATGCTGAGTGTATCTTTTGTGTCTGTTCCCTACTGCAGTAGTTATTATTAATTTGGAACCACTAATCAATATGAGGATAGGAGTTGCTTATCTATAAAATATCCATTTCAGGTGGCGAGCCAGCCAGGAGGGGTTTCCAGGTGACCCTGAGTATCCAAAACGAGGAGCTTGAGACGATCCAGGAATTTCTGATAATCAGCCGGCTGAGGTAAGCCTTTTGCTTAAATTTTTTTTAAGTCAGAAAAGTTTTTATTAGAAAACATAATAATACAAGACATCCGTAACATTGACCATGCAGCGCACCAATGTACATAGTATTGAATCTGGATAACATACAGATTCTCCACATAGAGAATAAAGCAAAGGGGTACACTTAGTTTGATCAAGTAAAACAGATGCATTGGTAACACATACAAAATAAGGAAAGTTGTCATATAACAGGACATCCTTACAAAAAAAGTGAGGAGGAGAAGCCTTACGTTTGTTTTCATTTTTTGTTTTTTTGTTTCCTTTTTTTGTTAAATAAAAAAGAAAAAGAAAAGAGAAAACAGTATGGGGGGGGGGGGGGGGAGAGAGTCAGAAATCCCTGAGAGTCATAACATATGGGAGTAGTGGCGTGCATAGCACCCTCACCCTAACATTGTTCAACATCATGCCCCAAACAATTGTGTACAGAAGCTCGAGACAGGTAATATAGAACTCATGGTGAAGGTTGAGTTCGGGTCAGCCCTGTAGCAACCTATTTTGAATCAACTGGTGCGGCGCCAGACCTGGGAAGTTGAGCCAGTCTTGCCAAAGGTTATAGAATTTTTGGGGGGCGTTCCTATGTTGGTATGTCAGCTTTTCACGTATCAGCATTCTATTAACCTGATCAATCCACTGTTGCCTGCTGGGTACCCTGGGCGTGATCCATAGTTGGGCTATCAATTTACGGGCTACATAAAGTAACCGGAGTATTGCCGTGTGTACGGTTGGAGTTAGGGATTCTTCATCCAGGGCTCCCAGCAGGCAGATCACAGGATTTGTGGGAATCGCAACTGTGAATACCTGAGTAATAGTCTCCAGAATCGCAGTCCAGTAGCGAACCAATTTGGGGCACCTCCAGAACATATGGAGAAGATCTCCATGGTCTCTTTTACATTTAGGGCACAATGGAGAGTCCCGCAGGCCCCAGCCATACAATTTGGCTGGCGTCCTGTAGGCTCTATGTAACAAGTAAAGATGTGAAAGTTTTTGGGAGGCCGACACTGAGACCAGGGGAGCAGAGACAAGGCAAAGATCCCAAGTCTCTCCATCCATTGGCCCCAGGTCCTCCTCCCATTTACGCCTACTTGGCAACGTGGCCGAGTTCTGAAGCGCACCAAGGATAATGGCATACCCCCTTGAGATCATACCGTTTTTACTATCTGTCATCATGATTGATTGCACAACAGCATGATCAGTCAGGCCAAGTGGTGTGGCCCTGGACTGGGTCTGCAAAGCATGCCTCAATTGAAGATACCTAAAGAAGTCATTGCGTGGTATTGCAAACTCCCCTTGTAGCTCTAAAAAGGACTGTGTTCAATAGAACTACAGTTGGTGCCCTCCTAGGTAGATAGGGGAAACCTGCTTCTAAGTTTGAGAATGCTATATGGTGGTGAACCGGGGAGTCTAGCAACCTCCGAATGGGGTCCAGCGGGTCTTCCAGGCCCCACCCACCGAGCTGCTGCAATTGGGAAGCCAAAAAATAGGCCCTTGTATGCGGAACTGCCAAGCCCCCCGCCCCCTTACCATACTGCAGTATCCTCAGACCAATTTTGGCAGTTTTTTTTACGCCAGATTAACTCTCGGAACTGGGAGTCTATTTTATCAAACCAGTGCTTAGGGATCCACACCAGGGAATTATGGCAGATGTATAATAACTGGGGAGCCCAAACCATTTTTATAAGATTAGCCCGCCCCACCACAGATAATGGCAGTTTACACCAAGCCTTGCACTTTTCCCTAAATTTAGCCAACACAGGCACCAGATTTAGGGGGACATATTGGGAGACCTCCCGGGAGACCTGCACCCCCAGATATCTAAAAGTGGACACTATCTGAATCATAGCTGCACATTCAGGGAGGGGGGCCGGTAAAGGATCCAGGGGCAGTAATACCGACTTATTCCAATTAATAGAAAAGCCAGACAGAGCTCCAAAGTCAGTAATTAGGTCAATAGTTGCCGTCAGGGAGCCTTGCGTGTCACCTAAGTATAATAGGGTGTCATCCGCGTACAGTGACACCACGTCCACTCCCGTAGGTCGATTAAAACCCACAATACAGTCATCTCCCCTTATTCTAGCTGCGAGAGGCTCCAGTGCTAGGGCAAACAGCAAGGGAGATAGAGTGCAACCCTGTCTAGTACCACGAAACAGTGGGAAGGGCTCCGACGTTGCAGAGTTAACCCGGATCTTAGCTGAAGGTTTGGCATAAAGCAATCTGACCCAACTAATGAACCTTTCGCCCAGGCCCATTCTCTCCAAAACCTTCCACAGGTAAGGCCACTCGACGCTGTCGAAGGCCTTAGCCGCGTCTAGTGAGAGGATGGCCTGGTTACCGGGATTCAGTACGGGGATTTGAATATTCAAGTAAAGACGTCTTATATTTTGTGCCGTGGATCTCGTGGGTATGAAGCCTGACTGGTCACTGTGCACTAAACTCTGAATGACTTGAGACAGTCTGATTGCTAGGACTCTAGCTAGCAGTTTAACATCTGTCGTAAGTAGGGAGATGGGTCAGTAGGAATCGGGGGACGTGGGCTCTTTACCCGGTTTCAATATCACAATTATGACTGCTTCATTCATGGAATCCGGGAGTGTGCCAGATCCTAGAGCACTACTAAAAACCTTCAAAAGTGTCGGTAATAAAGTAGCTGCATATCGCTTATACACCTCAGTGGGAAGCCCGTCCGCTCCTGGAGATTTGTTGTTGTGGGTTTGTTCTAGTGCTAGAGCAAGTTCATCTATGTCTATTGGGGCATCCAGCATACAAGCGTCTGAAGCAGATAAGCGAGTCAGTTCACTCCTTGCCAGAAAAGCATCTATCTCTTCTGCACTGGGGTGGACCTTGGAGGCATACAAATGTGCGTAAAACGAGAGAAAGATTTGCAATATGGTGGGGGTGTCCGTATGGATAGTCCCCTGCGCATCACACAGAGAAGAAACCACTGGGGCAGAGCCCTGGGCTCTCGCCAGCATTGCCAGCATATGGCCAGTGGACTCCCCCTCCTCAAAATGCGTTTGCTGCAAAAAAATCTCTTGTTTTCCGCTAGCTGAAGAGCAAGCTGAGTAGCCATAGCCTGGGCTCCCAGCCAGACCTTTCTGGTGGTGTCTGAGGGGCGGTTGACATACTGGTCTTCCGATTCTCTAAGTGTTTTGCATACCTCCCTTTCCCAGGCCTTGGTATTCGTTTTAATAGCATTAATGGTAGTAATGAACTGACCCCTTAAAAAGGCCTTCATTGTGTCCCAAACCGTACCCAAGGAGGCAGAACCGAGGTTGTCCCGCAAAAAGAGCTTAAGGTTGTCACTAATGGGGTCGGGCGAGGGAAAAAGCGCCAGCCAAAAAGGGTTCAATTTCCATTCCCTAGGGCTAACATCAGTGGACAGTTTAAGTTCAACCCAAAAAGATGAGTGATCATAAATGTGTCTATCCCCATAACCGGAGTCTACAACCAGAGGGAGTAAGGCCACATTCCCCAGCCCCAGGTCAATGCGCGACAGGCTCCCATAAGCGGTAGAGCAGCACGAGTAGCGCCTGACCAGGGGGTGAGAGGTCCGCCACACATCTGTCAAACCAAGTTCGGCTAGTAGGTCTGCAAATGGGGTATCACCAGTAGGACGAGAGGGCATGGGCGGGGGGACGGGTATCTTGTCCCACTGGTGATTTCGATAATTGTTAAAGTCACCCAGCGCCAACAAGGGGACAGTGGGGTGCGGGGCCATGAACCTGGCTAGACATCTGAGAGCTTCAGCTGAGTAAGGGGGCGGTATATAGATAGTAGCAATAATGCATGCCCAATGAGCAATTCTACCCAATAGAAATATATATCTTCCCCCTGAGTCAATGAGTTTTTGAGAACAAGTGAAGCGGGCATCCTGACGGATCAAGATACTCACTCCTCTTGCAAATGCAGAGAACGTGGAGTGGAATTGAGTAGGGTACACCTTTGGGCTAAGACTAGGTATATGATCCGGGGGAAAATGAGTCTCCTGCAGACAAACAATTCCTGGACCCATGGCCTTCAAATGTCTTAGGACCGCCAAACGTTTCACAGGACTGCTCAGCCCCCTAACATTCCAGGAAAGGCACTTAACGGTCGTCGACATTGTGAGAAAACATAAAAATGTGCATACCCAGCATAAGTTTTAGCAGTAGTAGGATAAACAGACAGATATTACTGAACCAAACATCCCAGGTACAGTCACTTCTTATACTAAAATACCCAGGCAGAAAAAGTAAGGGTCTCCCGCCATAGTTCCGGAACCAGATCGTGAGGGTGATGTCACTGCAGTGAACAAAAGATTGCGTTAAACAGAGGGACTCTGTAAAAAGAAGGGGAGGGGAAGGGAAGCATAGAAAAAAAGAAAAAAAAACAAAAAGTGGGAGATAAGGAAGTCAGTTTCAGAGCCAACCGGGCTCTTGACCTGCAAAACAGAGGTGTAACGCGGCCCCAACTCCACTATTGGGGGGGGGGGAAGGCCACGGAAACACCCAGGGAAAACATTCCCAGGTAACAAAAGGGGTTTCACCCGAACAAGCAGCATAGGTCTAGTTTTAGGTAGAAGTTGTAGCTGTGTTCTTTTCACTCCACCGAGTCTGCATGTAGATAGTCCCCGTCAGAAGGAATCATCCGAAACTGGGATTAAACAGGAGGCCGTTGGTGTCTGGCATCTTTAAGAGCTTTATCCTCTCGGTCCAGCCATTGTATGGCCGCAGCAGGACTTTCAAAAGAATGGGTAGAGCCCAGGGCGGTAACTCGAAGTCGAGCCGGGTACAGCATGCCATATTGGATATTAAGATCCCTGAGCCTCTTTTTGACTTCAATAAATGTTGCCCTTCTTTTCTGTAATTCTGCTGAGAAGTCAGGGAACAGCAATATTCTGGCATTATCAATCACCATCTTGTCAGAAAATCCCCTTGCCTTGGAGAGTACAGCATCCCTGTCTTTGTAGTTGAGTAGCTTAAACAGGAAGGGCCGGGGATGGTTACCCGGGGGTAGCGGGCGGGAGGGCATCCTGTGGGCCCGCTCCACAGCAAAGAGGGGGGAGAAGGACTCTCTACCAAACGTTCAGATCAACCAATTCTCAATAAAGTCCACAGGATTTTTGTCACATCAGCAGCAGGAGAATGGGCTTGCGACCCAGGGATATCGCCATTGGGGGTACTCACTGCGTTCCACCCCACAGAGAATCCATCAGCATCCTCCAGGGGGACAGTGTCATCAGCGTCCGGAGACCCCCGATGTGGGCTGGCCAGCCAGGGCTTCCTTGTAAGACTTTCTTCCATACAGGAGTTTCTGTGCGGCCTCCTTGTAGCAGTCCTTCGCCGCTCGCCGCGCGCTGGCGCCATCTTGGTCAGGGGGGTCCGACAGGGCCTTGATCCCATTATGTCTCCTAGACATGTCCGCTGTCTTACGGCTGGTGGTGGCAGAGCCCGCTCGTCTCCCGGTACCCGGTGGAGCAATCCTGGGGTATATGGCTGCCCGAGGGTGGGCTGGGAAGGATGGATGCACGGATGGCCGGCGGAGCTCCAGGAACACACGTCCTTCTACATTCGCTGCTAAGCCACGCCCCCTTTTGCTTACATTCCTTGATAGGTAAGGCATTTTCAGGACAAAGGGTACCTATTTTACTCCCCTTAATCGAACTGTATTGATTGGTAGTTATATGTTATGTTGTCACTGTCTACTGTCCATTGGAGTGTTAGAGATAAGAAAGGGAAGAATAGTGCTGTTCACAGGTATATGTAGTACATCTGCTAGATAAAGTAGTTTAGAGGCAAGAGGGTATAGGCACACGTAGAGAAGACTGGCCAGTCATTATGGGCATTAAATTAAGTAAGGGAATGAAGGGTAAGAGAACCTCAAAAATGCCCAGTGCAAGAAGAGCGCTATATATGAACCGAAGGTGCGGTTCCGCCTATACTGAGCCCCTAGATTAATGGTTAAAGTGGACAGGGATCCACAATGGATAACTGGGTTACCACCAGAGTCCACAGGGACTAAGAATCATGCAAACAGTAAACAGTAAACAGCTATCTATGTGAGGTGGATGGATCAAGGGTGACAAATAACAATACTAGACAGAAAGGGACATTTTGATGTTAAGTTGTGGGATGAATTTGGGGTCAGGCACTACAACTAGTAAAGTCAAGAAAAAGTAATGAGAGTTAAAACAGAATGCTTTATGTGTTGTCAGAGAGGGAAGATGGGACGAGCACTATGGCTGCCCGTCTGATCATAGAAGGTACAGTATGTGAAGTATGGTATTACAATACATTGGATGCAAACAATATCACAGCAAAATAAAGAAAGCAGAAGTTTAAGCAAGAAAGTATTAAAAAGCGTTAAAAGAAAGTGAGAGAATGATATGCTTGTTTTGTGTACAAATGGGAAAAATTTAAATGATTTTAGAGATATATTTGTGTATGTTTGTGAATGCTGGAACCTGTAGTTCTATCGATTGTGTGTGTCTCCTTTGTGTTCTCCTTTGTGCTCTCCTGAAAGAATGTAGCTGGGATGAGAGGTCGGTGATAAACTGGAAGGACACCATGCCAATTTCAGTTTTTTAGACAAAACATTTATAACAAAATGTGCCGGGTTAACAAATGTAATGATAAACAATGTGATCACAAATATTTTTGAATCTGTTTTCCAAACATGGTAAAATAAAGGTTACATTTAACCGTGTCTTACACGAATTGAATATCCTGTGATAGTGCATTTACAAAAGGAAAATTAAGTAAAATTAAGTAATATGTCCCCCTTTAAGGACATTTATCTGTGCATATATAAGAAGGCCAGTATGGTGGCCTGAAATTATGGGAGGAGCCCGGAAGGGTATTTAACCAGCCCGTTCGGCTGTGCTCCTTGTCGGTTCCTGTGCGCGATAGTTACTACGTCACAGATCTAGGGCGGACTATTCGATAGAGTGAGTGCAGTGTTCGTGAGTTCCGTGTTCATTAGAAGTCCTGTCTTTGTCCTCGTGTTACAGTCTGTTTTTGTCGTCGTGAGCGTTCGTGTATTTGTGTCGCAATACTCGAAACTTGCCGGTGTCGTACAACACATCTGGTCCGGCTGTCGCAGGTAGGGCTTCGGCTCCCATTTCTCATTTCATTATATTTTTATGTCACTAAACTGTGATACGTTGAACTCACGAACCACTCACTGAAATGTCACCATCGTGTTTTCCGATGTCATCTCACACATTCGTTACCTCTAAACATTTGTGCTCCTTACTTCTCGAAAGAAGTCGTGGACACCACATCGAGCATTTCATTTCACAAACATTTCGCTAGACCGACCAAATCACTGGTCTCTACTACAACGTCCGAATCGTTCGGGTCATTTCGCAAATTCCCAATCAGACGTTCTAAATTCTAAATTAACCAGATCATTTCAACCATTTCATCTCATTTTCATTTCATTTTCACAATGTCGTTGCACGCTCTCGTTCGAAAGAGATCGTGGTCACCCGTCCACGACACCACATCGAGCATTTCATTGTCAAAACCTTACGCATACTGACCAATTCACTGGTCTCTACGTCCGAATCGCTCGGGTCATTTCAAAAAATCCCAAACAGACGTTCTAAGGTCTAACTAAACCGAAGAAACGTCGATCAGTTCAAACATTTCGATCATTTCAGTCATTTCGATCGTTTCAGTCATTTCGGTCATTCCAGTCATTTCGGTCATTTCAATCACCTCGGTCATTTCAAACATTTCGAATTATTCCAAAATTTCGTTCAGTTCAATCATTTCGATCATTTCAAACATGTCAATTACTTCAAATCATTTCGATCATTTCTTTCATTTCATGAAAAGTCGTGGTCACTCGTTCATGACACCACATCAAGCATTTCACTTTTCTAACCTTCCGCATACGGACCAAATTACTGGTCTCTACGTCCGAATCGTTCGGATCATTTCGAAAATTCCCAAACAGACGTTCTAAATTCTAACCGAACCGGAGAATTTCAATCATTTCAATCATTTCGATCATTTCAATCATTTCGATCATTTCAAACATTTCGATCATTTCAATCATTTCGATCATTTCAAACATTTCGATCATTTCAAATCATTTCATTTCATTTCATTTCAGTCACGAATCGCGCTCCGATTCGAATCTAGTTGCATCTCCGATGCACCGATTCGTTCCGGTGTGCCCCAGTTGTCGGCCTCATTTCAATACATGCTCCGGAGACGGAATCGTTCGCAGGTTCAGGCTCGGTTTTGATTCTTGTCTTCATCATGGCATATCATTTCTGGTCACTTATCACGCCCCGTTACGAATCCTGTCGCATTATACCGATGCACCGATTCGCCTCGGTACGCCCAGTTGTTTGGCCTCATTTCTATACATGCTCCAGAGACGGATTCTTTACCGAATCGGTGGGCCAGTCGTTGATTCCGGTCTCTGTCATGGTGTGTCACTTATTACGCTCCGGTTCTAATCCTGTCACAGATACATGCACCGATTCGTTCCGGCGTGCCCAGCTGCTTCGCCTCATTTCAGTACATGCTCCAGAGACGGGGTTCACCGTTGATTCTTGAGCGCAGCCATTTGATCCCTGTCTTTGTCATGGGCATCATTACGTTTCACCTATCACGCTCCGACACGAATAAATCACGCCTGTGCACTAATTCGTCTCGGCGTGCCCCAGGACAGGCCTCATTTCAGTACATGCTCCAGAGAACAGGGTCACTGTCGTTTCTTGAGCGCAGCCATTGACCCCTGTCTTTGTCATGGGTATCATTTTGTTTCATCTATCACGCTCCGACATGAATAGTCACGCTTATGCTCTAATTCATCTCGGCGTGTCCCAGGACTGGCCTCATTTCAGTACATGCTCCAGAGTCCGTTTCGTGCTCAGTCGCAAAATTACGGCATGGCGATTCGGGCCTCTGTCATGGCGGATTCACTCATTTCACTCATTTCACTGTCACCTCCTGCACCTCGGTTCAAACCCAGTTGTTTTACAAAATCGGGTTCTAGCCAAGGGGCCGTGCTCACTTGGCCTCATTTCACTAAATTGCCTCATTTCAGTACATGCTCCAGAGTCCGGCTCGCTGTCAGTTGCGCCGGTGACACGACCAAGCTGCGCCTCTGTCATGGCAGGTTCTCATCAAAGGCAACAATTCGTTTGTGTTTGTTCGTCTCATTCCATTTCATTTCATTTTTCATCTCAAAAAAAAAATGATGAGGATGAAGGAAAAAAAAAAAAAGGGCAATCGATGAATAGGGAATAGGGAACAACACACCTTGTCACCTCACGCAAGTCACTATTTAGCCATTTTTGTTTAAACAGGACAGAACTCTCAGCAATTTTACTTTCATGTTCTTAGGTCAGTCGAGTCACAGTAGGTCCACCCTGCACCAGTTTGGACGGTGCCTTCTTAGGTAAGGAACATATATACGAGAGTACGGGGGAGGAGGCGCACGAAAGCAGGAATGCCCCTCCTCTCTATTAGGTATGTATCCCATCAGAGATCACCAACGAGTGTTGCAATTAATGTCACCCTATATAGGTTCCGCTCAGAAGGAAAGACAACCCTAAACACAAGCTGATCCGACTAGGCCTGGACTATTCCAGCATGTCTCTAGCACCTCACAGCCCCGTTGTCCCCATCCCCAGCTTCAGAGGATGGCAGCCTGCGGTCCCTCAGGGCTTGGACCATTCCCAGGCTGACAGCGGAGTTGAGGCGTAGAGGCATTCCCTTCCCTGCGACTGCCCGGAAGGCCGAGCTCTTCAAACTCCTCTTCCCACCTTCAGCCGTGACGGACCCTGGAGTCCATCGCCTCTTCCATTACACAACTGCATGCGTTAGTGTCTTCCCTGGCTACCTCAGTCTCCGAGGTCCAGAATAGGGTAGCACTCCTGGAAACTCCACTGCCCGGCTCTTCTCCTGAACCAACGGCACAGGCAGTGGCTGTTCCTCCCACAGGTACCTCAGGAGGCGGGACCGTGGTTTACCCTTCCCATCTGGTTCCGGCCAATGTCAGGAAGGACATCCTGGAGGGCAAGGACGTCAATCTTGCCTCCCTGCTCATCTCCGTGCACGATCTCGCGGAGAACAAAGCGTACACATGGGGAGATGTCTCGGTGGTCCTCAAGGCCAAAGACCCCAAGCTGGACAGGAAACTCTCTGTAATCGAATTTACTTTGGCCTTTGGCATGCTGAGGGACGTCCTCTGCTCTGCCTCCCCCAACAGGAGGGTGGAGCTGGACCGGTACCTCCACTTGGTGGTGGATCTGGGCTACAAATACGGTGGCTTCGGATTTTATGACTATCATCGCTCCTTTTCTGCCAGAGCAGCCGCCAGATTTCGACAGTTTCAGATGCCAACTGACTGGAGCGTTGTAGACACAGAATTGTTCTGCCGCCACTTTGCGGGCTTACGTTCTCCCCTCTGTGCTATTTGTCAGTCAGCCACCCACACCGCCACTTGGTGTGCCATCTCTACGGCAGTTCGCCCCTCAGAGAACCCTTCAACCTCGGGTGCTGCTCAGGGTCAACAGGCCCCCGCACGCCTACCGCAGGTAGACAGGTTTGGGCGTCCGGTCAAAACCGTAGGTGGCGCGGCGATCTGTAATAACTATAATTACGGGTCATGTAACTTCAGCCAATGCAGGCTGCTCCACATCTGTACCCTGTGTCAAAGGGCTCACCCCAGGCTTACATGTGAGGTGAAACAATTCAAGAAAAAATGACTAAGCCGGGTCAACGTCTCCTGGCTTAGTTTCTACCTGGCAGGTCACCCCACTCCAATGCTGTCCATCTATCTGATGCAAGGCTTCACCCAAGGTTTTCATACAGGTCTCATATCTCTCCCCCATGTGACGCACGAGTGCCGGAATCTACGATCTGCAACCTTGGACGAACCAGCCATAGACCAGCTCCTGCAAGCCGAGCTAGATCGGGACTTTATGATAGGCCCTTTCACCCAGCCCCCCTTCAACACCTGGAGAGTCAGCCCTATCGGGCTTGTTAAGGGAAAGTTTTCAAATAAACTAAGATTGGTTTACGACTTGTCAGCGCCTTATTCCTCTTCTATTCCCAGTCTCAACTCCCTCATCCCCTCCAAGGAGTTTTCACTTAAATACGCCTCAGTGGACATGGCCATCCACGCCATACTAAAGACGGGTACAGGCACCTGGCTATCTAAAGCCGACATCGCGGATGCGTTTAAGCTCCTCCCCATTCACCCGTCCCTTTGGTGCTGGCACGGCATTAAGTGGAGGGACCGCTATTACTTTGCAACCAAACTGACCTTCGGGTCCAAGAGCAGTCCCTGGCTCTTTGATACTTTTGCCCAGGCACTTAAGTGGGTTCTACTACACGTAGCCCGATGTCGGGAGGTCATACATTATCTCGACGACTTCCTGTTGATCGAGCCACCCACTTCTCTGCCTGGGGACTTGGACAGATTGAGGGTAGTTTTTGGTAATCTGAATATCCCTATTGCAGAGCATAAGGTCGATGGTCCAGCGCAGGCCATTACTTTTCTCTGGGTTAATTTGGATACCAATACCATGCAGGCCAGCCTCCCCACGGACAAGCTATCTCGCATCAGGACCGTCCTGAGGGACTTCACCCATTCCCGGTCATGCACCAAGAAGCAGTTGCAGTCGCTCCTCGGCATGTTAAACTTCGCCATGCGCATCATTCCCCAGGGTCGCTCCTTCGTTTCCCGCCTACTAGCGCTACTGTCCCACACCCAGGATCCGGAGCAGGTCCTTAGCCTTGATACCGCCGCCATGGCGGATCTCTTCATGTGGGAAGAGTTTCTGTCATCTTGGAATGGCGTATCCCTGTTTATTCCATCGGTGTGCTCTCTCTCGCCCCAGGTGGTGACCGACGCTGCCGCCTCCACGGGCTTCGCGGCAATTTTTGGCCACCTATGGCTCACAGCTCCCTGGCCTCCCCAAATTTTGGCCATACCAGGCTTTTCCGAGACATCCTCACTGTTTGAGATATACCCCATAGTAGCAGCTGCGCATGTCTGGGGTCACAGCTGGTCAGGTCAGACCGTGGCGTTCTCTACAGACAATTTGGCCACAGCAGAGATTATCAATAAAGGCAGGTCCAGGTCTTTAACAATAATGTCCTTCCTGCGTCGGCTGGTCCAGCTCTCCTTATTACACCAATTTAACGTTTACTGCTCCTTCATCCCTGGTAGACACAACTCTGCTGCAGATGCTCTTTCACGGTTTAATCTGGTTTCATTTTTCAAACAGGTACCAGAAGCCGTGCCAACATCAGCACCTATCCCGGCCTGGTCTCAACTGACCCTGGACTAACCCCATACCTTCTAGCAGCAACAGACCTCATCAATCTATCACTCTCACGCAACACCCTCAAGGCATACCAGGCTGCCTGGAGGGCCTTCAACCGTTTTCTGACATGCCACCATACAGAGACATCCCGCATCAAACAAATCCTGGCCTTTGTCACCTACTGTCACTCAGAACTCGCTTTGTCACACAATACGATCCGGTTGTATCTAGCCGGTATTCAACACTTCACGTCGCTCCAAAACCCTTCTGAGCCCTCGGTATTCTCCTGCCATGCGGTACGCGCCGTCTTGCGCGGCATCCAGAGGCGGCAGCCGGTGTGCAGCACCAAACGTCTGCCGATCACAGGAGACGTTTTCAGAAAAATGTCAGACATCCTCGCCACGTCACCTTTTGGCCTACATCCTAGCATAGTCTTACAGGCAGCCATACACCTGGCCTTCTATGGTTTCTTACGGCCAGGAGAATTCACCTGTAGCAGCCCCATAGGACGCACGCTTCGCAAACACCACCTGGTCTGTTGCGGAGATCATTTTACCCTACACCTGGCAGTCTCCAAGACACAACAGACTGGCTCTGGTACGGATGTTCACTATTACAAAACTAATAACAGCTGGTGCCCAGTCTCTACTCTTACCCGCCTGTGGTCCCTGCTGGCCGATCAACCAGACACTAGTCCACTCCTGCCATTCCAGGCTAAACCCCTAAGTACGGCCCGGTTCATGGAACATGTTATGCCCCGTACACACGAGAGGACTTATGTCCGACAGACTTCCGCCGGAGTTCCGCCGGAGTTCCGCCGGAGTTCCGACGGAGTTCTGACAGACTTTTCGGCTGAACGGACTTGGCCACACACGATCACACTAAACTCCGACGGATTCGAACGTGATGACGTACGACCCGACTCGAATAAGGAAGTTCATAGCCAGTAGCCAATAGCTGCCCTAGCGTCGGTTTTAGTCCGTCGGAGTAGCATACACACGAGCGGAGTTTTCGAAGGGGACCGGGTCCGGCGGAGTTCCTTCGGGAAAATTTTAAGCATGCTTCATTTCTAAAGTCCGTCAGACTTTGGCGAATCAAAAGTCCGTTGCAGCCCACACACGATCGGATAGTCTGACGGACTCGGTCCTTCGGACTTTGGATGTTGAAAAGTCCGCTCGTGTGTACGGGGCATTAGAATTCTACTACGCATCCTCCATCTCAACCCGGCTCAGTACTCCGGACACTCATTCCGCATCGGGGCAGCCTCAACGGCCTCCCGGCAAGGAGTCCCGGATCATGTGATCAAAAAGCTGGGCAGATGGAAGTCTAACTGCTTTGCCCGCTATATCCCCAATCCACAAGTGGAGATGGCCCAGGCCTTTGCCAAGCTCACTGAGTAAATAAATCAAATCAATAAAGCACAATCCCTACCTGTATGTTTTTGCCCCCTTATTTTGGTATACCGTACGTTAGACCAAGGCACACTTTCAGGTCTATTTCAAGTGGTAAGTTTTATGTTAACCCTGTTTGTCATCCTTATCCGTACCAACCATAGGGCTCTGAACCATAAATAAGAAGGCCAGTATGGTGGCCTGAAATTATGGGAGGAGCCCGGAAGGGTATTTAACCAGCCCGTTCGGCTGTGCTCCTTGTCGGTTCCTGTGCGCGATACCCACCCTCCCATCCCCTTTCTAGGGCATTTCACAAAGCATCATACTCTTCACAAGAGTACTCATTTCACTTCATTTCATTTTCATTTCATTTTCATTTCATTTTAATTTCATTTATCCTCATTTCTTATCTAGGGTATGCCCCCTTATTTTGGTATACCGTACGTTAGACCAAGGCACACTTTCAGGTCTATTTCAAGTGGTAAGTTTTATGTTAACCCTGTTTGTCATCCTTATCCGTACCGGCCATAGGGCTCTGAACCATAAATATTAGTGTGTGATATTAAAATTATCATATGAGTTTAACAAATTTATTAATAAATATAGATATATTGAAACTAGTTTAGACAACCTTTGGTTGGAAATGAAATGCAGGTTAATGGGGAAATTGGTAAAAATGGGATTAGTATATATAAAGATAACAATTTTGAAATTTTACATTTATTGAGTGGAAAGAAAAAAAAAGATTAAGATGAAGTTGTTAATTTGAATACAGCTGCCATAATGTTTAACAAAGCCAAGATGGATGGGATACATAAAAAGTTTTTCTACAGAAATGAAATCTTAAAGTCTGATAATAACTTAATGTGCGGTCCATGATGTGAGAGTAAAAATAAATAAAATTTAAATATAACAGACCCATCACATCAAGTCCACACACCCTGTTAGGATAGATGCTGCCTGCAGCCAGTTGGTTTATAGTTTTTGATGGCCGAGTGCTTTCTGGTCCATCATACATATTGTTGGTCCTTTTGTTTTTATTTATTTTTATTTTTGAAATCCAAAGCAGAATGTGTGGATTGTGAAATAATTTGCCCCTTTTCCTTGTAAGTGCAGTGGGCATAAGTAGAAGAATATTTTGGATTTATCGACATCTCTGCATGACTGCAGGGTATTAAAAAAATAAGCAGACCAGGCGACTAAGGATGCTGCATTTACAGCTCTGGACACTTGCTGGGTCTGTGCAACTCACAGATTCCACCCTAGTTCTGGCCCAGTATAGCTGGGATTAATAATTAAACTTTCAGGACCCCAGAACGAGAAGAACAAGTGGTCCGAAGAGGGCAACTTCTTACGAAACAAGACTTTGGAAAAGGTGATCATTTATGTCTGCCAGACACTCTTTTCTCTCCAGCTTGACACATGGACCATGTCATCAGTCACAAGTAGTTATGGCTGCCTTAGTAAATGAGCATGGGTTGGAGCCAGGATTCTCCACAGTTGTTTTTATAACATACCACTTCTTGTTTTACCTGTTACCAAAGGTGTTACCAAAAGCTAAACATCCCTTCCAGAGATAACAAAAAGATATATCCAGATGCCCAAGCCAGGATCTTATGAGTATGTATTTTGTTTGTATGGACATGTTTTCTAGATGTCCAGTGGCAAATGCTACTGCAAAGGCCACAGTAAAAAGTGTTATCAGAAGTAGTTTGTAAGTACAGAGTGTAGATTCTACAGAGAGTTACAGAGGAAATCATTTTTTATAGGAGAGTCCTTACTAGAAGTTTTGAGGTTTTTTGAGACCCCCTACTGTCTACAATGTAGCAGACAAAGTAGAGTAAGAAACTAGAAAACTTTTGCCTGAATGTTTTCTTATATTTGATCAAGCCCCTAAGGGAATGTTGGACTCTCTCCCTATGGGATTTGGTTGGGGAGTGTGTTACTCACTTGCTTATATTTTGTCTCAGCAGCTAAAGTCCTCCACTCGGATCTCACAGAGAATGTTGCTGATCTTTTAAGGTTTTTGACAAACTCATTTATGTGTTTTCTCCCCAATTTCAGATCCTAAACATTTGGAAGGATCTAAAACTAAAGGTTTAAACCAGGTGACTTGTGGATTGTTAAGAGACATTTATATATAAGGAAATATTTGGAGACTAAATACAGCATCTATTTCATGTACAGTTTTTCAAAACTTGAAGGAAAAGTCACCTGGATCCAGACCAGACAGTGCAAAAATTACTAAATTAAAGAAATCTCTGTTTGATTTGTTTCCCTCTTGCGATCACAGTCTAGGGTACTTTTTGATTCAATTACTTTAATTGTAAGGGATATATATATATATTTGAAAAGTAGTTTAGCCATGTTGAAGTCATACCGTATTTGTCTTTTGTAGGTCTTCCCTTTTATGTAGAATTGTCTGTGTTTACATGTGCTGATAAGTCAGCATACCAACAATTAAGCTAGAAGGCCATTATGGCCACAGGAGTGTACAGCCAGTACTCTGTAAATATGTCTTATCAATCATTTGTTTTTCACAATGAAAAGTCATTTTGTAATGAAAAAATCTACTCCGCTATTATTTTCTCCACAATGGAGTTTTTGCCTCTTTGGCCAGGACTACCTCCACCTAAGCGTGTGGAGGTTCCAGGTTAAAGGTGATAGCAGGTATGGTTAGTGATCAAAATATTGATCAAAAGAGAGGACACTGTAATGGAAATTTGTAGGTTCTGTATATAATTGTATTCTATTTTATATGTATTGCACGATGCCCTCACTGTGCACACAGCATTAATAATGTTTTCCAGTACATGTTTTGCATTTTTTCGAGTTCTGATTAGAATTAGCCTGTGTATGTAACGCCCTTTGTTACCATAAACGTACAATTGTAATATTAGTGTGATACCTACGTAATCATGTGTATAAAAACCTTCAAATGCGTCAAAATAAAGGAGAACAGTTATTTGGGAAGATGCTGAGTGTATCTTTTGTGTCTGTTCCCTACTGCAGTAGTTATTATTAATTTGGAATCACTAACCAATATGAGGATAGGAGTTGCCTATCTATAAAATATCCATTTCAATAGTAATAAACAAACATTGAGCTTTAACCTAACTTTGTTTCAGAAGATGTGTGTTATGAGGTTGGAAAAAAAACATGTGAGGTGATATTGGTCACCCTAACAATGTTCTTTCAGATCAGTCTAATTTTTTACCGCTTCCCACCTCAGATCAGCTCAATTCCTGCCCCTTCACACCTGAGATAAGTCCCAATTCCTTCCTCTTCACACCTAAGAACAGTCCCAATTCCTGTACCTTTACACCTGAGATCAGTCCCAATCCCTGTACCTTCCCCTTCACACCTGAGATCATTCCCAATTCCTGTACCTTCCCCTTCCCACCAGAGGTCAGTCCCAATCCTTTCCACTTCACACCTGAGATCAGTCCCAATCCTTGTACCTTCTCCTTCCCACCTGAGATCAGTCCCAATTCCTGTACCTTTACACCTGAGATCAGTCCCAATCCCTGTACCTTCCCCTTCACACCTGAGATCATTCCCAATTCCTGTACCTTCCCCTTCCCACCTGAGGTCAGTCCCAATCCTTTCCACTTCACACCTGAGATCAGTCCCAATCCTTGTACCTTCTCCTTCCCACCTGAGATCAGTCCCAATTCCTTCCCCTTCACACATGAGATTAGTCCCAATTCTTTCCTCTTCACACCTGAGATCAGTCCCAATTCCTTCCTCTTCACACCTGAGAACAGTCCTAATTCCTTCCCCTTCACACCTGAGATCAGTCCCAATTCCTTCCACTTCACACCTGAGATCAGTCCCAATCCCCGTACCTTTCCCTT
Source organism: Lithobates pipiens (assembly GCF_037356315.1). Lineage (NCBI taxonomy): Eukaryota > Metazoa > Chordata > Amphibia > Anura > Ranidae > Lithobates > Lithobates pipiens. The sequence continues at coordinate 196,166,554 of NW_027507790.1, forward strand.
CCCATCTGATGCCAGTCCCAATTCCTTCTGAAATGGATAAGAACTACAAATTAATTCTTGGTTATCTGCTGCTATTTCTAATTAAAAAGTATAAATGTGCATGCACATTAGAAGTAAACACTCTCTGAGATACGTTCAGCTCGGCTACTTCTAACTTCTAATTTATTGGTGGGCAGTGTTAACATTTTATACAGAAAGATACGTCATTGCTATGTCAGTCCAACTGGCACATCTTATTGGTTACAATACAAGAGAAATGAAGAAACTTGATGCTTGAAGTTTGGTTGAAGCTGGTTTTCTTATCTCAAATGAATTCTTCTAACGCGGGGGATGTAGGGTATAGACGCCATCTTACCTCCGAACAGAGAGTCAATCTGTATGCTACATAATAATAAGTAAGGAGCATAGGAACATGTATACACATAAGCAAATAGACATTTTCTGATTATCATTATGTACATTAGATTCCTTAACAGTCCCCCCTAAAATGTCTATTTTCTTCTGTCCCTCATCTAAAGGTCCTCCTCACCTTGCCCATTCTCCTCAGCAACTCTTTTTAAGCTGTATATAGAGTTAGGCAGCAACTAGTTCACTACCCCCCACGATACAGCTGGAGAAGGGCAATCAGGTGCTATCTACCCCTATAACCCTAGAGGATTGTGAGATTATGGGCAGGGAGTGACTGTAGAGGAGGGAAGGGTTTGTCATCCTCCATCATAAGAGGGTCCTCTTCTTCTTGGTGGAGAAATGTAGGTGGGCTGTTGTCTACAGCCTTGCTCATTAACTTCTTTACGAAAGGTAGAATACAACATACAATCGGGGCTAAAAGAACCAGGATTATTAGTACCGTTACCCCTATCTGGGCGAGCACCTTCTGCCACCCACTCATCCAGCTAAAATATTGATCCCATGGATCTGTAATACCGGAGTTCTTCTTCAACTCCAATGACAAATCTTCTAATTTCTTTATAGCTAAAGTTACTTTACCATTTGGGCCGGTATTATCAGGAATGTAGGTGCAACAGATTCCCGTTTTTTTCTATGATTTTACAGACACCTCCTTTCTCAGCTAACAGCATGTCTAAGGACATCCGATTCTGGAATGTCGTGTAGGAAGTGGGGGGTAACTGGTCAGCAATTCCCTGGAGGGCATCTTTAGTGTAATTCACAAATCTTTGTTGGTTATAGTATATGTAATTGATCCAATCTACATTCTTGTTCACAGTTATTATGGGGATTAAAGACTCAAAACCAACTTTTACCTGATCCCTGGCTTTGAATTCATCAGGGACCCCCCTTGGAACTCCTATAGCATCTATGTACACATGAGGGTCAAAGCTTCCGGAGAGAGCTGCTCGCTTCCTCCTCTGACTGTGTGCTGGGTCAGTGTATGTATCAGGAGTATCTTCTGCTTGGATATGGAGGGGCATAATGACCTTTTCAAGGGCACATTCACCGGTCCAGATACCCTCTAATCTGGTCCTATGTTCCAACCCACTGTCCCTCCCAGGAACCACAATTCTGTCCCCAGTAACTGTAAAACATACATATATATCCTTACCATCAAGGATGTCACTGTACCAATGGCATTGCCATGAAAGAGTCAAACGGACAAGGTACTATGTCACAGTAATCAAAGGTAAAGGTGGTCACATGTGTACCTGAAGAGTTATACCAAAATGTAATTATGTTATCATTTTTTTTGTGATGACCACCTCCTGGGCCTCCCCCCTAGACCAAACAGAAAAAGGATATGCAGCATGGTCGTCATGAAGTGGGCGGGATCTTGTCCTTGGGGGTGGAGCTTTCTTGCAGTGGGAAGCATGTATTCAGGTATTCTTCCCGGCCAGTTCGACTGAGGTGGCTGTGGTCAGCAAAACTTGGAATGGACCATCATATCTGGGTTCAAGAGAATGTTTTCTCACAAATTTCTTTACCAGCCCCCAATCTCCAGGCAGTAGTTGGTGTGTTCCTGTATCTAATTCAGGATCTGGAATGGAAGAAAACACCTGGACATTTGGGTTAATTCTCGTGATAATGCGGTTACATAATTAGTCAACACATCAGATTGCAACTGTAACTGTTGTGGAAAGTGACAGCCAAGTCTGGGGCTGAACCAAACTAAATTTCATAAGGGGATAGGGCATATTTCCCCCGGGGTGTGTGTCTGACACTGAACAGGGCAATGGGCAAACTGTCTGGCCGACTCATGTTAGTCTTTTGGGCCATCTTTAACATCCTGTTTTTCTAGTGTCCCTTTTATCCTCTCTACCTTCCTGCTACTTTGAGGGTGGTAAGGGGTGTGTAGAGCCAACTGAACCCCCAGTGCTGCCCTAATCTTTTGTAAGGGTTACTGTGAAGGCTGGGCCTGATCGCTCTCTATCACCTCTGGGACCTCAAATCTACATACTATCTCACTCAGTAGTTCCTTAGCTGTGGTCCTGGCAGTCATGTCCACCTCCACTAGGGCGTATTCGAATCTGTCACTCCTTTGGCATTTGGGAGTGATCAATTTGTATCCTCTGGAAGGGGGTATAGAGCTTTTGCCAGGTGCTTCTTCTGTGCCTTTTCTGTACATTCTGGGTTACATTTGTTGCAGATAGTGCATGATCTGCAGAAGTTGTTGGTCAATGGAGTAATTCATAAGTTCATAAGAGTCTTTGTCAAGTGGGCAGCTCCATTTGCCCATTGCACCATGGCTGGGTACATACTCCTGGGTAGACAAGGCTTCTTGTTGCACTCGAATAGTCCATCTCTGAGAGTTGCTCCTCTCCGTTTCCAGCTTTCCTTCTCATCCAGACTTGCTGCTTCCTGTAATTCTTTCAGATAAACTCTGTCCACTGGGAGAGTCTGTAGGGTAAGCACGGAGTGGTCTTCTTCTACCACCCTGCTGTCCACTTCCCCTGGACCACTGGCTGTCTGTTTGGCAGCTGAATCGGCTAGATTGCCTCGAGCTTCCTTCGAGTTGTTTGTCGTGTGCTTTACTTTTAGACTAGTCACTTGGGTCGGGAGAAGCAGGGCGTCCATCAAGTCCTTGATGGCTGAACTATGTTTCACAGGTGTTCCTTCAGCCGTCAGGAACCCTCTGTCCTTCCAGATAACACCAAAATCATGGGCAAGGCTGAAAGCATATCTTGAGTCCGTATGAATGTTGGCTCTTTTTCCCTCTGCCAATTTACATGCTGTAGTAAGTGCTTGCAGCTCTGCCACCTGTGCAGACATCACCGGTGGTAAGGTTTCAGTTTGGAGAACCGAGTTTTCAGTGGTGACCTGGATCCTGCAGGGGTATTTCACTCACGGTGGGGAGATGCGTGGTTTCCAGCCGCATTAGTTCGATGCAGTCATGGGGTGACAAATCAGGACTCGACTCCTCCTGTCCCCCCTCGAGAAGTGGAAGAAGGGTGGTAGGTTTCAGTGTTTGACAACGTTATAGAGTAATGCTGTCTAGAAGGTAGGAACTCAGGAGTCTCAAGTGTCTGGCAGTGGACGGATGTTTCGGCTGGATCTTGGTTGAGTATGGGAGCAATGTCATGGGGAGCAAGCAGAATAAGGCAGAGTCCGAGAGCCAAGTCCAAAGTTTTGTCAAACAAGGCTTGCACAGCAAAGACAGCTCACAGACACAATGGGCCTCCTCTTACTATCGCATCCAGCTGACAGGAATAATATCCTATAGGGCGTAGGCAGATGCCGTGTGATTGGATGAGTACACCTGTAGCATGTCCCAGATGTTCGGATACAAAGGGCTTGAACGTTTTGTCGTAGTCTGGGAGCCCTAGCTCCAGAGATGGTGTGCTTGAAGGCCTCAAAGTTGGATATTGCTTCAGGAGACATCTGGAAGGGGTCTGCTTTCAGGGTATCATACAAAGCTTGCATCAGTATGGAGCCTTCTAGAATCCATGCTCTGCAATACGAAATTAGTCCAAGGAAGGAATGAAGGGGCTTCTGGCCTTGTGGCAGTGGGATGTCAGAGATTGCTTTCACCCTGTCTTCAGTGAGGTGTCTTGTCCCATGGGACAAGACAGTGTCCAAGAACAATTACAGATGTTGAGCACCACTGCAATTTGGGCTTTGAGGCTTTGCAGCCCTGTTTGGCAAGATAGCACAACTGGCTTTCTGAGGTGACTTCAACAGTGGGTAAGTCAGCTGCACAGTGGAGAAGGTCATCAACATATTGGAGGAGAATCACTTCCAGGTGATCCTCTTGTTATGTGTCAAGGATGATAGCCGTAGCATTTGCAAACTAGCTTGGAGAGTTCTGTGCCCCTTTTGGCATAACTGCCCAGGTATACTGTTTCTTTTCGTGGGAGAAGGCAAAGAGGTACCTGCAGGAAGGATGCAGGGGTACACTGTAGAATGCATTTGCCAGGTCCACCACAGTGAAGTACTCAGCCATTGGAGGTACAGCTGATAATAAGGTATGTGGATTTGGCACAATTGGGGTGTCCAACACTGTGACTTCGTTAATTGCTCGCAGATCCTGCACCATCCTGTATCTGTCAGGTTCTCCCTTAGGTGTTTTCTTCTTGACAGGAAAAAGAGGTGTATTACATGGTGAGGTACAGGGGATCAAGGCCCCATTCTGGACCAAGGCAGCTACATGTTTCGAGATAGCTTCTGATTGAGCCAACTTAAGTGGGTATTGTGGTTTCCGGGGCAATGATGCGCCCTCTTTGAGCTTGACTGAAACTGGTGGCACCATTAAGTGACAGTTGTCTTCCGGTCCTGTGGATCATAGACACGCAGGGATTCTGTCAAGTACTTCCTGTGGTATTGAACTTGGAGTTATTGCTCCATGAAGTGTCATCATAAGAGGCAGAGAACACAAGGCAGATGAGTCTTACAAGGATAGGGTAACTTCACCCCCCCTTCAGGTGTGAAAATGATTGACGCCTGTAGTCTGGACAGCACATCAGCTCCTTGTAGATTCAAGGGACATGTAGAGGACACCACAAATCTGGTAAGCAAATCAGGAAATGTCCCCACTTGGAGAGGCTCAGTGAGTGGACTGGAGCGGGGCACCCCATCCACTCCCACGCAGGAAACATCAATAGTGGAAAGGAAAGAATTATCAGGCAGGTCCTCAGCCCTCAACACACTCCTGGCTGCACTCATGTCAATGAGAAAAGTGGTAGGTTTTCCTTGTATAGGTAACGTGACCTTTGCTAGGGGTCCCCCAGTCTCATTTGAGGACACTGTCATAAGGGGTGACACAGGTTTTCTCATTTCCTAGCATGAGTTGGGGCGTGGTGGTGGAGGTTCATGTCCATGTTGCCCTTCACGGGGATCCCTGTCTTGTCTCGGATGTCTTGGAGTTCTGCATGCTCTTCTGGTGTGACCCCGCTTCCCACAGTTGTAACAGATGATCTTTTCCCTGGTATTGGGCAGTGGTGGTGGACGAGTGTAGGCAGGATCTTCGTCTTTGTTACCATGAGGGGCGTTGGTTTTTTTCCTTTTTGGTTTTCTATCCCTCTGGCCACCAACAGTAAATCGGACATTTTCATTGAGCGATATTCAGGGCAGGCCACCATCAAGCTTTTTCTGATATCCTCTCTGAGTCCTGAGACAAAAGCAAATAATAACACGTGTGTGTGTCTTTTCATAGAGGGAGAAGCCCAGGTCATCAAAGGCCTATATGAGTCTAGCATGATACTTCTCCACAGACTCCCCGTTATCTTGGGCAATATCTTGGATTGTGGTGGTCTGATCTGCCAATTTCTCCTTTTCCCAGTCGCGGAGTTGTGCACAGAACTCCAAGCCTAAGGTGTAAGAAGTGGCACTTGTCAGGCAGACATCATAGTAGGGCCGCCTGCATAACCGGCCAAAAGACATGTCCTGCTTTAATTTGGCATAGGCTGATCAAGTCTCTCCAGGCAGCTTAATAAGTTTCTTGTATCTGCACTATCCTGCGGTAGAAGGGCATTGGCTGTTTCTCTGGGTCAGGCAGACTTGTCACTAAGGTTGCTGCTTGTGATGGGGTAAAAGCGACATACATCACCGGTGCCCCTTCTGGTAACCGAGACTGGTGTTGGGGCTGGGGCTGAGAATGGGCACTGTTTCTCATGGTTGTCAGCATATGTTTGAGATCCTCTCGGAACTGTGAGTCCGGAGCCGGATTAGGGGTTAAATCAGCAGGTGGCCTTGCTGCCTGTTGTTGGTCTTCCCACTCGGACGCTTCTTCATCATTAACATATCCGGCCTGTGAAGGTAGTGCTTCCATATTAGGGAAGACAGGTGTGTGGTAGGAACCATCCTGGTTTAAAACGGGAAGAACTGGTTATATGCCATGGCTGGGCCTATTGGGTGTACCAAGATGGCCGCCGGCAGGAAGTGCACTGGGCTGTGCCTGAAGTGAGGGCTTGGGTGTACCAAGATGGCCGCCTGGGAGTGGTCACAGTGGGTTGTGCTCGGGTTGGGGTGGTGAGAAGGGAGTGGGCATTAGGCGGATGGCAGGGTTGTCCCTCTCTTCCTTCGTTCCAGTTTTTTGTATATGGGGGCGGTACAGCCACATTATCAACTCTGTGATACACATACATAGTACAATTTGCATCTTTCTTGATTTCCTCTTCTATCCAACCCTCTTTGCAATGCCCTTGCCATCCTGAACCATGCTTCTGCCACATCCCATAAGCCATTATCATACAGAGCGCCCCTTTGTTCTCTTATCAGCACACGCCATTCCTCTGCTTCTTGCAACATCTTCTCTTCTCTTCTAATATCACATTCTAGCATTCCCTTCTCTCTCTCTCTCTCTCTCTCTCTCTCTCTTTCAGCGGACGGCTTAAGAGGAGAATACAGGCAACAAATTGGTTAATACTCCTCTGACTGCTGTCTTATCAAAGAATTCCTAGGGTGGGGGCTCGCATCCCTGCGAGAGATCTGTCTCCTCGCACACTCCTGACTGTTCTCTTCCAGGGTCAAAACTAGCACGTCAGAGGTGGTGTGGAGCAGTGGCTTATGGCCCAACTGAATCTCCAGGTAGCCACCTTCTCTCACCGTCACCCTCTTCGTGTATGGCAAACAGTAATCGACAAATACACTCAGTACAGGACATGACACCTGACACTCTTTGAACTGCAAAGATAGCTCTCGGGAAAAGCTCACCTGAGTCACAAGACTGCCAAATTCCAGCTAGCCTTCGTTCAGTCTGCCCAATCTGCAGCTGAGATTAACCCTCAAGGAAAGCTTTCCCGAGCAGAACATTTATAGACGTTTTGCAAGACTGCCACTTCCGCAAGCCTTCTTTCAAACTGCCCTAATTCACAGCTTGAGATTAACCCTCAGAGGTCCTACACAGCCAACCTCGAGTAACCCCGTCTATAAATGCCTGCAGAATTCCACCCCACCACTAGAGGTAGAATCTAGGGGTGAGGATGGACACACGCCTGCAGCTGCACTTTCAGTCTGCTAAATCTGCAGTCCTTCAGAATGACAGACACTGAACAGATAATAGTCAGCAGAAAACCATTAGCAGGTTCGTTAAAACAGCTCCAGGCGAGAAATAAGTTACCTGACTCTTTGAACAATTGAAAGGAGCCAACAAGACAAAATCAACCGGCTCAACCAGAGAAGTCGTACAAATGGTAAGGATAAATATGCTTACCGTACTGTTAGGGCTGCGCGCTTAACCCCCTTCTCTGATCTGGCCAGCTGTTCAGTTCTGGAATGCGGTCTCCCTTCGATTGTGGCCTGAAGCCCCACACATTTGGGCGCCAGTTGAAATGGATAAGAACTACAAATTAGTTCTTGGTTATCTGCTGCTATTTCTAATTAAAAAGTATAAATGTGCATGCACATTAGAAGTAAACACTCTCTGAGATACGTTCAGCTCGGCTACTTCTAACTTCTAATTTATTGGTGGGCAGTGTTAACATTTTATACAGAAAGATACGTCATTGCTATGTCAGTCCAACTGGCACATCTTATTGGTTACAATACAAGAGAAATTAAGAAACTTGATGCTTGAAGTTTGGTTGAAGCTGGTTTTCTTATCTCAAATGAATTCTTCTAACGCGGGGGATGTAGGGTATAGACGCCATCTTACCTCCGAACAGAGAGTCAATCTGTATGCTACATAATAATAAGGAGCATAGGAACATGTATACACATAAGCAAATAGACATTTTCTGATTATCATTATGTACATTAGATTCCTTAACACTTCCTCTTCACACATGAGATCAGTCCCAATTCCTTCCTCTTCACACATGAGATCAGTCCCAATTCCTTCCTCTTCACACATGAGATCAGTCCCAATTCGTGTATCTTCACACCTGAGATCAGTCCAAATTCCTGCCCCTTCATACGTGAGATCAGTCCCAACTCCTGCCCCTTCATACCTGAGATCAGTCCCAACTCCTGCCCCTTCACACCTGAGATCAGTCCCAATTCCTGTACCTTCACACCTGAGATCAGTCCCAATTCCTGTACCTTCACACCTGAGATAAATCCCAATTCCTGCACCTTCACACCTGAGATAAATCCCAATCCCTGCACCTTCACACCTGAGATAAGTCCCAACTCCTGCACATTCACACCTGAGATAAATCCCAATTCCTGCATATTCACACCTGAGATAAATCCCAATTCCTGCACCTTCACAATTGAGATAAATCCCAATTCCTGCACATTCACACCTGACATCAGTCCCAATTTCTGCACATTCACACCTGACATCAGTCCCAGTTGCTGCCCCTTCATACCTGAAATCAGTCCCAATTCCTGCAGCTTCACACCGCAGATCAGCCTCAATTCCTTTGTTTTCACACATCAGAAAAGCCTAAATTCCAGGACCTTAAAACCTCAGATCAGCCCCAATTCTTGCACCTTCAGAACATACAAAAGGCATTGCAGTTGGCAGCTCACAGGTGTCAAAACAGCAGTAGGAACCAGAAAAAAAAAAAAAGACCGAAAATTCTGAAAAAAAAAGAATTTTTCTTTGTTTCTGTGATAAAATTATGCAAATTATTCATTTTTCTTCATACATTTTGGCCACAATTTATACTGCTACATATCTTTCGTAAAAATAACCCAAATTAGTGGATATTATTTGGTCTTTGTGAAAGTTAGAGAGTCTACAAGTTATGGTGTGAATCATACAAAATTGATCACATCTGATGTAATGGTGGCCTTTCTAATTTCTTGCGACCTGAACAAGCCAGGAAAGTACAAATACCCCCCAAATGACCCCTTTTTTGAAAGTAGACATTCCAAGGTATTTAGTAAGAGGCATGGTGAGGTTTTTGTCATTTTTTCCCACAATTCTTTGCAAAATGTAGATTTGTTATTTTTATTTTTTTTCCACAAAATTGTCATTGTAATAGGTTATTTCTCTCACATGTCATGTGTATACCACAAATGTCACCCCAAAATAAATTTTGCTACTCCTCCCGAGTATTACGATACCACATGTGTGGGACTTTTTCACAGCCTGGCCACTTAGAGAGGCCCAACGTGCATGGAGTACCGTCACGTGTTCTAGGAGCATAAATTACACATCTAAATTGTTGACTACCTATTACACTTTTGAAGGCCCTGGAGCACCAAGACAATGACACATGGCAATGATGTGGCACTGATGACAGATGTCACTGATACGTGGTACTGATGACACGTGCCACTGATATGGCACTGATGACAGATGCCACTAATACAGGGCACTGATGACACGTGACACTGATGACAGATGGCACTAATATGTGGCACTGATCACAGATGGCACTTATACATGGCACTGATGACACGTGGCACTAATATGTGGCACTGATGACAGATGGCACTAATACGTGGCACCGATGACACGTGACACTGATGACAGATGGCACTGATACATGGCATTGATGACACGTGACACTGTTAACAGATGGCACGAGACACTGACAGGTGGCACTGATGACAAATGGCACTGATACGTGGCACTGATGACAGATGGCACTAATATGTGGCACTGATGACATGTGACACTTATATGGCACTGATGACAGATGGCACTATGTGGCACTGATGACACGTGGCACTGATGTGGCACTGATGACAGATGGCACATATACGTGGCACTGGGGACAAATGGCACTGGGGACAGATGGCACTAACAGGTGGCAGTGGGGGGCAGGTGGCAGTGGGGGCAGGTGGCAGTGGGGGCAGATGGCAGTTTATTTTACTTTTTTTTTTTTTTTACTTACGGCCGCTGCAACCGTTCATCTCTCCCTCCTCAAATGCTGTCTGTGTGAGGAGGGAGAGCGGCGCTGAAAGATGATCTCATATGTTTACTCTCATTGGACACACGACGATCGCACTGTAAACGGCCGCTGGGATTGGCCGTTTACAGCGATCTGTGACAGGCTGTGTCCGAGGGACACGGCCGGCACAGAACTTCCCCGATGGGCGCATTGCGGAAGTAAATAGAAGGTCGTCCAGGGACGCCCTCCCGGCAGGTAACGTCCGTGCTGTAGCCGTCTTTCGGCTATAGCGTGGGCGGGAAGTGGTTAACCACTTGCCACCCGCCCTATTACAAATTGACGGCGGAAAAGTGGTTTCATAATCCTGACCGGACGTCATATGACGTCCTCAGGATTATGAGCCGCTGCGCGCCCCCGGGGGCGCGCATCGCGGCGATCGTTGTTGCGGGGTGTCAGTCTGACACCCGGCAACTACGATCTCGGTAAAGAGTCTCCGACGGAGACTCTTTACCATGTGATCAGCCGTGTCCAATCACGGCTGATCACAGTGTAAATGGGAAGAGCCGGTGATCGGCTTTTCCTCACTCGCGTCTGTCAGACGCGAGTAGAGGAGAGCCGATCGGCTGCTCCTCTGACAGGGGAGGGTCTGTGCTGATCGATTATCAGCACAGCCCCCCCGAGGATGCCCACGCTGGACCACCAGGGACGCCACCAGACCACCAGGGATGCCCAGGACAAGGTATGCCACCCTAGACCACCAGGGATGCCAGTCAGCACAATGGATGCCAATCAGTGCCCATAATGGATGCCAATCAGTGCCCACAATGGGCATCACTGATTGGCATGCATTATTGTTTGGCACTGATTGGCATCCATTAGTACAGTATAACACCAATGCCGCCTATGAGTGCCCACCTGTGCCGCCTATGAGTGCCCACCTGTGCCACCCATCAGTGCCCACCCATGCCCATCTGTGCTGCATATCCATGCCCATCTGTGCCGCCTATCCATGCCCATCTCTGCCGCCCATCTATGCTAATCCGTGCCAGCTATCAGTGCCAATTTGTGCCACCTATCAGTGTCCATCCGTGTCGCCCATTCGTGTCGCCCATCCGTGTCGCCTATCAGTGTCGCTTATCAGTGTCCATCAATGCCACCTCATCAGTGCCACTTCATTGGTGCCCATCAGTGCCGCCTTATCAGTGCCCATCAGTGTAGCCCCATCAGTGCCCATCAGTGAAGGAGAAAACGTACTTATTTACAAAGTTTTGAAACTGAAACAAAAAAAAAAACATTTTTTTTTCTAAATTTTCGGTATTTTTTTATTTGTAGCGCAAAAAATAAAAACCGTAGAGGTGATCAAATACCACCAAAAGAAAGCTCTATTTGTGGGAAAAAAATGATAAAAATTTCATTTGGGTACAGTGTAGCATGACCGCGCAATTGTCATTCAAAGTGCGACAGCGCTGAAAGCTCAAAATTGGTCTGGGCAGGAAGGTGTTTAAGTGCCCTGTATTGAAGTGGTTAATAATCGTTGCCCACAGAGTTAGTTATAAAGGAGTATTGCTTTATAAATGGCTTTCTGAGCAATGCTTAATAACTGTCTTTTTAAGTACTGCAAAGCCGACTGACTGTGAAAAATGCATCATATCTGGCGTTGTAAAAAATGCATTATATCTGGCTTTGTGAGCAATATTTATAACTGGCTTTGTGAGCAATACTTTATAACTGGCTTTGTGAAAAATGCGTTTGTAGCGGCGGCTCCTGAAGGGCATGTTAAAGTTATGCCTGAACTGCAGTTTGGTTTGGGTACAATTGTCTAAATTAGACTTCAGCATCAGACTAACTGGACCGTGAGATAATCAGCCTGGCCACAGAAGGCACTGTCTCTTTTGGCAGGCATGGGACTATGGTCTGGTTAGGTGCTTAAGTTACTCTCTCTCGGAGCCCGCCCAGTGGGAGTGGCGCTCTCGTTGTGCTTTCTGGGAGAGGGTATTTAAGATGCGGACGTCACATGGTTCAGGGTTCCGGTCCAGAATGATGTACTGACTTCATGGTCCTGGTCCTCCTGACCAGCCCCTAGGAAGCCTATGGCCTGGGGTGCGGATCCACCTGATCTTGATGTCTCAGGGCTGGCTAGTCCGAGGCAAGGAAATTAAAGGAGGATTCTGTGGTGGTTGGGTGCCATCTCCAGTTTGGGAGAGACCCAGTGACTTCAAGCATTCCAGGGGAGGTCTCTTCAGAAGAAGACCGCGTATGGGTTGGTTTCTTAGTAAGAGCCTGGAAGGGCTGAAGTACCCAAGAGAATCCGGTCTCGTGGATATCGCCAAGCTGGCTGAAAGATCCAGGTATCCTACAAGTGTTCTTCAAGTTTAGTTTTCCTATGTGTTCTACAACAACGTCTGTGGCAAAGATATTATCTTGTACATTCTACAACAATGTCTGTGGCAGAGACTTGTTCCTGAGTAAGCACCTTGTTGGCTGCTAGGCCTTGTGAGAGAAGGACTGTCCAACTTGAGTGAACATTCAGTTGTGAATGGCTATTCTCTGGATGCAGTCAAAGTAAACAAGTTCTTCAACATTTTGACTTTGACACTAAGGCCGCGTACACACGGGCGGATTGTCTGGCCAACTAAGTTCGTCAGACAATCCGACAGACAGTCCGTTCAACTTTTGAATGAACGGACTTGACCACATACGATGAACAGACAGTCCGCCGAAAGCTTGCGCGATGACGTGTACGGCACGTACGACGGGACTAGAAATTCGACGTCCAATACACTGCAATGCAACCTTCGCCGTGTAAATCCTTTCTGAGCATGCGCCAAACTTAGTCCGTCGAACTAGCCTACTCACGAGCGGATTGTCCGCTGAAACCAAGTTTGGACGGACTGTATTACGGAAATTCCGAAAGACTAAGTCCGTCAGACTGTCCGCTGAAAAAATCAGCTGAAACCCACACACGAGCGGATTGTCCGCTGAAACACGGTTCAGCGGACTAAGAGTGACAGACAGTCCGCCCGTGTGTACGCGGCCTAAGAGTATCTGTCAGTCTCTCGAGTTACTGGAAAAAAGAAGATAAAACTGCGCTACGGGAAAAACCAATAGTATTGAACGGAAGCTGCAATTCAAATGTACACCAAAAATACACCAAACAGAAATAGAAAGAAAAAAGAACTGCGCTAACCACAAATACCCAATACGATTAGGGTATATAGAAGTGCCAGACCCACACTGTGGGTCTTAGTATCTGATGTCTCTAAGGCCACCTCCAAAGTGTAGTGTAAACCATATACGGATAAATGCAATTGAATACAAAAACAAACCATAGATACGTGTCAAATAATGTGAATTCCCCAAACACAGTATAAGTATAACAAACTCTGTGTATGAACCCCTAAACCATAAAATGAGAATATGAAAAAAATATTTGCTATTAAGCATAAATGGGCTATCAAAAGAATATATATTTGTGTTTAGAGACACTCTATATAATGTCCATATAGTCATGTGTCAAAAAAAATATAATAATAATGGAATGTCCATATAGTGAACAAACACCAGTGAAGCAAAAATTCAAATGAAGTACGGCAGTGAAGAAAAAGTTCCAAACAGCTGAATTACAGATACACGAATTGAAAATCTTCTCCAAAGATGTGGTGTGCTTATCCCATCACCGAATAAATGAATTGGCTCCTTACCAGATCCAAGCGACCCCCCGTTACAGAGGGTCACCACAAGCAGCAGCAGTCAAAGGGTATCCGGATAACACTTCCTCCTCAGGTGATCACGAATCTTCCACGCGATAGGGTTATGGCTGTCACTCACTCCCAACTCGACATGTACCTCCTCTGCCGCCAGATCCAGCAACGTCTCCTCTCTGAGACCCGAGTTACTGGGCCATCTACCACAGGACACCCCTAGACATGAAACGAGGAGAGCAGAAGGTAATGGTAAGCCCAAATCTAACCAGCAGCTCTTTCAGGGGTAGTGCTACACGTTATAACTGGCTTTGCGGTACTTAAAAAGACATTATTAAGCATTGCTCACAAAGCCAGGTATACAGTAAAGCAGTACTCTTTTTTTTTATAACTGACTTTGTGAGAAATGCATTAAATCTGGCTTAGCGAGCAATACTTTATAACTGCCTTTGTGAAAAATGCCGTATAGCTGGCTTTGCAGTACTCACAAAGCCAATTATAAAGAATTGCTCACAAAGCCAGATATAATGCATTTCTTACAATGCCAGTACAGAGTGGACAGGAGTGTACAGTACAAGGCGGGCAGGAGGGTACAGTACAGGGGGGGCACAATACAGATTGGGCAGGTGGGAACAGTGCAGGGCAGGCAGGAGGGTACAGTGCAGGGCAGGCAGGAGTGCACAATACAGAGTGGGTACAGTGCAGGGCAGGCAGGTGGGTACAGTGCAGAGTGGGCAGGTGGGCGCAGCGCAGAGTAGGCAGGTGGGTGCAGTGCTGGCAGGTGGGTGCAGTGCAGTTCAGGGTGGGCAGATGGACGCAGTGCAGGGTGAGAGGGCACAGTGCAGGGCAGGCAGGAGGGCACAGTGCACAGTGGGCAGTATTTTATAATACAATACTGTTCTGACGAGAGAGGAGATGGAGGAGGGAGAGTACAGCAGAGCCTGCACCTCCTCCAAAATAACAGGCTTCCGATATTTTTAAGCACACCCTCCCCCTTGCCCCCTGTAATGACGCCACTGCTTACACAACCTGTAAAAACCCCATCCACCGCCAGCATGGCCCTTCAGTTTGAGCCAGTCCCGTGGCTACTTAGGGAGAGGATTGCTGCAGTATTGAGTAGCTGCAATGATAACCCCCAACTAAGCATTGGTGTCAATGGCTGTAATAATAATAAAAAACTACTATACTGACAGTGGCTGTAATAATAACCCTCAGCATTGGGGTGAATGGCAAAAAATAACCCCCAACTATGGTGTTAGTGGCTGCAATAACAACTCCCAGCACTGGTTTCTGTGGCCGCAATAACAACCCTCAGCACTGGGGTGAGTGACAGAAATTGGTGTCACTGTCCGCCACAATAACCCCCAGCATTGGAGTGCACTGCAGCAAAATTAACCCTCTACTATGGTGTCAATGGCGGCAATAATAATCCCCCAACAGTGGTTTCTGTGGCCGCAATAATAACCCCCAGCATTGTCATCACTGGCCGGAATAATAACCTTCAGCACTGGTGTCAGTGATGGAATAATAAACCCCAGCATTGGTTAAATGGCTGGAACAATAAACCCCAGCACTGATATCAATGTCTGTATAATAAACCCCAGCATTGGTGTCAGCAGCTGTCATAATAACCCACAGCACTGGGGTCAGTGGCTGCAATAATAACCCCCAGCATTGGTGTCACTAGCCACCGCAATAACTGCAATCAGCATTGGGGTGAGCTGCATAGATAATTACCCCCTACTATGGTGTCAGTGGTTGCAATAACAACTCTCAACTATGGTGTCAGTGGCTGCAATAATAATCCCCAGCACCAGTTTCTGTGGCCACAATATTAACCTACAGTATTGGTGTCAGTGGCCAAAATAATAAACCCCAGCATCGGTGTCAGTGGCTCGATTAATAAAGCCCAGAATTAGTGTCAGTGGCTGGAATAATAAACCCCAGCATTTTTGTCAGTGGCTAGAATAATAAACCCCAGCATTGGTGTCAGTGGCTAGAACAATAACCCCAAGCACTGGTGTCAGTGGCGGAATAATAAACCCCAGGATTGATTAAGTGGCTGGAACAATAACCCCCAGCATCAATGTCAATGTCCGAAAAATAAACCCCAGCATTGATGTCAGTGGCTCAACAATAACCCCAACTATGGTGTCAGTAGCTGCAATAATAACCCCCAGCATTGGTGTCACTAGCTGCCACAATAACTCTCAGCATTGGGGCAAGCTGCATCAATAGTAACCACCTACTATGGTGTCAGTGTCTGCAATAATAATCCCCAGCACTGGTTTCTCTGGCCACAATATTAACCCCCAGTATTGGTGTCAGTGGCCAAAAGAATAAACCCTAACATTGATGTCAGTGGCTGGAATGATAAACACCAGTATTAGTGCCAGTGGCTGGAATAATAAAACCCAGCATTGGTGTCAATGGTTGGAATAATAAACCCCAGCATTGATGTCCGCGGCTGGAATAATAAACCCCAGCATTGTTTTCAGTGGCTGGAATAATAAACTCCAGCATTGGTGTCAGTGGCTGGAATAATAAACCCAAGCATTGATGTCAGTGGCTGGTACAATAACCCTCAGCACTGGGGTGAGTAGCAGTAATAATAACCCACAACTATGGTGTCAGTTGCTGCAATAATAACCCCCAGCATTGGTGTCAGTAGCCGCCACAATAACCTTCAGCATTGAGGTGGGCGGCAGCAATAATAAGCCCCTACTATGGTGTCAGTGGCTGCAATAATAACCCCCAGCACTGGTTTCTGTGGCCACAATATAAACCCCAGCATTGATGTCAGTGGACAGAATAAGAAACCCCAGCATTGGTGTCAGTGTACAGAATAAGAAACCCCAGCATTGGTGTCAGTGGACAGAGTAAGAAACCCCAGCACTGGTGTCAGTGGACAGAATAATAAACCCCAGCATTGGTGTCAGGGGCCGGAATAATAACCCCCAACATTGGTGTCAGTGGATGGAATAATAAACCCCAGCATTGGTGTCAGTGGACGAAATAATAATCTCCGGCATTGGTGTCAGTGGCCGCCATAATAACCCTCAGCATTGAGGTGAGTGGCAGTTATAATAAACACCAACTATGGTGTCAACCCCGCCCCCCCCTCTACATTTGTGATCAGTGCCAGTGCTATACTACCCCCAACCCCCCACCGACAAGGTGGCTGCCTAAGCTGCCTTATATTTCCTTTAGATTTACCAGAACCATGTAGTGCAAAGGCCTGCCTGGTTGCATACAAATTGAAAGTGTTTGGGTTTGACCTCATATTATATGGTTTTGGTAAATCTAAAGAAAAAATCTACATAAAATTGTATTGTGTGTATCCAGCTTTAGCCTATGAAAAAAATCCAATTTGTTCCAGTCTCTTCCTTTTCAAATCAATAAAAAATAAAATAAATGAAAGATATAAAACTATCCTCAAATATTAACTGAATTATCAGTTTTAAATGCAGACAATAAAACAGGACCTGAAGATCAATTGCAACAAGATGCTACACCTAGCTGCTAAGAATGTGAACCATTGGAGTCAATGTCATTTTACCCAGCAACCCTTCTTGCTACCAGCTTTTTATCCTGACTGCAGTTGCTCAGCCCTGTGCCACCCATCAGTAGAAAATACACATCATATTCAACTTCATTAACTCATTATGACCTCCTTTCTCATATTATTTTACCAAGAAACTGTAAACCAGTGGTTATCATCAGTTGCCAATCACAGCATGCAGGAGAACCAATCACACCATTTACTGGCTGGTAACTATGAACATCGGGCCATCAAAGGCTGCAGAACTTGTCACAGAAATGCCAAGGAAAATCTGTGATGTAATAAGCACTTTGCTGGCTCAGGGCAGAGAAATCCTGACACCTCCATGATAGTCCTTAGCTAAGTAGTCACAGCTAACCTGTTACTATTACTACAGCGAAGATGGGATGGTTGGGTCAGGTCCCTACCAACTTGATGTGTCGGTTGGGATCTGTCATTGGATAAAAACAGTAAAAATGTGATTTAGAAAGTTTCCCATTAAGCTGACTATTCTGTTCCACTGGCACTTGTTGAATGACTGTCACTTTTTTTTTTTTTTGCAAGAGAAAAATGTATTGTATGAGAGACGTTGCTGTCAAATTTGATATACACAAAGCTGCCTCTTAGCTATGCAGCTAAATTTTGGCACGCATTTTGGTTTGAGTGTGGGCACAGCTGGGATATAGTTTTAAATAAATGAACTTAATCTAAAAAAAAAAAAGGAGTGCAGGTTTCTGGTATTCTTGTTTAGGAGACCTTAATCAAGAAGTTCTTATTCTTAAAGACCAATTTCACCTTTGGAACATGTTACATGACCCATCAGTTTTGGGTGGAACGTGTAACATGTTCCATCATCTGCAGCCGTCTGCATCATCCGCACGCGCTGTCACATTTTAAAAATAGAGAGGCCTTGCAGGGCTCCACCCACACATTTATGTCATTCAGTTTCCTGTAAAATGAATTCCTTGTGGTTGATGTAGTTCTCAATGAGCTATGAGGGCACTGGTGAGTATCCTCATGCCGAGTACACATGACCGGACTTTTCGGCAGACTTGGTCCAACGGTCTTCCCAACGGACTTTCCGAAAGAACGGGCTTGGCCACACATGAACGGACTAAATCCGTTCGTTTTAAACGTGATGACATAAAAGGGGACTAAAAAAGGAAGTTTAATAGCCAGTAGCCAATAGCTTCCCTTTGCGTCGTATTTGGTCCATCGGACCAGCATACAGACAAATGGTTTTCCCGATAGGAATTTAGTCCGTCGGACAGATTTGAAACATGTTCTATTTCTAGGTCTGATTTTTTTTAATCAAAAAATGTTTGGATTAGCCCACACATGATCGGATTGTCCGACAGACTGATTCCGTTGGACCTAGTCTGCCGGAAAGTCCGGTCGTGTGTACACGGCATCATAGTTCATTGATCTTCCTGATCTCAGGTAACTGCCTGCCTGTACGTGGTATGAGCAGACAGCTATGCTGAAGGTCTGCACAGCAGGGAGAAGGAACAAATAGATATTTAGTAAAAAAGCAGTACATACAGTGGGTAAAGTAATTATTTGATCCCCTGCAGATTTTGGAGAGGAGCAGACATGTTGTGGCTGGAAAGGGGTCTCACAGTCTGTGCCGCCCATGGAGGAGGTGTCCTCCTTCTCCTCTCTCCTCCCTACCAGCAATCTACCCCCACTACGCCCCCCCCCCCCCCACCACACCGCCAGCCCGTCTGCTATCTCTGTGCAGAGCGGGTATTATTATTACAAATCAGTTGTATGACACAGCGGGGATGTCCCGCTGTGTTAGGTATAGTATATCAGAACACCGAGCACTGATGTCCCACCTCCCTCCGATATAGGAACAGTGCGCTATCAATCACAATACCAGGAGGTGGGACATCAGCGCTTGGTGTTCTGTTATACAATACCTGACACAGTGGGAGATCCCTGATGTGTCATACAAGCGATTTCTAATAATAATCCCGGCTTTATTATTATTATTATTATACAGGATTTATATACAGTGCCTTGCGAAAGTATTCAGCCCCCTTGAACTTTTCAACCTTTTGCCACATTTCAGGCTTCAAACATAAAGATATAAAATTTTTATTTTTTGTGAAGAATCACCAACAAGTGGGACACAATTGTGAAGTGGAACGAAATCTATTGGATTTTTTAAACTTTTTTAACCACCTCAATACAGTGCAGTTACACCCACTTCCTGACCAGACCAATTTTCAGCTTTCAGCGCTCTCACAGTTTGAATGACAATTACTCAGTCATGCAACACTGTACCCATATGAAACTTGCGTCATTTTTTCCACACAAATAGAGCTTTCTTTTAGTGGTATTTAAAGAGGAAGTAAACCCTTCCAAACAACTTGGACCTACAGGTAAGCCTAGATTAAGGCTTACCTGTAGGTCCAAGCAATATCTCCTAAACCTATATGGTTTAGGAGATATTTGCCCGAAAATGGGCACCGCTGTCTACGGCGCATGCGCCGTAGACAGCGGCGCGCAGGCGCACTAAATGCGGCAAATCCAAGAATGGATTTGCCAAATTTGTCGACTCCCGTGCGCATGCGCGGGAGTGACGTCATCGCGGCTTCGCCGTATGACAGCGGCGGAGCTGCGAGGCGCGACTCCCGTGCGCATGCGCGGGAGTGACGTCATCGCGGTTGCGCCGCTGTGATTCGTCGGAGCTGCGAGACGCCACAAGCAACATGGATGCGGCGGACTACAGGGGACAGCGGCGACTTCGCTGGCTCCTGTGTCAGGTAAGGGACACATAATGAGCTACTATGCGATGCATAGTAGTCCATTATGCTTTACCTTTGCAGGGAAAAAAAGAGGAAGTAAACCCATCAGGGTTTACTTCCTCTTTAATCACTATCGAGTTTTTTATTTTTTGTGCTATAAATAAAATAAAACGTAAATTTTGTGAAAAAAAATACCTTTTTCTTTGTTTTTGTCATACATTTTTGCTAATTAGTAATTTTTCTTCATACATTTTGGCCAAAATTTATACTGCTACATATCTTTGGTAAAAATAACCCACATTAGTATATATTATTTGGTCTTTGTGAAAGTTATAGAGTCTACAAACTATGGTGCCAATCGCTGAAAATTGATCACATCTGATCAGGCCTTCAGTACATCAGGTGAGTCTCATTTCTTGAGACACTAACAAGTCAGGAAAGTACAAATACCCCCCAAATGACCCCTTTTTACAAAGTAGACATTCCAAGGTATTAAGTAAGTAGCATGATGAGTTTTTTTTAAGTTGTAATTTTTTCCCACAATTCTTTGCAAAATGAAGATTTTTTTTTTTATTATTATTTTTTTTTACAAAATTGTCATATTATCAGGTTATTTCTCACACACAACATATGCATACAACAAATTACACCCCAAAATACATTCTTCTACTCTTCCTGACTACGGCGATACCACATGTGTGAGACTTTTACACAGCCTGGCCACATACAGAGCACCAACATTGATGTAGTACCTTCAGACGTTCTACGAGCAAAAATTACGCATCTCATTTCTCATCCACCTATTACAATTTTGAAGGCCCTGGAGTACCAGGACAATGGAATTGCCCATAAAATTACCCCATTTTGGAAAGCAAACACCTCAACGTATAATCTGTGAGGCATAATGAGTCTTTTGAATGGTTCATTTTTTTCCAGAAGTTTTTGGAATATGTGGAAAAAAATTAAAACGCATTTTTTTTTACACAAAATTGTCAATTTATGAGATATTTCTAACACATAGCATGTATATAGCAAAAATTACACCCCAAAATACATTCTGCTACTCCTACCGAGTATGGCGATACCACATGTGTAGGACTTTTACACAGCCTGGCCACATAGAGAGGCCGATCATTGAAGTAGTATGTTCAGGCGTTCTAGGAGCATAAATGACACATCTCATTTCATTCTTACCTACCACCACCAGGACAGTGAAATTACCCACAAAATTACCCCATTTTGGAAACCAAACATCCCAACGTATATTCTATGAGACATGGGCTGCAAATAGGTACTGGGGTACTCTGATGGGCTGGAGATAGGTACTCTGGTACTCTGATGGCCTGGTGACAGGTACTCGGGTACTCTGATGGCCTGGTGACAGGTACTCGGGTACTCTGATGGCCTGGTGACAGGTACTCGGGTACTCTGATGGCCTGGTGACAGGTACTCTGATGGCCTGGTGACAGGTACTCTGATGGCTTGGTGACTGGTATTTGGGTACTCTGAAGGGCAGTGACAGGTACTCGGGTACTGAGATGAACTGTGACAGGTACTCAGATGAACTGTGACAGGTACTCGGGTACTCAGATGAACTGTGACAGGTACTCGGGTACTCAGATGGACTGGGACAGGTACTCGGGTACTCAGATGGACTGGGACGGGTACTCAGGTACTCAGATGAACTGTGACAGGTACTCGGGTACTCAGATGAACTGTGACAAGTACTCAGGTACTCAGATGGACTGGGACAGGTACTCGGGTACTCAGATGGACTGAGACAGGTACTCGGGTACTCAGATGGACTGGGACAGGTACTCGGGTACTCTGATGGGCTGTGACAGGTACTCGGGTACTCTGATGGGCTGTGACAGGTACTCGGGTACTTTGATGGGCTGTGACAGGTACTCGGGTACACTGTTGAACCGTGACAGATACTCGGGTACCATGATGGACTGTGACAGGTACTCGGGTACCCTGATGGACTGTGACAGGTACTCAGATGGACCGTGACAGGAACTCGGGTACCCTGATGTGCCGTGACAGGTACTCGGGTACCCTGATGTGCCGTGACAGGTACTCGGGTACCCTGATGTGCCGTGACAGGTACTCGGGTACTCTGATGGGCCGTGACAGGTACTCGGGTACTCTGATGGGCCGTGACAGGTACTCAGGTACTCTGATTGGCCGTGACAGGTACTCGGGTACTCTGATGGGCCGTGATAGCTACTTGGGTATTCTGATGGGCCGTGACAGGTACTCGGGTACTCTGATGGGCCTTGACAGGTACTCGGGTACTCTGATGTGCTGGGACAGGTACTCGGGTACTCTGATACTCTGATGTGCTGGGACAGGTACTCGGGTACTCTGATGGGCTGGGACAGGTACTCGGGTACTCAGATGGGCTGGGACAGGTACTCGGGTACTCTGACTGGCTGTGACAGGCACTCAAATACTCTGATGGACTGTGACAGGTACTCTGATGGATTGTGATTGACAGGTACTATAAGGGGTGGTGACAGGTCCTCTTTATTGGGGGAGGCAATCAGTGTGATTGGTGTACACTAGGCGGTAACGAGATGTTACCACAATCTCCTCCTCACACACGATCGTTGTGTGAGGAGGAGAACAACCCGGTAACATCTCGCGGTTTGTTTACATTTTAGTGATCGGCTGTGAAAGGATCACAGCCAATCACGTGGGTAAACAGCCGGCCAATGGCTGTTTACCAGCGTCGGTGATGAGCAGTGTTCCCGGGGAACACGCCGCCACCGACGTGCACGCGCAGCACGCTCGCAATCGCGCGCATGCGCCGTGCACAGCCGGGTTGTGACCATCTGTGATCGGCCGTGATGAAGATCACGTGGTAAACAGCCATAACCAATGGCTGTTCACCCCCTTCGGTGGCGAGCGGTGTCTCCGTGACACGCCGCCACCGAAGAAACAGGGATGCGCGCGCACGATCGCGCGCATTCCCTGTTTAAACGGGAGGCCGTCATATGACGGCCTCCTGCCACAATAGGTGCACCGCCTGCCCGTCATTTGACGGCCGGCGGTCAGCATCTAGTTAACTAATAAAAAAATGAAAAGTGGGGCGTGCAAAATTATTTGGCGCCCTTGCGTTAATACTTTGTAGAGCCACCTTTTGCTACGATTACAGCTGCAAGTCACTTGGGGTATGTCTATCAGTTTTGCACATCGAGAGACTGAAATTCTTGCCCATTCTTCCTTGCAAAACAGCTCGAGCTCAGTGAGGTTGGATTCAGGTCTGGACTTTGACTTGGCCATTCTAACACCTGGATACGTTTATTTGTGAACCATTCCTTTGTAGATTTTGCTGTATGTTTGGGATCATTGTCTTGTTGGAAGATAAATCTCCGTCCCAGTTTCAGGGCTTTTGCAGACTCCAACAGGTTTTCATCCAGAATGGTCCTGTATTTGGCTGCATCCATCTTCCCCTTAATTTTAACCATCTTCCCTGTCCCTGCTGAAGAAAAGCAGGCCCAAACCATGATGCTGCCACCACCATGTTTGACAGTGGGGATGGTGTGTTGAGGGTGATGAGCTGTGTTGCTTTTACGCCAAACATATCGTTTTGCATTGTGGGCAAAAAGTTAGATTTTGGTTTCATCTGACCAGAGCACCTTCTTCCACATGTTTGGTGTGTCTCCCAGGTGGCTTGTGGCAAACTTTAGACGAGACTTTTTATGGATATCTTTGAAAAATGGCTTTCTTCTTGCCACTCTTCCATAAAGGCCAGATTTGTGCAGTGTACGACTGATTGTTGTCCTATGGACAGACTCTCCCACCTCAGCTGTAATTCTCTGCAGTTCATCCAGAGTGATCATGGGCCTCTTGGCTGCATCTCTGATCAGTCTTCTCCTTGTCTGAGCTGAAAGTTTAGAGGGACGGCCAGGTCTTGGTAGATTTGCAGTGGTCTGATACTCCTTACATTTCAAAATGATCGCTTGCACAGTGCTCCTTGGGATGTTTAAAGCTTGGGAAATCTTTTTGTATCCAAATCCGGCTTTAAACTTCTCCACAACAGTATTACGGACCTGCCTGGTGTGTTCCTTGGTCTTCATGCTGCTCTCTGCGCTTTCAACAGAACCCTGAGACTATCACAGAGCAGGTGCATTTATACAGAGACTTGATTACACACAGGTGGATTCTATTTATCACCATCAGTCATTTAGAAAACATTGGATCATTCAGAGATCCTCGCTGAACTTCTGGAGTGAGTTTGCTGCACCGAAAGTAAAGGGGCCAAATAATTTTGCACGCACCACTTTTCAGTTTTTTATTTGCTAAAAAAGTTTAAAATATCCAATAGATTTCGTTCCACTTCACAATTGTGTCCCACTTGTTGGTGATTCTTCACAAAAAATAAAATTTTTATATCTTTGCGTTTGAAGCCTGAAATGTGGCAAAAGGTTGAAAAGTTCAAGGGGGCCGAATACTTTCACAAGGCACTGTAGCGCCGACAGTTTACGCAGCGCTTTACAACATTGGGGTAGACAGAACAATTCCAATACAATTCAATACAGGAGGCAATAAGAGAGCCCTGCTTGTTAGAGCTTACAATCTAGGAGGGAGGATCAGGTTATACAAAAGGGTAATAGCTGTGGGGGATGAGCTAATGGATAAAACAGTGCAGTTGCTAGATGGAGGCAGGATAGGCTTCTCTGAACAGGAACGTTTTCAGGGATTGCCTAAAAGTGGATAAATTTGGAGACAGTTTGACAGATTGGGGTAGGGAATTCCAGAGGATGGGCGAGGCTTGGGAGAAGTCCTGGAGGCGGATATGGGAGGAGGAGATGAGGGAGCTAGAGAGCAGGAGGTCTTGGGAGGAATGAAGAGGACAATTAGGTTGGTATTTTGAGACTAGGCTAGTGATGTAGCTGGGGGCAGAGTTGTGGATGGCTTTGTAACTTATTGTTAGTATTTTGAATTTAATTAGTTGAACGAGTGGCAGCCAATGGAAGGATTGCCAGAGAGGGGTAGCAGACACTGAGCGGCTTGTAAGGTGGATGAGTCTGGCAGCAGCATTCATGATGGACTGAAGGGGGGATAGTCTATTTAAAGGTAAGCCAATGAGGAGGGAGTTGCAGTAGTCAAGGCGAGAGATGACCAGGGAGTGAATCAGGAGCTTTGTGGTTTCCTTGGTTAGAAAGGGACATAGTTTAGAAATGTTTTACACTGGCTTTACACTGGTGATGGTCCCTGACAAGCTACACTTGTGGTACCTGGCATTTTGGCACTGGTGGTGGTCCCTGACATTTGGCTCTGGTGGTCCCTGACATTTGGGCACTGGTGGACACTGACACATTGCACTTGTTTGCATTTATAAGTGTAGCGTCGGCTCCTGAAGAGCACGCGCTATGTGTTTTTGAAATGTAATATTTAATCTGAACCGCAGTTTGGTTTGGGTTTGATTAATCCAAATTTTGACCCCAGCATCAGTCTGACCAGACTACAAGATGTTCTGCTTGGCCATGGGGGGGCACTGTCACTTCTGGCAGGCATGGTAACACAGTCTGGTTGGGTGCTTTAAGGTTACTTTCTCTCGGAGTCAGCCCAGTGGCAGTGCCACTCTTGCTGTGCCTTCTCGGAAAGGGTACTTAAGATGCGGGCGTCACGTGTTTCGAGGTTCCGGTCCAGAAGTATGTTCTGACTGCATGGTGCTGGTCCTCCTGAACAGCCCCCAGGATGCCTATGGCCTGTGGTGTGGATCCACCCGACTTTTCCTTCTCTGGGCTGGCTAACCTGAGGCAGGGAAACTAAAGGAAGGATTTGGAGGTGGTTCCCTGCTGCCTCAGGTCATGCAGAGGCCCAGTAACTTTGAAGTTATCCAGGGGAGGACTCTTCGGGAGAAGGCCACGCAAGGGTTGGCTTCTCAACAAGAGCCTGGCAAAGCTGAAGGACCTAAGTGAATCCAATCTCTTGCAGTATCGCCGGACCGGTTGCAAGATACTGGTACCACACGAGTGTTCTACAAGTATTCAAGTTTCCTTGTTCCTGTTCTATAACAAAGTCTGTGGCAGAGACTTATTCCTACATGTTCTATAACAAAGTCTGTGGCAGAGACTTGTTCCTGACTCAAACACCCTGTTGGCTACTAGGCCTGATGAGAGAAGGACTATCCAATTAGGGTGAAGATCCAGCTGTGAATGGCTATTCTCTGGATTTATTCAAAGAGAGTTCTCCTATACCAGTGATGGCGAACCTTGGCACCCCAGATGTTTTGGAACTACATTTCCCATGATGCTCCAGTACACTGCAGAGTTCCAGAGCATCATGGGAAATGTAGTTCCAAAACATCTGGGGTGCCAAGGTTCGCCATCACTGTCCTATACTGTCTTTGACAATAAGAGTACCTGGACTTTCCACCTAAACCTTCTGATCCTATACTGAGAGACTGTTTGTTAACTACATTTTTGCAAATAAAAATCCCTTTAAGTGGATATGTCCTCAGACTCTATAGTTCTTGGGCCATCTACCACGGGAAACCCCTAGACGCAAATCGAGGTGAAGAAGGTAACGGTAAGCCTATTCAAACCAGCTCCATCGGGAATCAGTGCTACATAAGGCTGTAACCTATCATACCGTGCGTTATGTATGGCTTGCTGGCTGCAGAATGTAGATAGACAAGCCTGGTGTACCCTCCCACATTCACTCCCATCCCAAGGATTCATGGGAAATATAGTCTGATTACAGTTAGAGAGAGAAAAGAGAATACGATGCAATCTCTGTAGTAAACACCTCCTACCTGCCAGAAAAGATGCTACATTTTTCACAAAACTTAGGCCGCGTACACACGGGCGGATTGTCTGCCCAACTTAGTCCGCTGAACCGTGTTTCAGCAGACAATCCGCTCGTGTGTGGGCTTCAGCTGACTTTTTCAGCGGACAGTCTGACGGACTAAGGCCGCGTACACACGGGCGGACTGTTCGCCCAACCTTGTCCGCTGAACAGTGTTTGGGCGGACAGTCCGCTCGTGTGTGGGCTTTCAGCGGACAGTTTCAGCGGACAGTTTGACGGACAAAGTCTTTCGGAAATTCCGAAAAACTGTCCGCTGAAACTGTGTTTGAGCGAACAGTCCGCCCGTGTGTAGGCTACTTTCGAAATGAGCAAACTGTTCCCGCTCGGAGGAAAGTCTGCTCATTTCGAGCGCGTGTGAAGGTAGGCGGGGCCCGCGACGGAGACGTCGCGGGCTCCGCCGCCTGGAATGGGCTTAAAGGGGAACCCCAACGCCGAAAAAAATCGGCGTGGGGGTTCCCCCAAAGTCCACAACAGACCCTTGTCCGAGCACGCTACCCGGCCGGCCAGGAAAGGGGGGCGAGCGAGCGCGCCCCCCTCCTGAGCCGTACCAGGCCGCGTGCCCTCAACATGGGGGGGTGCCTTGGGGAAGGGGGGGCCGCGCGGCCCCCCACCCCAAAGCACCTTGTCCCCATGTTGATGAGGACAAGGGCCTCTTCCCGACAACCCTGGCCGTTGGTTGTCGGGGTCTGCGGGCGGGGGGCTTATCGGAATCCGGGAGCCCCCTTTAAGAAGGGGGCCCCTGGATACCGGCCCCCCACCCTATGTGAATGAGTATGGGGTACAATGTACCCCTACCCATTCACCTGTGAAATAAAGTACAAAAAAAAACACAACACAGGGAAAAAATATTTTATTGCACAGCTCCGGGGGTCTTCCGTCTTCGGGGGTCTTCTCGCCGGACTCCTCCGCTATCTTCGTGTAGCTCTTTTGCTAGCGGAGGAGTCCGGCTTTCTTCCTCCCCGCCGCCGGCCTCTTCTCCCGACTTCGGTGGTCTTGTCCCCCTCTTCGGTTCTTCTGCCGGGCCACCGCGCCTTCTTGTAGCTCTTTTGCAGGCGGTGGCCCGGTCTTCTGTCGCCGCTGCCTTCCGTTCTTCTGTCGCCGCCTTCGGTTCTTCTGCCGGGCCACCGCGCCTTCTTGTAGCTCTTTTACAGGCGGTGGCCCGGTCTGCTGTCGCTGTCGCCGCCTTCCAGTCTTCTTCTTGTTCTTCTTGTTCTTCTTCTTCTTCCCCAGGAGATGTTGACACGTCGCTCTCTCCGGCCGGAATGCCAGAGCCGCGCTGTGCGGTCACTTATATAGTGACAATGGGGCGGTGTCACATGGTATATGTCACATGGGTTGGTCGCCCCCCTTTCCTGGCCGGCCGGGTAGCGTGCTCGGACAAGGGTCTGTTGTGGACTTTGGGGGAACCCCCACGCCGATTTTTTTCGGCGTTGGGGTTCCCCTTTAAGTCCATTCCAGGCGGCGGAGCCCGCGACGTCTCCTTCGCGGGCCCCGCCTACCTGTACATGCGCTCGAAATGGGCGGATTTGCCTCCGCCTTACGTGGGCGAGTCCGTTCATTTCAAAAGTTGAGCGAACTGTTTGGCAAACAGTTCGCTGAAACAGTCCGCTCAAAAAGTGCCGTGTGTGGCCATGTCCGTCCATGCTAATTTTGAGCGGACTGTTTGCCGAAACTGTTTGACAAACAAAGTTGGGCGAACAGTCCGCCCGTGTGTACGCGGCCTAAGTCTTTCGGAATTTCCGTAATTTTGTCCGTCCAAACTTGGTTTCAGCGGACAGTCCGCTCGTGTGTAGTTAAGTTGGACGGACTAAGTATGGCGCATGCTCAGAAAGGATTTACACGCCGAAGGTTGCATTGCAGTGTATTGGACGTTGAATTTCTAGTCCCGTCGTACGTGCCGTACACGTCATCGCGCAAGCTTTCGGCGGACTGTCTGCTCATCGTGTGTGGTCAAGTCCGTTCATTCAAAAGTTGAACGGACTGTCTGTCGGATTGTCTGACGAACTTAGTTGGGCAGACAATCCGCGGCCTTACTTCCTGAA
Source organism: Lithobates pipiens (assembly GCF_037356315.1). Taxonomy (NCBI): domain Eukaryota; kingdom Metazoa; phylum Chordata; class Amphibia; order Anura; family Ranidae; genus Lithobates; species Lithobates pipiens. The sequence continues at coordinate 196,195,588 of NW_027507790.1, forward strand.
AATTAAACCAGTCATATCTCTTAAATTGTAAGAAATTTCTCAAATGTAAAACTGTTTAGTGTTTTTTTTTTTTTTGCTTTATTGAAATCTATACAGGGAGATCAGTGCTTGTAATGGCCCCCACCACCGAACCGATCATCCCCTGACTGCCCAGGTATCGGATTAGGCATCGGAGCATTTGCATGAGCATAAGAACTCATGCAGATGTTCGGTATCAGCACCGATACTATCAGTATCTGTTCAAACCTACTGGTGACTAGTCCTATGCCTTCTACTTGCCTTTTTGGGAACAGCTTTCAGAATTCAGTCCTTCTTAACCACTTGCTTACTGGGCACTTAAACCCCCTTCCCGTGCAGACCAATTTTCAGCTTTCAGCGCTGTCACACTTTGAATGACAATTGCGCGGTCATAATTCACTGTACCCAAATTACATTTTTATCATTTTTTCCCACAAATAGAGCTTTCTTTTGGTGGTATTTGATCACCTCTGCGTTTTTTATTTTTTGATAAAAAAAAAAAAAATACATTTTTTTTAAAAAATATATTTTTTTATATTTTGTTATAAAATTTTGCAAACAGGTAATTTTTCTCCTTCATTGATGTATGCTGATGAGGCTGCACTGATGGGCTCCGATAAGGTGGCGCTGGTGTGCACTGAGAGGTGGCACTGATTGGTGGCACTGGTGGGCAAGCGGCACTAATAGGTGGCACTGATAGTTGGCAGTGATGGCCACTGATCGGCACTGGTAGGTTACACTGATAGGCAGCTTTGCTAGGTGGCACTGATTGGCACCACTGGTGGACATTGATAGGTGGCACTCATGGGCATTGTGGGCACTGGCAGGTGGCTCTGGCAGGGGGTACTGATTGGCACACATTGGCTGACAGCTGATCACGTGGTAAGGGGCTGGGATCAGCCCCTTATTCGGATCTGTGATCATCTGAGTATCAGTGACTGGGTCATCACAGCGAGCGTGCAAAGGGGGGGGGGGCCGTCATATGACAGCCTTCCGGAAATTCAGGTCTGAGGTGTAGCCTTCATTCGGCTATAGCGCGGACCCCAAGAGGTTAAACAGCTTTAAAAAAACAAAACAAAAAAAAAACCCTGCCTATAAGCCTGGTCTCAGCTTTCAACTCATCTGTGGCAATATAAAGCTAGACTTAAATTGAAAGTCTGGGATTCAGAAAATAAAATATATCCTATGCTGCATCTGTCCCCTGCTGGCTCTGCACTGAGAACTGAGTGATCAAACACCACTAATCACTCATTACTCAGCATTCTGGGGACAGTCAGTTACCAGCTTTCTGCTCTTCCCCCCCGTGCTCACGGGAGCGCTGGCTGTGGAGGGGTGGGAGTGGCTGGCTCAGGCTCTCAGTGGCTCATTGCGATGCTGGACTAGCTGCTGGTCCGGACTTCTGGGCGGAATCCCACCATATGGTTAGGATCTTTTTGAGAGCCTGGACTGGCTCTGTGACATTAGCAGACAGCGGTCTTCAGCCCCCTGTCTGCTGAAAACAGGTCCACAGGAAAAGTACAACCAAAATAGCTTTGGCCATACTTCTCCTTTAAACTAGCTGAATTAAGTTTAATAAACACAACTCAATGTTATTTTTTTTTTTATACTGACACAAGTTGTTAAATTCGTATTTTCTTGATTTAAAAGGAAGCAGGGTGACTGAATTCCGCCGTAAGAAGGCTCTAGCTGTCACATTTTTTATCTTAAGGGCACATTTGTAAAAAGGGCAAATAAAGGGGAAGAAGAACTTATACATTATTCATGCTGGGCTTCATGTGGGCACTGTGTACACTACCAACCCCCTGTGCACAAAATTAAAAACTTTTCCTACAATGTCATTGTCATATGTTTATCCTTATGGCCTTCTCACAGCTGCTCTGTCCATCTCTGTTTGCAGTGATCCTCACAATGACACTGCTTGACATGGTTGCCTAGCAACATCTTTGCAGAAGAACCGACATCGACCATAGGATACCAATACAATGCTGGGATTTTAATCAACGTGGGGACAAGGATTGGGAGTACTATATAAATAACCAATGAATGGAGAGCTCTAAGATGAGCCTATACAGGCCAAAACACATTACTGACACCCCATACTGTACATATAATGTTTTAAAAAAAAGTATGGTTTTAAAGGTGTTGTATACTTGCTGTACTTGAGAAAAGCTCCCCATGGGTCCAAAACGGTTGTACAGATACAAGCAGCCATCTAAACAAATGAACAAGATGTGGCAGATTGGATCATCTTTTTCTGGTTATAGATTGGAGAATTGGGATTCCTTTGCCTGCTTTGCACTGTTTGGACTGTAGAATTCAAGGTGGGTGCTGGTGCACACTATTTACACTGCATATACAGTGCATCCGGTAAGTATTTACGGCGCTTCACTTTTTCCACATTTTATGTTATAGCCTTATTCCAAAATGGATTCAATTCATAATTTTCCTCAAAATTCTACAATACCCCATAATGGCAATAGTTTGTTTTCATCAAGGGCGTCACTGTACATTGCTGCATTCGTCTTTTCCTCGATCCTGACTAGTCTCCCAGTTCCTGCTGCTGAAAAATATCTCCACAGAATGATGCTGCCACCACCATGCTTCACTGTATGGATGGTATTAGCCAGATGATGAGCGGTGCCTGGTTTCCTCCACACATGACGCTTGCCATTTAGGCCAAAGAGTTCAATCTTTGTTTTATCAGACCAGAGAATTTTGTTTCTCATGGTCTGAGAGTCCTTCAGGTGCCTTTTCGGCAATCTCCAGGCGAAAGAGCGGTCATGTGCCTTTTACTGAGGAGTGGCTTCTGTCTGGCTGCTCTATCATGCAGGCCTGATTGGTGGAGTGCTGCAGAGATGGTTGCTCGTCTGGAAGGTCCTCCTCTCTCCACAGAGAAAAGCTGGAGTTCTGTCAGTGACCATCGGGTTCTTGGTCACCTCCCTGACTAAGGCCCTTCTCCCCCCAATTGCTCAGTTTGGCTGGACGACCCACTCTAAGAAGAGTCCTGGTGGTTCCAAACGTCTTCCGTTTATGGATGAAGAAGGCTACTGTGCTCACTGGGACCTACAGAATTGTTTCTGCACCCTTCCCCAGATCTGTGCCTCGATACAATCCTGTCTCGGAGGTCTACAGACAATTCCTTGGACTTCATCGCTTGGTTTGTGCTCTGACATACACTGTTAACTGTGGGACCTTATATAGACAGGACTGTGCCTTTCCAAACCATGTCCAATCAACTGAACTTACCACAGGTGGACTCCAATCAAGTTGTAGAAACATCTCAAGGATGATCAGTGGAAAGAGGATGCACCTACGCTCAATTTTGAGTGTCATGGCAAAGGCTGTGAATACTTATGTACATGTGATTTTTTTTTTTTAATAAGTTTGCAAAGATTTCAAACAGACTTCTTTCACATTGTCATTATGGGGTATTGTTTGTAGAATTTTGAGGAAAATAATAAATTTAATCCATTTTGGAATAAGGCTGTAACATAACAAAATGTGGAAAAAGTGAAGCGCTGTGAATACTTTCTGGATGCACCGTCTGAATACAGGTTTTTTTTTATGCAATATGAAGGGCAGGAGGGGGCATATGTACACATTACTGTTGCATGCAGGGCCACCTATAAAAACACACTGTTATAAGAGCAAGGCTCCTTGACTCTCAATGATGGATCTGGCATTAGTATTAAGGGGAACTCCAGACATTTTTTACCCACTATGTTTTTTCTTTTTATATATAAATAATGACAACAGTGGACAATCAAAATATAAGGAGGGAGTACACCGACCTGAATAACATGTTTCCAACATGCCGATCTTGGCATCCCTGGATCACCAAACTCAAAGTTCCACAGCTGGTTGGTGAGAGGGCTCAACATATAGAAATTACCGCAAAGCCAGACATCTATTTACATTTTCGAGTATATCTTAGAAGCTATGCTGTGAATTCATTTTGATATTTTTTTTTTTTTACACCAGGCCAGCAGTTTTATTTTCTTCTATAGTTTAATAAATGGCAACTCTTCTCTCTCTTTACAAAAGGAGCTACACACTTGCTGTACTTCTTTCCCAGCATAGTCAGTATTCTGGCTGGGTGCTGGGAGTACAGACAGCGGTTGATGTCATGATCTCCACCTCAAATCAGAGGAAGCCTTGTCTTCATTGATTAAATACAAGGCTTGCTGTGAATGGCTGAGCAGCTCAGCCCAACTCTCGTTTGATTTAGTAGCAGATGGGAAGTCTCTGTAACGCTGTTGGAACAAACAGTAAAAGTAAAAAACTGTCACTTTTCTCCTGCCAGTGAATGTCAGTGACAGGAAAAGGTTGCCAGTAAAAAATATGTCTGTGACGTTCAGCTCGGAACTAGTCGAGACCATCTGAATGCCTGTTACAGTATGTTCGGCGGTGCTGGCAGGGGGCGAGTCTGGCGGAAGCGATGCCTGAGCGTGATGCATGATGTCATGGTGCAAGGGAGCAGAGAGGAGTGAACAGAGCCTCGTGTGCAGGTCTGTGGGACAAGAGCAATGCAAGCCAGTAGAGGGACTGTCAGTGCTGTTTGGACTGGAGTGGACTAAAGGGGCCACCTGGCATGGAGAGAAACTGTCACTGTGACTCAGGAGGGGATGTGTCATGTCAGTAAGGTGCCATTATCATCTGCGAGATGCTGCACCCTGCTGTCAATGTCACTGTGAGAATCAATTTCATATGTGTGCCTCTCTGAGCTACAGTGCCTTGAAAAAGTATTCAGACCCCTTGACATTTTCCACATTTGGTCATGTTACAACCAAAAAAAACAAAGACATAAATGTATTTTATTGGGATTTTATGTGATAGACCAACAAAGCGGCACATAGTTGTGAAGTAGAAAGAAAATGATAAATGGTTTTCAAAATATTTTACAAATAAATATCTGAAAAGAGTGACGTGAATTTGTATTCAGCCCCCTTTACTCTGATACCACAACTAAAATCTAGTGGAACCAATTGCCTTCAGTAGTCACCTAATTAGTAAATAGAGTCCACCTGTGTGTAATTTAATCTCAGTATAAATACAGCTGTTCTGTGAAGCCCTCAGAGGTTTGTTAGATAACATTCGTGAATAGACAGCATCATGAAGGCCAAGGAACACACCAGACAGGTCAGGGATAAAGTTGTGGAGAAGTTTAAAGCAGGATTAGGGTATAAAAATATATCCCAAGCTTTGAACATCTCACAGAGCACTGTTCAATCGATCATCCAAAAATGGAAAGAGTATGGCACAACTGCAAACCTACCAAGACGTGGCCGTCCACCCAAACTGACAGGCTGAGCAAGGAGAGCATTAATCAGAGAAACAGCCAAGAGGCCCATGGTAACTCTGGAGGATCTGCAGAGATCCACAGCTCAGGTGGGAGAATCTGTCCACAGGGCAACTATTAGTCATGCACTCCATAAATCTGGCCTTTATGGAAGAGTGGCAAGAAGAAAGCCATAAGAAGTCACGTTTTCAGTTTGCAAGAAGTCATGTGGGGGACACAGCAAACGTGGAAAAAGGTGTTCTGGTCAAATAAGACCAAAATGTAACTTTTTGGCCTAAAAACAAAACGCTATGTATGGCGGAAAACTAACATTGCACATCACCCTAAACACACCATCACCACTGTGAAACATGGTGTTGGTAGAATCATGTTCTGGGGATGCTTTTCTTCAGCAGTGACAGGGAAGCTGGTCAGAGTTTATGAGGATGGATGGAGCCAAATACAGGGCAATCTTAGAAGAAAACCTGTTCTGCTGCATACACACGACCAGACTTTCTGGCAGCAAAGGTCTGACGGTCTTTCGGCTGAGTTCCAACGGACTTCCGAACAATAGGACTTGCCCACACACGAACAGAAGGTCGTTTTGAACGCGATTACGTAAGATGGGACTAAAAAAGGAAGTTCAATAGCCAATAGCTTCCCTTGCGTCGTATTTGGTCCGTCGGACCAGCATACAGACAAACGGTTTTCCCAATAGGAACTGAGTCCTTCGGACAGATTTGAAACATGTTCTATTTCTAGGTCCGTCTGTTTTTCATTAAAAAAATCAATCGGATTAGCCCACACACGATCAGAATGTCCGACGGACTGATTCTGTCGGACCTAGTCTGCCGGAAAGTCCGTTCCTGTGTACGCAGCATTAGAGTCCGCAAAAGACTTGTCCTGTTGGAAGGTGAACCTCCACCCCAATCTCAACAACCCTAAACATACAGCCAGAGCTACAATGGAGTGGTTTAGATCAAAGCATATTCATGTGTTAGAATGGCCCAGTCAAAATCCAGACCTAAATCCAATTGAGAATCTGTGACAAGACTTGAAAATTGCTGTTCACAGATGCTCTCCAGAGCTGGAGCTATTTTGCAAAGAAGAATGGGCAAAAAATTCACTCTCTAGATGAGCAAAGCTGGTAGAGACATCCCCAAAAAGACTTACAGATGTAATTGCAGCGAAAGGTGGTTCTACAAAGTATTGACTCAGGGGGACTGAATACAAATGCACGCCACAATTTTCACATTTATTTGTAATACATTTTGAAAATAATTCATCATTTTCGGACGGATTTTGGCCCAAACTTGTCTTGCATACACACGGTCTCACAAAGTTGTCGGAAAATCCGATCGTTCAGAACGAGGTGACGTAGAACGTGTATGACGGGACTATAAACGGGCCAATTACTATCTCGTAATATATTCTGAGCATGTGTGACACTTTGTCCGTCGGAATTGTCTACAAACGATTGGACTTTGTTGTCGTAAAATTTTAGATCCTGCTCTCAAACTTTGTGTGCTGGGAATTCTGACAGAAAAAGTCAGATGGAGCCCACACACGATTGGATTTTCCGACAACAAGATCTGATCGCACATTTTCCGTCGGAAAGTCTGACCGTGTGTACAGGGCATTAAGCTACACTCTCTGAAGAGTTTGCCCACTAACCAATTCACAGGCTACAGTTCTAGTTTCACTCGACCATTCTCTCACAATCAGATGGGAGTACCTCCTTTAGTCTGCACCCATGTATATAAAGCATTATCAAGAAAGTACAAACCATGCCGAAAATATTTCAGATAAAGGTTATATTGGCAACACATAAAAAGGAAGCACAAAAGCATCCTATTAATATCAAATAGCCACAGGCTACCAAAAATGAAACAGAATCAGCTTTCAAAAAACTAATTTTAATCAAAACAAAAAAATTGTTGATCATTAACAAGTTTATAAAACAGTGATTTAGTTACATAAATAAATTGATATCAGTGTATCAAATCTTAATTACTTTCAACTTCATGAGCATGTTTACATGGGGTGATGAAGTACAACCGTTTTTACCTAGTGTAATAAATAAAATGAACATGAAAATTTTTCTTTTTTTTTTTTTTTTCCTAAATAAAAATACTTACAAACATACCTAAAGCATGTTCTCTAATGAAGGGAACAAGAGACACTAGACAACTTTTGCACCAAAACATAAAAAATAAAAACGGTTTTAGAAAGCACAAGGATACAGAACAATTCAGCGAAAAATTAAAAGACACAATATTGGAACCAAGAAGTTGGTATTTAATTATATAATGAACAAGTTTGGTAGTTAGATCTCCAGTTTGGTTATTTTAAAGCATTAAGACAAGGCAAGATAGAAGGCTGTTTTTCTCGAGTAAAACAATAACAAAAAAATAAAATAAAAATTAAACTAGAGACGAGTTTGAACAGTCATACTACACAACTTTCTGCCCTGCACAAAGTCAAAATACCTACACAGAAATATATATATATTGTTATTTGTGCACAACAGGTTAGCTTATTGTTAGCTTGCTGACAAAAAGGCGTCATGGATGAATCTCTATTTTTGGATGCTTTTTTGTGTTTGGAAAAAAATGAAGTGTCTTGGAAGATCTCTCTGCAAGGGAGGCCCCAATCCCCTTTTTTTGTGGCATATTATATTCTTAATGCTAAGGCTTTCGGCTCTGGCTGTATACAAAATGTCCTTTTAGAAGCAACTCACTGGCTGTGTGCATTTTTAAGAGAAAACTCCAGGCAACGGAAAATACAGTAAGATTCTATATGGTTGCATTTATTTGGTGCCCTTGGATTGCAATGTTTGACAGAAGTCTGTTTTTTGGCCCTGGATGCGCTGTTTGGCAGTGCTGTCCATTTGCTTTTTGATTCAATGTTTGACAGAACTGCTCACAAAAGGTGCTGCACCAGTGGCAGGAAATCCAGCCCGTCTGCAACATTTCCTTGCGTCACGGATACAAACGACTGAACACAACAGGCATTCAGCGTGCACAAGGTCAGCATGTACAGCAAACCTTCACAATGCATCTACAAAGCTTTCAGCAAGCTTAGGGCAATTTTTTGTTTTTAGTTTTTAAGGACCCAATCACACCTGCGTGACTTAAAGCTTCACAAAAAGCATCTCAATGTTTGACACTAGGATTTCCATTAAATTCAATGGCGTACATTCACATCTGAGCGTAGTGTTGCTTAAAAATTGTCACTCCAAAAAGTACGAGTTTCTTTTGGGACAGTATTTTTGAGACTTTAGAGTTTGAGGATGTTAAACAGGTCTGAACGAGAATGCCGACTAATCTGTGGGTCACAGAGGTGCACTAACTTTTGCTCTCCTGCAACCTGACGTCAGCTGATAGCGGGGTCCAGGCTCTGAAAGGATCCTGAAAACATTGTCAGAATCCAGCCGGCTGCCTGATTGACAGCTGACTTCACTTCTCAGCATGCAGGCCCTTCTCCTGCATGGTGCTCCAGTGAGCAGAGACCGACAGATTGATCTGAGAACGGAGCGATCAGGGTCATGTAATCGCCCAGTTCTCAGGCTAATGCCCCATACACATGGTCGGACATTCCGACCACAAAATCCGACGGATTTTGGGCCGAAACTTGTCTTGCATACACACGGTCGCACAAAGCTGTCAAAAAATCCGATCATTCGGAACGAGGTGACGTACAAAACATACGACGGGACTATGTAGAGGCCAGTAGCCAATAGCTTTCATCTCCAAATCCAAACATATGCGTGGCACTTTGTGTGTCGGAATTCTCTACACACGATTGGAAAAAGTCAGATCGGATTTTGTTGTCGGCAAATTTTAGATCCAGCTCTCAAACTTTTTCCAACAGAAAAAGTCAGACAGAGCCCACACACGATCGGATTTTCCGACAAAATAATCTGATCCGACTTTTTGCCGTCTGAATTTCTGACCGTGTGAGTTAGACGTTGGATTACACCAATGCTGAAGCATAGAGGTAAGTATGGACTTTTGGTTTTTCTAAACCCATACTTCTACTTAAAAGAGAGCCTTCTGAAGCCAGCTAGAAGCTTGCTTCAAAGGAGAATTCCAGCTTTCATTTGACTTTAATAGTTTGCTTAGGCCAAACCATTTACATTACTATACAGCTGCTGTGTGTGTTGTATCAGAAAACTGGAGCATTAACTTCCCCATCCGCTGCCATAGCAAAATCTGAGCCTTATTGTATTTGTTATTTAGAAGAGGCCTTGTATTTTTTATCAACGAATGCAAGGCTTCTTCCGATTGGCCGAGGTGGAAAGGCTGGTGGATGATGCAAGGATTTCCACCTCAGCCAATCAGCGCACAAAGCGACAACAAAGTAACAAAGAAAATAGTCCATTTGGCTGCCTCAGCGATGTCTTTCTTCCATGCCTCATGGCATTATAAGTCTACATTATGAAGCCGTTCATCATATGTTTGATCTCCCTATTTGTATGGGACTATAAGGGACACTATGGTCGGTTCATCCAATTTGCTGTGGCCCTTTTATGTCTCCCTCTTTATTTTTATGTATTTATGTTGTTGAATGTACAGAGCTGGCGAGGATTGTTCGCAGCTTTGCTTTGTAATGTTCCTTCCTTATTGCTCCGAAAACATTCAATAAAAACAATTGAAATAGAAAATAGTCCATTTGGACCAGAACTATTTAAAGTCAAATGAAAGCTGGAATTCTACTTTTTTTTCAAGTTGTGCTGAAATTTACTAAAAAGGTGGCTAAAGCCTGCTAGAAGCTTGTTTAAAGTATTCTACAGCTCCACTTTTGAGATGGTAAAATACATTTTGATGAGAATACTGGCTAGAACTTTAAAGTCTTCAATAAAGCCAGTGGAAAGCTTTGCAATTACTCGCTGTACATGCTGCTCTTATAAAAGCTGAAGCCCATGTGTACAAGGGTCCAATTCCCTCACCCACCCCCCCGCCCATTTCCACAACTGGAAATACAGTCACCTATATTCTTCGTGAGGGCATGCCACAGCTCATAACTCAAAGAAAATCAAGTATGCATGAGCAATAATAAAAAAAAAGATCCAGTGCAAATTGCAAACCAAAAAAAACAAATCTAAGACAAAAGGCCAAAAATCCAAATCGAATCTTGAGTCACCACCAATCTTGCTTTAACACTCCATCCACCACTTTTGGAAAGGAGCTCGCTGTTATATGGTCAGACTCTTATTGCTTGGAAGGTCAAACACTCATGATGGTCAGATGTAAAACTCAGAATTCCTGAATCTCCATATCATATAGTAAAGCCTCCAAAACACCAATAGTTTATTGGTTAAATGAAAAAAAAGACTGACCGCTCAGGTTGGAGCCACTGTACTAACATTCCGGTGTTAGTCCAGCAATTTCCCCTGCTGTGCTATTGTGTTACGACTCAGGGACCGCCACTGGCTGAGAGCAGCGATTGGCAGGCCTTTTTTCAGTCATGAGCCTTCGACAGAATCTGGCCGAACGGGCGGCTTCTGTTGAATCGGCTACCATACACGCGGGCCTAATGTCAGCTGGTTTCTATTGAATGGGTCGATGCCGACCCGTGTGTAATAGGCTTAATTTAAGATTAGTATGCTTCATCCAGGTCTCCATTGAAGCAATATACTCAAAGATTAAAAAGACCACCAAGAAATACCACCAAGTTTGTAAAAGCATAGTGAATATGCTTCAACTGAAGAAAAACTTTCACTTAAAGTGGATGTAAATCCTCACATCTACCCACAGCCTCAGATGATACACAGGGATGAAACAAATCTCCCTACATAAGTTTTACATGTATATCTGCTGTCTTCAGCTTTATACACGGTTTAGAAAGTTCAGATCCTGATAAGAGATTTTCTTTTCCTGTTCAACACTGCAGTGAAGTCTGGGCATACACCCAAGACAGCTGATTGGAGGTAAGGCACACACCCCCTCTCCACATAAGCAAAGACTCTCAGAGCTGTTCTGTGAATCGGGCAGCTCTGTGCTAATCTATTTATAGCAACCTCCCACAACACAAAATTCAGCCTGCTTTTATCTCAGTTAATGGAGAACTTGTCAGATGTTATCAGGTGATAACAGAAGAACGGAGCAGGAGACAATATGTGCCCGGCTCAAATTTCATGAATTCGGGTTTACAGCCACTTTAAATTTGATTTTCTTTCTTTTTTTTATATTGCATCAATGGAGACTGAAATACACGTACTCGTGTTAATCTTGAGAGGTTTTGGGATTCTGAGTCATACATCTGATCATCATAAGAGTGACCTTCCTATCAATAAACAGATTGGTGAGCTGCTTTCAATAGGTGGTGGTTGGCTTATGTTCATATTTGATTTGTACCATTTGGACGATCATTATTTTGTCTAATGAGATTTGGATAACACTTTATATATTTATGCAATTGTGATACATGGATCATTATTATTATTAGTGCTTCCTCTTTCTCGCTTTTATCACATTGACTTACTACAGATTTGGGGCAGTTTCTTTTTCACTTGTGCTTTCCCTCTAGGAGCAGTTTGTACAACCAAGTTTTTATGGCCCAATTTCTACTTTTACTGAAAATATTGTCCCTTTGGAGTTCTCCTTTAAAGTAAAATATTCCTACCGACCTACTAAAAGCAAAAGCTAACAACAAAAACTATTTCAAAAAGTGTCTTTTCCCCAACCAGTATCAGCCAAGCCATGCAACAAATGGAGGTGGCTCTGCATAGATGCCCAGCATGTTATGATCACCACCTTCGCCAACACTAAAAAAAAAAAAAAAAAACCAAACAAAAAAAAGGCGCATGTCTCGCTTTGATATGCTTGCTTCCTTTGTGTTTTAGTTTGTTTAAACCAAGCTACTGCAGCTTCAAGTATCTTGCATTACATAGAATATTTTTTTTTTTTATAAATTAGTTAATGTTATACTTTGTTTTCAATATTCAGACATATACTATAATATATATACAGTACAATAAATGCTCTCATTCTTTTTTTCTTGATAATCCCTGAGAATGTATGTTGACAGTCGCTAAGTTTCCACATGCACAGTTATTGTGGTGTCATGCTTATAGATGATCTGCATTGCAAAGCCACATTTGGTCAGCCTTAACTTTTGTTTTACTATTAGCATTGTTGTCTTATTGGGGTTCTGTGGTTGCCAAGGTTGAAATGTAAGTATGAAATAGAGAAGAGTAAAGCTGAATCCATTCGAGGTACTTGTCATAGGATGGAGGGAAGAAGGATTTTTTTTTTTTTTTTAGTTTGGTATTTTTTCAAGATTTTTTTTTTGTACATCTTTTAAAGCCATTCGTGTTTTCTTTTATCTTTGAGGCTGTGAACGAATACAGAAAATGAGAGCTATGTGGGCTTTTGCCACTAGACAACATATACTCAGTGTAAACCAAACCTTGAACCTCTCTCATACACACAGATAACTGAAAATAAAAGTAAAAAAAAAAAAGAAAAAAAAGAGAAAAAAAAAATACACAGACTTTCACAACATGACAATTTTTGTTTGCAAACTCAATTGAACTATACACATAATACCGGTGTGGCTCTTTTTTTTTTTTTTGTATTGTTTTGTCTTTTTTTTCTTAAGTTAAAAAGGATATAAAGGCAGGCTCAAGTATAAACAAACTTTCCCCCCCTCCCCTCCCCATTCACACATTGTCAACCGAACCGCTCCCGGACCAACATCATCAGTTTCTTTTTCCCTTTGTAAATTTGTTTTAGGTTGTCGATGAATTGTGTAAACTGAATGTGTCCATCGTGAGCCATTAAGAAGGTCTCTCGGGCCTTGCTAAGGAACTCTATAAACTCACTGTAGTGTCGAGGACTGATGTGCGTGAGCCGAGAGTGTGTCGTGTTTATATAGGCCCCGATCGTGGCATCCAAGAGCTGTCGCAAAGGGGATTTGTCCAGTGACATAAGCTTGCCAGAGTTCCTCCGTCCATGAAGACCCACCATCCCAGGCGTGGTCAAAGTGCACCTGCGCAGAATGTCTGAAAGTACTGTTGCGCATTTGACACTTGTGACCACTAGAGGTATTATCGCTGCTAGCTCGTTTTTCCCAAGCGAATGGCTGAGCGCGCATGCCCACAAAACGTCATTAATGGCAGGGTGTGTATCCTGGTTGTAACTCAGGTTCAGGTGTGTCATGGCCAATGTAGCCAGTTTGTACGCCCTCATGGGGTAACCACGGTGCTCCATGTACCGTGCTATCGTAAAAAGCTGTGTGTAGCTCATGCCAGTTGTAGCAGCATCCAGGACAATTTGGTAAGCAGTCTCAAAAGCTATGTGATCCTTTTCACATAAAGTAAGTGCTGAGAGGGCACAGTTTTGGGGGTCCTTCATGGCGCACTGGAGCGCAAGCGTCCTAGCACTGCTGGCCAGCTTTTCCTGCTGATGGCAGTCCAGATGCAGGCGAACAATGGTGCTGTTGGACATCACCGTCGTAGCAACAATGCTAGTGGCCTCTGTCGGAGTGAAGAGCGTGAACCAGCTCTGCATGATGCTGTCCAGTGCATAAACACCTGCGTATGAAAAGAAAGCATGTTACTGTCTTATCTCAATGAGGATTGCATTTATTTACACAACAGAAAACCCAAACAGCATGGGCAACCATCAAACGTAGACTTTGAAATGAATAAACATAATTTATTTCCACACAACAAAATGTGCCATCCGCTAGTAATGAATACACACATTTAAAGTGATTGTAAAGTCTTGTTTTTTTTTTCTCTAAAAATAACAAACATGTCATACTTGCCTGCTCTGTGCAGTGGATTTGCAGAGAAGCCCAGATCCTCCTCTTCTGCGCTCCTGGCCCCTTCCTCCTGTTGAGTGCCCCCACAGCAAGCAGCTTGCTATGGGGGCACCCAAGCCGTATGTCCATTCTGACACGGAGCTGCCGTTTGGCCCCACCCCTCTCTCTCCTGATTGGCTAACTGACTTTGATCCCAGATGGCTGAAACACTTGTGGACATCGCTGGGGCTCAGGTATTAGGGGGGCTGCTGCACACAGAAGGCTTTTTATCTTATGCATAGAATACATTAAGATAAAAAAAAACTTGACTTTACAACCTCTTTAAACAAATACGAAAAGGAACCAACAGTACAACTCATTCGTATCTGAAAAAGCTCAGCTGAAGTCTAACATCTCCAAGTATGAACAGGACCCTATGTCTAGATCATTAGCAATGGATATGCACACACTAATTATTAGTCAATGAAATGTGAGCATCCATGGTTTGCTACTGTTAAGCTTATGATCTTTGGTACATACCTATTTTAAGAATTACATAGATTCTATTGAATTATTAAAGACTGTAAAATGTTATAACGCTTTATTTTCATAAACACATGTGGCACTTGCACATGGTCTCCGTTAAAGTAGTGTGGGGGAAACTGGCACCAGTCAGTCAGCAGCTGATCTGCACAAAGGTCCACCCCTTAAAGGAGAACTGGACCTTTAACAAAAACACCCTTACCAGAGTCCCCTTACCTCCCTGGCCAAGGTAGGAACATCTATAGGAAATTGTCTAGTAGGGTGACCAGGGCACCAATGGTGGGAACCCTTGTTTTAAAAGCAGTTATCCTTTAAGGAGAATGTCATCATGCAGGCAGATCTGTTGTCAAATTTCTGAATAGCCCTCATGGCACTTTTCTTAAACAAAGTGGAGAAAATAGACAAATACGGTGAGGAACAATGAGGGAGGTGAGTGAACATGAAAATTGCTTTCTGAGGATAAAAGGATTCCAATTCTAACTCCCTTCTGTCCGTTGGGTCTGGGAGAGTGAGTCCAGAGAAGTCCACCATGGGAGAGGGAAGCAGGAAAAGCAGAGTGTTTCTTGAAGCCAGGTTTCAGTAACAGTGAGTAGATAAAATGTGTTCATGATAAAAAGGGTCATGGGCAAGGGTGAGTTTTCTACAGAGAGTGGACATTCCAAAGGGCGCATGAGAAGATGAGATCTGCGATATTCCAACAGCGGCACAGATAAGAGAAGCAGACTAGCCTTCATTTTACATACCTACTTCAGTTGCACATGTTACTAGCCATCGAACCATTTCCCGACGACGCCAGTTTAAAGTGGATAAGGTCATACGCATTACCTGCAAGGCAAGAGACTGGTGAAATTACAACAGAGAAAGGCCTTTAATGTGACACACACACACAGCGATTGTACATCCTATACAGAGTTGTGTAAAATTGGTCTACCTAGACATAATGACTTTCAACGGCCAGTTGTATCTCTTCTTGTTCTAGGGTGACATTAACTGCACCTACAGAGAAACAGTGTTGTCACCTTAGGTTGCCTGCTCCTAATTTGAACTACAGAATAGCTTCCCCTCTTTATAACAGAGGGGGTGTGTTCTGCAGTTAATAGATGTAAACTAAACAAGGCTGATAACATTGACGTTGGGGTTTCAGAGTTTGTTTCTGTGTATATACTGTATACATGTATTTATTTTGAACAAAAGAGCCAGCAGTTTTGCCTTGGTTCAGACCTGTTAAGGAGTTGACAGATTTCAGTTCCTGACAGTTTAGTTAGTCTTTGTGGCAATGTGCCATGACCAGTTTAGTACTTCAAAAGGTTGTTTATAACAAGCAATAATTTGGTGGCTTGGTATTGGAAGGTATTGCAGGATGCTTGGTATTGGAAGGTATTGCGGGATGCTTGATATTGAAATTGGTACAGTTCAAACACTCCTAAAGAGCTGATAGACTGCTCACGGGTGCATACTGTAAGTCTCAAGGGAAACATGTCTTGATTTTGTTTATACAACCTGCCTATTTTTAATGTATGCTATTTACCACTTGGGAAAAGACAAAATTGATTTCACACACACTTTGACAAAGCTATTAAGGATCCCATAAATAACCATTATGAGGAATCAATATTAAACTAAGCCTATGCATAAGCTTCCATTCTCTATACACAGGCACACTCACAAACATGACAATGCAGAAGAGAAATCTAAATTGGATCAAATGGGCTATTTTTTTTCTTTTCATTTTAGATGGAATAAGGCACCGTTTAGTGTTCTGCGGGGTTTTTACTGCTGTCTATGGCTGTAACAGGTAGAATCCCCAAATACTTGATTAAGCCACGGCTCTGCTGCAACAATCCCCAGCACCTTCCAAGTATGGAGGAGCATGTGACCTCCCCTGTAACCTCCCTTGGGTCTAGAAGCCAATGGCCAGGTCTGAGAACTGTAATATGTCCAAAGGAGTGATGTTACCACCCCCTCAACGTCTGATACAAGCCAACACTAAGGATTTTATTTCAGGAAGGGTATGTAGCAAGTTCTTAGATGGTGCTTTAGATAAGCAGAAGAGGACAGGTTCACTTTAAGCTTCAGGAAAATTGGTTCTAGGACCTTATAACCTTCCATAAGGACATTGAGCTGCAAGTTGTTCTGGTCAACATGTGAAGCCCTTTCAAGTGCAAATGCAATTAAGTAACAAGCACACTAGACCATCTTTATTACTTTTGCAGAAGCAATGCTGGCCAATTTGTGCAGTTTGTATTTTTACAATTTCAGAAGGTAAAAAAAAAAATATTTTAAGAGAAGAAGTGGCCTGCTTTATGATCGTACATTTTTTTTTACAATCTAAAGTAGGAGTGCTGCACATGTTTTTAGAGATTCAAATACACAGTTTGCAATCAACGTTTAAAAAAAAAGGTACAAATTGAAACACAAGCTTAACAGATTTTCTTTTAAACCCCAACATTTGTGTAATCTACAACTGCAATTCTACAAAAAAAGCTGTGTAAAAAAAAACAGAAAAACAGAATGAAATTGATGGGAGCAACAAGTCTCAAAAAATCTGGGACAGGGAAACAAAAAGCTGACAAAGTGTTACAAACAAGAGCTGGAACATTTGCCAACTTATTAAGTTACCTGGCATGGGTATAAAAAGAGCATCTGCAGTTCGGTTCACTATACTGCTATCAGACTTTGATGCAAATTTACAGTGCAATTATGTGGTGCAAATTGGCATATTATATATATATCTATATCACACCAAAGCATTACAGAAGCCTTTTCCAAAATCACAATCAATTTCAAAATAATGCTCAACATAAAATATGATACATCATCATCTACAGTACATCATATCAAAAGGTTGTGAGAATTTGGAGAAACTTGTGGGCACAAGTGACATGGTTGAAACACAATACTGAATGCCCATGAACAGACTGCATGAAATATAGGCATGATTCTGTGATGGACATCACTGTCTGAACAGAGTTTGCTGTGCTATCCAAAAATGCAAGGGCCAGCTCTATCATGAAAAGTAGCAATATCTGAACATGATCCAGAAACACCACCACCTTTCTCTGGGCCAAAATCTCATTTAAAATGGTCTGTCGCAAAGTGAAAAACTGTTCTATGGTTAGGCAAATTTAAATTTGACATGCTTTATGGCAACCATGGGCATTGTGTCCTCTGGACTAGAGAGGAGAGGGACATTCCGGATTGTTATTAGCTCTCAGTTCAAAAGTCTGCAACGATGACTGTATGGGGATACATTAGTATTTATAGAATGGGAAGCCTGCATGTCTGAAAAGGCACCATCAATGCTGAAAGATATATCCAAGTTTTAGAGTAGCATAAGCTCCCATCCAGGCATCTTTTTCAGGGTAGGCCTTGCATATTTCAGCAGGACAATCCTAAACTGTAAACTACATCAATGACATGTCTTTGTATCAAATGAGTCTGGGTGCTTAACTGGCCTGCCGTCTAGACCTTTCATAAATTGAAAATATTTGGTGCATCTTGAAACAAAAAATATAAATACAACAGGACTGTTCAGCAGCTAGAAACCTTTATTAGGCAAGAATGAGACTACATTCCTCTCCCAAAACTCCAGCAACTAGACTCCTCTGTTTCCAGATGTTTAGTGTTAAAAAAAATAAAAATGTTAAAAAGAGGAGGAAGATACACTGAGGTTAACCTGGTCCTGTTACGTGTTGTTGCCATTAATTTCAAAATTACCTTATTTTTTTATTTAAAGGGTACATTTTCTCAGTTTAAACAATTGATATGTTTTCTTTTGTGAATAAAATGGATTTATGAGGTTTGAAAATCATTGCATTCGGTTTTCATGTGGATTTTACACAGAGTCCCAACTTATTTTTTTTTTTTATGGAGGTTGTATAAAGTAAACTAGCCCCCCCCCCCCCCCCCCCATCCCTTACAGCCAAGAAAAAGCTGCCTCTGATCTGCAGTTGCCATGGTGCTGCACATGTGATCAAATATGACACCAGCCATTGGATGACTTGAACGTTCAGTTAAAGCCGAGTTCCACCCAAAAGTGGAACTTCTGCTAATCTGAATCCTCCCCCCCAGTGCCACATTTAGCCTGTCCCCACTTCTGGGAGGCCGAGCCACAGTGAAATACATCAGCAGCTCCCGCCTCCTCCTCCCTCCCCCCTCCCCTTCTGCCGTGTCATTGAGAGTGCAGCTCGCTTTCGCGCATGCCCAGTGAGGACCCAGCTGTGGAGCCGAAAGGCTACACTGCCGGGTTCCTTTACTAGCAATGGTGGTGGCAGCACTCAGCCAGCCAATGTAAACATCGGCTACGATGCTGGCATCGCTGGACTCCAGGACACTACAGTATGTGTAGCTGCTGACTTTTAATATTTAAAGGGGCGAGTGGAACTCCTCTTTAACTGGCTCACGCTGATATACTGTTGCACAATGGCTCTCCTGGGCAAAATCCTGTATGGGTACGTGGTACATAAAAAAAAGGTAAAAAAAGGATGCAAATTTAGTTTGGGTACAGCATTGCATGACCGCGCAATTGTCAGTTAAAGCGATGCAGTACCAAATTGCAAAAAGTTCTCTGGTCAGGAAGGGGGTAAACTCTTCCGGGGCTGAAGTGGGCAAGAAAACAAGCAACTGTGACAGTTCTCATTCATGGCATGCCTTGAACGTAACGGTTTTAGAAAGCATTTAAATTGATGGTTTGAGTTCGGCTTTAACTGTCTGAAATTACTTCTGCACAGCACATGTGAAATTTGGCATCCCTTAGGATTTTAGAGGCCATCTAGTTCCTTTAGTAGTGATGAGAGCCACTCCTGATATTTTATACGGTTTACTGCTGTAAATCTTTCAAATCATAAGTGTCTGCTGAATACTGGGGGTGGATTTGCAGATACAGAGCGGTATGATGAACAGCACTTTGCTCCCAGCCCCACTGACACCTCACAGGCCAATAAGGTATGTCTGCAACGTGTTCACATCTTGTAAAAAGCATAATGTATATATTTTTTTCATTTTCTGAAGCACGGATAAGCCTTATAGAAGCTGCCCCATAGACCTGAAGGCCTAGTTTATAAGTGTGGTCCTCGTCCTCCATGCAATTTTTAGCTTACCATAGCAGTGCTGTGTATACAAGGATAAGGGAGTGCTGCGTACAGAGCCATAAGAAATAGACATACAGTAGAAATGGTCAAAGTAAGTATCAATTCTCCCATAAGTTTTCTTTCTGAAGCTGGAAATCATAAGGTGTAAAATTATATAGGGGACTTATCCTTCCAAAATGCAATAAAACCTTCATAATCTGCAGTTTCCAGTGTCTGCACCCTCATTATTTGCTGCTTATTAACTTCAAAGTGACGTGCCCTTAAAAGGCAAGTTCACCTTTACAGAAAAATCTGTAAGGTGAACTTACACAGGACCCCCTCTCCTCAACCCCCCCATGTTTTTCTGTAAAGGTGAACTTACACTTTAAAATATACGCATAACCAAAACTTGACCACACACACAAAATGCCTCCATCCTGATCAAATCTCGGGTAAAGCATTTACTAACCTGAAGGCCCAGCTCCAAAGATACTTTCAAAAGCGTTATATCTGGTAAACTGTCCATTAAAGTCGCTATTTTAAATGCATCCTGTGCAAGTTTAAATATGTGCGATGAGGAGTGGATGTTTTTCTGGATGGATTCTAACACTGTTTCCAGTCGCCTAACATCACCTGCAAGGGAACAGAAAATAATGACCTTTATAACTAATTTCATAAAAAAATGAGACTGCTTATTTCTTCATATGAAAGCAGCAGACAAACACATGACTCTCCAGCACAGATGAAAAGTATATACAGTATATTACTAGAAAATCATGGAGTCCTAAAAAATCCAAGAGAAGTAAACTGCATTGTTGGAGCTTGCCCTTTCAAAAACATGTCAGTTATGGCAGATCCCCTTTAAACCCTTGTATCATGTCCTGTTTAAACATGGACCAAAAAAAAAAAAAAAAAAGTATCTGCTCATGCAGAGTGGACACAGAAGACTGTTGTCTTCTATAGGCGGCCGGATGTAAACATCCATTTACTCTTGACAACCATCCGATCTGCCAGAGGTCTCCAAACTATGGCCCTCTAGTTATTCAGGAACTACAATTCCCATCATGCCTAGTCACATCTGTGAATGTCAGTTTTACAATGCCTCATGGGACGTGTAGTTCTGCAACAGCTGGAGGACTGTAGTTTGAAGATCCCTGCACTAGACGGATGGGGAACAAATTGACAAATAAGATTGGATCGGACATCGGCGGGTGTCAACAGATACATGTCCTTTGAGACCCGCCGCTCCATAGAGGGCAATGGATAGCCTGATTGGGACCGCCAAATAACTGACAGGTCCACCCATGTGAAAAGGGCCCAAGGCTAGATTTACACTACTGCAACTGTGATTTGATCCAATCTTCAGTGTAATTATATAGTGCGACTACTTTGTTCTTACTGCAGGACCAACTTTCTGAAGATAAGCTCAGATGTTGAAGAGGTAGTCTCTTACACTGTAGTGCAGGTACAGACCTCTTATGAATCTATGCATCAGTTAAGGATGATCACACTACAACACCACCATAGCAGCAATAAGATTGGTGAAAAATAAATGTCACACTTCTGTTGGCCACATTAGTCCAGCCTTGTTCTAACTGGTCCTCTAGGTAAGAAAATCTGAGACAGAACAGAAAAGCAAATACCAAGTCTGTGCTAGTAGGCACTGCTTATTAAATACTGACTTCTTTCTGTCTGACTTGTTACAAGCAGTTTTAGCTAGATACACTACATTCAGTTTAAAAGAGGGGGGGAAAAAAAAAACAGTCTGGCTTAGAAATACTAGCAAACGGTCCATATCACTGTACCTTTGGCTGCGGTCAGCATTGTTGATGCCAGCTCACACTGCTGCGACTCAATATGACTCAGGGTGAACCAACGGGGATAACGGTTAGGAACAACTGAGGCGATGTGGTGCGGGCGGGACATGTCTCCAGTGGGAGCCGTGGATTCCAATACTAGCAACCTGCAGACACAGAGACTTCAATGTGAACAAAGTCTGAGCCAAGGGCTACAAATCAACTGAACAGAGGACAAGGCACAATCGGAGCATGGTGGGGGGAGGGAACTAGGATATTTTTTTTTTTTAAACAGAAAACAGATTCTACTTATTTAATTTTTTGTTCTTTATTTGCTTGTTCCTTATTTTGATTTGGTATGCAAGTATTTGCATGCATCCATGATTTCTCCAGAGTCTCTCCCGTCCTCTGTACCCCAATCTGTCCCTATCTCCTACTCTGGCTGCCTTTAGGTGATCCCTGAAAACTAGTTTCTTCAGGGAAACCCATCATGCCTCCAAGTAATGCTTTTATTACTTCCATCAGCTCATCCCCCACAGTTACTTTTAAACCACTTGCCCCACCCTATTAGATTGTAAGCTTCTTTTAGCAAGGCCCTTTTAACCCTCTTGTATTTTATTGTATATTCTTACTGTACTGTCTCCCTTTTATATTGTAAAGCGCCGTGTAAACTGTTGAGGTTGCAATTTGACAGATCCATATTGCAGCCTCATTACCAACAAGGTGACCGGACAAAACTATGAGGCTTGTACACTTATGCTAGAAGTCTGACTGACGAAATGGGAGAACTGGAGCTGCTGATGTACAAGGAGGATTTAGATTTTGTAGGCATTTCAGAGACTTGGTTTAACAGCTCTCATGATGGGTTGGCAACCATCCAGGGGTATTCCCTATATCGAAAAGATAGGTAGGGTAAAAAAGAGGGAACCTCTTATGAAGAAGTGAGCTGCCATCTAGATAAAGGAAGGCCTGTAGATGTGGTGTATCTGAATTTTGAAAAAGGCATTTGATACAGTTCCCAACAAATGTTTACTGTACAAACTGAGGTCTGTGGGCATGGACAAAAGGGTGAGTACCTGGATTGAAAACTGACTACAGGGGCGAGTTCAGAGGGTGGTGATAAAATGGGAGTAGTCAGAATGGTCTGGTGTGCAAAGTCAGGGTTCTGTTCTGGGACCAATGCTTTTTAATTTATTCATAAATGATCTGGAGGATGGGATAAACAGCTCAATCTCTGCATTTGCAGACGGTACAAAGTTAAACAGGGCAATACTTCTCTGCAGCATGTGGAAAGCTTAAAGTAGACCTAAACAAATTATTGGGGTGAGCAACTACATGGCAAATGAGGTTTAATGTTAAAAAATTTAAAATAATGCATTTGGGTGCCAAATAGGGGGAGAACCTCTGGGGGAATCTAGGATGGAAAAGGACCTGGGGGTCCTAGTAGATGGCTCACAATGGCATGCAATGCCAAGCTGCTGCAAGCAAAGCCAACAAAATGTTGGCATGCATTCAAAAGGGGATTAACTCAAGCGATAAAGCAATAATTCTCCCACTCTACAAGACTCTGGTCCAGTCGCACCTGGAGTATACCATCCAGTTCTGGGCACCAGTCCTCAGGAGGGATGTGCTGGAACTGGAGAGAGTCCAAAGAAGGGGAACATAGCTAATTAAGGGACTGGAGGATCTCAGCTATGGGGAAAGACTACAAGCATTGAACTTATTCCCTCTGGAGAGGAGACGCTTGAGAGGGGATATGATATCAATGTATAAATACCGTACTGGTGATCCTAGCATAGGGAACAAACTTTTCAGTGAAAGGGAATTTAAAAAGACTAAAATTAGAAGAGAAGCGGTTTAACCTTAAACTTGTTTGATGTTTTTTTTTTTTACTGTCAGAGTAGTAAGGATGTGGAATTCTCTTCCACAAGCAGTGGTCTCAGCGGGGAGCATCGATAATTTCAAAAAACTATTAGATGGGTATCTTAACAATCACAACATACA
This sequence comes from Lithobates pipiens, assembly GCF_037356315.1. Taxonomy (NCBI): domain Eukaryota; kingdom Metazoa; phylum Chordata; class Amphibia; order Anura; family Ranidae; genus Lithobates; species Lithobates pipiens. The sequence continues at coordinate 196,219,047 of NW_027507790.1, forward strand.
GGGATAGACAATGTAATATTAACATAAATGAACACACACAGGTTGAACTGGATGGACTTGTGTCTCTTTTCAACCTCACCTACTATGTAAACTGTTGGTGCTATTAAAAAACCTGTATAATAATAAGTATATACATTCTCCCCTTATTGGCCATCAGTGTATCTGTCCTCCGCAACCCTGCTGAATTGCTATCAAACAGGATACACTAGAGATTTCAGTCTGAGCTAATTGACTGCACTGAAATAACAGGAAAGCACAAGAATTGTTCTGCACTACCAAAAAAAATAAAATAAAAATAGACCAATGCAAATATATACTTTTTTTTCTTTTACAGTATATACATATGTACAGTATATGAATACACACACAGTTTGAAGTCTGTACTTTCAAATTAAAAATCCCACTGAGAAGATCGATCCATAGGAACCAATCACAATATTAGAATAAAAAGGACAATTATTCTCCCAAACTGACCATATCAGAGATAATCTAGCTGCCTGGTGCATGTGCACTCAAGTTCACCATTATGTTTGGCAAGACAGGAAAAGGTGGAAATCGGAAAGTTTTGTCAGTGATCACTTTAAATGTAATAACTAAAACTTGGCCAAAACAAACCTCATTGCTCGCAGTGCAATTTTGTATGCCAGTTCAGCATCGTGAGGTAGGAGGGAGGTGAAGAGATACTTGGCAAATGTGTGCATTGGAATACTCTCTCGATGGATGATTTCACCCAAACCACTGTATGGTCCAGCTGTGGAGAGAAGACATGACTTCATTATGATAACAGCTCTCATTTCTCGTTATAAATGCATGTAATATTTCAGTCTTCCACAGAGAACACACAAGCAATCCGAAGTGGTGCTTACAATCTAAAAGTTGCATATTTACCCTCACCATAGTGCCCGGTTCTCTCCAAAGCTCTGGAAACACTTTAGTATCTGCTGGAGACCACCTAGATCAGGGGTAAGCAAAGTCATCACTCCAGCTGTTGTGAACTACAAGACCTATGAGGCACTGCAAGACTGACTGCCACAGGCATGACAGCATTCTCAGCTTCATCACAGCTGGATTGCGGAAGTTGCCAATCCAGGATTTGAATCTTTGGTGAAAAATAAAATACATTTCTGCCCCAGATATTGTGAGGAGACAAGATACCCCGATACATGGGCAAAAGAGTGGGTTCAATCACATGACAGGCAGAGAAGGTGAAGAAGTGTTATTATTGACAGGATATTCCTTTGGTGACAATTTCTACTACATGGGTGAGATTCTTATATTTTAGTATCTGCTTTTTTGTTAATAGATGTAATTAGATCAGGGATCACAAAGTACTGCTGTGATCTGCATGTACCTAAGGCCAAACGGCTCATTCTGAGGCTGCTGCGAGCTACATAAATGCAACATTTTCACATATTTACATAAATTAGTTACAGATGGGATGTCTATATTAAAGGCATTTTCATGCTGTATGAAAGGTTGATGAGCTTTTACTCTGGTGAATCTTCACAGCACAGCTCTCTTTAACGTGGTTGTAAAGCCTTAAAGTGGAAGTAAATTTCCATCTGTTGCTTTTTCCTATAGGTAATCCTATAATAAGACTTACCTATAGATAGTGTAAATATCTACTAAACGTGCGCCGTTTAGGAGATATTTAGTGTACATGCAGTCTGTGACATCACTGGCACATGCGCTCTGAAGGACTAGCCACCCCATGCCATTTCTTCAGAGCCCTGTGCTGTGATCGGCGGCTCCCGCGTCACAGAGCCAGAGTCCGCGAACCTGGAAGCGAGGCGGGTGAAGATGAGAACGCCTGCAGCGCTGACATCTCGGTGCGGGGAGAGTTTTGTTTTAAGGTAATTTTAAAGAGGAAGTAAACCCTAATGGGTTTACTTCCTCTTTCATTCCCTGCAAAGGCAAAGCATAATGGACTACTGTGCATCGCATAGTAGCCCATTATGTGTCACTTACCTGACACAGGAGCCAGCGATGTCACCGCTGTCCCCTGTAGTCCGGCGCATCCATCTTTTTGGTGGGGTCTCGCAGCTCCGCCGCTGTCATTCGGCGGAGCCGTGATGACGTCACTCCCGCGCATGTGCACGGGAGCCGACAGGCGCGGCAGCTCCATTGTTGGAACACAGCGGTGCCCGTCTTCGGGCAAATATCTCCTAAACCGTATAGGTTTAGGAGATATTTCTTGGACCTACAAGTAAGCCTTAATCTAGGCTTACCTGTAGGTCAAAGTGGTTTGTAAGGGTTTACAACCACTTTAACCAGTTGCCGACCGCCGCACGCCGATGTACGTCGGTGCAATGGCACGGGCAGGCATAAGGACATACATGTACGTCCCTTGCCTCCCGCGGGTCGGGGGCCCGATCGGGCCCCCGCCCGGTGCCTGCGGCGGTCGGTTTTCGTACGGGAGCGATCCCGGACGAGGGGACGGCCATTCATTCATGGCCACCCCCTCGCGATCGCTCCCGACGAATAGAAATCCCCGGTGACATCACTTCCTCTCCTGTAATGTAAACACAGGAGAGGAAGTGATGTATTCTCTCCTCCGTGTCGGTATTTTTCGTTCCGACACGGAGGAGAGCGGATCAGTAAGTTGCACCAACACTCTACACACACAGTAGAACATGCCAGGCACACTCACACCCCCCCTTTACCCCCCGATCACCCCCCCAATTACCCCTGCCCCCCAGTCACAGTGACACCAATGTCATTTTTTTTTTTTTTTTTTTGCATTGGTGTCATTTGTGACTGTAATAACTGTTAGGGCAGTTAGAGTTAGCCCCCTTTAGTTCTAATGTACCCCCCTAACCCCCCCAATAAAGGTTTAACCCCGTGATCACCCCCCGTCGCCAGTGTCACTAAGGCTGGGTTCACATTGCAGCGGTTTATGAGAACGAATGTGATTCGCACCGCACTGCAGTGCAAATCACATCCGATCTCTGTGCGATTCGAGTTCAGCCATTCGCCGCACCCGCCGCACCCGCCACACCCGCCGCACCCGCCGCAAATTCGCACGGGACCCTTTTTTTGGCCCGCAGCAGAATCGGATCGCATGGGTGTTCACACCATGCGATCCGAGTTTGCAGATCGCACTGCGATATGCGAACTGATCTGGGGGTGTCAGTAACATTTCACTGACACTCCCAGCAGTTCGCATAGGGCAGTGTGAACTGCCGCCGGGAGGCATGCGATGCGGGAACCCGCCGCGGATTCGCGGCGTTTCCGCATCGCTCCAGTGTGAACCCAGCCTAATAAGCGATCATTTTTCTGATCGCTGTATTAGTGTCACAGGTGACGCTAGTTAGGCAGGTAGGTATTTAGGTTCGCCGCAGCTTTTTATAGCGCCAGGGACCCCCATATACTACCGCATAAAGCCCCCTGATTGCCCCCTAGTTAACCCTTTCACCAGTGATCACCATATAACTGTTACAGGTGACGCTGGTTGGTTAGTTATTTTTTTATAGTTTCAGGGCACCCGCCATTTATTACCTAATAAAGGTTTAACCCCCTGATCACCCGGCGGGTGTCATTTGTGACTAATAACTGTTAGGGCAGTTAGGGTTAGCCCCCTTTAGTTCTAAGGTACCCCCCTAACCCCCCCAATAAAGGTTTAACCCCGTGATCACCCCCCGTCGCCAGTGTCACTAAGGCTGGGTTCACATTGCAGCGGTTTATGAGAACGGATGTGATTCGCACCGCACTGCAGTGCAAATCACATCCGATCTCTGTGCGATTCGAGTTCAGCCATTCGCCGCACCCGCCGCAAATTCGCACGGGACCCTTTTTTTGGCCCGCAGCAGAATCGGATCGCATGGGTGTTCACACCATGCGATCCGAGTTTGCAGATCGCACTGCGATATGCGAACTGATCTGGGGGTGTCAGTAACATTTCACTGACACTCCCAGCAGTTCGCATAGGGCAGTGTGAACTGCCGCCAGGAGGCATGCGATGCGGGAACCCGCCGCGCATTCGTGGCGTTCCCGCATCGCTCCAGTGTGAACCCAGCCTAATAAGCGATCGTTTTTCTGATCGCTGTATTAGTGTCACAGGTGACGCTAGTTAGGCAGGTAGGTATTTAGGTTCGCTGCAGCTTTTTATAGCGCCAGGGACCCCCATATACTACCGCATAAAGCCCCCCGATTGCCCCCTAGTTAACCCTTTCACCAGTGATCACCATATAACTGTTACAGGTGACGCTGGTTGGTTAGTTATTTTTTTATAGTTTCAGGGCACCCGCCATTTATTACCTAGTCTCACTAGTGTACCCCTAAATTTAGGGGTGTCTACTTTCCAAAATGGGGTCATTTGGGGGGGGTTTGTGCCATCTTGGCATTTTATGGCCTTCAAAACTGTAACGCCCTTAGAAAGCCTGAAGGCGGTGCTTGGTTTTCGGGGCCCCGTACGCGGCTAGGCTCCCAAAAAGTCCCACATATGTGGTATCCCCATACTCAGGAGAAGCAGCAGAATTTATTTTGGGGTGTCATTTCACATATGCCCATGGCATGCGTGAGCAATATATCATTTAGTGACAACTTTGTGAAAAAAAAAAAAAAAAAAAAAAAAGTTTGTAATTTTCCCGCAACTTGTGGCAAAATATAAAATATTCCATGGACTCAACATGCCTCTCAGCAAATAGCTTGGGGTGTCTACTTTCTAAAATGGGGTCATTTGTGGGGGTTTTGTGCCATCTTGGCATTTTATGGCCTTCAAAACTGTAATAGGTAGTGAGAAGTGAACTCAAAAATTTACGCCCTTAGAAAGCCTGAAGGCGGTGCTTGGTTTTCGGGGCCCCGTACGCGGCTAGGCTCCCAAAAAGTCCCACATATGTGGTATCCTCGTACTCAGGAGAAGCAGCAGAATTTATTTTGGGGTGTCATTTCACATATGCCCATGGCATGCATGAGCAATATATCATTTAGTGACAACTTTGTTAAAAAAAAAAAAAAAAAAAAAAAAGTTTGTAATTTTCCCGCAACTTGTGGCAAAATATAAAATATTCCATGAACTCAACATGCCTCTCAGCAAATAGCTTGGGGTGTCTACTTTCTAAAATGGGGTCATTTGTGGGGGTTTTGTGCCATCTTGGCATTTTATGGCCTTCAAAACTGTAATAGGTAGTGAGAAGTGAACTCAAAAATTTACGCCCTTAGAAAGCCTGAAGGCGGTGCTTGGTTTTCGGGGCCCCGTACGCGGCTAGGCTCCCAAAAAGTCCCACATATGTGGTATCCCCGTACTCAGGAGAAGCAGCAGAATTTATTTTGGGGTGTCATTTCACATACGCCCATAGCATGTGTGAGCAATATATCATTTAGTGACAACTTTGTGTAAAAAAAAAAAAAAATTTTTTTTTTTGTCATTATTCAATCGCTTGAGGCAAAAAAATAAAATATTCAATGGGCTCAACATGCCTCTTATCAATTTCCTTAGGGGGTCTACTTTCCAAAATGGGGTCATTTGGGGGGGTTTTGTACTGCCCTGCCATTTTAGCACCTCAAGAAATGAGATAGGCAGTCGTAAACTAAAAGCTGCGTAAATTCCAGAAAACGTACCTTAGTTTGTAGATGTGACAACTTTTGCGCAAACCAATAAATATACAATTATTGACTTTTTTTTTACCAAAGACATGTGGCTGAATACATTTTGGCCTAAATGTATGACTAAAATTGAGTTTATTGGATTTTTCTAATAACAAAAAGTAGAAAATATCATTTTTTTTCAAAATTTGCGGTCTTTTTACGTTTATATCGCAAAAAATAAAAATCGCAGAGGCAATCAAATACCATCAAAAGAAAGCTCTATTTGTGGGAAGAAAAGGACGCAAATTTTGTTTGGGTACAACATTGCATGACCGCGCAATTACCAGTTAAAGCAGCGCAGTGCCAAAGTGTAAAAAGACCTCTGGTCATTTACCAGCAAAATGGTCCGGTCTGAAAGTGGTTAAAGGAACTGTAAAAGCAGGTGTTTTTTTTCTTTGTATCTTAACGCATTCTATGAATTAAAGTGGTTGTAAACCCTCTGCGTTTTTCACCTTAATGCATTATATTTATAAAATTCTTGCCTGTACACCCATTTATAATTTTGGCCTAAAGTTCAGCTTTAAACTATATACATCCGGTGTCCTTATAAACCCATCTAAAACCAAACAAACCTGGGTGGAGATCTCTTTGGGGGTAAACATTACAATATACACAAGGCCAACAATATCACACAAATCAGACTGACATTCCTCCAGTGCAGTTTAAAAAAAATGTTTCCATTACACGCACCACTCCTCTATCCTCTCCTCTCCCTTTGGAAAATAAAAGGTGTTTGCGCAGCAATTGGCAGACGCCAGGCAACGTCGTACACATTTCTGAATGCATTACAGGAGCAGATGGAACCAACTCTTCATCCTGTCAGCATCTAATAAATGCAGCGGTTGGGCGTTCCTCTGCTAATGATCAATATGGCAGAAAAGTAATGTAAAGCTATTGTAGAATAATTAAATCCATACAGCCGCATGCTGTGCAAGCAGATCAGTTATTCCTATGCACATAAATGGCATTTCCTAAAGGAGGATTCCACCCTCATGCAACTTTAATGCACAGCTTCGTCTAATGCAAATTTAAAAAGCTTTCATGCAAAGCTTTTCCACTGCGGTTCGCACCAACACCTTTGCGCCAAAGCAGTTTACTCAGCAAATGGAAGTCAGATTTGCCGGGGACAAAGCAGCATTCCCTACATAAACCGCAGCTGAGCTACACACTATGCAAAGATGACCGAGAAAAACCACCTGGATAATAAGTATTTCAGGCAATCCCAAGAGAAGACATAATTGGAGAACAAACCAGCTGTTCTAAGTGAAGTGGGGGTAGGATATTATCCAAATTACTGCCTTCCACCCCAAACTATGCAAAACTACTGGTGCTCTTTATGTTAGGGCCCCATTCCCATGGACATACTGTTCCACACCCATGCAAAGCACTGTCTTTTACCTGCAGGAGACATACAGGTGTTTATGCAGCCAGGCTGTTCAAATTAATGCCAGGCAGGTGGATGCACAGATCTCCAAGTGCATCTGTGAGGAAGTGTCTGGAGATCTGTGCAGCTGTCTGTCTGTCACTGCACAGGCTACATGCAGGAACACCACTACCTCCCATGCGAATATAGACAGCCATTTTCACGAGTGTACGAAACAGTACACCCATGTTACACCTCACCAATTTAACGTGATTCTAAAGCCAGATCATAGACATTCAGTAGTTATGTTTAAAATGAGCTTGCACAGACCTCAGCAGCTGTAGGCACTGTGGAGCAATTCATAATCAAAATTGTCTGAAGTAGTATTAAAGTCATTTTCTTAGGAGCTTAGCCCACCCTGCTGCCCTTTCCGATTAGTGGAATGCTACTAAGGGGTTTATTTACTAAACACAAATCCACTTTGCAGTACAAGTGCGCTTTGAAGTGCAGTCACTGTAGATCTGAGGGGGACACGCAAGGAAAATAAAAAACAGCATTTTTTCTTGTAAATGATTGTATGATTAGGGGAAGCTCTGCTGATTTCTATCATACAATCAAAAATGCTGTTTCTTATTTTCTTTGTGTGTCCCCCTCAGATCTACAGCGACTGCACTTCTAAGCGCACTTGTAGTGCAAAGTGGATTTGCCTTTAGTAAATCAACTCCAAAGTCACTGCTGTAAGGGAGAGTCAAGGTAAATCTCTGTATACAAGCAAGGCCTAAAAGGGAGAAGAGTATGTGAACTCCTTTTTCTCCTCCCTCAGAGAAAACTGCAGTTTAAACCATAACTCAGAGAGATTTTATCCAAGACTGGAAAAGACGTTTTATCCAATACTACAGGTGCGCTTACTACAGAACGTCCGAGCTTGTGTTATATCGCCCCAAAAAAATCTGTAGGGCTATAAAGACCCAGCCTAAATATGTGGATACTGGATTTGTATGGTTAGCTCCTCACCTTCTAATAGGAAGACTGCTTGTTTTCTGAAGATTTTCACCAGCGTATCATCCAGCTCTATTTCCTGTAGTTTAGAGATGAGCTGCTCCTCATTCCGGCAGACCTTCTCTTGTGCATACAAGCCATCTGGCATGATCCTCTGCTGCCCCAGTCCTATCAGAGCAACCTCCACAGCCAGTGTTAAGTAAGACTCTCCTTCTTCCAGAAACTTGTGTGGAGACAGGTGTTGGTATTCCTGAGACTTGCAATGCCCAAAGCCATCTGTAGCAGGAAAAACAAAGATTCAGAGAGCAGCTCAAACCTTCAAACCCTTGTGACACGTGATAAGAAATCCCCAGGCACTAAAACAGCAAGCCGATACATGGCCAAAACCCTAACAGATGATACCTAGAAAACGGAGAACCTAAATGTCCAACAGATGAGTGCTGTGCATCCTAAAGCCAGATTCTGCACTAAATATACCTGTGTGTATTCGCTAATGTGCAAGGCAAGCCTGAAATCTGTACATTTTTTTCAATGCATGTTCCTGTATACAACAGATTTGGACACAAAGAAAAAAAAATTGCAAAGAAGCATCAGATGGAAGGTGGTAGCCTCCAATCCCTGGGCCACATTGGAGTCCTGAGGGATTGAATAAAATCAATTTTAATATACTAATGACAGCCTATGTGTTTGTGGAATGTCATTTTCCATCTGAGGCTTCTCATACAGGTATTTTGCTCCCCCCACCTCTTACCAATTGTGTGTTCTTCTAAATAGCAACCCCTCGTTTGCACAAAGTGGTCCAGGACTCTACTGATTTAACTGATGCTTCTACAAAATTATCCTAAGCAGAACATTACTCTCTTAATCAACATTGACAATTGTAATCCTTGCGCTGTAGGCAATAGTACATAGATATATAAAACAAGTAAAAACAATATCATTTTCCATCTTTTTGTTCAATTACTTGCTGGTCTCCAGTTCTAGGCAAATGATGTCCTACATTCCAGGAGGCTTCATGAAAAAAACCTCACCCTCCTGCCTGCATGCCTGAGCTAAGAGCAGACGGATTTCAGAAATAAATGCTACATGAATCCTCTGCCCTTACTCAAGGTGGCCAGAAATGCTAGGGTTTGTTTTTCTAGGTGATGTCACAGCAAAATAAAGCATAGATGAACGGATGAGATTGCTTTGATTAAACATTATTTAAATACGTTTTTGATTTGTGATGCTCAGATGCAGTGCAATTCCACTTTAAACCTGGGACCACACCTTTATCCACAGCAAACCACAAGCTGGACCAATATTTCAATCAGATACAGGGACATTGGTAGTGTACAAAGCAGTGTAGTGCAACCAGTAGAGCAACATTTTCTGCAGTCCAGTAAAAGTGGATTTCTCATTGGATCCTATAGCTTACTGCAACCAGCACATCATTCTTTACCCCTCATCCTACTGTTAAATGACTTTACATTAAAATTACACATATCGACATTACCGGCTAGCCTGACCCACCAGATGTCCTGGCCCTGGGCTTCGCGTGACCTGTTTCACTTGGGGCACCTGGTGGACCCCAGAACACGAAAGCTGTTGTCCTTCTCGGAGCTCCAGGCTAAACATGACCTCCCCCAGACGTTCTACAGCTACTTACAAATTAGACACTTTGCACAATCTAGGGCCCCTCACCTACGGTTCTCCCCGCCCGCTCCCTTCAAGCAGATAAGGCTGGAAGGAAGGAGTCGCAGAAGGTTGATTTCAGACATTTATCGCATCCTCAACACATACCACTTTCAAACGAGGGGTAAGCACTCCTACATGAGACGCTGGGAGGGGAAATTGGGTGAGGAGCTCCCCCTTGAGACCTGGCAGGGGGTGTGGCGCCAGGCGGCCAAATTCTCTCTGTGTACACTGTACAAAGAGAATTCCTACAAAATCCTCTTCTTCTGGTATCAGACCCCGGATATACTCCACAGGATATACCCCTCCACCTCAGATCGCTGCTGGCGATGTCTGAAGGAGCGGGGCTCCTTGTTCCACATCTACTGGGCCTGTCCCCTGGTTGCCCCATACTGGCTCATGACTCGTAGGCTGCTCCAGCGTTTATTTGACATTTCTGTACCCCACTCCCCTAAATTCTTCTTACTGGGCCTGTCCCAACCCGCACTGGCTAGGCCGGGCCGGAAGCTCCTTAGGCATATCCTGACAGCGGCCCGCTGCCTGATAGCCCTAAACTGGAAAAATCCGTTGCCTCCGTCTAGGGAGGCCCTTTACTCCAGGATCAAGGATGTTGAGCTCATGGAGAAAACGACTGCCAGGGTGAGGGATAGGCTTGAGGAGCATGACCTGATCTGGGGGAGATGGCGGCTGCTGGAGGACTGATGGTGAACCGGTGTGGATATGGTGATGTGGACCGTTGGCATTCTATTCCCTTTTCTAGGTCTCTTCCTCTTTCTTTCCTCTTCTCTCTTCTTCTCTCTTCCACTCTTTTTGTTAATACTACTGATGGTCCTTGTTCCGTTTTAAGTCTGGCATATAAGCTAGGCAGCAGACCCTGGGTGGCCTTTTGGTTCCCAGCACGGATAACTGACTTTTGTTGTCTTTCGTCCTGCTGTGCACCCTTGGTCGGATTGCCTGATCTCGCTGCATCTCCCAATACTGTGTTATTCTGCACTGTCTATCTACAATGGGCCCCCTGTATTTTGGGAACCATACTGCTATTGCTGTATGCCTGTACTATTACTTTTGTTATACGACCACGAAAAATAAATAAATTGTTATTTGAAAAAAAAATAAAAAAATTACACATATCAGGCATAAGTATCTACTAGAGCTACACGATTAATAGTTAAGAATCGTTATCGCAATTTTTTTCCCCCTTGCGATCTTGACAAAGCATTTTCCCAATTCTTTCTATGCAGAGACTTCTCTGAAGCTGACAGCTGTCAAAAAACAAAAACAGGCAGTCTGCCAAGTATCACAACATTCCTCAGCTGTGGCGCTAACGATAAACATTGTAATGTTTTCTCCTTTAAAGGAATGAACTTCGGTGTGTAAATGTGGGAAGTTTAACCACTTAAAGACTAAACCTTTGACATTTGTTGGTTTCAATGTAAAATCCTTAATTTATTCTAGAAAATGTACTTCGAACCCCCCCCCCTCCCCCACACACACACACACACACACACACACACACACACACACACACACACACATACATACATATATATATATATATATATATATATATATATATATATTTAGCAGATACCCTAGAGAATAAAATGGTTGTTGCAATATATTACGTCACATTGTATTTGCACAGCGGTCTTTCAAACACAATTTTTGTGGAAAAACGTTACACTTATTACTTAATCACTAATGAATAAAAAACCTAAAGTAGCCCAATTTTTTGTATAATGTGAAAAATGATGTTATGCCACGAGAATCGTGATCTTTATTTTATAAAAATTGAGATTCTCATTTTGGCCAGAATTGTGCAGCTCTAGTATCCACCATTAGTGACCTCCTAGAAATGATATCCTGAACCTGAACCTCATAGCCTGAGTTAGGCTGGCCATGGCTTCCTCCATTGACATAAGCAAGGTGGATGGCCTTGCTGGGACATTGTTTTCTGACAATGGGACTCGCCGCTGTCAAAATACACTGATCAGTGGCTGCAGTTGCCGACGGACAAAACCTTTTCAGTTTGCCTGTTCATCACCAGTCAATCCAACGATTGACTTCTGGGTAATGCAGATGGCCACACACGGATTGAAATTCGGCCGATCCTTGTAGAACCGGCTGAATTTCGATCCATCTATGAACAGCTTTAGTATGCATCAAGTGAAGTCAGCACAGGCTATCTACATACTTTTCCTAGATTAGCGACCCAGAAAGTCCAGATGTCAAATGGCAAGACAGTCCACATATTGCACACAGGTTAGGCATGTCCTTACTCCACACTAAGGTTGTTGATTGCTGGCAACATGGCTGTATTTTCTAAAGAAACTAAAGCAAACAACTTGCCTCCAATGTACCGTATATACTCGAGTATAAGCCGAGATTTTCAGCCTCTTTTTTGAGGCTGAAAGTGCCCCCCTCGGCTTATACTCGAGTCATCGCTGTCTGCCCGCTCGATCAGCGTGTCGAGCAGACAGACAGCGGCCATTCTGATTCAAAAGCCGCGCCTCCGGCTCCCCCTTCGCCTGTGATAGGCGGAACACTGAATTTCCCAGCAGCCTGTGTTCCGCCTATCACGGACTTCGTATCATCCTCGTACTACGGACGAGGATGATACGACGTCTGTGATAGGCGGAACACAGGCTGCTGGGAAATTCAGTGTTCCGCCTATCACAGGCGAAGGCGGCGGCGCAGCTTTTGAATTTTACAATGGCCGCCGACGAACGAAGAGGGCACGGGACGGAGGCAAGGCACAGGACGGCACGGCACGGGACGGGACGGGACGGGACCGGAGGCAAGGCACGGCGGCGAGGCACGGCGGCGAGGCACGGCGGCGAGGCACGGAGGCAAGGAGGCTCGGCACGGGACGGAGGCTCGGGACAAAGGCTCAGGACACAGGTAGGCTGGACACACACACACACACACACACACACACACACACACACACACACACACACACACACACACACACGGATACACACACACACACAGGGATGGATGGATGGATGGAGACACACACACACAGGGATGGACGGACACACAGGGATGGACGGACACACAGGGATGGACGGACACACAGGGATGGACGGACACACACACAGGGATGGACAGGCATGTCTTACCCTCGGCTTATACACGAGTCAATAAGTTTGCCAGTTTTTTTGGGGGTAAATTGGGGGCCTCGGCTTATATTCGGGTCGGCCTATACTCGAGTATATACGGTATACGAAACAAGAATGCCAACATTTAAAGCACCTCTCCTACACAACATATATACACAAGGATCTAACAGGCATGAGAGCAGAGGCTGGAAGTTCCCAGCAACACAACTATTTATCCTTCAGCTATTCTGAACCATGAAAGCATTTTTTCCATGAAGTGCATAGCACTCGAACCTCCTACACAGCCATCTCTGGAGGCAGTGCCTGGACTAAATGTAAGATCAAAAGTTCCTGGGCAAAACACCAAAGAGCTGTTTGTTCACGTAAAGCTATCCCTGAGGCGTCCAATTAGATAACTCCAAATAGTGCAGCTAAATCAAAGTTCTATAAAGCTGTCTGATGGAGTAAAGCTGGCCATACAGGTGTTTTTTTTTTTCGTACAACCAGTGGGTTGAATGAAAAAATGATTTTTTTCTGCCTTTCACACACTCCATGCAGGATGGGGGAACGTCCCCCGCTGCACTATTGTATTCTCACAGTGGGGAGAATTCCCGGATGTCAGAATACAGTGTTTAGAACGACTGGCTATAGCCTGCGGCATTGATCGAGAGAAAATTTTCCAACAGACTGGTTGTACACAAGTCAATGGATTGATCAACTTGTGTACAACCAGTCTGCCTATACGTGGATTAAAATTTGTCCTATCCCTGTCGAACTGGCCAAATTTTAATTAATGTATGGCTGGCTTAACCACATACATATACTACAGCAGGGCGGCCCCATAAGTGCAAAACCGCATACATGTACGCAATTGCCGTTGTCGGCTCCGGGGGCGGGCTCGCCGCCAGAGCCGCTCTCCTGCTGTGAGTGGACGCAGTGGGAGCAAATCAGTGGGTCCGGTGGCAGCGATATTTCACGAGGGGCGAGGGGCAGAAATGTAAACAAAGCAGACCGCCGTTCTGTGAAGGAGGATAATGGAGATCTTGTGTTTCTGCTAAGCAGAAACACGGACCTCTGTTTTCCTCCAGTCACAGCATTCCCCCTACAGTTAGAAATCACTCCTTAGGAGCACACTTAACCATATGATCGCCCCCAATGTTAACCCCTTCCCCGCCAGTGTCATTTATACAGTGACCGTGTTCTTTTAACACTAATCAGTGTATTGGTGTCACTGGTCCCCAAAAATTGTCACTCAGTGTCAGATTTGTCCACTGCAATGTCTCAGTCCCACTTAAAATCACTGATCGCCACCATTACTAGTAAAAAATATTTGAAAAAAGTGTAAAGAGTTCATAAATCTATCCTATAGTTTGTAGATGCGATAACTTTTGCGCAAACAAATCAATATATACTTATTGGGATTTTTTTTTAAATCAAAAATATGTAGCATAATACATATTGGCCTACATTGAGGAACAAATTAGATTTTTGTAATTCTTTTATTGGATGAGTTTTATAGTAGGAAGTAAAAAATATTGTTTTTTTTTTCAAAAGGGTCAGCCTTTTTTGCTTATAGCGCAAAAAATAAAAAACGGCAGAGGTGATCAAATAGCACCAAAAGAAAGCTCTATTTGTGAGGGGGGAAAAAAAGGACACCAATTTTATTTGGGTACAGCATCGCACAACTACGCAATTGTTCGTTAAAACATTGCAGTTCCGTATCACAAAAAAAAACGGCCTGGTCAGGAAGGGCGTAAAACCTTCCTGGCTGAAATGGTAAAAGCAGATCTTCACTGCATCTGAGCGTCACAAACCAAAAACACTGCTTAATTATTTTTTTAATAATCAAAGCAAACTCCACCGTCCATCCATGTCTCCATGCTTTTTTTTTTGCTGAGAAATCACATTGCAAAGCACCCCTCTAGCATTTTTTGACCATGGCCATCTTGAGTAAGGGCAAATGATTCACATAGCATTTACTTCCTATCTGCCCTTAGCTCAAACATGCATGCAGGAGAGCATGCTTAGCTGAGAAAACCCCTCCCCCTCCTCTCCTGAAGACTCGGGATATACGACATCATTTGCCTAGGCAAGAAACCAGGAAGTAACTGAAGAAATGTTAAAAAAAAATGTTTAAAACAAATAAATATGATATACTTTTCTATTTGCTAATGCTAGCGGCACAAGGATTAAAAATAATCAATGTTGACTGGGAGAGTAGAGTTCCACTTTGGGGTAGTAGTGGAGGGAATGGTGCTGGAAGGGTATGGGTGGAACTGGGTGAATCCACAAAATGAAAGAATTATCCAGATGTGATCTGAAATTCCAGGATCATTTAAACAAAACAAAACTAAAGCATTAGCTTTTATCAAATAAAATCAACTGACCTTTGGACATTATCCCACATAAGCAAAGGCCTATGGTAAACGAATTGTAAGAGGGCTGAATCTAGTAGTTGAAGATACACAGTTGTTCATACCTTTCCCACAGCAATTGTTCACCTTTATTCCTACAAGGCTGGCCTCCTGAAATGCCTATTTAAAAAGCAACTCTTAAAGTGTTACTAAACCCACAACAGTAAAATCAGTCTGTATACGCAGTAAAGCATGCTTGTTATACTCACTGTGGAACCCAAGGGATTAATCCTCTGCATTGTGTAAAAAAGATGTTTCATCCTGTTTTCTCTAATTCTCCCCTTCTTCCACAGTCCCCAATCCATCTGCTCATAGAACAGAGCCTTGAGGGCACTCTGCACATGCTCAGATTGGTGTGCATTACTAGATTTTTTTTTTTGGGAGGGTACATGTGATTGGCACAGGGCCAATCAGCACTGTCCAGACAGAGGTCAGGTGTAACACAGTCTTATAGGACAGTCAGAGGAGAACAAAAACCCCTCTAACAAGCTATAACCAGTGTTCGGCCGGACACTGATAGAAGTTACAAGACTGCTATATACTGCTGATGAGAAAAGGTTTTTAGCAGTTTATATTTTTTAAATAATTGCATTTCTGTGCTCTGTGTGAGACCAGATATAGTGAATGCTAGGTCCTGGTATAGTAACACTTTAAGGCTGATATCTGAAGATCCAGACAAGCTCCCCAATGCCGAGGACACCCGCAGGACACCCGTACCTGCACAGTAGGGATGTGGTGGGGAGCATGCCCACACTCCACTACCAGAAGTGGAGAAACTTCAAGAAGACAGTAGGTGGTACCAGAGGTGATCACCATTGCAGGAAAGGTATAAACTAAGGACTTATTCTGCTTCCAGATGCAGAGCTTATTGTAGAGTTAGCCACAGATTTCCTTTAAGTTGTCTCATAAATAGATTTTGTCCATAGAATTTGCCATTCACATAAGTGATTTTAGTTACATCCAGCTCTAGACCATTAACAAGAACTGATTGAACAAATATTCTCAACCTGAAATCCTAAATAGTAATTGTACTTCATAAGAGAGGCCCAGTAAAATGCTCAGACATGCATGATGTTAGGATCGATTACATTGCTAGCATAAATAGAGATAAGCATGTAGTATTTATTTTATTTATTTATTACAGGTATTTATATAGCGCCGTCAATTTAATCAGTGCCTTACATCTATATTTTACATTCACATCAATCCCTGCCCTCGAGGAGCTTACACTCTAAAGTCCCTAACTCACATTCGTACATACACACACTAGGGCTAATTTAGACAGGAGCCAATTAACCTACCAGCATGTCTTATAGAAAGAAATCTTGCTGAGAAGTATACGTTGCCTGTCATCGCCAACCTTCCCTCCTGAAAATGATAGATGGCATTCATTCGGATTCCAAGGTTGCCGTTATAAACCTGGAACAAGTATGAATAGCCGGCATTTTGACTTCACTGGCTGTGTGTGTATTCCAGGTCTGGCCCCGAAGTACTGCAGTTAAAGAAACCAAAATAGCTAACCTTTTCAGAAATCAGCAATGGCAGCCCCATTTTTCTGCAAGTAAGGGTTTCCTTAAAGATTAAACAACCAAACATACAGACGAAGGAAGATTTGTATCTGGACATATTCTGAAAAAACTATTCTGAAGTCGCAGCAGCATCTGTATCTCTCCTGCTTGGTTTCCTCTAATGCTGGTTCTATATCCACATGCAGTAAACACGTGTGATCGACTGATTTATTTTAAATGGCTCGCAAACACATGTTGCAGCTCGCTAACACACAGGAAACTGCTTTGTTTGTGTGCAGTGGCACTTTGGAAGTCCATGTAAAATGAGCAAACTTCCTTACCTCAAAGCATGTTAACAAATATGCAATAATGTAGGCGTGCCTAAAGTGTTAATTAACCTGTTCAGCAAAAATCAAAAAGGTGAATACCATACAACCCTTTCAAACCTACCTCCACGCAGCCTGGTGCTGCAGTCCTGGGGTTCGAAAACTGCACTGTTCCTCCTCTTTTCCCTACAGACACAGGATGGATCAGAGTGGTTCTGATTGGGCAGTGCTGTCACGTGACTGTACTGATCAAGTAGAACCACTCCAACCTGTGCTTGTGTCCCTAGGGAAAGAAGAGGAACAGCAAGGTTTTCAAACCCAGGACCACTGATAGGTGACATTTATGAGGAGACACTGGTGGGCACAGATTAGCAGCAGTGGTGGGGGCTGATTGGCAGCAGTGGTGGGGGCTGATTGGCAGAAGCCAATAATCAATGCTTTTCTCCTCTCCTCCACATGCTGACAGCGTGAGAAGGAGCGGTGAAAAGAGCCGGTAATCGGCTTCCGCTGACATCATGATCAACTGTGATTGGACACAACTGATCACGTGGTAGATCCGCCGATTGGCTGTTTACCCCAATCTGTGTTCGGAGGTGTCCAGGGCACACTGCGAACACAGACCGCAATCACGTGAGGTCATATGATGGCCTTCCCAGGACTGGACGATCATGCTGTAGCCATCATTTGGCTATAGCGTGGTCAGCAAGTAGTTAAGGCAACACAGCTTGAAAGGGGAAAAAACACCGTGGGTAGACTTGTGATTCTCTTCCAAAAGGAGGGCTGCCTTAGAAATCTGTCCAAGTATTTTATTTTAAAACATAAGGAAAAAAAAAAAAAAAAGAAATGTAGACACAGCCTGGCAGTGAATAGATAAATCACGGTTAAATGGATTCCTCAAAATGGCACCCTCTTCAGTCTGACAGAAAAATATGAAAAATCTACATTGCATGGATTATTGCATTTGGTTGCATGATTTATGTCTTTCAATTTCCAAATGGTTTAACACCATCAAGAAATCAAAACAGAGAATTTAATTTCCTGGTGGAAAGTCGGCAGTGCGCGGCATTAAACGCCCCACACAATGCCTCATGACAAATCTTCATATTACCTACTTAGAAGTTAATAAAAGCTGCAGCTGGAATGCCATCAATCATTCATTACTAGCAGTGGGTATCCAGAGTCATTTAATGAAATCGTGCCATGCTGTACTGTGTGTTCAGAAATGACACTCATTTGTGTCACAATTATTTCAAGAAAATGTAATTTGCTTTTAAAACATTAAAGGATTTAGCATATTTGCTTTTGTTGAAAGATAATGACTGGCTGGGGTGTCGCACGCATGTGGCCTGGCAAGAAGGTTAAACACGCAGTGCCCCCTTAATTAAATCACGCTTATATTGGTGTTATTCCGGTAACACCAAATTTTATACCACCATGTCCACCACACAATCTGGTTTAACCAAATTAAGGCAAAGAGCTAAGTGCTCTGCGTGGAAAATCATAGCAGTCATCTCTGAAAACATTAAAACTAAAATATTATTGGCATCTGAAAAACTGCTACAAAATGCCAACTTGCAAACTAGATAATGGCGTGAAAGTGCACCTTACCTGTGAAGTCTGAAAAGCCGTGAAACCCTTCGTCATCCGCCTTACAAGCCTCCATGAGGCTGCTAAATAGAGTACCAATTGGATCCAAGGGGTGTCCCACCCAGCCTTCCAGATTAGTGATGGATGTCAAGCCTTTGTGAAGCAGCTCTGTAAAAATAAAAAAGAAATAAAAATAAGAT
The DNA here is from genome assembly GCF_037356315.1 of Lithobates pipiens. NCBI lineage: Eukaryota > Metazoa > Chordata > Amphibia > Anura > Ranidae > Lithobates > Lithobates pipiens. The sequence goes on from NW_027507790.1 coordinate 196,237,808, forward strand.
TGCACCGACGTGCTACTGTACCAACAATTCCTTAACAGGATTTAAAATCAGACAAGGGATAGTTCCAAATAGCCACATGCAACCTCAAGCCTGGCAATAACACCCTAGCGTGGATTTCACCGGAGAGTAAATACGCTCAGCAAACAAGGTGGATACTACTATTTCCTCCTCTCTGATATTTACTGCATTTCAGATGCTGTTATACAATCACACTGCGAACACATGGCTTCTAAAAGGAAAACTGCCACCCAAAACTGACATTTAACTCCACTTTAAAATATCTGTAAAAACTGCAATGCATCCATTATCCACACTGTTTAATTCAAATGATGGGCTAATACTTAAGGAAAACAATAAATGCACATAGTTTTGCAGAAATTATTTATTTATTTTTCAATTGCCCCCGCCCCACTGAAGCCTACAAATTATTGAGTGGGTCATGGGTGTAATGTCAGGCTTCTTTCTGCAGACATGGCAGAGCAGCTCTAATACGTGATCCAGCTGTATTGGGTAGGGGGCGTGCGGGCACACCAGCTGTGATTAGTCACAGCACTAGCCGATCAGTGAGTCCCGGGCAAATGATTACCACGTGGGACCTGCTGACTGGTGAAGAGGATGACAGGACCGAGCTCTATCAATGTAAACACCACAGAGCTCTGTCCTATGAATGGGGGATGTGTTGGTTTTTGTCTCCCGGCAAAGCAGGAGGAAAACAAATGGCACATCCCTTGGTAAAAACAGCACTTAATGAATGCACCAAGCACTGTAAAGCCCCATACACTGTTAGATTTTCTGCAGATGTTCGTCTTCAGATTTACCAAAACCATATAATATGAGGTCAAACCTTAAGAGTATCAATTTGTATGCAATTAGGCAGGCCCTTGCACTACATGGTTTTGGTAAATCTGAAGATAAAAATCTGCAGAAAATCTAAGAGTGTGTATGGGGCTTTAAGCACACATTTATCCCTTTGATCGTCCTGGATGTTAACCCCTTCCCTGCCGGTATCAGTACAGTGCACATTACTTTTCAAAATTGTCGGTCTTTTTTCATTTATAGCACATAAAAATTAAAAACCCAGTGATGTAATACCACCAAAAGAAATGTCTATTTGTGTGGAAAAAAAAAAATGGTATAAAATTTCATTTGGGTGCATGACTGTGCAATTTTCAGTTAAAATGACACAGTGCCAAAAAGCAAAAAATAGCCTGGTCATGAAGAGGGGTAAATCCTCCGGAGGGCAAGTGGTTAAAGTTCAACTAAATCAATATTGTTTTAGTTTAGGAAAGGGGATATATAGAACCTACGTTTACGCTGTGCCCATGTTGGGGTTCTCATTTCCTGTTCTGGTGACACCCAATTTGTCAGGTATGACGTGGTCTCCCCATGCGATGGCAGATCTCAACAACAGAAACCGGGATTTCTATTGTTGAGGGGGTTTAAAAATCTGTCTTGTCCAAAACCTAAAAGCTGTGGTTGAAATTGGGCATGAAGAAATTGTTCTAGTATTGTATGTCTATATGGCTGTAACATAGACAATTGATCTGAGGCTCTCTGGGAGCAGGAACGACCGCTAATTATAATGATTTAATATACTCGCCAAAGTGATGCCAAAAATCTCAAGCCCAATATATTAAAAATTCTGCAATGGAATTCCAATTCATCGATTTACCTACCTCTCACACACACACATACACACAAACGCCATTAAATTTTTTGCACACCATACACACATCTACACAGGAACAAACACACAAAATGACAGATACTGTACTAGTAAAATATGTCAGATACGCACAACGCTAGACTTTACCATCACACATGGATCGGCACCGTTTCAGACTGAATAAAGGTATAGAATGAATCGGATGCTTTGCCCTTGTATCACTGGCTGGAGTCCAGTTACATGTAAAATGTTTTAACACATTATTGATGGGCATAAATAAAACATAACCTTCTGGTGCATCTGAATATTTATTGGATTAATAACAGCCCGTTATGGTGCCATTTTATGGCATTTGAACGAGGCAGGAAGGTTTAGGGAATATTAGGCTTTGCGTTCTCCTTATTAAACCTTCCCTCCCATTTGAAGTGGACACACAGTGAGCGCATTTGTAGTGTTCAAAGCGGCTCGTGTAGCTGCGAGTCAAAGGAAGAAATATTTCCGGAGTCGTGATCTGTATTATTTATATGATCTGCAGAGAGCTACATTCATATCCAAGCAACCGAATTACCGGCTTTGGAAAGGGATTAACCCTCTCATGACTAGTCCTCTGACCTGAATTTTACAGCACAGGCATCCCTCTATTCTTCTTTTTCAAAATATTAGCCTATCATGGGCGCACAATCTGGCATTTAGCGCCTTTTTATTTTTAGGTACTAATTCAGGAAATGCAAGCAGTATTTATCCCACGTTTCTAAATTATTTCTAAAAGGAGTAAATCTGGCATTTTCCTGTTTGATTCTATGTATACACCTCCGCTTCCTTCTGATGTATCTCTTTAACCACGTAAGCTCTGAAAAATGTATCCCCTTCATGGTCAGGGAAATGTTTTGCTATTTAGCACTGTGCTACTTTAATTGGCCATGCAATACTGTACGCAAATTAAACGTTTACCTTTTCACACAAATAGAGCTTTCTTTTAGTGGTAAGCGATCACCATTGGGTTTTTTTTTTTGTGATATCAATGGAAAAAAGACAAAATATTTTGAAAAAAAAAACAATATTTTCTACTTTCTGTCATAAAATATATCCAATAAAATTAATGCCATCACACATTTAGGGCAAAATGTATTCTGCTACATGTCTTTAGTAAAAAAAAAAAAAAAAAAAAAATCCCAATAAGTGTATATTATTTGGTCTATAGGAAAGGTATAGTGTCAACAAACTATGGTATATCTATTTGATAATTGATCAATCATTCCTTGAGGCCCCTAAAATGTCAGGACAGTACATATCTTACAAATTACCCCTTTTTGGAATGTACACTGTCTGAGACATTTAGTAACAGACATGGCAAGGTTTTTTGAAATTTTTTTGTCACAATTTCTTGGAAAATGAAGAAAATTTTGTTTTCACAATTTTTTTTTTTTTACATACCATCACCAGCGCAGTACAGCCTCATGATAGGACTGGTGTGGCGGTGATCAGGGACACTGACTGGTAACCACATGTAAAAAAAAAAAAAAAAAAATTATTAAAGTTAAAAATGTAAATAATTTTTCAGTCAATATTTTACATTTGTTTTTATTGTTTTAACATATTTTTTTTTTTTTTATAATTACATCACAGTAGTTAAATGTTACCATAGTAACATTGTACTCTGGGGGTTGATCAGGGTTTTTCTTTTTTATATACTTTGCTGGTACAATGATGATCAGCTGTGAATACTAGTGATCTGTGATTGGCTACAGCTAATTACATGGTACCGGGTACAGTGATTGGGCCAGGTACTATGTGATAGCTGTGGACCAATGACAGCTCCCTAGCAAAGTAAGCAAAGATGTTATGAACTGATTCATAACAGCTTTGTTGACATTGTGATCATATAACGATCACATGATCACCGGGCCCAGAGTATCGGCATCGGGGGGGATGGAGGAAACGTCAGACATGGCGTAGATTGCCGCGGATACTGAGGTGATCTTTCGCTAAAAGTGGGAGCAAATACCTGTATTAGACAGGTATCTGCTCCCCCCCCCCTGAAAGGTGCCAAATGTGACACCGGAGGGGGGGGGGGGGGGGTCGGAGGAGCTGGATAAACGGAAGTTCAATTTCTGGTTGGAACTCCGCTTTAAGGCGTCAGCATACCAAGACATTTTGGACAATTTCATGCTTCCAACATTGTGGGAACAGTTTGGGGATGGCCCCTTCTTGTTCCAACATGACTGCTCACCAGTGCACAAAGTAAGGTCCACAAAGACACGGATGAGCGAGTTTGGGGTAGAGGAACTTGACTGGCCTGCACAGTGTCCTGACCTCAACCCAATAGAACACTTTTGGGATGAATTAGGGTGGAGACTGCGAGCCAGGCCATCTTGTGCACATCAGTGCCTGACCTCACAAATGCGCTTCTGGAAGAATAGTCAGACATTCCCATAGACACACTCCTAAACCTTGTGGGCAGCCTTCCCAGAAGAGTTGAAGCTGTTATATGTGCAAAAGGTGAGTCAATTCAATATTAAACCTCTTAGACTAATACTGGAATGCCATTAAAGTTAACGTGTGTGTAAAGACAAGTGTCCTAATACTTTTGGTAGTATAGTGTATCTATTTCCATATATGCAACTGTGCCATGCGGTTACCACACAAGAGGAGGGGCTGAACATGGTGTAAAGTGGAAGCAAATACCTGTATTAGACTGGCATCTGCTCCCCCCTGCAAAGATGCCAAATTTGACTCTGAACAGCGGAAGTTCCATTTTTGGGCGGAACTCCGCTTTAAGGATGGAGAAAATAAGGCCCAATGGCAAATGGATATTCCCTGAATGGATGACGATATTTGCAGAGGTCCACTAAACCATGTATGGCTAGCTTTAGGAGCTGCTCCATCTTTTGCAGCAGCTCCTAGACTCCTGGATTCTACTTCTGTTCCAGCCCTGTTATTAGAACATTTCACTAAAATGTCTAAATCAGCAGCTTGAATGTCATGGCTGTAGGTATGAAAAGAACAGCACAAATCAAAGGGGTGTGCAAACTAATGAAAGTGGCTGGGAGCTGTGGTTCACATGTCACCCAGAGCAAGCAAAGTAGTACAATTAATGGTGTTCTGATTTAATAAAATGCAGTGTCTTTAATATTCGGTCCGGTCACCGATCTGGATTGTAAGTGTTACCTATTCTTATTGCTTTCCTACCTTTCTTCTGCAGTCGGAACATGTCCATTCTTTTCTGCTGCTGTCTTCTCAGAGTGTTGACAATGGCTATTGCTAGTCGGAGGGCCTCCCGTGGGTAGCCATGTGACCTCAGTGCGTCCACCCGCGCACAAGCAGTAGGGACATGCTCTGAAGGGAAACAGAAAGCATTAGTGTGGCGTCTTGTCCAAACCATTTCAAGCATTAGTGCAGAATTTCCAAAGGCCTAGCAGGAGAACAACATCAGCCTTGTAGCCAAGCATTTCATCTACCCACCACAAATGCTTCATTTATAATTCCATACAAATGAGAACAAAGCAGCAAGTCACAGAATCAGCCTTTCTGGCTGCACAACCTACCATGCCAGAGGGGCCACCCACGGGAGTCAAAGAGTGAGTTTTCAGTGTCGTCATGGTAACAGTAGTTGGTGTAAAGGTCGCTGCTGATAATGTACTGTAAGTGGCTGTCTTGCCAGTGGAGATCGCATGCCTCGATGGCTCGTGTGAACACTGTTCGGTGAGGCCGATGGGACGAATCTGAAGGCAAGAAAAGACAGAATTCACACACTACACAATATAGCCGTCAAATTTCAGATACTACTTAAGAGTTAGTCAACTCCAACCAGCAGCTTCTTCTGTCTACCCTATCAGGGTGTAAGAAATGGCACCACGTTATTTGGTTAGAAAGTTGGCTAGAAGGAGACCTCCGTGCTGGAGTTCCCTGGTCCCCACACTTACAGTGGCATTTCTAGGGGTCCTAATGTCCCGATTGCAATAGGTGATGGTGGAAAACCCGGAGACCACTGAACAATTTTGGGAACTAGGAATGGGCCATGAATTTACTATTATGGGATAAGACGCTGGGGTGACCAGATTTTACCTTCAACTGTATCATCACTTTTGTATGTGGTAAACCTGTGGCTAACTACCATCCACCAGGGTACATTTATTCACTAAGCCTGCATTCTTTTGGTCTCTATTGCACTTTTCAGTACACACAAACATTTTGTAGCAGCTACAGAATCCCTCAATTATGAAGGGTGCTCAAAGAAAAGTCATAGCAATACTGATGATCATACTGATGATCTGAGGCCCAGTTGCTGTAGCTACTGATATTATCCAATGTAGCAGCTATTGACCATGGTGCACCGTTGGATTTTCATTCACATATTCTAGCGCCACATAAATATTACAAACAATGAGCCATTTGCTGCTGCTATAAACCTCTGCCTGTTAGCGCAACAGGGTGCTCGCTACAAAAAACTATTTGTACAATTGTATAAAAATGTAAAAGGGAGACTGCAGTAATTAAAAATAAATATTCACTGAAAACACATGGTAAGTTCTATGTGAAATAGATGTAGATGTGGTTTTCAGAATCATGAACCATATTGTCCTTAAGATGTATATGTTCCCATAGCAGCTAAGTTGTGAAATAGAGTGCAGTCAAAAACCATACTTCCTTTGGTCTCTAAAAAGCGATCTGTTTAGACTGCTCTTCAGTGAGCACAGGTCAGGCAAGGAAGAGGCTTTGCATTGCCTCCTCAGCAAGCAGTTTCCTATGGGGGCACCCAAGCCGAGCTGCAGCTGTGTGTGTCTATTCAGACATGGAGCTGCAGCTCGGCCCCGCCCCCTCTCTTTCTTAATTGACTAACTCTTTGACAGCAGCGGGAGCCAATGGCGACGCTGCTGTGTCAGCCAATCAGGGGAAAGAGTCCCAGACAGCTCCACACTCGTGGACGTCGCTGGACAGATAGGATTCTGGTAAGTATTCAGGGGGCTGCTGTTGCACACAGAAGGCTTTTTATCTTAAAGCATAGCATGCATCAAGATAAAAAAAACCTTCAGACTTCACAACCACTTTAAGCAACAGAAGGCATAACTTCTTTTGTAGCATGTGTACAACCCCAGCCATTACCTCTGCAGCTTAAGGGGGTAGTGGTTGGGGCGGAGTAAAAGAATGGCAGGGTTTTACCACCCCACAACCTTTCAATTGAATATGTAAGGAGCTCCAATGATAGCCTGGTTATAGATAAGCAGACATCCCCTTTATAAAGACAAATTTCTACCTGTCCTTGAACCCACAGCAAACTATGACAGATTCGTGTTATGGCTGATTATGTTACATGTGCAATACCAAGCTGGTTTCATCTGTGTATAGTAGGTGATTCTGACTACAAGTTATTACCCTCTAAGGGAGCACAGCAAGAACTGGTGATCAAACAGAACTGCACTAATATACATCTATAATTACTGCTTTTAAAACTGCTTCCATTTTATATGTCTCTTAACAGACATTAAAAAAATAAACATATGACTGCTGGATATTAGGGCACAATTGCCTACACCCTCTGGAGTCTGGCTGCACCTCCAGCTTCATGGAATGTCTTTCCATATGGAGCAGCTAGGTGTCCAACTGCTTCATGGCAAAGGTTCTTTAAGACTGGGTTCACACATAAGTGAACTGAATGTGGCTTACACCCCATCCGATTCACTGAACATTTGAAAATGTTTTTTTCAATGGGTTTTGTTCACATATGTGCTTTGCGCCCGCACTCTGCATTGCTCAAAAAACAGCGTTTTCTAGGCAGTGCGGTGTGAATTGCAGGCACATAATCTTCAATGGGAACGCATTTGATTTGCAGATGTGTTCTGTTGTGAACAGGAATTCTCTCCCCCTCCTCCAATACCTCCCCTCTCCCTGGTCAGCTGATCTGCAGCTACATTGGAGAGGAACCGCTGAATGAATCATTTTTATCTTGGCAGGCAAACCAGAGACAAACTTGTAGTTCTCAATGGACCAGGGGCATGCTAATCAGCAAGTTTGTAGTCTATTCACACTCCCTCCATCTTTCCAGCCGAAAGCCTGTACAAAGGTGTGCGCAGAAAGCTGGAGGGAGAGCGTGCAGGAGCCTGGCAGTGCACACATAATCTGCCGATCACAGGTATTGTACTTTGCAGGCTCCTGTAAAAAGAAAAAAAAAATGATAATAAATGCACTTTTTTTTTTTTTTAAAGGTGAACATAACCTTTCATGACTAAATGTAGGGTTAACACGCATACAGTGCCTGGGGCTACAGCATCTCACAATGCACCCTTGTATTTCACTCACCCTGGTTGGCATTTCCAGGCTGAGGCAAGGCATTGGTTAAGTTGGGGAGCTCGCTGACGTGGTTGCCATCTTCCCAGGGACAGACATCCACACTATTCCACTTCTTCAGCTGTTTCAGCCAGCTGGCTTTCTGCTCAGATTTGCAGTGGGGATTTAAGACAATGCACATCCAAAGAGCACCTACAAGAGAAATTAGAAAGATATTAATTAAAAAAAAAAAAAAAATCCATGCTGAAAAGATTTATTTAAAAACACACCTAGAATACATTCTTTGCTTAGTCCGTGTTGAACACTGAAATGCTTCTGACGTCAGGGGGCACTAAAGTGTCTCTATACCCAAAATACTTGATAGATAGAGTGGGGAAAGGCTTGAACCTATATAGGGACAACCATTACCAGACAGGAAGCAAGGAAAATCTGCCTCAGGAAACAAAAACTGACACCAGTTTTATCATTCCCACACTTAATGAATGTTACCCCAACATTTACCATGTACGTGTGTTAAAGTATCTTATTCTCTTTGTATTGTTTCCTTTGTGTGAAATATCTGGTGTTCCTGCCAGTCCCTCTGCTTTCCCATTTCAAACTGACCCCACTAGGCATGAGAGCACAACCAGAATACTGACCATGTTGGGTTGGAACACACACACACACACACACACACACACACAACCACCTCCCCCTGCACAGCCATTCATTGTGAAGATCAGTGTACTGCTGTTTCTCTACAATCCCTCATGCAGCTGAGAACAGAGATTATGTGATCAGTTATACAAAAGAGCGTGCTGCGCATTTTAGTGTGTTCACAAACGCAGACAGAATCGAGCGGCATAGCGTTAAATGCCAAACAAGTAAAAAAAAAAAAAAAGCAGCAGATGGATATTTCCTGTCTATCTATCCGCCCCATGAAAAATGTATAGATTTTCCCTTGTCCATGAATATGCATGACAAGTCATAAATAAAATAATAAATAATGCTTCTGGCTCCTCCCCCTATCCCCGCTCTGAAAAACACGTGTACGTACATGTCTGGAGGGATCTAGTAGAAAGATACATTTCTGTAGAGCCAGGAACTGATGTGACGGATTCAAAATTTTCTGTATAATGCTGTAGAATAATTAGGAGTTCTGTTTAGGCCCCTTTAACACCTATGCGACTTGTCCTACGACTTGCAACTGCAAAGTTGCATGACAGGTTGCACCCCATGATTTCCAATGAGTACCATTCATACTTGTGTGACTTCATGTCACAGAGACTTCAAAGTAGGACCTGCACTACTTTGATCCACAGACCTCAAGATTACACAAGCATTGCCACAAGTCGCAAAATCATGGCAAAATCACGCGACATTCAGGATGCACAAGTGTGAAAGGGGCATAAAGGGGAAGTCCACCCTAACACTAAAATCTCTACATCTACAGACATTTACAATCTAAGACTAACCTATCTAGCCTTGTAAAGAAGAAATCGTTATACATACCTTTTGTAAAGCCGCTTCGGTCTGGTCCCACACTTAGCTGTCAGCGGTGGCTTTGTTGAGGAGGCAACCAACAACGTGAGCCCCATAGTAACTCTATGGGTGACGTTACTTCCCATTCATTTCACCGTGGTTGTCGGCTGTCTCCTCTGCAGAGTTTCCGCCACTGGAAACTGGACCAGAGTGGCTTCAAAAAAGGTATGTATACTGATTTCTTCTTTAAGACTAACCTATCTAGCCATATAAAGAAGAAATCAGTATACATACCTTTTTTGAAGCCTGCTCCGGTCCAGTTTCTAGTTGTGGAAACTCTGCAGAGGAGACAGCCGACAACCACGGTGAAATGAATGGGAAGTAACATCACCCATAGTTACTATGGGGCTCCCGTTGTTGGTTGCCTCCTCTGCACATGCCTCCTCAAAAAAGCCACAGCCGACAGCTAGGCAAGGGGACCAGACTGGAGTGGCTTCAGAAAAGGTATGCATACTGAGTTCTTCTTTACAGGGCTAGATAGGTTAGTCTTAGATTGTGGATGTCTGTAGATGCAGGGATTTTAGTGTTAGGGTGGACTTCTCCTTTTAAATATGACAAGAAGTGGTAGTTTATCACTTAAAGGGAGTTCCAACCAAAAAAAAAAAAAAGAAAAGAAAAAAGTCAGCAGCTACCAACTTTTAATAATCAGACACTTACCTGTCCCAGGGTCCAGCAATGCTGGGGAACGAAGCCCTGCTCGTCTCCCCCTCCTCTCTGCGGTGCAGGCATTGTCACTGTGGGTGCCTGGCTGTGGCTTCACAGCTGGGCATGAAATGTGCATGCCACGTTGCGCACTGTGACTGGCCGGGCAATCCGGGATCTGTGACGTGTCCCAGAGGAATGCCGAGGGGGGAGGTGATCTCCCTTCCGACACCACAGTGCCCTGGGAGGAAGAGGGAGCTGGACCCTCTAAAAAGAGGGTTTCTGCCCCCATCCCACAAAAATGTCATGCCAAATGTGGCATATCAGGGGGTCACCTTCTCTTAAAGAGCATGTTCCATTTTTGGGTGGAACTCCGCTTTAATCTAGATCTCCTTCTCATGGGTACTTTGTCAAGCTCATAATTTCTGTTTAATGTGATGTAAAGTGACATTTATTTTTTTGAAAATATATAACAAATACATAAATTAAATAAATAATAAATAATACTCTTGGCTCCTCTCCCTATCTCCGCTGAGTGCCCCCAGAGCAAGCCGTTTGCTATCGAGGCTCGTTCGTGCACGCCCCCGAGCTGGCTCTGTGTTTCCATGGACACACAGAGCACAGCTCAGCTTTGCCCCTTCCATAATAGTGGGACGGACAGCAGAAGCAGCCACAAAGGAGACAGGGAGAGCCAAAGTGCCTCCGCTCTCATGCACATCACTGGATCGAGATCAAGCTCATAAGAGTATAAGAAAAGGGAGGGAGAAGAGCTGCATGCATAAGGTATTTTATCTTACTGCATAGAATGCATTAGGGTAAAAAACTTTCTGCATTTAGAACCAATAAATGCACAGGAGTGAAATCTAGGGCCACTAAATGAACTTCAAAGTTAGAAAAAGCATGGAAACCAATTGTACTTGGTATGGAAGCTAGCAACACAAAGAAGACAAAAAATAATAATAGAGAAGCATATTAGTAATTATCATTGCGGCCAGCTAAAGCTTCCAGGATAAAAACTGAATAAATTATTTCAGACACACCTGAAGCAAAACAAAAGACAAATTATTATTCGGCGTCTCATTTACAGACCAAGTCAGTCTCCTATCATTCATCAAGGCTTCAGCTGCTCTAATGGCACCAGACTCCTCTTTATTGTCATTATTTCAGCAATTAGGTTAAGCAAGAAATTTGTTTAACATTCTTTTTCTTTTCCCTTTGAAGATCTGCAAAAGAAATCTAATTTGTGCTGACATTTCACACATACCATGCTAGCAATCTGCATCCCTGACACTGCATAACGGGTGCGTCTGAACGCATCAAGGTCTGAAACAAGCCAATTTTCACATGGAGAGATTTTTTAATCAGCTGTCTCTTCACTGACGTGAACCCTGACAGCGGCGTGAAGACGTCTGAAAGTGCTATTCAGCCACACTTCATTTGCTCATTAAAGGATGCGTTTTGCACACTTGAGGACATGTGCTCAATCGGCTGAACAATCTGCTGGAGCGATGGATTCGCAGAGAATCTGCAGAACAGGCATTCTGAAGAAGTACATGACAGAGGAGCATCCCTGCCCCCTTCAAAAGCTCATACAATACCGACCAATGAGCCGTCTGCAACCATGGCGTAAAATAATAGAAAGGCAGCTGGAATGTCGAGAGACCTTGAAGCACTATTGTGGTACAGAGTAACAGGAGTGAAATCTAGGCCCACCGTGTACTTCGGAGGTCATGCACGATACTATGCATGGTGTGGACAACTAGCAATTACATCCACCGGGCATTTGTGACATCACACTTCATCCTGGCCAGTATACTTATGAGGACAGGTAAGGACATGCTCTGCATGGAAGATTGAGCAGAGATGAGGAAAGGTACTTGAGAACAGGCTAATGCTGGCCATAGACGGTTGGAATCTTGGACAGCTCAGCAGGAACCGGCCAAGATATAAACCATATACAGGCAAGCTGAATGTACCCAAGTTGATCTATCAACTTAGGTACAACCAACCTGCTGGATTTTTGCATGGGATTATTGCAAGCGACTGTTAAAACAGCTAGCAATAATCACGGTGTTCTCTAGGCAGGGGCGGCTTCCCCCTGCTGGGAGAACACAATGGCTTGGCGGGAGGGATTCCTCAACACTGACTGCTTGCAGGAAAGAAATTTGCTCTGTCTATGGCCAGCCTAACGCCGGGTGCACACCAACAGCTTTCCCTGCTGAGCTGTTACATTCCGACACACTGCGATCAGCGCTCTTTGCCATTGGCTGAGTGCGCTGACTGGGAGTCGGTCGGCTGCTAGTTTTCTAGCATGTACGTCCGACGTACACACACGCCAAACGCGGGCAGATTTTTTTTTTTTTACTGCCCGATGTCTCCCGACATTCAGCCTGTGTGTACAGGATGCTGGGAGCCAAATGGTGAAACCCCCACGTTGACCTTGGCCAGAGAAATGGGATCCAGAGCTAGTACTGTAACCCAACAGGCAACAGTTAAAATCAGAAAACAAAATTAAAAATCTGCGCTCAAGTTTAAAGGAATCCAAAAGCAACAGCCAATGCTATATCCTAATAGCATATAAATATACAAGCTACAAGTGTGGCGTGTTTAAAAAAATAAATTATATATATATATATATATATATATATATATATATATATATATATATATATATATATATCTATATCTATATCTATCTCACACAAAAAAAACACCATCTGGTGCAAATAAAGTGAAAGCATTAGGTCAAAATGCTCATGAAGGACACAGCAATTAAAATACACAAGCAGTGATCACACACAAATATCTATTTTATTACAGGTACTTTAAAGCGCTGCATAAATTACCGATGACACTATATCATATTTATTATACATTCACATCAGTCCCTCAAGCAGCATACAAGCTAAGGTCCCCAACTCACATTCATACATACACATACTAAGGCTAATTTAGACAAGATCCAATTAACCCACACAGGCACAGGGAGAACATGCAAACTCCAGGCATGTAGTGCCGTGGTTGGGATTTGAACCCACAATCCTAGTGCTTGTCAGTGGAAATTCTAACTACAAATATAGTGCACAATAAATTGCAGACAAAAACAGTCAATATGCTGACATTATGAGTGTCCATACGAAACAGTATAAGGTGATTAATCCCCCTGCTGGTGCCAGTGTGACCTAGATATTCCTCTCACTGCTCAATGCTCAAAATGGCCAGGGGGGCGCGCCAGAGCGTGAGAAGCAAGACACAGATATATTGCTGAGCCTACCTTTGCCACCCACCCACAGTAAAAGTGGCAGCCCTAAAGTGATTAACGTGAACATATGAAGATAGAAATTTTGAATACAACACCATTGATTTGTTTGCAAAGGTGCTGTCTCTAGAAGTGTTATCCTGACCACAACGTCTCTATTTCACGAGTCAGTGATCTGAAACAAGACAGCAATGGAGGCTCCCACATTGCTGGGCTTTCAGGTTTCTTAATAGAGGAGTTCCAGTCAGCAAAAAACAAAACAAAAAAACCCCATTAAACTAGCAAAGTACTTTTTTTCTATAATTACTTAAACCAGCCATACATGGATCGGAAGACGGCTGGTTCAGCGAGCACAACCAAATTTTGATCCGTGTATGGGCAAGTTGGTTGTACAGAAGTCGATCTACCTATTTACTGGTGGTAGACTTTAAATGGCAGATTCAGCCATTGCGCAGGCTTTCGACATTACACCACATCATTTGTATTCGCATCAGTCCTAACGGAACTGACTAATGAACCTTCCACAATCCATACACTTAAGCGAATACATTTATATCATAACATTTTCCAGTGTACAACCAAACTATCACTTATGCAATCAGATAAAAGCCATTTTTTTTAGAACAGATAATTTTTTATTGAAAAAAGTAACATTTTCATTTTACAACTTATCTCATAACTGAGAGGACACAGTTTTATCCATTCTAGTGGCCACCCGGCTACATAATGTATGTGTTTACATAAAAATCAACAGTTCATGTAAAATAAAGAAGCATTGTCTAGAAACTGTATATATATATATATATATATATATATATATATATATTACATCGGAGTCTGTAGTCCTTAAGTTACTTTATACTGTGTGTGCCCTCATCCCAACTCCGCTCCCAACCCTTGGCAGGACAAACAGCGAGCGGGGCATGAGTGCCACTTACTCCTAAACAGCGGGGAGTGGCTCACAGTGTTTATATATATATTAACTGTTGGGTAAAACAAAAAATATATTCAACCACTGCAGATCCAGATACCACTGTATTAAGTATATCCTTTCAGTTTAACGTATACATGGAGTGCCACCGCACCGTTCCCCTCGGTCACAACACACCATCCATCTGAATATAGAGAATTTTATTTTGAACCAGGCCCAATATCTTTAGCAATTTTGGCCATTTCCAAAGCATGTGTACAAGTGTGCCATTGTCCACCGGACAGCAAGGACAAAATGCCTTATATGGCATTTGCGTAATTTCTTGGTTGTACGGTAAGTGAGGTGGATAATAAACAATTGGGTACATTTTTGAGATGGCATTTTAAGTACATTATCAAGTATGGTGGTCCATTCCTCATCCGAAAGATGTCCTATATCATCCCCCCAGCCAGCTCTGCAGTTCCGTGACATAGCTTTAGATACTTGACATATGAGAGAAGCATATAAGGAGAATATTTGTCCCTTACGGGATGATGATGTAAACAGTTGTGCGAGTATTGTGAGTCTAGTTAGTTCCCAAGTAGAGATTGTAACTTGTGCCGATATAGTGTGCCAAAGTTGCAAGTATTGGAAAAATACGGTATTTGGCTGATTAAATTCCACGCGCAGTGATTGGAAGTCTCACAGGAGGCCCCCATGGTACAACTGTGGAATATACACAGCCCCACTCCTAGACCAGGCTGAGAAACCCTGTAATTTACCTAATTCTGGGTAGTTTCCGTTGTTCCAGATATGTGACCAGTTACTATAGCCTGCATATTGGAAATGTTGTTTGGCTTTATTCCTTACTCGGTCTATGAGTATCAGGGTGGAGTAATATGGCAACGCCCCTAGCTCTCCCACTTCTATGTATTCCACGAGGCCATCACCAGACAGCTGTGTGCGGATAATATTCCTAATAGGATCAGAGGACTAGGGGTACAGCCAGTCCATTAAATGCTGCAACTGAGCTGCTATGAAATAGTAAAATGGGTTGGGAACTGCCAGGCCACCCAAGTCCTTTGTTTCCTGCAGAGTTTCCAACTTAATACGTGGAACCCGTTTTCTCCATATCACTGTGCAGAAAATGGTATTGTATTATTTAAACACATGGATAGGGATCCAGATGGGTGCATTGTGAAGCACATACAAGAGTTGCGGATTCCAAATCATTTTTATTAGGTTACAGCGGCCAACTACTGAGAGGGGTAATTTAATCCAGCTAGCTGTTTTTTCCTGAAAAAAAAGGAGGTCTAAAAGTAATAATGTAGAATTGTCCCAGTTTATTTTGAACCCAGAGAAGGTTCTATGAATCTATGAATTAATTCCATAAGGTTTATCAGTGAGGCAGACGTGTCGCCAAGAAAAAGGAGCGCAACATCTGCATACAGTGCCAGTTTGTTTTGTAGCCCACCTCATTTAAACCCACATATTTCAGAGTTCCCTCTAATGGCCGCAGCCAGGGGTTCTATGGCCAGCGCAAATAGCAGAGGGGACAGGGGACAACCCTGTCGTGTACTCCCCTGTGCAGATCAAAGGATGGTGATAAGGTGTTATTAATTCTGATACATGCTTTCGGTCTTTTATATAATAGTTTGATCCATGAAACGATTATCTCCACCAGGTTGAATTTTTACAACACCCGCCATAAGTAGTTCCACTCAACACTACTGAATGCCTTAGCAGCATTGAGCGAGAGAATAGCTCTCTGACCCCGGTTGTCAGTAGGTAGTTGCATATTCAGATAAAAGGCAACAGATTGTTTACCAGAGATTGATTAGGTATGAATCCGGATTGATCTGGGTGCACAAGTTTAGTCACCACCTTTGAGAGTCTCATGGCGATGACTTTTATAAGTAATTTTAAGTCCGCATTCAGCAGGGAGATGGGTCTATAGGATTCCGTTTCATTAGGATCTTTACCTGGCTTCAAGAGGACCACCGCTTCATACATAGAACTCGGCAAATAATCTAGGGAATAAGCATCAGTAAGCGTACAGAGTATAATTCAATTGGAAAGCCATCGCTTCCTGGGACTTTTGAGTTCGGAAATGTGGCCAGTGATAAAAGCCAATTAACATCTTGCTATGTTTCTGAATTATAGGGAACACCTACAAGAACCCTACACAAACACAGAGAGAACATATAAACTCTGTGCAGACCATGTGACTGGTGGAAACCAATCCTTGACCCCAATACTGCAAGGCCACAAAGACACCACATCAATATCACTGCCACCAGATGTTATAGTGTACATCAATAGAGAATGAACATGACAGGCAAATATACACTGATCAGCTATAACATTATGACCATTGACAAGTAAAGCGAATATAATCTTGTGACAATGACATATAAAAGTGGGTGGGATATATTAGGCAGCAAGTGAACATGCTGACCCTGAAGTTGATGTGTTGAAAGCAGAAAAAAAAAAAAATGGGCAAGATTCAGGATCTGAGTGACGGTGACAATGGCCGAATTGTAATGTCATGATGACTGGGACAGAGGAACTCCAAAACGATAGCTCTTTTTTCCTGGTCTGCAATGGTCAGAACCTACCAAAAGTGGTCCAAGGAAAGAAAACTGGTGAACCCATGACAGGGTCATGGGTGGCCAAGGCTCATTGAGGCATGTGAAGAGAGAGAAGTCTGGTCCATGTAGCCTGATCCAATAGAAGAGCTACTGTAGTTCAAATTGCTAAAAAATTGTATGCAGCTTCCAATAGAAAAGTGCCAGAATGCACAGTGCATTGCAGTTTGTTGGGTATGGGGCTGTGTAGCTCATGCAGACCACATGTCCACAGCCAAAAGAATTTACAATGAACACATTAGCATCAGATCTGGACAACAAAGCAATGGAAAAAGGTGTCTTCGAGGTGTTAAATTGGCCTCCAAATTCTCCAGATCTCAGTCCATCGAGCATCTGTGGGAAGTGCTAGAAAAACAAGTCTGATCCATAGAGGCCCCACCTCACATCTTACAGGACTTAAAGGATCCACTACTGATAGCATGATGCCAGATACCACAACATACCTTGAGAGGTCTAGGGGAGGACCAGGTCTTGATGGGTCAGGGCTGTGGTGATGGCAAAAGGGCGGCCTACTCAATATTAGGCCGGTGGTCATAATGCTATGGCTGATCTGTGTATATGGACAGATTTTAAAATCTCTTAGATGGAAATTTATACCGCCATTTCTAAAAGCAGATGCTGGTGACCACAGTTCTGGATACCCCAAAATATATATCATTGAACGTCGAACAGATAATTATTTAAATGATTATTTTTTCGTTGCTGAAAACAAAGAAACCCTCTAAGAATATGTGCACCCTGCCCCCATTATTTTCCATTCCCATACACCTGCCTAAGACGACCCACCGAGATCACATTTCATGAACATGTGAAAGCAAACAAAGGGGGTTTAGAAAGTAATTAAAAAAAAAATCTGCATCTGGACACATCAACATCACACCACTGTAGAAGATCAACAGCGAATCTCAATTTCCAAACGGGAATCCTCAGATTGCAGGCCAATTCCTGAAACACGAACCAATCCGACACAAGCTTCTTTGTTAAACAAATAACTGAGGGCTGGCTTTTAAGGATTTCAAGGCATCCATGCAAGTGGGAAGCTTTTGAAGAGTTCTCATGTATGCCATTCAAAAGAACTCAGCAAGAAAAAAAAAAAAAAAATCATATTTGAGATAAGAGGAACGGTCGATGTGAGGATGATTTGATGGCAATGACATTCCTGGGCGACATCCTCCGCCACATGCACTCCTTCTGTTGTGCTGTAGCCAGCTCATCACTGAACTCTCTCGGGAAAGCAGCTAATAAAAGACTTTACCCTACACCGACTCTCCAAACATATGTGGAGGATAGACCACTGCCAATCACATCTTCCCCCAATTACATTTTCATAGTCACACACAATTCCAGAGAAGCCACTTCAGAGCAAAGCTGATAAAAAACAGCAAGCTCTTCTCTAAACCCGTTGATCGCCGAGCAATATTCCAAGTCAACAGTCGTCCCTTCTTAAGCCAAAAATCCTCCTTTATATTGGTTTGAAGGATGCAATAAGGAGGAATAAATGAAAACACACTGAGGCACGTCACAGCAAAGACATCCTTAGCCTTTGTTAGATCAGAAAGAGGCTGTTCGTGGCCCTGTACTTGGCCGAGGAAATGGGAGACGGCGCATTCTCTGATCGCTTAAAGCACGCCAAGGATCGCCCTCAAATTTACACTCTGTCATCGATTAAAGAAAAATATTCTTCGAAAAAAATAAAAGTAAGCTGGCTACAAATAACACTTAAAGTGGAAGTAACCTCACTGTATCAATCTTTATCCCTCTCATCTACCTCCCCATCTACACCTACTTACAGAAATTGCTAAAAATGATCCCAATTTGTATTTTCAGTGTTCATTTTGGCAGCAAATTTCAATTTATTTTTAGTGTCAGTCTTTGGACTAAAATGGCATTTTAGTTTTAGTACCATTTTAGTCTTCTGCAATTGTTTTAGTTTTAGTCATATTTAGTCGACTAAATCTCCAGGACATTTTAGTAGACTACAACTCATTTTAGTCATCTAAAATCGAATGGGTGTAGTTAAATTGTAATGCATTATTTAATCATTTCTCTACAATTATCAAACTCGTTATATACTGCTGGAGTGAAAAATCGAATATGTTATTTATGGTATTAAGGTATGGACATGAAATGCAGACCAGTGTTCATTTTTACATCAAATTTCAATTTCGTTTTAGTCATAGTCTTTTGACTAAAATGCCATTTTAATCTTTTGACTAAAATGCCATTTTAGTCTTTTGACTAAAATGCCATTTTAGTCTTTTGACTAAAATGCCATTTTAGTTTTTAGTCAGCTCAATCGTTTTAGTTTTAGTCGTATTTTATTTGACTTAAATGGTATTAAGTCAGTCGACTAAAATGTTTTAGTCAACGAAATTAACACTGTTTTCAGGTGTTTTTTGTGCTCTTAGGAAGCACTTCCGGGTCCCCAGCCTAGGCCAGTCACCGCTACCTCCTGGGATTGATATGTCACAGTTATTTAGAGGCATTGTGGTATTAAAAGGAGAAGTCCAGCCCAAGCTCATTTGGCTGGGCTTCTCTTCTGGACCACAGGAGTGCAATTCGTTCTACACTCCTGTGACCCGTTTTCAGCAAGGAGCAGTCTGAAGTCCACTCTCTGCTGACGTCACTGCCATCAGTCGAGGCAGCGTGCCATCCCAACTTAGGAAGTCTGGATCTGCCAGCTGTTTGGACTGATGGCAGTCTGAACCACCCGCTCCCCCCGCCCCTCCACACCTCAGAGCTCCAATGAGCATGGAGGACAGAGCAGGAGAGCTGCTGACTGACAGTCAGCAGCTCTCCACTCGGGAAAGTGAGAGAACCGAGCCATCAGCAATGTTCAGTGGCTCGGTTCTCAGTGCAGAGACGCAGGGGGACAGCCACAGCATCGTTCTGATGCTGCATCCATCCACCTAGGTAAGTATGTATATGCAAAAAAATAAATAAAACAATACTACTCTTGTAAGCTTCAACTGTGCGGCACATCTGCACGAGTGGTGGATTTCTGTGCTTGGGCTAGTGGCAATCTGCCAGAAGCTGGCAGCATTTGTGTGCACACAAAGAAATCTGCCGTGCCTGCAAAGACTTCAGTGGCACATACGTGCCTGCACCGGAGTTTTTTAAAAATGATGGTGCAGCCGGTGGCCATTTATTTAGCGATTTAGTACTACTTCAACTAAAAAGGCTAGTACTGTTCAAAAATTAACAAGTGAATAGTTGCATTACAAAAGTGGATGCAAACTCAAACTGAAAAATATTTAGTCCACTAAAAAATAAAACAAAAAGGCTGTTTTTACCACATTACTGCCTACATGACAATGCTTCTAATCTCCTGCAACCACGTCATACCATGTAACCATGGGTTGCAGGAAAGGAAATCACTTAATTCCCCCCCATCAACACTGACTGTGGCATTATTGGGTTCTCCTGGCAGGGGGAGCTGTCACAGCCAGAACATAATGATTACTGCTAGCAGCTACAGCCGCTGACAATTGCCTGCTAGAAGAAATCCGACATGCTGGTTGTACCCAAGCCAATTGATGGGTTGACTTAGGTACACACTTGGTGCTGATGGGGGCATCCTTCCCGTGGAGTGATTGTGTTCTGCCAGTGGATGGCTTTAGGTGATGGCACTGATTGGTCAGGAAAAACTCAACAGGCTGGTTGTACATAATTCGATCAATAGATTCACTTGTGCTCAACCAGCTAGCCCGGCATGCATGGATGGAAATTTGGCCGGTCGGCGGTGAACCAGCAAAATTCTGATCCATGTATATGGCTGGCTTAAGACTCAGAATTATTATAGATCAAAGCACTGGGAGGGGGAACAGTAAAAAGAAAAAAAATGAAGACTTAAAGCTAAAAAGGTAAAGCTTGCTTGACAGCACATAAGACTACATTGCAAGTAGCAACACTGCATCTTTAAGTATCTACTGCCACCTTGCAGAAGAAAAAAAATGCATGCATGCCCAAGGAATAAATGATCCTGACACAAATATTACCATGTATAAAATTGGTATGTTGGCTCATTACCTTGTACAGGGAAAAAAATGCTTACAAATAAATGTTATAAGCAACAGGAAAGAGATGATCTGGAAGTTTCAAATAGCATGCACATTTAAATATTTATTAAAGGATGTAAGCAGTAACCAAACCCATCCAGAGGGACTAGGTTAATGGTTTTGTGCAATCGAGAGGAGGGAAGCTTGTAGGCATTAAACTCTACAGCCTGGATAAATCAGTAAGGTGCTCTTTTGACCTATTCTGTGCTAAAGGTTTGTGGAAACCCATCAAACAAAATAGATTCTGCATGAGGATCAAGAGTGATTACAGTCCTGTATAATGTGGAGCACTGTGAGCGCCATCTCCAGTCATCTGTAACCTTTGTGTAAGTGGAAACATGACCACCACAGACCCAGCCATCCAAATATATTCCAGCAGCTAGGTCGAGTGTATCGCAGCAGTATTCAGACGATTGGGAAATAATGAAAATGAATCGAACAGAGAAGCACATCCCATTTCGAGCAATGCTGGGCTTCTCTTTGTTTCCATGCTGGTTCTTGTCCATCCTCTGTGCAATGGTTTTCAAGCATTGTAAAGGAAGGCCGCAGAATAGAACCGGTTCTAGGGGGCCGTGTTTCCAGGAAGAACAGAATGTTTCATTTTGCTCTAATTCATTCTATTACCGAATTAAACTTTGATGTATTGGTCTTGACAAGTGCTTCATGCCGATTGTATTGTGCATGATAGTATAATCACTCCCCATGCATTGCGTGCTGCCTGGCTGATTAATGCAATGGATTTTTGATGGTGAGGGGGAATTCATGCAATCCAGAAGACTGCATTCTATTTATGGCTGGGAACGCGGGAAACAGGAGCGTAATGTCCGAAAGACAATCGTTTTTGTTTTGTAGTGTAGGTGTATTTCTTGCCTGCACTAAAGATCATCTGCACTATGCAATCATCTGCATTAAAGCAGTAGTAAACCCAAAACCAAAAATATACTGCAGCTTAAAGTGATACTAAACACACGCACTGTTTAATTTACATTGTCCCTTCTATTCTATCGCAGGTATTCTATCGCAGGGATAGAGAGGGTAAAAAATGGAGGGGTATGTCTATATATCAAGAATAATGTACAAGTGAATGTGAGAGGTGACATCACTAAGGCCCCTTTCACACTGGGGCGGGAGCGGCGTTGGCGGTAAAGCGGCGCTATTTTTAGCACCGATTTACCGTCATTTTTGCTGCGGTATTCACCCGCTAGTGGGGCGGTTGAAAACCCCTGCAAACTGCCGCTGCATTGATTTCAATGGTTTAGGAGCAGTGAATACACCGCTCCAAAGATGCTGCTAGCAGGACTTTTTTCACCATCTTGCTGGCGCACCGATCCAGTATGAAAGCCCCCCGGCTTTCATACTAGAGTGAAAGGGGCCAGTTTTTTTCAGGCGCTATTTTTAGCGTTGTGGCGCCTGAAAAACGCCTCAGTGTGAAAAGGCCTAAGGGTGCTAGGGAGGAGGTGGAATCCTTATGGGTAGAGCTCCAAAGGGATGAAGCCAAGGGGAAAATAATACTGGGAGAATGCTATTGGTCCCCTAACCTGAAGGAGGAGGGGGAGACGGATCTCCTATCACAAGTTGGATTAGCAGCAAGGATGGGAAGTGTTATCATAATTGGGGATTTTAATTATCCAGACATAGACTGGGCTGAGGGAACCGCACATTCATCCAGTTCCTAAAAGTCTTGCAGGACAATTTTATGCTTCAGATGGTAGACACCAACTAGAAATAGATCTACTGGATCTACTATTTACTAACAATGCAGACCAGATCACGGATGTGGATATACGGGGCAATTTAGGAAACAGCGATCACAGGTTAATTGGCTTCAGTATAAATCACACAAATAGGAAACATAAGGCGAATACAAAGACACTGAATTTCAAAAGAGTCAACTTCCCTAAACTACGAACCTTGTTAGAAGACATGAATTGGGATAACATTTTAGCAACAAACAAGATGGAGGAGAGATGGGTTTGCTTTAAGAGCGTATTAAATAAGGGCATTAGCCAATGCATCCCATTGGGTAATAAATTGATATAATTGAATAAATTTAAAAAGCGCAAACACCTGGATGGCTTAAAGAGGAAGTAAACCCTGATGAGTTTACTTCCTCTTTCATTCCCTGCAAAGGTAAAGCATAATGGACTACTATGCATCGCATAGTTGTCCATTATGTGTCACTTACCTGACACAGGAGCCAGCGAAGTCACCGCTGTCCCCTGTAGTCCGGCGCATCCATCTTCTCTGTGGGTCTCGCTGCTCCGCCGCTGTCATTCGGCGAAGCCATCACTCCCGTGCATGCGCACGGGAGCCAACACTCGCGGCATATCGCCGTTGACCGCGGCGCACTCAGTGCGCCGCTGTCTATGGCGCATGCGCCGTAGACAGCGGTGCCTGTCTTTCGGCAAATATCTCCTAAACCGTGTAGGTTTAGGAGATATTTCTTGGACCTACAGGTAAGCCTTAATCTAGGCTTACCTGTAGGTCAAAGTGTGTTGTAAGAGTTTACAACCACTTTATCTCCAATGTAAAAAATGCATATAAAAGCAAAGGAAAGGGCCTTCAAAAAATACAAGGGATCATCGTCATCAGCATTCAGACTTTATAAAGAATGCAACAAGAAATGTAAGGGTGCAATCAGGGCGGCTAAGATAGAACATGAAAGACACATAGCGGAGAGCAAAAAAAAAACAAGAAATTCAAGTATGTAAGTAAGTAAAACAAGTATGTAAACAGTAAAAAAGGGAGGACAGATCATATCGGGCACCATAAAGAATGAGGAAGGACATCTGGTTACAAAGGGGGAGATGGTGAAGGTATTGAATTTATTCTTCTCCTCAGTCTCCCCTGCTTACAGAATCCTGTGATATCACTACACTTGTAGTCCACGGATACCCCTGGAGAAAATCTGCAGGAGCCAGAGCATTGCACCCACGACCACTCATCCATGCTTTTCAGTCTCCAGTGCAAAATAAACGCACCCATTTTCAAGAAAAAGTGTGCAAAAGTGTGCAGTTATTTTTTTTCTGCCAAAGGTGGAGTTCTCCTTTTGGGAGCCTGACAGTGGGATCTCTTATGGACAATAGATTAACGTACCACCTGCCATAAGGGTATCAAAGTGGTTATAATAAGGCTTACCTCCAGGTACTGGAAATATCTCCTAAACCTGCACTGTTTAGGAGATATTTACCATATATGCTTGCACCGAGGTCATGCGTGCATATGCTGCAGTGACGTCATCGCCACTCTGGCCAATCACTGCGCTGGACCCCACAAACCCAAAAATAACCATCGCTGGTCACAGCGGTGTGTGGGGCCACTGCAACAGCTTCGATCTATAGTGCTAAAAATAGCGCTTGTATAGTGCCTCTCCTCTCACTCCAGTGTGAAAGCCTGAGTGCAGTGCCCTGGCAGGACACCAAAAAAAAGTCCTGCAAGCCACATCTTAGGATGCTCCTAAAGTGCCTCTGCCCATTGAAATCAATGGGCAGTGCCGCCGAACCACCGGCATAGTGCCGCTACAGCGGCGCTTTGCGGGGGTGGTTTTAACCCTTTTTCGGCCGCTTGCGGGGGTTAAAAGTGCCCCCTAGCAGCCAAGAACGATGGTAAAGCGCCGCTAAAAATAGGCAGCAACAGATCGCAGGCGTGACATCGACCTAACAATGCAAAGAAAAAAGCAGTCTGTGCATGAAAGTGTCGCAGCGAACCGTCCCTGCCATAACACAATGTTTACCGCTAGCAATAATCTTATGCTTGAAATCCAACATGCTGGTTGTACCCAAATCAATTGATGGATCGACTTGGGTATAATCAGCCAGCCAATAGATGGATTGAATCTCGGCTGGTCCCTGCTGAAAAGACCGAGATTCAAACCATCTATGGCTGGCTTAAGCCTTTCAGGATATACTTAAAGTGCAAAAGGCATCGATACCCATAGTAGATGGCCAAAGATTTTTCCCTTTCAGATATTACGTTTCATTAGCATGAATACAACTGCTCAGAATCTGAACGGTCACTACACTATTGCTTTGCAGCATTATTTTTCGCCAACACCAATTCCCTGCAGATTCTCAGTTGGGGTACATACAGCCAAGTGTGTACTAACAAGCACCTGGAATTGTCACTTCGCCTGGTCTGCGATACTGGCCTTCGAATGATGCTACCTGACTTCCCATCAAATTAAACTACTGGGAATCATTTAACAATCCCAGCTTTATTAAACTGTCAAATGAATAGCCCCACATTTGATAACACTAGCTGCACCAATTATAGCTTTTGCTTTAACGTTGACAATTATAATGATTCATTTCTGGCATGTGAAAAAGGAATTGCAAGCTCCTTTGAATTACCTGTTCAAGAAAAAAAAAAAAAAAAAGGTCCTTTTTGTTTAATGTCACTTATCGTTTGCAAAAGTTTAAATAGCTACAAAAGGGCAATAGGATTTTTTTTTAAGTTTATATCTAATCATTTAAATATGATGGGGAATGGGCCAGTATGTGAGTGAGAACGCCATTGTTTTGCAGTGAGCCCTACTGGTGACATTTGTATTCAGGTCCTATGTTCTCCATGTGGCTAAAGGGCTTCCAATTTCATTTCACAGCCAGGAGCGAGCAGAAAACACCAATTAACTTGCAGATCCCATTTGCTGACAAAAGTCGGCCCCCTTCTCAACGTCTGGCATCTGGCAGGGCTCAGATCGGAGCATGAAGTCTCACAAGGGTACCAGTCAGTTTTATCAACCGAGAATAAAGAACAAAAAGCTTGCATCTAACAGATAAGGCTGGGCCTCTGCTCCTGAAACAAAAAGCAACTAACAAGATATAGGCTTTATTTACTAAAGGCAACTCCACTTTGCACTACAAGTGCAGTCGCTGTAGATCTGAGGGGGACATGCAAGGAAAATAAAAAAACAGCATTTTTGCTTGTACATGATTGGATGATAGAAATCGGCTTCCCCTCAGATCCACAGCGACTGCACTTCCAAGTGCACTTGTAGTGCAATGTGGATTTGCCTTTAGTAAATCAACCCCAATGTATGCTTTATTACCAACACATGTTCTGGCAAGTACACATAAGCATCCAAAAGCGCTGTACACATTCACACTAAAATAAGGCCCTATCAGCACATCCGATAAGTGGGCAAGAAATAATATGGAATAAAACTGCTTAAAGGGGTTGTAAAGCTTTTTTTTTTTTTTTTTTCTAAATAGGTTCCTTTAAGCTAGTGCATTGTTGGTTCACTTACCTTTTCCTTCGATTTCCCTTCTAAATGTTTTTTTCCTTTCTCTGAATTTCTCATTTCCTGTTTCTCCTCAGTAAACTTCACACCATCATCCGAGCGGTGTTTAGTCAGCCAGAACAGCTTACTGAGGAACAGGAAGTGAGAAATTCAGACAAAGGAAACAAAAAACATTTAGAAGGGAAATCGAAGGAAAAGGTAAGTGAACCAATAATGCACTAGCTTAAAGGAACCTATTTAGAAAATAAAAAAACGAACCTTTACAACCCCTTTAATGTGTATAAGTGCAGTTTGGCTAAAGCAGATCTTCACCCTCTGTAAGTACGTCCCCATTCTACATGATAATCTTTTTTGTTTATTTACCTTTTTTTCTATAAAAAGGATATGTTCCTGGGACATGCACGTCACATATCCCAGGGGTCATAGCCCTTCATTTACAAAGGGGGGGAAATGCCCAATGACGCATCATCAGGAGGCACACCAGCTGAACCCGGTGGGCCTCTTAATGACATCATAAAAAACATGGTGGTACTGGCCCAAGCAATGGCAGAAGACAGGAGGATCTCAGTGGGACAATGCTGGATCTTCTGGTTGGATGAGTATCTGAAATGTACTCAACACACCACCTGGTATGCGGGTCAAGATCTTCTTTAAATCTAAAAGTGTACATAGAGCAAAAAATATTTTTTTTTTTTATAGCCCAGGGAAGGGTTAAAAACCCCCACCAGATAGTTTTTTTTTTGCCCTACCAATTGGGAAATTTCCCTTCCCCTCCTGTCCTGGAGATGCAACAGGAAGGAGAAAAAATATTCCAAGAGTGAGTCCTTTTGTCTTTGCAAAATGTGTCCCTATTGGACACATGATTATGTATGGTTTAGTAAATAACTGCCGATGTCTTCCCTGTACTCCATATTGCTCTTATGTAGCCAGCCTGTCCACAATTGTAGAGTAATTATTGCTTCCTACTTGTGCCTAATGACCTATTTCCAGCTGTGTGACAGTAGGTATCGCACAGCCACTTCCTGTCTGTACTTGACTACCCGCTGTAGTTCTTTAGACTACAGAGGTCATGTCAACATTACTGACACTGATACTGGATGGATTTGATGGATTGCAATTAACATACAATTTTGCCCAGTTACATCTACCTCCAGAACCCTGCTTGTATTAAGTCAGCCATACATGGATCGAAATTCAGCCAGTTCAGCGGTGACCAGACAAATTTTGATCCACGTATGGACTAGCTGGTTGTACACCAGTAGATCTATCGATTGGTGTACAACCAGCCTGTCGGGTTTTCCCTGAACAATCAATGTCACTGCCTATAGCCACACCAGGAGGATTTCCCCATCCACCTTGAATGTGTAGATGGTTGAATGAAAAAAAAAGCGGTGAAGGAACGGTGTATACACCGCATTGATTTCAATGGGCAGGAGCGATGAAGGAGGGTGTATACACAGCATTTATTTCAATGGGCAGGAGCGGTGAAGGGGCGGTGTATACACAGCATTTATTTCAACGGGCAGGAGTAGTGAAGGAGTGGTGTATACACAGCATTTATTTCAATGGGCAGGAGCGGTGAAGGGGCGGTGTATACACAGCATTTATTTCAATGGGCAGGAGTGGTGAAGGAGCGGTGTATACACAGCATTTATTTCAATGGGCAGGAGCGGTGAAGGGGCGGTGTATACACAGCATTTATTTCAATGGGCAGGAGTGGTGTATACACCGCTTCTTCAGCACTCCAAAGATGCTGCTTGCAGGAGTTTTTTTTTAATGTCCTGCCAGCACACCGCTCCAGTGTGAAAGCTTTTTTTTATCGCTGTAGCATCTGTAAAGCGCCTCAGTGTGAAAGGGGTCTTGGGATCAGATTTGTCCACCAAAACGTTGCAATCCCACTAAAAATCACTGATTGCCCCCATTGCTAGTAAAAAAAAAAAAAAATATTTAAAATAAAAATGGCATAAATCGAACTAATAGTTTGTAGACACGATAATTTTTGCGGAAACTAATCAATAAACGCTTATTGGGATTTTTTTACCAAAAATATCTAGCAGAATACATATTGGCCTAAACTGTTGAAGAAATTTGATTTTTTTTTTTGAGGAATGTTTTATAGCAGAAAGGAATAATGTTTTTTTTTCCCCATTTAAAATTGCTACTTTTGTTTGTTTATAGTGCAAAAAATAAAAACCGCAGAGGTGATCAAATACCACCAATAGAAAGCTCTATTTGTGGGGAAAAAATGACATAATTTTATTTGGGTACAGTGTTGTACGACAGCGCAATTTTCAGTTAAAGCAACGCAGTGCCGTATCGCAAAAAATGGCCTGGTCAGCAAGGGGGTAAAACCTTTCCAGGGCTGAAGTGGTTAAAAAAAAATTTTTTTTTTACCATCTACATTCTGTAAAAATAAATCCACAATGAAGCCAGAAAAAGAAAATGCTGCGTCCAAGAAGCTCTCTGTCTCCAGGATGAAATGGCTTTCTTTCTGGTAAATAAGTGAGGACAATGCAGATTGTTCTTCCTCTCTGCAGTCTGACAGAAGGCCGCACGGAGCTAGAGAAGACAAATATCCTCTGTGCTGCAGTTTCCCGTCACAAATGTGCTGGAATACCTCCACAGGCCTGTCTGATTCTGGACTTCTCTGCCACAAGCTGCTGCCTCTGTAGCCATATAGCAAAGCTCTGACATTCTGTGCTACTGGCACCTCCAGCCGCATCTCCAAACAGGGAGCGAAACTTTCCAGCCAATCTGTACAGCCTTCCATAATGGTCTTTTATTGTGGGGTGGAAAACTGGATACAATTGCTGCAGGGAGGGGGTAAGGAGGGATGCACTGAAAACAAAATTACAAAACCCATCACAAAATATAACGTGAAATGACTTTTCAAAGAAATTCCAAAAGTGGTAGAAGACAACCCAAACCACATCTATTTCAATGGCATCCGACTGTATGTGGTCAGGATCACAGTACTCCAAAAATAGTTGTAGACAGATCTGTGTGCGGTTTGCGTTCCCAATTGCATCAGTGCGTACTGAACATGCAGTTCTCTTTATAAATTAGATGCAGCGATGAGCTGACACAATTACATTGTGGGTACTGCATGCTGAATGTCATGCCGTGATGACAAGTGCACACCGAAGAATGGAAGGATTGGATTTCAAAGGCTCATAGACATGGACTTCCTGGTCTAATTATCCTGATCCAGTGTTGGACTAACCCCAGAATCATGCATACCCAAGAGCTTACAGTACGAGCTGAGCTAAACCAATGTCTCCTATTATTTCATAGCAGAGCTATGTAGACCTGTACTTTTTACCTGTACATAAGTGGTCCTAAAGAAAAGTTTTTTGCATTCTATGGTATAAAAAAAAAAAAAAAAAAAAAAAAAAAAAAAAACCTTCCACTAGCTGCTCCTGTCCTCCCAAACACTTACCTGAGTCCTGTATCGATCCAGTGCTGTGCCTAGCTATAAGTGGTCATACAGGTACAAGGTTTTTTTTTTTTTTTTTACTTTATGCATGAAGGTAAAAAAAACATGTGTGATGCAGCCCCCAATACTTACCTGAGCCCCAGTCCGATCCAGCGAAGGCCACGAGGGCCTTGCCTCTCTGGAGACTCACACTCCTGATTGGCTTTAGGCAGGAGCCATTGGCTCTCACTGCTGTCAATCACAGCCAGTGAGCCAATCAGGAGATCGAGGGTGCGGGGGTCGAGCCGCTGTGTGAATGGACACACAGAGCCGCAGCTCAGGAGCGAGCCTGCTTGGGTTCCCCCACGGCAAGCATCCGACAGGAGGGAGGAGCCAGCAGTGCTAGCGTGGGACCCAAGAAGAGGAGGATCTGGGCTGCTCTGTGCAAAACCACTACACAAGTATAAGATGTTTGTCATTTATAAACAAAATACAAGGCTTTAATATCACTTTAGCGCTCTCCCTGCTAACACAGCCTGCACAGAAAGCAGTGGGAGTGATTGGCCCCTGCTGCTGTCAGTCAAATCCTGTGAGGAACAAGTGGAGGGCAGGGCCAAGCCATGCTATGTGCAGCTATAGACACACACAGCCCGGCTTGGGAGCTATAGGGACACATGAAAAAGAAGAGAAAGTGCACACAGCAAACAATAACAAAGAAAAATTCCCAGCTCAACTTATCAGCCAGCGTGCAACAAACCAAATTATCCTGTCTAACCGTTCACGTTAAAAAACAGGGGTTTCATTTGCACACGTCTGCAAAAACATGAGTAAGCTGCAGAGGCCACAACAAGGCACCCCAGTATTATCTGCAGTCCTAACGCTCTAAATTTTGAGAGCCTCCATAGTAGGAGCACATGTATAGTAATGATAGATTGAGGGAAGGTATGGTTGGAGGGAGCCCACTCCTCAAAAAGGCACAGGGGTGCACTGGACACAATGGCAGCAAAGGTGTCCATAACATGCAACTCTGCCGGGTATTTATTACTTCTAATGGAGATCACAGTACTCCCCCATGACTAGTGTGTTTTTCTCACCAGAAGGAAGGCACCATCTTTGTTCAGACATTATCTGAGGTCAGCATTCACTTCCTAGCTGTTCCCACTGTATGACCTCCTACAAAAGTTACAGTATGTGTTCAGTGGGTGAGACGAGACTGAGGAAACGCTTCCTCCTGCCTGCGACACGCTGATAACAACCTCAACCTGGGCACATTCACTTGCCTGGAACTCAAGGCGTTTTTTTTAAGATTAAAGTGCAGCTTTTTTTTTTGTTCTTTGTAAATCAAACTAAGTTATTAGAGCTGCAGATTAAAGCATCTCCTAAACAAAATTCCAAAAGGTGTGGCAATCTTGTGTTGTATGTCCTGCATCGAGAGCTATTGTACACTAATCTGCGTCACTGAAAACTGATTCTTCAGTATTTCTAAACGTATGCGACTGTTAAAGCTAGAACATTTTTATTCCCCCAAAGTTACATTCGGCTTTGGCAATGCTATCAGCTTGGGCTAAAGCAGTGCTTGGTGCAATTCTTTTTTCATATGCATTTGCTACTGATGTAATGGACGCATTAAAGGATAAGTTCCCCATTTGTAAACAAAATAAAATAATAATAATAATAATAATAATAATCTTTTTTGCAGGTAAAAAAAAAACAAAGTGCATTTGTTATTCATTTAAAAAGAAATAATTAGGAGCCTTTAAAGCATTGCACCAGCAATCTGCAAATCGCAGGTGCAATCCCAGGGTCCTGCAGATTTATATTATAGCTGTCTGCCCATACCTCATACAGGCAGGCAGTTACTGAATGACAGGACGCATTAATGAACTACCTAGAGTGCTCATCATCATTCTGGTAAATCATTAAGCACTACAAGCAGTCAGGGGCTCAGATAAGTGTCTGGTATGGATTGGGGGGGGCCCACACCATTTTTATTTTATTTTTTTTGGCGTGGGGTTTCCCCTCAAAATCCATACCAGACCAAAGGGTCAAGTATGGTCTTGGGGAGAGGCAACCAATGCAGTTTTTTTTTAATTTGAAGTGGGGTTCCCCTTCAAGATCCTCAGAACACAAGTCGCATTCCACAAGCCAGAACAGTTAAGATGATGACCCAATTGGATGCGACTTCCATTCAAATCAATAGGTTGAAAATCGTGCTGAAGTCAGACCAAAGTAGTGCAGGAAGCATTTTCGATGTCTGACCGATACAAGTAGGACCAGTTAAGACGGCTCTCATAGGGAACCATTTATTTTTATATGTCATGTGACTTGTGCTCTGGAAGTTGGAGCACATGTTGGACCAGTATAAACCAGGCCTTAAGCATGTCTGACTTAAAACAATTCGAGGACCAAAGTAGTTGTCTTGTGGTAGGAAATTCTGAATTCTGAGTAATGTTTCCCAACCTAAAAACACAAACTTACAGTGTGCATGCTTGATCTGTACACATGTCACCTCTGCCCTGATATGAACACTGTAGCCAGATGTTAGACAAGAAATGCCTCTTATAGCTTATATAACATATTTATTCGCATATAACACTCACAGGCGTATAACATGCACCTTCATTTTAGGAGGTAAGTTTCAGGAAAAAAAAAATAATTTTAAATAAAGAACTTTGAACCAAAATAAGGGTCAGTGCCCATCAATGCAGCCTCACCATTGTCCATCTGCAGCCTGATCAATGCCATCTGCAGCCTCACAATTGCCCATCACTGAAGCTTGATCAATGCCATCTGCAGCCCCACAATTGCCCATCACTGAAGCTTGATCAATGCCATCTGCAACCCCACAAATGCCCATCAATGCAGCCTGATAATTGCCCATCAATGCCCATATGCAGCCTCACCATTGCCATGAATGCAGCCTGATCAATGCCCATCTGCAGCCTCACCTCAGATTACTTCTGCCTCGGAGGGGAGGTGGCGTTTACTTGGCAGCCTCTTTAATACAATGCCCTGCCTCCTAGACCGGCTTCTATGATAGACAGAACACTGGTCCAATGCCGGCCCAGGAGACTGGACTTCCTATTACAGAGGCTGCTGAGTAAACAGGAGATTCTCGTTGTATGTAATCTGACGGCGCTCGTCCCACCCTCTAGGTGGCCCAAATTGCAGTATCAGCGTATAACACGCACAAACTATCTGCACCCGATTTTCAGGGTGAAAGAGTGAGTGTTAGAAGACCATGGTATTACGGTATTTATTGGCATATAACAAAAGGTCCCTGAAGCTGCACACGGATCTCTTCTACTATTGTTGCCGCTCACAGCAGCACCCCAGCATTTGCCGACTATCCAACTATGCATCCAGAAACTGAGATAATTCACTAAAGGAGTCATTTTCCTCGTAGACTGTGTGTGTGTGTGAAATGCTCATTCAGGTTCATGAGAATTTAAAACAGAAGTTCCCCCAAGACCCTGCCTGGATTTCAGAAAATCAGCCCCTCCGAATACAAGCAAAGGACTAAACATAAAGACGGTCTAATTCATGGATCATTTCACTAATCGAGACAGGATAACCCGACAGATTATGAAAATCCCTTCATTTCTGGATTTGTGATGAAAAGGATGACAAATGCCTTCTGCTTCCAGACATGATTCTTTACTAAACCGCAAATTTATTTATGGATCCTGCTAAAGTATGCGACATTGTGAGCGTGGCAGAATGAAGGACAATGGTGACCGGCCAATCGACTTCATTTCACTGCTGTCTGATCTCAGAAGACTAATTCTGGTTGGTTACTGTGACACAAACATCATCATCCTATAAAAAGGATCCTACTTTGTGTAATCTCTGCCACTACATTAAAACAAAAACAAATTTTTTTTTTTTTACCAAATGCATATGCAAATGAGAATGTGCCACATCTGACTGGCCCAAAGTCGGTCATTCCCTTTCCCAGTCAGAGCTCTGTTGTAGAGAAGATTACCTGCCAGGTTTTATCACTCCGAGTCCCTGCTGGAGATAGTGTTGTCACTAGTGGGGGTGACAGCTATTCCAGTGATAATGGACCTAGAGGGAAAATTACCCCAATTCTGTAGACATCTCCTCTCTTCCCAATGCCTGGTAGACACCGGCTGAATATCGGCCAAAATCAACCGGATCAAGAGAAACCAGCCGTCATTCGGCCTGTTTGTACAGCAAGTAACCTGTCCGACTTAAGTCTGTTGAACGGGCAAGCTGGAAAAACAGCAGCTGATCGGCTCCAATCAGTGCTGGTAGCCAATGGCTGTGAGTGCTGAACGTATGTTCTGGTGGGAAGGCAGTCCCCCTGTCAGAACACAACAGATCAGTGGGGAGATCACTGTACTAACATTGCATATTTAGTACAGTGAGCTTGTCAGTTTTTTTGTTTGTTTTTGATTTTGTTCACCCCGCTGGGCTGAACAAAAAATAACTAACAATGTGTACCAGGCTTTGAGAAGGACAATCTCCCCACTGGGATGCAAAAAAAAAAAAATTATAAAAAAAAAAAAATATATATATATATATATATTTTTAACCCTTCCCCAACATCTACTTTGGGCTGTACAAACAGCCTGGTTCATCCTACTGTGCTGTTAGCTTTCACAAAAAAAGAAAAGAGGGGAGGGCAAAAAAGGCACCTGGAGACGTCAATGGTATATGATAAAATAAAGCTTCCAACTAAAGCAACCTTTTTCTTTTTTTTAAGTAGAGTATATTCTAAGAATCCCGCAAAATGTTGACACCTCTTTTACAGAACCAGGTTATAAAAAAGTAACTTAAATACAAAGAGAGAAGGCACATACATCAACTGTCATCAATCCATAGCCATTGTTGGGAGGTAATCTCTGGTGCAATAGGTCCCATTGCCCTCTATAGGTAACCGAGGACTGATAATTGGCAAGTTCAGCCCAGGGGTCCTATGTAGAGGAGGTCTCCTTGGGAGGTACAGGGGCATAGAGGAATTACACTTGCAGTGGTCTCAGATGTTCCTCTACAAACTCCCCTATTTTGCAGTCATCTTAGCCGTGTTATTATGTCTACAAGAAGTATCCCCCACAGGATGCCAGCGTAAGGTACAAAAATATTATTATTGTATGCCTAGACTTGTCCCGTGAGGCTGTAATGTACACAATACAAAACAGACCAACAAAGCTTATACATCTGGCTACTGATATGAAGGCAACAATGACAATGAATGAACACTCCGGCTATAAAGGTCTTCAGGTTATGATGTGCAATGATATTTCTTCAAACACTATATAAGAAGAGCAAAATTCAGCATTACAAAACCACTATAGAAAATGCCCTCAAGTCACCTCTACTTCAAGATTACAGGGCTGCACATTTTTGTAGAGTTCACTGTGGATCCTGGAGGGTCATGGGGCAAAGTAGGTTCCCAGGACCAAGAAGGGGAGACAGAGCTCAGGACCAGGGGCTGACACTACAGGACCCAGGACCAGGGGGAGCGAGAGCTGACGCTACAGGACCCAGGACCAGGGGGAGCGAGGGCTGACGCTACAGGACCCAGGACCAGGGGGAGCGAGAGCTGACGCTACAGGACCCAGGACCAGGGGGAGCGAGGGCTGACGCTACAGGACCCAGGACCAGGGGGGGGGGGGTGCGGGCTGACGCTACAGGACCCAGGACCAGGGGGGGTGAGGGCTGACGCTACAGGACCCAGGACCAGGGGGAGCGAGGGCTGACGCTACAGGACCCAGGACCAGAGGGAGCGAGGGCTGACGCTATAGGACCAGGGGGAGCGAGGGCTGACGCTACAGGACCAGGGGGAGCGAGGGCTGACGCTACAGGACCCAGGACCAGGGGGAGCGAGGGCTGACGCTACAGGACCCAGGACCAGGGGGAGCGAGGGCTGACGCTACAGGACCAGGGGGAGCGAGGGCTGACGCTACAGGACCCAGGACCAGGGGGAGCGAGGGCTGACGCTACAGGACCCAGGACCAGGGGAAATACAAATGCACGCCACACTTTTCAGATATTTATTTGTAAACAATTTGGAAAAGTTTATCATTTTCCTTCAACTTCACAATTATGTGCCACTTTGTGTTTATTGCATAAAATCCCAATAAAATACATCCACATTTTTGGTTTTAAAATGACAAAATGTGGAAAATTTCAAAGGATATGAATACTTTTTCAAGGCACTGTATACTCTTAATTGTTGCATTTTGTCAATTTAAGCTCCGGCTCCACCAAAAACTATTCTATGTGAACCCGTCTGCGGTGCATATTCACCCAACACACTATACAATCTGTTCACCTAACAAAAGTAAGGAGGAAAGCCTAGCAGACACCTCTACATAGAGCACAAGCACTGCCAGTTCCCTCCTAGAGGCTCTCCGTCAGTTGCAGAAAGCATCATAGGCCATTCCCATGGTTGCTTCGCCCCAACCGCAGGGGAAAAAAAACGTGAACACACAGTTCCTGCTACGGATGCCAAGTAACTCCCTTGAATTGTGCCAAGTTGGCTGCAAACATGTTCATTAGAATAGTAAACACATACAAGGGATTAAAGCTACAAAACAGGAATTAAACATCCAGCCAAAAACATAAACAGAGAGAAGGCAATCTGTGTCCAAGTATTAGAGAATGGCAGAGCCATGGTTCAGGCCCCAGGAATAAAAGGTAAGTGTAGG
Source organism: Lithobates pipiens (assembly GCF_037356315.1). Classification (NCBI taxonomy): domain Eukaryota; kingdom Metazoa; phylum Chordata; class Amphibia; order Anura; family Ranidae; genus Lithobates; species Lithobates pipiens. Next base: position 196,274,128 of record NW_027507790.1, read on the forward strand.
CAAACAGAATAGAGGCTCCAATGTAATGAAGACACAAAGACTTCATTTTACAGTCCTCACTTTAACGTGAAGGGCTTTGTACACCAAACACCGGAAATAAAGTGTACCCCCGGCTAGAAATGCTAAGGGTGGCCATTTTGGGAGATGAACCAATATTCATAAAAACGCCAGCCTACAAACAACCTAGAACAAGAGAGCTCACAACACTGTTTAGTGTTCAGACAGACATCCTTTCTAGTTTTCTTTTTCTTCATGCATTCTATATGTTAAGGTACATAACTTGCTTGACCATCTATCCAGTGCTGAATTAAGATCTTCTGTCTTCTCTCCTGGCTTTCACTAGCATAGCTGAGAACAGTGGAAGCTTATGGCTCCTGCCGCTGTCAGTCAAATTCAGTGAGGTGGAAGCAGGGGGTGGAGCCAAGCCACGCTGTGTGCGTCTATAGACATACACAGCACGGCTCGGGAGCAAGCCCGCACATGTGCTCCCATAGGAAGTGGAATCCTATGGCAGCACACGGAGAAGAGGTGGAGCGGACAACGCCAGCGAGCGACTCCAAAAGAAGAGGTTCAAGGCCACTCTGTGCAATACCTATGCCCAGAGCAGGTAAGTAGAATAGCTTTTACTTTATTTAAAAAAAAAAAAAAAAACTAAATTGACTTTACAACCTCTTTGAACCATTGCAAACTTTTCATTTAAAGGCTTAGTCCACCTTTTGGATTATGTTTCACCTAAATGTAGGGTGAAACATGGTCACCTTCAAACCACCTCCCACCCCACGCTTTTACCAGAATGGCAGGGAGCTCCTCCCTGCAGCATTCTGTCTGTATTTGAATTCAATGCATCTGTGCGTGGCTCTCGGATTTGAAAGATAAAAATTCCCATCTGCCAACAGAAGGACTTGTAGATCTCAATGGAGCACAAGTCTGGTGACGTCATTGTTTTCTCCTTCCAGCCCCGTCACGATAGGTGCATACCTAGCCGAGCCTGGGATGTAAATATTGCATAAGCCGTTTTTTTTTTTTTTTTGAACGTAGGTGAATTTATTCATTTTTTTCAAAAGGCAGATTATGCCTTTAAATAGCTCCAACTCTTAGGAAGAGATGGTTGTTCTATTATCCAAACCCTCACACACATTACAATCTGACTGTACAATCTACTTTACTTTATAGATTTAACAACTATGTGGTGCGATCCTTTATTATGCAGCAGTGGTACCCCATAACATGCTTTCACATATCTAGAACAAATGAAACGTTGCAGAGATTACAGGTAACTGAAAAGTTAAATACAATACCTAGCTCATCCCAGAGCTGCCTGTACTTGTCAGTCATTGCTGTGCCTTGCTGCCTCCATAGTGAAAGACGGGGATCAGCCATGAATTGCTCTGTTATTAAGGTCAGCATTCGAGCTCCATTGGAGTCCCTCATTTTTAACATCTCCCGGACCTGCCAAACAATTAGAACATGACAAAATAAATGATGGCAAAAACAGAAAGGTCACCTGCATAAGACCATTAGGAAGCTCTAAAAAGGAAAGACCCAGGAAGGCGATGATATGATACGCTACAACTGGCCCAATGAACAATATGTTCTAGACATACCCCTTACTTAGAGTGTAAGTTCACCTTTACAGAAAATCTGTAAGGTGAACTTACACTGGAGCCCCTCCCCCATCGCACCCGGTCCCGCTAACCTGGAGTCAGGCGATTTGACAGATCAGATCGCTCCCACTTTACCAGTCCAGGGATTTGAAATCCCCACGGCTTTCTCTCCTAGAATGCTCCTATACGTACCTCCTGACGCGGTACTAGATTGAGCCACAGGGAATTTCTAAGCCCCGGACTGGTGAAGCGCCAACCCGATGTGTCAGTGCAGGTGATCACCAGACTCCAGGTCAGTGGGGCCGGGGGGTGGGGTGGGGGGGGTCCTGTGTAAGTTCACCTTACAGATTTTTCTGTGAAGGTGAACTTACCCTTAGGGCTGGGTTCACATATTGCTGCGTTGGCTGAATTCGGACCAAAAGACGCACAGGCCTGCTGTGCAAATTCGCACCGGAGATGTGTGAACCGGCTCCATGAAGAGCCAGTCACAATCGCCTGCTATTGTTCCCCTTATCCAATTTGCACTAGTGTGAAGCCAGCCTCAAGGTATGCAAGGCCAAAACATTTTTTGGGTACAGAAGGGTTAAAACTTTTTTTTTTGTGTCTGGTTGGGTCATACAAAGACAAATATTTTTCAACGAACATTTGTATGAAAAATCTTGTTGACAAATTTGATAATACCAACAGAGACCTGATAAAATGTCGTTCAAAATTACCTTCGTTTTTTAACATTCGATTTTGATATAATACAACCATTTCATGAAAGAAAACTACATACATTTTTTTTTTTAAACTAATACATTTCCATCCGGCTTTCTCAAATTCTCATTGCAAGTTGAAAACAAATCTTTGATTTGATCCCACTAAGGCATAGAAAATTAAATTAACATTCCAAAAAGAAAAATGTTTTAACAAAATTCTGATGGCCAGCTTAAGGCCTCTTGTACACTGCAGCTTATAAAAGCTCAGTACAGTGCTTTTTTTTTATTTTTTTTTACAAAGCTAAAATACAGTCCATTAATTGTAATATGCCTATGCACACAAGCGCATAAAGTGCCATGCATTCTTCAGTTAAAAAAATTAAAATCTGCTTTTTTTGGTCAGTAATTTACGCCTCATGTACGCAAGTGCTCATTTATTTTTTTGCAGAAATAGAACGTGAATTTGCACAAAAATGCATGTAAATACATACAAAAAAAACAAAAAACTAAAAAAAAAAAACTGTCTGAAAAAGTAGATGCTCAAACAGGAGTTTCATGTGCAAGAGGCCTTAGACTTCATTGGGCTGAAGTTATGTGGCCAGTTTAACCATAGGATTCTTACACAGGTAAAAAAAATAAATATATATTATATATATTTTTTTAATAGATTATTTAATTACCTGTTATAAACAAAAAAAATTCCAAAGACATGCTGAAAGTGAAGTATTCTGGACACAAGGCTCACTGGTACCACTTTCGAGCAAATCTAATTGCAGATTGGGAATATTTTATTTTATTCGATTGCTGCATTAAAAAAAATGTATTGTGTTCCAAACACAAAGATCTAAAAACCAAAAGTCTCCTTCGTAGAAAGAATTTGCTGCATTTTTTTTTGTATTATCAGACACTAAGCTGCAGACATACACTTGGCCTGTAGGGGGCGGCTTTGACAGGTTTTAAGCAGTATAAGTGTGACAGAAGTCTGTCATTATATGTCATGTTAAATACACCAAAAGGAAAGCAGAAGGTACTGAAGATATATAGATCTCTGCAGAATTTTTAGGCTACTAAGGGGCTGTTCATGTAATTAATCTTTTTAGAATTCCCCCCCCCCCCTAAAAAAAAAGCCAAACACTACTAATTTGAGAATACTAATTTATGAGAGGGTTAGGAAGCAAGATGCAATTAAGAGAAAACAAAAGGGATGGAGGGCACTATATGCAAAATCCGCATACGCACAAAAAAAAAATCCTCCCTAGACTAAAGTCTAGTACACAGGGGCTGAATAATCAGGCGGCAATGTCTCTCGCTGCTGCCTCAGCCAATGAGGAGTGAGAGTCCCTATAGAGCGAGGACATTGCTGGATCGAGGGGGGGCTGCTGCACAGAGAAGGCTTTTTTTACCTTTGTGCATAGAATGTAGGTAAAAAACCTTCAGCCTATACAACCACTTTAACTGCTTGTTGTGGGTGGCAAGTGATAGTCCCTGCTAACAATCCAGTGTATGTAGCAGACTATTCTTGCTTAAAGTGGACCTTCACTCTCCCAATCAGCACTGATCATCTTTAATCCTCATGCTGCTAGCAGCACTTGTTTTAAACTTTATTTATTTTTTAAATTTCTTCAGTTACTTCCTGGTTTCCAGTTCTAGGCAAATGATGTCATACATCCGAGACATCTTCAGGAGGGGGGGAGGGCTTTTCTCAGCTAAGCACACCCTCCTGCATGCACGTTTGAGCTAAAGGCAGATGGATTCCAGGAAATAAATGCTACACGAATCATCAGCCCTTACTCAAGATGCCCACAGCCAGAAATGCTAGGGGGTGGTTTTCAAATTGATTTCTCAACAAAATAAAACATTGAGACATGGATGGATGGGGGAGTTTGCTTTGAATATTAAAAAATGAATTTGATGGCGTTTTTGGTTTGTGGTGCTCAGCTGCAGCGAAGATGCACTTTAACCACATGCCTCCCAAGCCAATTCTGACACTTTTCTCCTACATGTAAAAGTCCAATTTATTTTTTTTTTTTATCAGAGACCCAAGGGAATAAATTAGTGGTCATTGCAACTTTTTATGTTACGCGGTATTTGAGCAGCAATTTTTCAAACGCGTTTCTTTTTCGGGAGTTAAAAAAAAATAAAAGCACTAAAGTTAGCACAGATGATGTTATGCAGAGTAGATAGCGAACATGCCACGCTTTAAAATTGCCCACACTCGTGAAATGGCGCCAAACTTCGGTACTTAAAAATCTCCATAGGCAACGTTTTAAATTTTTTTTTTACAGGTTACCAGTTTAGAGTTACAGAGGAGGTCTTGAGCTAGAATTATTGCTCTCGCTCTAACATTCGCGGCGATACCTCACATGTGGTTTGAACGCCGTTTACATATGTGAGCACGACATACATATGCGTTTGCTTCTGCAAACACGCAGGGACAGGGGTGTTTTCATTTTCATTTTATTATTTTTATATTTTGACACTTTCCCCTTTACATTTTTTTCGATCACTTTTATTACTTTTACAAGGAATGTAAACATCCCTTGTATTAGGAATAGGGCATGACAGGTCCTCTTTACAGTGAGATCTGGGGTCTTTAAGTCCTAAGCCCGAGTTCAAAAAACAAAAACGATCTCGACTTCCCTGCTTAAGAAACCATATGGTCCTCAGTCAGCTCTATGGTAAGCGGCAGCCACCGGCCTATTGCAGAGACAAGCGGGTAGAAGCACCAAAGTGCGGCGGGGTGGGGGGGGGTGGGGGGGGTGTCGGTAAGATGGCTAACACCCCCTTCCACAGCCTGTAAAAACAAACAATTAAGCGCCTGAACAGTGCTGGGAATTGCCGTTCCATCGCCGCCATCTTGCTACACCCCACACTCATCCACAGTAAGGATACACTAAGAATGGGGAAAGCGGACATGTTGTTACACCCACCAGAGTTTTGCATTTTACACGTATTTATAACAGTAAAGTCAGTTTCTATAGTGAAATACCGGACTTCGAACTCCGTCTGACCGCTTAGATGTTGAATTTTAAATGCAGTGAACTTCTGTCAGATTAGCAAACCTGTGAGATGAGCAGGGATGCCGCTGCTTTTAAAATTCAACATCTAAGTAGTCAGACGGAGTTGTAAGTCCTGTATTTCACTATATACTGACTTTACTGTTATAAATACTTGTACAATGCAAAACTCCGTTGGGTGTAACAAAATGTCCGCTTTCCCCCTCCTTACTGTGGACGAGTGTGGGATGTAGCAAGATGACGGCGACAGAATGTCACTTCCATAGCAAACTGTGATGGGTCGCCGAATATGTCATTTCAACGGCAGGGGAAAAAAAAAAAAAAAAAATATCTGAATAATGCCTGTAGCTGCAAAGCAAAAACCCGAACACTTTAGCGGCACACATTTTTTTTGTGTGTGTACACTATGGGATAACAGACCTGGGACACCTTTGGGTGCTCCAAAGAGAATAGTAATGTGTGGTGCATAGTGCCCCCTCACCCTCCTGTCAGGCCCTGTTCCAAGCTACCTTCCTGTCTGAATAATGTGTCCGGTTTCAGGGGGACTGAAACCCGGAAGCGATTCAAAACCTGGACTGTCCGGGTGAATCCTGTACAGGTGGCAACCCTATGCAGGCATCATTCAGATATCTCCACTCAAAGTCCACAATGTCATATGACGTTCTTGGGTGGGAAGTGGTTAAAACAGAAAATCCCCGAAACATCTTTCTGCTGGGTAATCCAAGTCATGGTCAAATGTTAGTTTTCAACTGCAGCAATGAGAAAATTCAAAAGGAGCCGGATGCAAAATTGCTCTTGAATGAACAACCTTCTAGCAGTATAAGTAGTTTTTGTGCGGGAAAAATCCAAAATGGAATGTTAAAATGCAAATGCTTTGAAATAAACCAATATTCTCCACTAGAAGCAAGCATCAGAATACCTGTTCATTGCTGGACACAAGTCAGACCCAGGCAGCAGTGCTTCCCATATTCCCAAAGGTATGTATAGACAACTGTGCATTTCACAGCAACTTTCCCCGGGACACTTACACACTCCCAGTCATCGAGTTCACATTTAAAAAAAGTCCACCCTGAACTCGCTGATCTGCCAGGGGTGGGATCTGGCCAATTAAACCATCACAAGAGTAACTTAGTGCTGCAAAGATCTTCCGCCAAACAGATGAACTACATATATGTGAACAGTTACACACAAATAATGTGCTCAGACAGTATCATAGTTCTCACACATCACTGGCCCTGTGAACAGACAAACACTATATCCTATTACAGAATTAAAGTGGTTGTAAAGCCATCTATAGACCCAGTGAAGTGACTGGCCTCATGTGATACACAGATGAAACAAATCCTCCTCCATAAGTTGTATCCGTTTATCTGCTGGCGCTCTTTAGATTGATACAGGATATATACAGGATCTCTCAGTTCTGGAAATTGGGGCGGAAAGCGGACGTTACATCAGTGAGGAGAGCTCTGAGCCCTGACTGGAGGAAAGGGACACACACATCCCCTACACACAGGAGCAGAGCTGAGGCTGTCAATCACAGGCTGTAAGCTGGAGCTCCTTCCCCATCACCTATTTTCTCTTGGTGTCAGGAAAATATATAAGCGACTCATAGCAGAGAAAGGAGGCAGCAGACAGAAGTGACACTTAGTGGTCTAGACTGAGACAAGTACACACTATAGAGGAACATGCTTTGTTCATATTTAATGTCCAAGGTTTACAACCTCTTTAAAGTATCTGGTATCACTGGCCTGCTTATAAGCCTTCAGTGTGATGAACCCAAATTCATTTCCCAATGAGCAGTTTGATGGCAAAAAGATAATTCTGGAGGAAGTTACAGCACAGCCAGAAAACAGGAATGTCATTTGGCTGGCTATGCAATAAGACAAGGTCTGTAAACCACTTATCTGGCCCAACGGAACTACAAATCTGGTGTTATCCATTTGAAGCATTTGGCCATTTGTCAGAAACTCAGCATAAAATGAAGAGTACAATTAAAGTGATATTAAAACCTCTGATTTTTTTGCACTTTTAGCAGCCGATTTAACAAACCAGTATACAGTTTCTTTATCTTCAAATCCAGTATAGGCTGGTGCCATGACTGTTGTCCAAGGTTTCCTATTTCAGGGTGGCTCCGTTACCTAGCATCCTATGGAGCCACTCCTGCATGCAGGGACTAGAGTTGTGTCTTCCTGCATTCCTGGAAGTTCAGAGAAGAAGCGCTGAGAGTGCAGGAGCCAGCAGCGTTGAAAGTTGTAAACTGCAAGTGCTGGAGTAAAAATTGTAACAAGTAGTTTACGGGGGATGTTTCATTTATGGCTCTCATTGTGTTCTACTAAAAAACGTTGAGGGTTTAATACTACTTGCATGAATAAGAACTACTATTGTTAGGCCGTGTTCACATTTCTAACATTGTAAAGTGCGGTGCAAATTTTTGGAGCCATATAAATCCTATATAATAATTGTTGTTGTGATTTAGGTACAGCGCGATTTATCCACTTGATTTTAGGTGCTCCCATTGACTTCTATTAGGCTGAGCGTTTTCGTGAAAGTGCATCAAAGTTTGGTGCGCTTTCAGTAAAATGCACAGTCTAATAGAAGTCAATGGGAATTGCATGTAAAACGCAGATACAATCGCGGTGCCAACAAACCACAGCGCACCGATGTGAGCCCAGCCTTAAAAATAAGAGCAAAGGTGTCCCTTTTTCAGACATACTGTATAGGCACATTTTAACATACAATCGTAAATGTTATCAGCAGATTGCCATGAGAGATATGTTTATGGGTCCCTAAACAGAATTTTAAATTAATTTGCAGAACGTTAAACCAAAACACAAGGACCTCTACCACTCATGTGCCTTTAATTGTAGCCACACATGAACAATCCTGACCCCTCCAGCAGCCCGTAGCCACCTGTTTAGAAGAAAACCATACCTTGGCAAAAAGCAAGTTGAGTTGCTTTCCTGATCCATGGTAACCACCCTGGGAGAGAAATAACTTGACCTGTTCCTGGACCTGCTCTTCATCCAGATGCCAACAGTTCTCATCGTCTATACTGGCGCCGGCTGTCGGATCTGGAGCACCTGTTCACATAGAGAGACAGCTGGGTATTAATGCACAGGCCATGTATAGGGAGCCATTTGATCTATGCAGGGTCAGCATTAGCAGTTCTACCAATAGGATATCTTCTATTATAAAAACTTTCATAGAAAAACAGGCATGCAGCTTTGCAGTCCCCATTCTTTAGATTTTAAACAGATACACCAAAAAACAATTCCTTAGGATGCAGAATTTAAGTATTAAACATATTAGTTCTAGTAGATATTTGCTGTAAAACAGTACAAGCCAGAAAATTAAAACTTGTAATTAAGACTCCCCAGATAGAAGGCTTCTATACTTCTATGGATACGCGATTTCCAAACTTCAGGGTTTGGCCAAAGAGTTTTTAGGATGTATTACATTTCAGCAAAAGCTTTATGAAAAATGATAGGAGCAAGGAGCAGCAGCTAATCATTCAATGCCACGAACAGTTACATTTTCCCTACTTATTCCCTTCTATTTAGCATCCAGCACATATCGCTAGTTGTTGCAATGCAATCAAGAGCCAACCAGTCCTCCATCTACAGTGTGCAGTACTGATGTGCACGGATCGTCTTATTCTCGTCCTATTGAATTCTATGCATGAAGGTAAAAAACCTGCAGGACAAGCTTCCCCGATTTTAAAAAACCTGGGACCCCTGGATCACCTATCTGATGGGGACAACCTCGTCGGATCTGAGGCTAACCTCTTAGTGCCCTAGGAGAGGCTCTCTGTCTCTTTCCCCTTTCTTCTTCTCCTTTTCCCTATTTATTAAACCCTTTGGTAGTTTGGTGAGTGATGTAGGACTTTTGGTGGGCTGCCATTGGTCCCACTTCCAGTTTTCAAACATAACGACCAGTTACCGTGATCAATTCATGGCTGAGATGTCCCCTTGTCTTAGATGAGCGTGCCCCTGGTCATGCAGTTCCTCTTCAGAGGATGTATCTTCTGTTCTACAGAAATCTAGTCATAGCTCAAAATAGCGTTATACCGTTTCCTTGTCGACCTATGCTGTATGTCAATAATGTTATCAAGTACTGGTACTTCTCAATACTGTATTGTATGGTTTTATATCTGTATAGTTTATAACCTTAATAAAAATGATTGAAAAACAAGATAAAAAAAAGCCCCCCCCCCCCCCCCCCCATCCTAATACTTACCTAAGCCAGATCCCGATCCAGCGATGTGATTGAAGCAGCTGCTCTCCCTGCTCTCTCCCTCCTCATTGGCTCAGACACCACAACAGGAACCATAGGATCCCACTTGTGTCAATCACAGCCAGTGACTTAGAAGGGAGTTGGGCTGAGCCCTGTTCTGTGTATCAAAAGGACACACAGAGCCAGCGGCTTGCTATGGAGGCACTCAGCAAGAAGGAAGAGCCAGAACGCTGGCGGGGCACCCAAGAAGAGGAGGATTGGGGGCTGCTCTGTGCAAAACCATTACACAGAGCGGGCGTGTATATCATGTTTATTCTTTTTTTTTATTTCCTTTAAAATCATTTTAAGCAGGGGTCTCCAAATTTTCTAAAGAAAGGGCCCAGTTTACTGTCCTTCAGACTTAAGGGGGGACGGGGCTTAGACATTGGAGTGAAGTAGAAAAGGTCCTGACATCAGTGGGAATAAACAATTCCCCATCTTTGGTGTCAGTGCAAGGAATAGTACCCCATCATTAGTATCATTGGAAGGAATTGTACCCCATTGTTGGTGTCAGTGGGGGGAATTGTGCCCCATCTTTGGTGTCAGTGGGAGGAATTTTGCCCCTTCATTGGTGTCAGTGGGGTGGAATTATGCCTCACTGTTGATATCAGTGGATAAAAATAGTTTACCAAGGGCTAGATAAAAGCAAGCAAAGGGCCACATCTGGCCCCTGGGCTGCAGTTTGGAGACCACTGCTTTAAAGCAAAACCTCTACACCTTTATGTAGCATAGTGAAATGTTGTGATTCGTTATCTCTTTATCCATACCTGTTAATCCTTTCAGCAATATTGCTTATGAATCACTTCCCGAGAAAGGTTGGCAACCCTGTGAGCTACCTGTAAAATGCACGGTATGATCATCCTTCCCTCTCTGCCACAGCCATAAGAATATAGCAGGAGTGGTAATGCAGCTTTTATCCCCCCTTAGTGTCTTTAGCATAGTAGCAGCGTTGAAGAAGACCCTTATCGCTGCCACAGCTACCAAATCCCAAACAGCCCAACATCTTTGAGTAGAAGAAGCAGTGGCAGGTTTTGAAAAGCATGCAGGGAAACCAAGCACATGAAATTGGCACAACATTATCGGAAAGGATGTTCCCAGCCTTGTCTGTACCTACCCCAGTTGCTACCCTGCAGTAAAAGAGTGGTCACACAAAACAAAGCGACAAAAAAAAGAGAGAAAGAGGCAGTATCGATTAATTATCTGATTAATGGTACATTTACATGTTCCCCTAGCACTACACTTTACTGACAGTGTCTATCAGGAATGACAGTGGCTTTAAAGTGCATGCCCATGTATTACCTAAAAGTGCGCCCAAACCTTGCTCTCCCCTCCATAGCATGCCCCAGCATCACTTTCTCTTCTACTTTGTTCCTGCAGCAAGAATAGCTTTTTTGTTCCCTGTGATATCATTAGTAAAAGCGTTGCAGATGCTGGTCACCTTGACCCAGGCTCGCCGCCAGAACTACATCTCCAGAGAGCCCTTTCTTACATAAAGTGTGGGAAGACTCTTAAGAGTTCAGATAATAGTATTGCATTACTGGAAAAGATATCAATGTGCGCATGGAGAGTGGGGCAGGAGAGGTGAGTGATAGGCAGGGAGATCAGTAGGCAGGGCCAACACCACCAATTGGGATTTCATTGCAGAAAAGAGAGATAATCAATCTGTACAACTGACCTAGAATTTTGGGATGGCCTTGCTGGTCTCTTGAAAATACTAGTTGGCTGGCAGTCATCTATACTTTAAGCCCCACGCATGAACGTACACACAGCAAATGAAAATTTGGGCAAAAGTACAACTTTCTCATCTCAAAGTCTTCCAGATCCCGGGCTCAAAATATTGAATGTGTTCAAACTGTTCCATTAGCATGACAGCCCAGCAATAACATTTTTGCTAGGGGGTTATAGGATTCTCGCATGACTGTTTTCTATTTTTGCCATTCTGCATAAAACCTCTGCCCATGAACTAAAATGCAAATCAAGTGAAAAGGCAATGAAATGTGCAACCGGAGATAGCCCTTCACCGTCTGATGGCCGGCTATGGGTTTCTGCCATTTGCACATCTTCAACTGAACAACCCATATTGTCATGTGTCTTATTAATCTGCATGTATGTTATTGCATTGTGCTGCACTATGAGCCCTGACATGGGCTGTCCCTCCTGCTCTCAGCTATTCTTTATCTTCTGGAAAGTTTCCCGACAGGACTTCTTCACAGCCACTCTTCAAAAGGCTGCAGATAACGGCCGACACACAGGAGGATTGAGCAGCTGCTGTCAACGTATGTTCCTAATATCACCTTGCAGAGAATCCTAAATGTTTTATTACAGAGGGAGCGCCGCATACTAGTTGCTTGATCATTGGGATAAACCTGCATCGTCTTCTCATACATAATTAGTAAGCCATATTTCACATGTACCACCACTTAGTACTCAATAACTCCCATCAGGATACTTATATGGTCAGTCTCAGCCCAAGCTCTACTAGCAGTGATCAGAAGCCCAGACGAGGCAAGTACAATACAGAAGTAATACACCTTCCAATTCCGAACCATTACCAATCTGAAGGCCTGTGCTTTCAACTCATCAATTCATGCCTGAGAAGTACCCAGGGACTTTCATCCCTAAAATGCAGGTCTTGGAAGCTGAATTGTATATAGAAGCAGTTACAACAGAAATATGGGAGCTGCAATTGCCCACTTATGAAAGTTGAGCACACACAACTCAAGCATGCGGCCAGGAATGTTGACACCTGACCTGAATACTTGTCCTGGGTCAGTGACTTGCTAAGCAGCAAAGATTAAGCCGGGCACACACACTACAGTTTTCTTTCGTGCAATCCAGAGGGTTGCATGAAAAAAAAAAAAAAAAAAAAACACGTCAGCTCCGGTCACAGACACTGTACTAACCATGCAAGGTCAATTCAGCAATCTCCCCCGCTGATCTGTTCTGATGGGGGGGGGCACCCCGGGACACCAACATCCCCCCCCCAATTGGCAGTCGGAGGACTGATGGTTTTCCGGCATCTGTCAGACAGACCGACATACCAAAAACAAAACACGGGCAGAATGTCGCCCGTTTCTCTGTTTTTGAGCCGGCAAATGTCTCCAGACATTCTGCCCTGAGGGGGTTTAGTATGGCAGCCCCAGATTTTTTTTTTTACCTTTAGAAACAAGTCAGTGACTATCAACTATCTGGCCAGATTAAAGTGGTTCTAAAGCCTTAGGCTGGGTTCACATGTATGCGAATTGGATGCAGGTTTCTCCTGCATCCAATTCACATGATAGGCGAGTGTGACCAGCTCTCAATGAAGCTGGTTCACACATCTCCGGGGGGCGGCCATGGTGTGGATAGTAGAAGGGTCCTATGTGTGTTTGGGTCCATTACGGTTGTGAATTCAGGCAAAATTTTGGACCCAAATCGCACCTGAACCAATGAACAGGGACGCACCAGACCCCATGCTGGGAACTGTGGGTGGAGATAAGTGAACCGGGCCTTAAAGGGTTACTAAACCCAGGACCCTGCATTTACTATATCTGGTCTCCCACAGGACACAGAACATGGAAATGCAATAGCTTTAGTAAATATAACCTGCTAAATCTCATCAGCAGTATATAGCAGCCTTATGACTTCTGTGAGTGTCTGGTTAAAGCTAGTAGTTTTCATTCTCCTGTGACTGTCCTATGAGGCTGCATGACCCCTGACAAGCTCTGTCTGGACAGAGCCGATTGGCCCTGTGCTGATCACATGCACCCTCCCAAGAAAAAAAAAAAAAAAAACACAACTCTAGCAATACACACCAAACTGAGCATGTGTAGAGTGACTCAAAAGACTGTACTATCAAGAGATGGATTGGGGACAGTGAAGTGGAGGATCAGAGAAGACAGGATCAACGAGTCTTTTACACACCTATGAACACTATAGGTTCCACAGTGAGTATAACATGTGTTACTGCATATACACACTGATTTTACTGCTGCGGGTTTAGCAACACTGTAAGGCTATTGGCTCTGGCTGCTGTCAATCAAATTCTGTGATGAGGGAGCGGGTGGCAGGGCCGAGCCGCACTGTGTGTCTATAAACAAGGACAGGGTGGCTCAAGATACAGTTTGCACAAGTGCCCCCATAGAAAGCAACTTTCTATGGTGGGCACTCACTGAAGAGGAGGAGCCAAGAGTACTGGTGGGCAAACCCAGAAGAGGACTGCCGCTACTCTGTGCAAAACCATTTGTCAGAACAGATAAGTCAGAGCAGCTTCAGATAAGAAATCTGAAGCTTTACAATCACATTAACTTTAGGCTCCTTTCACGATCAGTTTTTCTTCTGCTGTTGCTATAAAAAAAAGCAGAAGAAAAACATGTGATCATGTAATCCTAATGGAAAAAGCATAAAAAAAAAAAAACACACCTGCAGTTGTGTTTTTGATGCATTTTTTGAGGCACATGTCCGGTGATAAACGCACCGTAAACACGGTAAATATGCATTTTTACAGCGTTTCTGCTATGGATCAGTGTAGAAGTGCCCTTAAAGTGTCTCAGGGCAAAATAAAAAACAAAACAAAAAAACCCCATTAATTTAGGCTACTTTCAGGCTGGGTTCACACTGCTGCGGGGGGAGATCCGGATGTGATTCGCACCGCAAATCACATCCGATCTCCGTAGCGATGCGAGTACAGCCATACAGATAGTATGGCTGAATTCGCATCGCTCCCGCAGCAAACTCGCACGGGACCCTTTTTTGGTCCGCAACAGAATTTGATCGCATGGGGGTTCACACCATGCGATCCGATTCCTGTGCGAGTCGGCAGATCGCACTGCGATATGCGGACGGATCTGGGGGTGTCATTAACATATCATTGACACTCCCAGCCGTCCGCATAGGGCAGTGTGAACTGCCGGCGGGAGTAATGCGATGCGGGAAAACGCCGCGGATTCGTGGCGTTCCCGCATCGCAGCGGTGTGAACCCAGCCTCACACTGAGGTGCTTTGCAGGCTCTATAGTGCTAAAAATAGTGCCTGCAAAGTGCCTTGAAAGAGCCGCTCAATTAACTCCAATGTGAAAGCACTGAGGGCTTTCGCACTGAAGCGGTGCGCTTACAGGACGATCAAAAAAAGTCCTGCAAGCTGCATCTTTGTAGGGCTATAGGAGCGGTGATTTCACTGCTCCTAAAGCACCCCTTCCCATTGAAAACAATTGGGCAGCTCTGTAAACTGGCGGGCAAAGCGCCTCTGCAGTGGTAAAGCGACGCTATTTTTAGTGCCACTTTACCGTCATTTTTGCATACATTTTTTTCCGGGGTTAAAACGACCCGCAAAGCCACTTTGCCGGCTGTTCAGAGGACGCTGACCATTCCTTTCAATGGGCACGGGAGGTTTAGGAGTGGTGAATACACTGCTCCACAGATGCTGCTTGCAGGAGTCCTGCCAGTGTATTGACCTAAGTGTGAAAGCACTCGGGCTTTCACACTAAGAATGCAGCGGAGCCATTTTTAGGTGCTATTTTTAAGCCCAAAAGCGCATGAAAAGGGGTCTTAGTACATCTTCAAACTCATACCTGCACATTTCCCCCATGTCCCTTTAAAATGCTGCAAGTAGAGAAATACTTGTTTAAATGGTCAGCAATCTCCAAACTGACACAGGGCCTCTGCTGTTCTGAATTTTAATTATTGCGGTCATCCATGTTTGACCCCTCTTTTGGGAAAGGAAACCGTCTATTTAAAAAAAGAAAAAAAAAAGAAAAGAAAAAAAAAAAAAAAAAGAAGAAGGGAAGGGATGGGAATCTGACCTTACAAAATCCTGTAAAAGTGAACATTCCAGAGTGTTCAGTGCCTGGCATTAACACCTGTATTCCTTTCCTTTGTGCTCTGCGAGTGAGCCAGCCAGGGTCTGGTTCCGCTTTGTTGGGTGGATTATTAGGGTTTAATACATGATTTAGTGATGTTTCTACAGCACACCTGTGACTACCAAGCACGGCCTAAACAGCTCCCGTCACATACCTGAGCATTGAGCTCACAGGCCTGAAGGTAGTCTCCAAACAAAGAGCAACTGTTCAGCCAAACAAGCAGCTCCTCTTATTTGGGAGCAATTAGGACATTCTTCCAGACTTATTAGCTCCCCCTCAGTCATCGGAGAATGGCGTACGTAACTTGGGTGAAAAAAAGAAAATTCACAATACATGGCACAGCTACATGATGTTGGATCTATATTTCGTCACCCTGTATTTAATAAATGATAAACAGAACCTAGAGTCGCTTTCATTTACACCTTTCTCATGTTTACTAAAACTTTCAAACTGGCCAGGTTTGGCAGTCCTGTGGGCAGAAATAGCAACCCAATAGAGCAGTGTTTCTCAACTCCAGTCCTCAATGCGCCCCAACAGGTCATGTTTTCAGGATTTCCCTCCGATGAAACGGCTGTGGTAATTACTAAGGCAGTGAAACGGATCAAATCACCTGTGCAAAATAATGGAAATCCTGAAAACATGACCTGTTGGGGCGCCTTGAGGACTGGAGTTGAGGAACACTGCAATAGATTATGGTTGCCACCTCATCCCTTTAAACCCGAACACATTAAATTAATTACGCAGGTTGTGTGGCGAATTAAGGCGGTAATTAAACTCACTTGGTGCCTTATCGTCATTTAATTAGCCTCAGAACCTGTGTAATTCAAAGGTGTTTGGGTTTAAAGGGATGAGGTGGCAACTCTACAATAGAGGCTTCTAGCTAAGCCAGGCCATCGATATTGCAATTTTCTTTCTTAGCAGTCTATGGGAAGTACTGCAACTAGTATCGGGTTAAAGCAGAGCCTGTTGATCTGTATAGCAAACCAGCTGCATGTTCATTTCCCTCACTGATGGCTCCTCTGGCCATCACAGACAGGTAACGAGACGTCCCATGAAGACTCCAGGAAGCCGTCGCAGAACACGGACCGCAATGCAGATATTCAGCAAGCAGAAAGTGTGATCAGAGCAGCACAAACACTACACAAAAGGTCATGGAGTATTTTGGGTGATTCATTCATAGGCCACTTGCAGTTTTGAGTATGTTTACTCGTCCAGAAAGTCAAGTTGTACCTGAAACTAGAAAAAAAAAACAGTATATATATGTCTATACACACACTGGAAATACGTTGGGGTTGATGTGAGAAAAGTCTTATATGACCTTATTTTTAACCAACACTTACATAAGAGCGTGGGCGTGGGGGCGACAGCACAGAAATAAGGTGTCAGGTTTGTACAGAGTGGTGACAATGACTTTTCACCAAGAAATGTCTAATTTTCCTATGACTGGAAATCCCTTGCTTTATTTTACAGTTACAACGATGAGACGGTTCTGACCCATAGACAGCCCCTTCTGGTAACATCCTCAACCTAAAATGAAAGCAACCACTGTGAACTAGTTGTAGAATTGTGGAAGAGGCCGGCATCAACTATACTCAGAGTGCTGAATAAAAGGAGAACTCTAGGCTAACATCTAGGATTTGGGTTAAAAACTGGTTTTCCATCTTATCTGCCAATTTTCCTTAGCCAGCCTGATTTACACACCTCTGCCCCACAGCACATCCAGGACGATCATGTAAAAACTCACCGTTTTCGATGGGATGCCTGCAGCAAACTTATATCCAGTGCTCATTGGTTCTCCTCCTGGGGAACTCCTGACTAAAGCCCTATTAACACCCAATAATAATAAATAATTGATTTTTTTTCCCCTCCAGCGTTTTGTAGCTGCAGGCTGCAAGCCACAAAACGCTGAAGGGGAATAAAAATCAATTATTCTCTATGGAGATGGTTCATATCTCCACTTTAAAACGGCTGAAGCTCAAACAAGTTCTGGAACTTTTTATTTTAGGCAGATTTGGGCGTGTAAAAATTGCTGCAAAAAAAATGTAATAAAATCGTGTGACTTTATGCCTGAAACGCTACGCTCGGGTGTGAATGGGACCTTAATGTCACTCAGCCTGCAGTTGCTCAAGTAACGTGACTGCACCACAAGATCCCCCACTTTGGTCTCCCTATTGGCTTTGATTAATTCTTCCTCCTCAAGGCACCTGATTTACACCTCACTGACCCTCTGCCAGTTGCTTGTATACGTTTTCATACATGTGCTTTCTGGCCAGTAAACATAGAATAGTGCAATAAGGCTGGAATAGCGGCTGCGAGTTTGTTTCAATGCAGGAGCTACCTCAGACATTAGTTACGTCTGCAGTAATTGAGGCTTTAATCTTCATACTTTCTTCACTAAGGTCAGCACATGGTTCAAATCCTGCTGAAGCCACCAAGATTTGAACCATTAATGGGTAGGCTGAATGTACCAAGTAGAAATGGGCTCGGTCGCGTTTGGAAAACTAGTGCCAACCCGCCTGCCCGATCCCACCAGGAAGCAGACACTGCAAACCACTAATCACAGGTAGTGAGACATGTCCCGATCTGTGCAGATGCAGACCGGGAACTTACACATTGCCTGCGATTAGGGGTGTGCAGAGTCAGCTTCCTGGAGGGATCAAGCAGGAGTGTTGGGACTAGGATCTCAAACACGCCCGAGCCCATTCCTAGTACCTAGTTGATCGAGGCGATGGGAAAGACCATCCCGACCTGTGATTGCAGGAAAAAAATTCACACCATCTATGGCCTGCCTAACATTTGAGTCAGTGACCAGTGGAGTCTATGGTGTTGGGTTTATGAAGAGTCGTTACTACACCTACTTCAGCCCATATTTTGGAGTGAAGTGGTATTACAGGGAAGTTTCAAAGCTATCTAACCAGGTACAGGGCCATCAGAGATTACCAACCATTTCCACACCAAGATGGACAGCATAGGCTGCCTGTGTTGCTGTCGGAGACTTCCCTTCACTTCCCGTCTGGAAAAGCTTTGCAAGCAGGATCGGGAAGTGAGTGAATTTTTAACTGAAAACCCAAAATGAAAGGTCCTCAAGGGGTTCCACACCCTACACAAAAGCAAAGATTGGTTCGGGCATACACTATAGTAGATCACAGACAACTTTCTAGCTCCATGCCATCAGTGTATCTTGTTGCTAAACCCTCTTCTCTACAGAGTGCTTGGCACCAGCTTTAAAATGATATGCCGATCCCAAACATTGCGTTCAACTGAGAAAGGTTGGACCCCACAGTCAGGTTTTTTTTTTTATATATATCAAGAATCATCCTCTCAGGTTGTCTTGGATACTATGGTGATCCAAAATTTTTGAGTGGTCACCAGAACTAGGTGAGAATCACTCTTTGGATGACATCTGGTGACAGCTGCATAAAAGGGAACTCCCCTCCCTCTGAAGTGATTTCTTCTCATGTCCTGTCATGTCTCAAGGACAGGAAGTGAAAAGAAACAGAACAGAACACAGGCCAAAAATAAATGGGTTTTAACTGTTCACTAGCAAAAACAAATTTTTTTGGGGGCTATAAAGTGGCATCAAACCCAAAAATCTAGATTTTAATTAAATACTGCAGCGTATCAGTTCTTAGATGTGGTGACTGCGCTTGTTTTTCTTTTTCTTTAAAAGAGAAGTATGAGTATTCATACTTACCTCGTGGATGGAGCATCAGATCGATGCTGCATCTGTCCCCCGGCGTCTCTGCACTGAGAACTGAGCCACCGAACATTACTGATGGTTTTCACAGATCCCCGAGAGGAGAGCTGCTGACTGTCAGTCAGTGTCTCTCCCCTCTGCTCCTCCACACTCACTGGAGCACTGAGCTGTGGGGAGGGGGCAGGGAGATGCCGTCTCAGCGACTCGCCAAGACTGCCAGTCAATCAAGGCAGCTGGCGGATCCAGACTTGGGAAGTCGAGACGACTTGCTGCCTTGTCTGATGGCAGTGACTTCAGCGGAGAGCGAGTGGACTTTAGACCATTCTCCACTGAAAACGGGTCACAGGAGTGCAAAACTAATTGCATTCATGTGACCCAGAGAAGAAAAGCCCAGCCTAAAAAGCTCAGGCTCCACTTCTCCTTTTAGGCATTCTTCTTTTTTTCACCTGGTGATCCAGGTTGGCAAGTCTGTTATTTTTCAAATTTATTTAACAGACCAAGCTGAGCTGTTCAACAAAAATGGCAATTAAAGGGCTGCGACAAACCACACAACACAGGCGGGATGCTTACAATGGATAGCTTTTATTTATGTAACCTTTATCCCAAAAGGAAACAAAAAGTCTTTTGCCTGCTTAAAACGAATTAGCTGGAGTTTGATTTTAAAAGTGGAACCAAAATCAAACAAATGCTCACCTATTCTTCAAAGGTCTGACGCCTACGAAGTCTTTTGCCAGTGCTGGCATCATCTCCCCAACTTTTTCCGGGAGTCGGGCTTAATTGGCCAAGAGTGGGATGACCTTACTCATCCCGGCACACTAGCACTATGCCAGACATGTAAACAGCTCCCTGTATGCTTTGCATTGCAAAAGAGCAGGTAAATGTATTCTGTTGCAGCAGAGACATTGGGGTTGATTTACTAAAGGCAGTCTGTGCATTGAAAGTGCAGTTGCTCTAGATTTGAAGGGAAGCTCTGCTGATCGCTATCATCCAATCACGTGCAAGCAAAAATTGTGTTTTTTATTTTCCTTGCATGTTCCCCTCAGATATAGAACAACTGCACTTGCAGTACACAGACTATTTGCCTTTAGTAAATCAACCCCATTGCATGTCAAGTTCTGGACAGGCAAATGCTGCTGTCCAAAGGTGCCTCTGTTCCTTCTATATCCACAGTGGTGACACTCTAAGCCCTTGTACACACGGTCAGACATTCCGATGGAAAAATGTCCGATCGGATCGTGTTGTCGAATAATGCGACCGTGTGTGGGCTCCATCAGACTTTTTTAGTCGGAATGTCCCACCAACAAAGTTTGAGAGCTGGATATAAAATGTTCCGACAACATGATCCGATCGGACTTTGTCCGATCGTTTGTAGAGAATTCCGATCAGACAAAGTGCCACGCATGCTCAGATCAAATTACGAGACTAAAGCTATTGGCTACTAGCCTGAACGTAGTCCCGTCGTAACGTATAAACGTCATCACGTTCCAAACGATCGGATTTTCCGACAACTTTGTCTGACCGTGTGTATGCAACACCAGTTTCGGACAAAATCTGTCGGAAAAAAATCTGACGGATTGTGTGGTCGGAATGTCCAACTGTGTATACAAGGGCTAAGACAGAAAAGTGTGTTACCAGTCAGATCACCACTTGAAGATAAAAAGGAATAAAAGCCAAAAAAAGAAAACAAATGCAGCCACTTTACGCAAGGGTTGGCAATATATGCACTTTTTTGGGGTTTCAAAAAGCTTTATAGGGCATACAAAACCAAAAATTCTGTTTTCAGTAGAGAAGGATTAATACCCTGCCTTTTTGTGAGTGCCATCTTTGTTTCTTGTCCTGGAGACATACAAGTAAAAAAAATAAAAAAATAAAAAAAACATTTTGGGGTTTAACACCCGCTATTTGCAAAATTAATGTAATGTTTCAATACTCGGGGCATTACTAAAACCCAATACATAGACTTATGTTATCAGTTCGGCAAATATTTTACTTGACTTCAAGGACTGGCGTCCAAAGACATTTGGGCTCATTAGTTAACCAATAATTTTCAACTTCAAGGATGTCACTACTGTAGAATGTATATACTGCACTCTTATAAAAACTGGTTACCAAACGGCTCTTTTGCTGCAGGTGCCTCCCAGGCAGTTTATAGTAAACGTAAAGCCTACAATCAGCCAGAGGAGGAATGTAAACTTGCATGAGAGGACACAGACTTGCCAAAACAGAGACTAGCACAAACTTCAAAGCAGAGCTTATTAAAAGAAGGAATTTGGACCCTTTGGTAAGGTACTTTAGATAATGTGTGTATTTGTTTATTAAGAAAGTTACTATGTGTTTGCTTTCACTGCTGTGATAAGATTACACTTAGCTGACAGCACCATTACCAATATCAGTTAGAACAACCAACAAATGGCTGAGCATTTTATATGCAAGGATTTTATGCCTATGGAACCTTGATGGGTCACAGAGCCCTTTAATGAGAGGATTCTAAGGTAATCAAGCCATTGACATTAGATAGCTGACCAGTGACCACCCATAAACAGAGGATGGTCAGACTTGCATGCAAGAGACTCATATTCCAGGTATGGATATTTTATACAATAAGTGATACTAAAGTCTAGTTTGTTTTCCCTATAAAAATAACAAACATGTTATACTTACCTACTCTGTTGCAGTGTATTTGCACAGAGCAGCCTGGTTCCTCCTCTTCTTGTGTCCCTCTTCTGTGCTTCTGGCCCCTTCCTCCTGTTGAGTGCCCCCACAGCAAGAAGCTTGCTATGGGGGCACCTGTGCAGAGTCAGGGCTCCTTGTGTTCATTCAGACGCCCCACCCCCTCTATCCCCTGATTGGCTAGCTGACTTTGATTGCAACCGCGCCACTGCTGTGTCTCAGCCAATCCAGGAGGGAGAATCTCGGGCAGCCAAGACACTCGTAGATATCGCAGGACACAGAGGGAACTCCGGTAAGTATTGGGGGGCTGTTGCACACAGACAGCTTTTCATCTTAATGCATAAAGATAAAAAACATTCTACCTACAACCCCTTTAGTCCAGCTTGCATCATTGTACATACATACACACACACATATATATATATAATTATACACAGACACACACACAGACACACACACACAGACACACACACACACACACACACACACACACCATACCTAGCCGACCCCCTAGAAGCTGCAAATCACTGAAGTAGACACCGTTACTCCAGTGATCACCAATTGCTTCCCCCACGCCCTGCTGCATCCTGAACACAGGGGGTTGGCCGCTTGGCATGTGCGCCACGCAGAGAACGTTTGCATTCATTGAGGAAAATGCAAACCAAGCTTTCTGTGATCAGAAAAGGTGGAGAGCATGAAGTTACCGCCCACCTAGTCCAATCAGATAATGGTTTGTATTCAGAGGACACAAAGCATTTTGGTAAAGCCTAGTACACACTGACAGCTTTATTTTGTGCAATCCAGCGGGCCAAGGACAAAAAATAAAAACGTGAGGAGTTCGCTGTACTAACTATGTGATATTAGTACAGTGATCTCCCCCCGCTGTGGCACCACACACACACACACACACACACACACACACACACACGTCAGCGCTCTCAGCCAATGGCTACAAGTGATCATCAGATGCTGATAAGCTGTGTTTTTTCCAACATGCCCATTCAACAGAAGTCGGATGTTTGGTCAGCTTCCATCGGACAAGCCGGTGTACACAAGGACCAAATGTTGCCCAGTTTCTGTTAGCCCCTGTACACACGGTCGGAGATTTGGCCAACCAAATCCGTCGGATTTTGCCCGTCGGATTTAGTCCGATGGATTGTGTCCGAAACTGTTGCATACACACGGTCGGGCCAAGTTGGCGAAAAATCCGATCTTTCAGAACGTGATGACGTAATTTAGTTACGATGGGACTACATTCAGGCTAGTAGCCAATAGCTTTGATGTAGGAATTTGATCTGAGCATGCGTGGCACTTGGTCCGATCAAAATGCTATACACATGATCGGATTAGGTCCGTCCGGCCCAGTTGGTCGGGAAATATTTCCAACATGTTGGAAAATTGGGTCGGACGGAGATTCGGACGGAATCAGTCTGATGCATACCACACACAGTCGGATTATCCGATGACACGGTCCGATAAGACGCATTCCGACAGATTCTCCAACCGTGTGTACAGGGGCTTAAACTGCCTGATATGCTAAAGCCTGGTACACACGAGATGAATAAGTGCAGCTACTCGGCAAAGGACCCGACTTCTACAGGCAGTCCACCAAAGAGCTAATTTTTGAAGCGCAAAGATGAAGCTGCAACTCATACATAGAAGTGGACCACTTCCTCTATGGTGTCTAGTTGGGAATAAGCTTCCAGAAACAAACTGGCCTTCTCTCCCACTGACTGAGTTCTCCTGGAATAGCTGGGGGTGTCTTGGTGTAGGTAGAAGCTTGCACATTGTACCTACTTCTACATAGGTAGAAGCTTGCTTGAATCTTGTGGCACAGCCAGCTGCCATAGAATGCCTGCAGGAACTTTTAGCGTACAAAGTAGTTACAATTTAAAGATACAGGCTACTGATCATGTACTTTACTCAGTCTGTCACTGCCATTCCAATTATAGAAAAACGTTAAACCTTACGAGTATGGTCTACTTAGGGTTTTCCCACCTACTGGTCAGACAAACCCAAGTTAGTCTACATTATCAGTCAAACTTATACAGGCTCAACACTTCCCAGCCATAATCAAACAAAAACGAACACGATGCCTCACCAGTACAAACTACCAAACTGCTAACCGTCTACATGAAAAACATAGCAGGGGTGAAAAGAATAATGGGAGAAAACCCTTCATTTTATTGTTAGAGGGAACATAGTCTTGGTGCCTGTGGCGTGCCTGTCTCCATGAATTTAGAGCGTCAGATCTTTATAGCTTTCCCTCAGTTGTCTCCATTTACAATGTGTCAGACGGTCCAGCCAACCTTTGTTTAAAACGTCAGATCTACCAGAATCCTGTGTGAATTCACTGAAAGAAAAAAAGACCCGAGGTGTAATTAGGTTACTGTGTAACCAGCACTGGTAATAGCTGGTGGGTAGTACTGGAATATTTAGAGCTGGAAGCTATATTAAACAAATGAACGTTGCAGGAACTTGTTTAGCCGAGACTTCTAGAAGCCAACATAAGCAAGACCTACGTTCTGTCTCTCACTAGCTGTGCAAAGTTTAAGGGGTCCTGGGATGTGTCTACAAAGCTCTCACCTGTCATAGGGTTGGCATTCCATGCCTTCAGTGATGCCAGAGTTGTTTTTTTTTCTCAGGAACCCAACGGTGGATTTGTGAGCTTTTGGCTTACGATGAAAGTATTTTCACTGCTCTAAACTGGCTTTTATAGCTCTGCACTAGTGTCTTTATTTCAAAACCATCTGTATGACTGCATGCAGCTTTGGCCTGGTGTGCAGCTATGTGCTCCCAGTGACGCAGGAGCTGTCACAAATCCTGATGACTGCTGCTGGAAGGTGGAAAAAGACACGTCCAAGTCTCTCACCGAAGCCTAGTGTTGTGGACAGGCTTTCAGCGCAGGAGCACAAAGGCGGCTCAGAATGACGGAACAGGAATTGCGCCAATAAGAGAGCAAACTATTACCAAGGTCTGTTCTGAAGATTGGAGGTTTTGTACAACAATTTTTAAACCATATAACATAGCTAGAAGTACTCTGTGAAATGCCTAAACTCTATATAGAGACATTAGGCTATTCTGATACCAGGGGCACCAGAGGCCTACGACACTCCTAACAAACGTACAGGTCCTAATGCAACAGAAAGCACTACCCAGTCAACATTTCTAGGTCTGTAACAATAAAAGAATAAGCTACACAGATGAAAATTGGTCATATTGGTCATCCCAAACGCGAAGCTGCTAGTCCCATCTCCATGTCTAAGGAAAACGACATTGAGAGGAGGTGATGGCGGACATGTCAGCATATGCCAGGTAAAAAGCAAGCTCATATATATTTTTTTTTTACTAATGGGAGAGTTTAAACAGAACACCAGTAGTATGAAAATCTGTTTAAAAACACAAAAATGAGTCCAACTGAGAAAAACTGAAAAGCAAATTATTTTATAAATCAACCAGTGGGATTCTAGCTAGTTTTTAATAAAAGTTTAAAAATGAAAAGCAAGCTTCCAATTGTTTGTGGTTGACAAAGACGTGTACGTTTATCTATTTAAAATCATTTTTAAAAAAACGTAACGTGCCCCCATTCACTCAGCAAACCTAACCGTGGGGATTTATCGAATTTCACTGCAAAAGTGGAAATACACTTTAAAACGACCATTATCTAACTGAAAATGCTAATAAACTTCATCCCTGCAAAGAAAAAAAAAAAAAAGTAAAGGCTTGCTTTTTTTTTTTGTCACCAACATCACCCAACGTTGCTCTCCAAACAGCCGCCCAGATTCAGCCCTTTGCTTCACTTTACCTGGCCCTTTGGACACTGATACTTTCAATGATACGGGGCGCTATTTGATCCCATTAATACAGATAGGGTGGTATTTCTCCTCCTATGGACTACAGCTTTTTTTGGCCCACTGATTACCAAGCCTGAGGCTTACTATCAGGGCCAGTTCATCCCACATGCAGTCCAGTGCATTTTTTTTCTGCATCAAAAACACATGAAAAGCAGGCTATATAGTTTCCAATTGCATAGTTCACACCAGTGCAGCCAGTTCTAGGGTGTTGCAGTTCCAGGGAAAAAAAAAGTAGTAGAACATGCTGCATATTTCTTGCACTGGAATGTGCTAAAATGCATCAAAAATGCACTGCAATGCATCAAAAAGTGCCAAACCCCGGGGGGGTGGGGGGACAGGAAAAAAGAACATGGGGAAAAAAAGCATCTGGAATGCATCCAGAAATGTATCAAAAATGCACTTGAATGCGTCAAAATTGTGCATGCAGAAATGCATCCGGAAAGGATCTGAAGCGTGTTTTTGTGGTGCGAACCATCCCTCAATGAGACTAGGACAATTTTATACTCTGGCCACAATAAGGTCCCCAGAATGTCTGAAGGACAGTAAACTGTTCATAAAAATCATATTATTAAAGTAAAATGTAAGAGAGCAAGAAAAAAGCAAAGCAGAATATTTGAAATATTTTCTTAAATGTATGCTATGTGAATGAGAACATACAACAAACACAATAAGGTGCAATCCCAATTTGGCCAAAAAGTGGACATACACTTCAATGACCTTTAGGCTTCATGTACACGGGATGTTTCTCAACCTCTCGTGGAGAGCTGGAACATCACAGCTAGTAATGCACGTTTAAATTTGTGTGTTTAGCAGCGTTTGCGTTCAGAAGCATTTACTAAATATAACTTCAGGAGACCCTCCCAAATGATTAGAAAGCACTAAAAACAAGTATTTATTAACTATTTTAGCCATTCTGAGAGAACAGTGTGAGTAGCAGCTGAGAAAGCAGTGTGCTTGTAGCTAGCGGTTATTTTTTGGTTGGTTTGTTAATATGGATCCCATGATGAGCATGTGTAAGGAAATGCTCCTGATGTTGCTTTTTCTGAAGCTCCAAAGACGTAGAAAATTGCGTGAGAGGACCAGAGTTCGTCATTACTGGACACATCCATTGATGGCTCAACGCACGTCCACAGGATACTTTTCTAATATGTATGTTCAGCTGCATAATTACCCAGAGAAATCTTAATTTTACACGCATGTCAATTGCCACCTTTGACGTTCTCTTGGAAAAGGTTAGGCCCCGTCTAGTTCGCATGGACACCTACATGAGGAAAAGCGTGCCACCAGAGGAACGTCTGTTGGTGACTCAACTTCAGCGTCAAGTAATGCAAGTCGTGTATTGTACAGCATAATTGGCTGATGAGGGGAGTATCCCATGGTATATCAATTTTCCAGGCTTAAACGTAATAAATAAAATGTTTCCCTTTAAAAGCGCTTGTAGGGAGCTTGAAATGCCTCCAAACAGCTTCTGGACGCATTTTTTTGGGTTCCAAAAAAAGCCTCTAACTAAGCTGCCTACAGAGTACTATAAACCACCCTGTGTACATGTACTGATAAGATAAGAGGAAAGTTCAGGAGCAGCTGAAAGAAAATGCCCAACTGCTCCTAAACGTTTGTTTACCGGCCAGCAGTGTACATGAGGCCTCACAGTCCAATGTTGTCATGCTGCCTAATGTTGATGTGCCACACAACTCATTGTGAAACTTGTTCCTGGAAGTTCTGCACCACCTTGCACAAGTTAATGAGAACAGCCTACAATACATGACACCCACACGTCTGCTCGAGGAAACCCTTACATGACATTGCTATTCTTGACCTCTCCTAGACAAAAATGCAACTCTTTGGGACACAGTTCCAATCAATTCAGACTTCTCCAGACAGTAATGAAGCCAGAGACAGCCAGGCAACTAGAATGTTCAATAGGAGGGTTCAGAAATGCCCATCCATTTATCAGAAGAACGTATAAAAGAGTCAGAGCAGCAGGCATCATCTGCTTTCAAAAACATTTTAAAGGTCTATTTTACTGCTAAGCATAACATGTACAGTTAGATAGATTTTTCCCACATGTATGAATGTATACAGCAGCCATTCAAAACTGTTTAACCAATAGGAACCCTTTAAATAATGACCAGGTCTTGGGGAACTCTTGCCAAAACAAATTCATAGTGGCAAGAAAGCAACCGATTACTGGTGCCATGCAGCTGGGGGTTTGCCAAGTGGCCTTGACCCGGGAACTATGAAGTCACCATCAGATGTGAGGTAAATCACCCCTTAGCAACCTATAGAACTATGCAGTCACCATTAGATGTGAGGTAAATCAACCCTAGAAACTTATAGAACTATGCAGTCACCGTCACATGTGAGGTAAATCACCCCTAGAAACCTATAGAACTATGCAATCACCATCAAATGTGAGGTAAATCACCCCTAGAAACCAATAGAACTATGCAATCACCATCAAATGTGAGGTAAATCACCCCTAGAAACCTATAGAACTATGCAATCACCATCAGATGTGAGGTAAATCACCCCTAGAAACCTGATGGAGAGTGCATAGTTCTATAGGTTTCTAGGGGTGATTTACCTCACATCTGATGGGGACTGCATAGTTCTATAGGTTGCTAGGGGTGATTTACCTCACATCTATAGAACTATGCACTCTCCATCAGATGTGAGGTAAATCACCCCTAGCAACCTATAGAACTAGGCAGTCCCCATCAGATGTGAGGTAAATCACCCCTAGCAACCTATAGAACTATGCACTCTCCATCAATGTCCACAGAACCTGGCTTAGAGCTTTGGGTTCTTAGCCACAAACAATATGTGTATACAGCTGTAGAGCACAACATTTAGAATGGAGAACCAAAAGGTAATAAAGAAGTGTGACTGCAGGTGAGGCCGGTCACATGGCTGGGCTCTATTGCAAGAATAACAACCCCCAGTGAAAGCTGAGCTCAATGCAAATTTAGATTGTGCAGCTCCTTTTTTAGCAGTTGTATGGACACACCAGGGGCCATTCACAATTTTTAATGGCCGCTCTGTTGTAAAGAGTAACCGGATTTTCACTTAAAAGTGAATGGTTCGCTCCCTCCCTCTAACCTGTACCAGGAAGAGCTCCTGAAAGAAAGCGCTGGACTCCAGCCACTGGTACCAGGCTTTTAAAGGACTGCAGCTACAATATACTGAAGTTCTTCTTTAAAACACTCAAACAAAAGACTAAAGGCCATACGTGGATCAAAATTTGTTCATCAGGGACAATTTTCAATCCATGTATGGGCAGGCTGGTTGTACAGAAATCGAAATATCGATCAACTTCAGTACAACCGCCCTTTTTGCTGCTCAATCAGCGCTGATCAGTGTATTGTGATGGCGGAGAAATCTGCCCATTGTCAGAATACAATAGCTCAGAGGGGAGGATTTCTCCATTAACATCCAGTGTGTGGATGGGGGAATGGAGCCAGTATTTTTCATTCAGCACACTAGGGGGAAAAAAAAAAAAAAAACACTACCTAATTTATAGGCTGCTTAAGGCCTCTTTCACAGGGGTGCCTCAGCTTGACAGACTCCGCTTGCTGAGCGGGGGGATCACTCTACTGAGCAAGCAGATGACAGGTCCATGTCCACTTATTGTGCATTGCAGAGATGGACCCATATCACGCTCTCCTCTATGGGGAAATCGGGTGAAAACGGATCGCCTGTCCGTTTTAGTCCGATCGTATTCGATCTGATCCACCAGACATATGGAAAATAGGACCACCATCCGTCCGATTTTTGCGGACAGGATCGGATAGTGGTGGATCTCACCAGACATGTCTGCTGCTCCATAGGTGAGACTGGAGGTCCACCTGAAAAACTGACAAGCGGACCCCTTATCGGACAGCCCATGTGAAAGGGGCCTTAGGCTGGCCACAGATCGTTTTTTTCTCGTTCAGCCCCCCCAAGAAAAAAAAAAAAAAGGAACTGACTCCCCATCTGCACAATCATGTTGGATGGAGGAATTCTTTTTGCTGAGGCATTGTTTTCTGAAAGTGGAGACTATTAGAATACATTGATCAGAAGCTGCTGTCCATTGGCTGCAGCTGTGGATTGAGAACGTTTTTGCAATTTTGCATTTTTGCGTTCATTAGATCGACTTCTGCTGAGCAGGTGCAGCCACACATGGATTCAATTCTGACAGTCCCTGCTGAACCGGCTGAATTTCAAACCATCTATGGCCAGTTTAAAAAATAAAAAAATAATAATAGATTGAACTATTGTAGGCCCAAGGTTTGCACCGATACCAATATCAGTGCTGATACTGAACACTCGTGCAAATGCTCTGATACCTAAAACCAATACCTTTGTGGTGCGATTTGAGCCCATAAAAATTAATGGGCTCAAATCGCACTGCAAAGCATCGCATGTGATTTGAACAGAAATGCGGTGCAAATCCTGTCCAAATCGCAAGCGATTTCGTCTACTGCTCCTGTGAGAGCCCAGGCTTGTCATAGTGACTTCAGCCTGGGTTCACACAGGAACGGTGGGGGAAATCACCTAAGCTTCAGACAGGAATTGCACCGCATGCCTGCTCATATCGCATGCAATTCTTTGCAGTGTGATTTGAGACAATCCATTTTGCATGGGCTCAAATCACACCGCAAAAGGTATTGATTACTCTGTATCAGAGATTACTTGACCGAAAGTATTGGTACTCGCCGTCAAAAAAAATAAATAAGAAAAATAAAAACCAGTATTGGTGCAACCCTAGTAGACACATTAGCTAAAAAATAAATAAAAACACGCCACCAAACAGTGTGCTAGGGGGGTACATCTGCCTTGTAAAATTATCATTATTATTTCAGGTACTTGTATAGTGCCATCTTACGCAGCGCTTTACAAATACATTGTACATCATACATTTATTTCAATGTAAAAAGCTTTCCTTTTGCTTGTTAAACACACAATAAAGGGTACAGACACTTGCGATAAGAGGACCAATTATTTTGGAACCCCCCCCCCCACCCTTTTTTTTGGGAAAGGAAATCTTTTAAAATGTTATGGTAGCAATACACTAGCTGACTAAAGCAGACAATAAAAGGGTTAACAGGAACTGCCATTCAACCTGGTATCTGTTTCAGTAGCCCAGTTGGTAGTGTTATCTAATCAGGACAGTGTCCTCCCCAGGGAGAACACATGGAGAATATCCTGCTATGTGGACACACAACATGATCTGCTCTGCGGTATTGGAAACATGGTACAGGGCCGGGTCTTCATGACACCATCTGAAGGCTCATGGCTAGGATTAGGCTGGTATTATTCTATTATTTATACAATGCATGTAATTGTCTGTAGACTGGAGAAGGGCTTGTTCTCACAAGTTAAATTTGACTTACCATCAATTTTTAAACCTTCTACAGCTATATCAGTCTAGAACAAGTTTTTTTTTTTTTTTTTTTTTTAACTAAAATAATTCTAAGCATAAGCCCTAACCAATGTATTCCTGTACTGTATATACACACACATTGTGGTCTGGCTGGTTGAGTGACAAGCAGATCACAAGAACTCGAAGCAAACCGAGCGAAACAATAATCTGCACTCACTCCAGTCTGGTGGATGCAGCTTGCTGAACTTCCAGGCCAACCTTCTGCCCCATGGAAAGAGCCACATGAATGTGGATTCTGATCTGCTCAGAAGATTCACCTACTTGGGTTTTGACAGTTTAGCTGCAAGAAGGGTATGGCACCCATTTTACACCCCCTCCAAAAGAAGAAACGTGTCACAAAGATAGAACCCTGGGTTAGAAGACCACATTATTATAGTTCTGGGACAGTGACTAAGATGACAAACTATGACTATTCTCTGCTAATGAAGTCACTGCTCAGAAAGAAGGCAGGCTGGTGGTTTAAGAATGGCTTTATCTATCACGATTTACTGACAGATTTCCTTTAACATCTTTAGAACGCCTGCATTGCACTGTGGATGGGCGGCTCCTACAGGGACAGAGACGTACCTGTCCATCGCTGGCCTCTTCTGGGTACAGGGCACGCAGGGAGAAGGAACAAATAGACTTTTGACCATGTTCACATTGGACCAATTTGGCATGGCAAATCGGTGTCTATTGCCGCACTGAATCGGTGCGACGCCACACCGATTTACAAAAGCAGTTTCAGTGCTACCTTTGGCGACTTCGGGGGCAATTTCAATAGACATCTCTGCATGAACCCGCATAGATATCAGTCAAGTCGGACTGAAATGCCTGTTTGAAATCGTGAACTCGCACGATTTCAAACCCATCCTCTGTCTGAACGTGGGCTTTAGTAAAAAACAGCACATAATACACACATTTAGCCCTCATTCACATCGGAGCCACTTGCCATGAGATTTGACAGGTCAAATTGCATGACAAGTTGCACCCTATTGTTGGCATTGTTTAAATCGGTGCAACCCCTACTTTGCATTGCCGGATGGATTTGAAAAAGTGGTTCCTACACTACTTTTGGCAATTTTGGACGATTTGCATAGATATTTGTGTATGAACCCACACAGATGTCTTCAAAGTCACACCTGAAGTCGCAGTGACATGTGGCTTTGAAACCGTGAGATTTCAGATGAAGTTGCACGATTTCAAAGCCGTATTTAATGTGAACAAGGGCTGACCCTTTCCCAGCCATTGTCATTACTACAGTGACAGAGTATAGTATATTATCACTGATCACCGTATTAGTGTCAATGTAAGTTAGTAATTTCCCACCCAGTGTCAGACATACACCATAGTTTGTAGACGCTATGACTTTCGCACAACAGATTTTCAGCAACGAAATTAATACTGCGGAGAACACAATAGAGCTGCGGAAACCAAGCGATTTTCTTTACTTCCACCTGTGGTTCAGAATGGTTCCTTTTATGCAATCGCTAGGTCAAGCTACACTGTGGTCATAACCAGACTGCAATCTTTGGCCCAGCCATTAATGACCTCTAGCCATAAAAATAAAATTAATAAAAAAGAAATACAGGCAAATTAGTGATCATGAACTGTGCCGTTTTACATTCTGTTATGCATCTGCTCAATAGCACCATAGGTTCCTTGAAAGTGCTGACCGGCTATTATTTTTCATAGACTTTATCATTTATAGAATTCTCATTTTGTATTGAGATTTTATATATATATATATATATATAATATATTATAACACACACACACACACACACACACACACACACACACAATTAGGCCTTCCCAGTAGCCAATATATAAATTGCAGCAATCCTTGGACTTATTTTTACATATAATAATAATATATATATATATATACACACATATACATACATACATACATACACACATACACACACACACACACATATACATATATTTGGTTGGCTCCCCTGTGCGAAACCACATTATTGTACGTGATCTCGCGGGGTCTGGATAGCAGGAGCACGTGCACGCCCACTGCAAAGCAGGGGTGTCGATGTTCATGGCCGACGGTCGCGATGACTGCCGGCCATGAGCGATCATGACCAGGTGAGACAGAACTAAGATGAGTGTGTGTGAACACACACTTCCCTGTTCTGTTCTGACAGGATTGATAGATTGTGTGTTCCTATTAGCTAGGGACCACGATCTGCCACTTCCTGTAGTTAGTTCCTCCCCCTTCAGTTAGAATCACCTCCCAGGGAACACAGTTAACCCCTTCACTGCCAGTGACATTTTTACAGTAAGCAATGCAACAGTAATTTTAATCGTACTGATCTCTGTATTAATGCCATGGTTCCAAAAATGTGTCAACATTGTCCGATGTGTCTGCCATAATGTCGCAGTCACAATAAAATTCGCAGGTCGCTGCCATTACTAGTAAAAAAATAATAATAAAAATGCTATAAATTCTATCTCCTATTTTGTAGACGCTATAACTTTTGCGCAAACCAATCAATATACGCTTATTGCGATTTGTTTTTACCAAAATATGTAGAAGAATAAAATCTGCCTAAACGGAGGAAAAAAATTGTTTTTTTATATATATTTTTGGGGGATATTTATTATAGCAAAAAGTAAAAAATTATGCTTTGTTTCAAAATGTTCTTTTTTTTTTTTGGTTTATAGCACAAAAAATAAAAACCACAGAGGTGATCAAATACCAACAAAAGAAAGAAAGCTCTATTTATGGGGAAAAAAAGGACGTCAATTTTGTTTGGGTACGTCGCAATTGTCAGTTAAAGCAACACAGTGCCGAATCGCAAAAAGTGCTCTGGTCAGGAAGTGGGTAAACTCTTCCGGGGCTGAAGTGGTTAAAGTAAATAATAAAAAATGTCTTTGTGCAATTTAATTTACATATACTAGCAAAGTGTGAATCATTTCCCATATACTCTACTTCCTTTAGAGACTACACAATTCTTGGGCTTTACGGCTCCTTCTCTCAATGCTGGTCTATAGGTTGGCTGACTCACTGAAAACAATGCACTCCCTTGTGTCGCTTACCTCACCCCCTTGCAAAGCTAGTAGGGTAAAATGAGACTGCCAAATACACAGCTACCTTTTAGTGGTTTTTTTATTAACACAAATATGGGAAGAACATATATATGTTCCTGGCACTAATCAGATGAAGATACTCTGATGAGTGGCAAAGCAAATTCCACATTTCAAAACAAATTCAATTGAATGTGACTAACTACTGGTACTTTAAAAAGAATTGAAAGAGTAATGCCGGCCATACACGATGCGAATTCCGAAGGAAAATCCGAGCGAAAGTAAAATCGACCGATTTTCGTATCGTTAGTGTGGTATGCGCGACATGCGATTTTCGTACGACAGGGCAAATTGACAAATCCAACATGTTGTTTTTTTTTTTCAAAAATCGTCCAAAAATCGTATCGTTAATGGCAGAGTTGGACGATTTGACATAAGAAAATGAACTGCGCACGATCTCTGGAAAGTATAAAACAACGAACGAATGGTCGAACGCAACACGGAATAAAAAAAACCCGTTAAAACATAGTGTTTTAACGTACGATTTTCGTACTTAATTGATGGCACATTTGCATGTTGTTATGAGTGCCGCTTTCGTTTATCGTTCGACGGGTCGTTCGGAATTCGCATCGTGTATGGCCGGCATAACTCCACTTTTGTTGAGAAAGAGGAAAAAAAAAAAAAACACATTCCCCTCTGGGTGATCTAATTACAATACTGGGATTTTAACAAACTTTATTTCAGATTCCTACCTTTAGTTATTCTGAAGATGTAGCGGTTTGTTTGTCTGTGTCCATGTGTAGAGTGAATCTGTATGGGAGTGGTTGTAGAATTGTCAGCTTCTGCACCTGCAGGGCTCTAATGAGGAATACTGGCCGGGCCTGCATCCCTTTACATGAGAATTCTCCTTGAGTATCTCACCAGAAATGTAATTTTTTTTCTGCAGGGGATGCCAAAAATCTGATTTGTATCTTACTTACGGCAGATGTTTGGGAAAATCAGTGAGCCAATCATTCAAACAGGAAATGATGTTTCTGGGGGGCATTCTGTACACCTGTGTACACAACACCTCCAGGAAGCCATATTCCATTGCATTCTACATAAAACTACAGAGCTGCACATTGAAACAGAAAGGCAAGTTTGAATAACATTCAATTACAATTTGACTTGTGTCACACTTGTATACGTATACTATTTTTTATTACATTTTTTCCCCCCGTGAAATAGGAGTTACCCTTTAAAGCAGGGGTCTCAAACTGCCAGCCCTCCAGTTGTTGCAGAGCCAGTCCCATGAGGCATTGCAAGGCTGACAGTTACAAGCATGACTCCCACAGGCAGAGAGGCATGATGGGACTTGTAGTTCTGCAACAGCTGGAGGGCTGCCAGTTTGAGACCCCTGCTTTAGAGGCCCCTTTGACACTGGGGCGCTTTGCAGGCGCTACAGTGCTAAAAATAGCGTCTGCAAGGAAATGGCCGCTGCTGTCTCTCCTGTGTGAAAGCCCGAGGGCTTCCACATCGGAGCGGTGTGCTTGCAGGACGGTCAAAAAAGTTCTGAAAGCCGCAAAATCCTGCAAGCCGCATCTTTGGAGCGCTGTATTTACCGCACCTAACGCGCCCGTTCCCATAGAAAACAATGGGACAGCGCTGCAAACCCGCCTGCAAGCGGCGATTTTAACCCTTTTACAGCCACTGGCGGGGTTTAAAATTGCCCCGCTAGCGGCCGAATAGTGCCACTATATAGCCTAGGAGTCCTTGTCATCAGATGATTCATTTCAACATCAAGGTTCTATGTTTTTTGCATTACCTGTAAAAAAAATCCTCTTTTGTAGAAACCCAAAAGCTCTGAGGACACTACTGAGCACCTCCATCATGAATGTGATCTTAGAAGCTACAGCACACTCAATACTCAAGTTATATTCTATAGTATTACCTTACACTCCTCCACTGGATGCTACACAATAGGGTATGTGGTAGGAAGAAGTAGGAAAGAGCTGGGCCAGCACAGACAGTAATTAGACACTCCCAGAAGAGTAATATGCAGAAATCTGGAATATTGCTGATCTCCTTGGTATCTTTGTTAATAAGCAGCAATATTCCAGATTTGTGTGCGTTACTGAATCGCCTGGGTTCCAGTTCACATGTGAGAGTCAGTCACTCACCTAGAGCGGCATTACTTTGGCTTTACTCTCCCAGAAGAGGAGAGAGCCATAAAAAACAAGACGGGATTGGGATGTGCTAAGGGATAGGCCAAGTCAGAAAAAAATTCAGGGGAAAAAAAAAAAGTGTTTTATGGACATTAAAAAAAACTAATATAAATGAATAAATAAAATCCCTTTAAGTCCATCTGAGTTGTATGACCTAAAGCAAACCATTTCTAAATATGATAGAAACCCATACTCCAGAAAGCAAACCCAGAAATATTGGCATGGCACAGAAACTCAAAAAGCACGGATTGTGCAAAGAGCCCGGTTTCCAGTGTGTGGCTTTATATGCCACCAAAATGTTTTTGTAAATCCAAAAAGACTAATGGAGCTGCGCAGACAAAAGCGAGAGAAGCAAGGCCCACCTTCTGATAACCCATGAATGGGAATACAGGCAGGGGGTGTTCTGACCAATACGAAGCACCACTCACCATGAACTTGGTTGATTTCAGAGTTCTGTGACAGAATTTCATCTGCTAGTTTCTGAGCGGTCGGCAAGACCTCCGTGTGGTGAACTGTAATCAAATACTGTACAAATTTCTGCAGCTGGTCTCTGTTCATTTGAAACAGGGTCTCTGAAATAGGAAGATGCAGCTTGACCTGATCGGGCTTGCGGATGCGGTATAAAGAAAGTGCCACCACATGGGCGCAGTAGAAGATGTCCTTGTTTCCACAGCTGCAGGTAACTGAGGTAATCTTGCAACGGTCAAAGCTGATGGCTACATTGCAAACGGATTCTGGATCAGACTGTGTCGCAGGTTCTGTCACTGTGCCGCTTAAGTGAAAACCTAGAAGGAAGGGAGGGAAAAAAAACAAATTAAAATTCTGGATACAACATTTATTTCAGTTAAGTCAAACAATGGCAAAAAAGGTGAAAACTATAAAACTTGGGTCTGGAATGTTATGTAGGAGAATTCGGTCGGTGTGGAGTGAGTTTGCTGCACTGAAAGTAAGGGGGCCGAATAATTTTGCACGCACCACTTTTCAGTTTTTTATTTGCTAAAAAAGTTTAAATTATCCAATAGATTTCGTTCCACTTCACAATTGTGTTCCACTTGTTGGTGATTCTTCACAAAAAATAAAAATGTTATATCATTATGTTTGAAGCCTGAAATGTGGCAAAAGGGTGAAAAGTTCGAGGGGGCCGAATACTTTCGCAAAGGCACTGTATATATTCTAAGTTCACATCGGTCCCTGTCCTTCAAGGAGCTTACAATCTAAGGCAGGGCTCAAAATTTCAAGTCCTGAGCTACTAGCCAGGCCTCAAGGGTTCACTTGCCACCAGTTGCCCCACCCAACCCCTAACCTGTCCCTAATTCTGCTCCTAATCACGCCCTCATAAAATAAAATGACACTTAAATGTTTTATGCAGAATTAAGTTACAAAAATAAATATTAACAACAACTTTATCAATTCCCCTCAGCACAGCCTCACCAGTGCCCATCATTGCAGTGTGACCTGTGCCAAATATTGCAGCACAACCTGTGCCAAATATTGCAGCACGACCAATGCCCAACATTGCAGCACGACCAGTGCCCAACATTGCAGCACGACCAGTGCCCAACATTGCAGCACGACCTGTGCCCAACATTGCAGCACGACCTGTGCCCAACATTGCAGGCTCGCCAGGGTGGAGGAAGAGAGAGGGTGGCCGGATCATGACTGGAGGAAGAGGAGAGCCACGACATCAGAGCGCGAATAGCAAGCTGTTACAGTTTACATTGAAATTGCCTCCACTCTGCTCGCCGCCACACACAGTCCCGCCTCCTCCTAACCCCGCACCTGTGATAGACAACACATCCCAGCATTGGACCTGCATTCTGTCCATCACAGGTGAGGGGGGTCAGGAGGAGGCGGGGCTGTGTGTGACGGCGAGCAGAGCGGAGGCAATTTCAATGTAAGCCGCTCCGGCGTGCTATACTGCTCGTGACCCTGCGGCTCTCCTCTTCCACTTGCAAAACGCGAGTAGAAAATTTGAGGGCTAATCTAAAGTCCCTAACTCGCATTCATAAATACACATACTAAGGCCAGTTTAGACAAGAGACAATGACTGCTACCAGCATGTCTTTGGGGCGTGGGAGGTGAAAATAAAAGCTTTGTTAGTTAAAGCGGAGGTCCACCCTAAAGTGGACCTTCCGCTCATTGGAATCCTCCCCCCCTCCGGCGCCACAATTGGCACCTTTCAGGGGGGAGGGGGGTGCAGGTACCTGTACAGTACAGGTATCTGCACCCACTTCCGGCATAGCTATCTGCGGAAAGGGGCGTAGATTCTGCAGAATCTACGCCCCTTTCCGAAAGTCCCCCGCTGCCTGCTGGGAAACATACGGATCCCAGAGACAGCTGGACCATCCTTATTGCGCAGCGCGACTCGCGCATGCGCAGTAGGGAACCGGGAAATGAAGCCGAAAGGCTCCACTTCCTGATTCCCATACCCAAGATGGCGGCGGCAGCACCCGAGAGACGATCGAGAGATCGGCTGCGGGTGCCGACATCGTGGGCGCGCTGGGCGGGCAAGTATCATTATTTTAAAAGTCAGCAGCTGCAGTATTTGTAGCTGCTGGCTTTAAAAAAAAAAAAAACGGCGGAACTCCCGGCTGACTCCCGCTTTAAAAAAAAATAAAAATACTCGCTCCTAACTTTTTTAAACTGGCGCCTAGATTCAAAGCAAAATTTGTCAATCTCTATGGAGATGAAAAATCGCATTGCGCCAAACATGCACAAAACCCTTTTTTAAAAACGCATTACGTCCAGACTGCAAATATGTAAACAGCCAACATAGAAAGTCATGTTATTTCACTTGTCATGCGATTTCATGCATCCTGGAGAGAATATGGAGTCACATAAGTGTGAACCAGGGCTTAGTGGCGGTAATTAGAAGAACCTCAGTCTGGCGCACCTGTCAGAAAGCTTTGCAAAACCTGAATAATTCCTCCTTTATCCTGTCATCTATATAGCAATTTTTTTGCATACAAAACTGACTCCTGTGATATTTGTAAAGAAGCAGTGATTATCCAGAAAACCCATCTCATACAAAGAAGAAAAAAATATATTTGTATGTGTATCTCTTATTTGTATCAAACACAATAGAAATGAAGACTACAAGACTAGATGAATCTCAGGGAAAAAAAGGCAAATAAATCTGAATACAAATTCTCCAGTGAAATCCTTAGGATACATTTCCCTGGGGCAAACACCCTAAAACTGGGTATAAATGGTAATCTATAAGTTCTCTATACTTGCAATCAGTAATTGGTACTGTTGGGATTACACAAAGCTAGTTTAAGCTTTATTATTATCACAATACAGTGTGCTTCCTATTATGTTCATTTCTGTAAAGGAAAGGGGTCCGCCCTGTTTCTTTATTACCATTACCAACCCATTCCATTTCCCAAGGTGTAAATCACCGGCATGCTTGAGATAACAGAATTAAGGATGAAGAAGTGGAAGGGAAATGTGCAAAGGGGATCTTTAAAAGAAAAGCAAAGAGAAGATACTTCTATTACAAATAGCTGTGAACCACCAGAGCGTGTAATGCCGCGTACACACGGTCGAACTGTTTGACATACTTAGTCCGTCATACAATCCGACGGACAATCCAGCGTACTTTCCACTGAACGGACTTGACCACACATGGATACACAAACAGTCCGACGAAAGCTTGCGCGATGACGTACAGCACGTACGACGGGACTAGAAATAGGAAGTCCAAGACACAGCAAAGCCCTGTAAATCCTTTCTGGGCATGCGCCATTCTTAGTCCGTCGGACTAGCATACTGACGACCGTATTGTCCGCTGAAACCAAAGTACGACGGAAAGATTTTTGGAAAAACCGAAATTCTTAGTACTTCGGACTGCACGCTGAAAAAGTCCGCTGAAGCCCACACACGAGTGGATTGTCCGCTGAAATGTGTTTCAACGGACTAAGTACGTCAAACAGTTCGACCGTGTGTACGCGGCATAAGAAAGTAGAGAGCAACCGGTACAGACAAATGTAAAAGCGGATCTCCGGGATGCCCCTATCCTACACACAAGCCTCTGACCACTGCCGTTACAAATAATAATACTAATTAAATCTAAAATGCTTTTTTTATTCACCTAACGCTCAGGCCACATGAAGCTCCAGTCTCTAGTCCTCCTGCCATTTTACATGAGGCACATCGTCCTTCAGACGTCTACGTCACTAAAAGTGTTCCTACTGATTGTCTAGCAGCGGGGTTCTCTCAGGATCCTGAAAAGTTGTCTGCACCAATGATGTAACTGCTAGGAGACTGTCAGGGACCGGCTAGGATGGGAACATCTACAGCGACATCGCTGGAGAGGGGCCTGGATGGCAAACTTAAAGTGGAAGAAAACCCTCCTATTGTTTTCAGCCAAGGAAGCTGCCATCTTGGCCTCTGTTTAACTTTAACTACCATAATGCTGCACATGTGATCAGTTATGACACCAGCCATTGGATGGTTTGACAGTTTGGTTGAGAGCACAACCAATGTGAGTTACATTTCTGGCACGTCCTGTTTATTAAAACTGTCAAATCGTTGGGTTTACTTCCATTTTTAAGTGGTTGTAAAGGCTAAAAGGTTTTTTTCACGTTCATGCATTCAATGCATGAAGTAAAAAAATAAATAAATAAAATACACCACCTTACCTGAGCCTGGTCCAAAGATGTGCACAAGAGCCTTCGGCTCTCCCTGGTCTCTGTCTCCTCATTGGCTGAGACAGCAGTGGTAGCCATTGGCTCCCGCTGCTGTTAATCACAGCCAGTGAGACAATGAGGAGGGAGCCGGGGCAGGGCGGAGATGCACTCCATGTGTGAATGGACACAGAGCAGCGGCTTGGGAGAAACTTGTTATGGGGCCATTAGGCAGGAGGGAGGGGCCAGGAGTGCCTGCAGGGGACCTGAGAAGGGGAAGATCAGGACTGCTCTGTGCAAAACCACTGCATAGAGCAGGTAAGTATGTTATTTAAAAATAAAATAAAAAAAAAGGTCAAACATCTGCCTATATTTGAGTATATGTTTCTTCAAATGTGCAGGATGGGTTAGAGCAAGGTGCGAGGGAATTGGGCTTAAAGTATAACTAAAGGAAAAACTTTTTAGTTTTGGAGAGAGTAGAGAGGGATTAGATCACCTATTAGGTTTCTTATTGCGGTCTGTGCCCCTGTTATGGAGATTCACCCTATATATTTGCCCTGTTTACTATTATCATTGAAAGTAAAAGAAAATCCCAAATTTTGGGT
The DNA here is from genome assembly GCF_037356315.1 of Lithobates pipiens. Lineage (NCBI taxonomy): Eukaryota > Metazoa > Chordata > Amphibia > Anura > Ranidae > Lithobates > Lithobates pipiens. The sequence continues at coordinate 196,315,661 of NW_027507790.1, forward strand.
TGTCCTCAGAAAGGTAACAGGAGACTTTTCCATTAGTTCTGGTGACCTGGAGGTCCCCAAGAAATTTCCTTAATTTCCTGTCACTTCCTGTTTGGCTATGGGACAGGAAGTGAATGGAAATTGCCACAATGGGACACAGATGGTGGGGAAAAAAAATCTGTCAGGTGTTATTACTAGAGGTCGACCGATATATCGGCCGATATTTGCCGTTTTTTAAATAATCGGCATCGGCCGATTGAGCTGATAAAAAGCCGATTTAGAACTACAGCGGGACTTTTCTATTACAGAAGTAATTTCAGTCAGTGTAAGTTGCCTGAGTCGTCATAGAAACACTTTCCTCCTCTCTGGGCAGGCTGCCAAGAAAAGAACAGAAAGATACAATGTTTACACTTCTGAATGAATGAAGTCATCTCTGGGCCGGTTCACACTGGGGGCGATGCGAGGTGACACGACTTGCCTCGCCGCGACCTGCCGCGACCTCAGCGGCGACTTGCAAATGACTTCTGTATAGAAGTCAATGCAAGTCGCCCCGAGGTCGCCCAAAAGTAGTACAGGAACCTTTTTTCTAAGACGGAGCGACTCGAGTCGCTCCTCTTAGAACGGTTCCATTGTACAGAACGGGGGCGACTTGTCAGATTGCGGCACGGCAAGTCGTGTCGCCCCCCTGTGTGAACCGGGACTCTGTGTGTAGAAGTTCTCAGTTTAACCATTTAAAGACTAAATCTTTTCTGACACTTGTTGCTTACAAGTAAAAATCCTGTATTTTCTGCCAGAAAATCACTTAGACCCCCCCAAAAATTATATATATTTTTTTAGCAGAGATCCTAGGGCAGTGATGGCGAACCTTGGCACCCCAGATGTTTTGGAACTACATTTCCCATGATGCTCATGCACAATGCAGTGTAGTTGAGCATCATGGGAAATGTAGTTCCAAAACATCTGGGGTGCCAAGGTTCGCCATCACTGTCCTAGGGAATAAAACAGCGGTTGTTGCAATATTTTATGTCACACGGCATTTGCACAGAGGTCTTTCAAATGCATTTTTTTTGGAAAAAAAATACACTATTTAAAAAATAAAAATAAAATAAAAACAGTAAAGTTAGCCCATTTTTTTTTTCGTCCAAAAGTTTTGACTACCTGTTTTTATTTAATATATAGTTTTTTTTTTTTATCTAAATCATACATACAAGTAAACTGATTGGAGGTTTGTTTTGTTTAATAAATGTTTAAATGTAAGAAATTTTCTGTATCACTTATGAAGGCTGCTTTCACACTGGAGGGGGCAGGCGTTGATGGTAAAACGCAAGTTTTAGCGGCTCTTTACCATCATTTTAGCGGTGCTATTTGGCTGCTAGTGGGGCACATATAACCCAGCTAGCGGCCAAGGAAGAGGTTAAATGCACCCATGAAGCACTGCTGCCAAATCGCATTGCATGCGCTTCGGCAGTGGTGCCCATTCATATCAATGGGCAGGAGTGGTGGAGGAGCGGTATACACCACTCCAAACGTGCTGCTTGCAGGACTTTTTTTTTTTTTTAAGATCCTGCCAGCGCATCGCCTCAGTGTGAAAGCACTCTTTCACACAGACTGCAGGGGAGCCATTTTGCAGGCACTTTACAGGCGCTATTTTTAGCCCAAAAGCGCCTGAAAAACGCCCCAGTGGGAAAGGTGTGTTAGATCAAGGGGGATTAAAAAAAATAAATAAATAAAAAAGGAAAAAAATAAATAAAATAAAATCGGCCTAACATATCGGCCCAAAAAAAATCGGCATCGTATATCGGCTATCGGCCGCCATGATTTCTAAATATCGGCATCGGCCAGAGAAAAACCCATATCGGTCGACCTCTAGTTATTACCCTTTCTTACTGCAAAATGAAAAAAAATAAAATAATTGTGCCTATAGTTCTACTTTAATATTTGCCTGTTGATGAGCTTAACAGTTACGGAGACTTAGTAAGCATGTAGGAAATGCTTTCTTACAATCACATCTCAACATCAGTCCATCAGATTAAAGTCAACCACCTCTGGAAATCCTTCCGTAAACTAAAATAACTGAAGACTAGGCAATGTAAGTTTAAACACAAGGTGGAACGAGGTTTGGCATCTACATTCCAGGTAGCCACTTTTTTTTAAAGATAAGGCAGAAGGAAGAAAAACCAACGAGACCACGGTTGGAAAAAACGGACACAGCATTGTTATGTGGAATACCCGATCTCACCTGCACATTTACCTACTGTCCATAAAGGGGATAAAGGCTTGGTGACATACAAAATGTTCCAACATGAAGACAAATCTGTATACATGGGCATAGACTGTGCCCCTTTCTGTACAGGCAGAGAAGATGGGGGGGAAGGAATTGGTGCACAACAAGTCCCAACTGCCGATGCTAAGGGAGAAGGTCAATAGAAGACCAAGTTAAGCAAGTTCAACTCAAAACTTTAAAGACACAGAAGAGACAAATCTTTATGGATTACTACATCGATTTATAGATTGTAGAATTCTTGAATATTAGTGCAACTTGTAAAATTGTAACAAAACGATGAAAGGGTGCACAGTCGAATATTCCAGTTGACAAAAGAAGGAAAGCCGTTCTTTAAAGAAAGGTCTCCTGTAAGAATTATCAGAAGTGTCACGTTATATTCCTACCTTTAATTATCAGTATTTAAAAAGGAACAATGTGAGAAGGCTCAACCCCCCCAGTAGAGAAGTCACTTCAAAATGAAAGAAGCTAGGGAGGTACTCCTTTAGGAACACCATGTGGCAGGAATACTCAGATGGAGGCAGCGAGGGGGATCGGAAGAACATGAGAGATTACTGGTGAAACCATAGAGATCTTCAGAGTTCTCCCTCAAAGGGTCTCAGTTGTCAGTCTAAGGTTTCATCTTGCAACACTCACATAAAATCAGGATTACACGCCAAGGCTGGGGCTCTCTTGAAATGCAATCTATTTTTGCTGCTGTAACGGGAGTGCAGATTATTTCTGGTTTTCCCTCCTCAGAGCAACCCATTTTTCTATATTTGAATCGAGGTAGCCAGGCATTTGAAAAAAAAAAAATGTATACAAAAAAGATTTGGCTATCGAACAGTACAAGACGCCATAAACATCCTGACAATGCGCTAAACCTGCTAAACTCTTACGTATATTATATATTAGACTAGATTTTCTTAATGCTTTTCGATATTTCTCTTCCAAATAATACGCTGTATATTCAGTCCGATCATTGGTCATAGTAAAAGTCACATACATTTCAGGACCATCTTAAATTTTTAAGTACATCTAACCCATTATATGACAGACATTTTCAGGCTGCCCAATCTAGAAAACAGTCCCCATCAGTCATGTACATCAGTTTTCATTAACAGCCCCTAACAAGGTGATTACTTCCCTATAAAGCACCCATTGTCATTAAAGCTCTCCCATTATTAGACAGGCCTCTCTGCACAGTACATGGGCATACAGACCACACAAACCCATTCCTTTGTAATACTTTAATGGACTAACTGGCTTTGCCAATTAAACTATGCTAAACTACAGGCTTTGCTGCTCTCATTAGTTTGCAAATTAGCTACAAGTTGACTGCTACGCCTGTAAATTAGTAAGCACCTAACTATTTTCTCCTGTATATCAGCCTGAACAAGACAGCGAGGGGAAGACAACAAGAATTTGTCAAGAATTAGAAGAGGCATCTATAACACGACCCGACAGAAATAACCCAAGTCTTGGCGTCTGAAGCATTCTAAACATGGAATTCAGTACTCGAGCTTCCATGCAACAGGAAATCCAAATTGCACATAAAACGTCTCACTGTATACTTATGTCTAACTTAAGCCAGGCATAGATGGATCGAATCTCGTCTGGTTCAATGATCCATCCATCGATCGACTTGGGTACAGGCAGTATGTTGGATCTTTAGTATGCGATTATTGCCAGCAGCCCCCCACCGGGAGAACACAATGGCTCTGTGGTAGGGATTCAAGTGATTTTCTTTCCTGCAACCCGTGCAATATTATAATCGATTGCCTGCCTTACATTAAAGTGTAAATCAAAAAAATGATGGAGGATTTATTACTAGAGATGCACCAACCATAAATTGGCAACAATTTTTCTTTTCTGTATTTTGCAGATTGAGAAAAAGGTGCCGATAATGGCGCCAAAGACGCACGCACGTGATTATGATGTGTTTTTTTTTTATAGGTCTTGTGACTCAAAAACTGCATTAAAAATGTGGCACAGGTGTGTTATTAATGCATTCTTGCTTTGTTTTCAATGCATTTAAATGGGGGGGGGGCATGTGTTTTTGCAAGCAAAATGCAGAAAGCAAGAACAGAAGAAGTGCAACGGACCAGTGTGAAGACATGCATAGAATTTAACAGGATGCATTTTTCTTGAGCTTGTCTTGCATTAAAAAGGTGCAGATAATGACCGACAATAGATTAAAATTCATTATATTAATTCAAAAGATATATATCTATATTCATATTTTTTTTTTCCTTCAAGACGGTACATTTTCCACTCAACCTAAACAAGTCATTATTATATTTTTATAATGATGGATTTATATTGAGTTAACAGCACCTCCATTCAAAATGATAGGAGACAGTACAGTGGCGAAACAATTCAATACAAGGGGAATCAAGGAGCCCTGCTTGTTAGAGCCTACAAATCAAAAAGTCACCATAAAAGATTCCACTTGAAAAGATTTTTCTTACATTTTTTATATTCATTCATATAGGAAGTGTTTTTTTTTCTACCTCCATCCAAAAAATGCTATTGTTAGAGTTCATCCAATTTGCTTTGTCGGCAAGCAGAAAACAGCCCCATTTTTAAAGGGCTTCAGTCGTGGACCATTTCAGAAAGTACCAAGAGAACTGTCACTCAACAGGGAACAGAGAACCCTTATTTCCAAAGGTATAAAATGAAATGCCAACCAAAACGTCTTTTAGACAGGCTGGGGAAGGGTGCCAAGTCAATAGTAGAGGGTCTTGAAGTCAACAGTAGAACTGTCCAATCTGGGGGGGGGGGGGGGGCACACGCTTGCTTCCCGGCCTGCAATAATGGGACAGACAAATGTGGAGAGAAATCTTTCCAAATGTAAAATAATAAAAACCCTTTTGCAGAGTGCAGAACGGTTGGAACTAATGTCCGGATCATATCGCTGAATGGCCTACCTCTTTTCCCTGTTAGCATGGTCTTCAACGAAATGTAAGGAAATCTCCATATAACATAAAAAAAAAAAACGTTATTTTCATTGTCATTTAGAAAACATCCATTGCACAAGCTAGATCTGGCTTGTGTAATGTAATGGTTGCATTTTCTAAATGGCCATAAAAATGACATTTTTTTTTGGGGGGGGGGGTTCCTGTTGAAAGTGGAGTAAAGATTAGATCTAGTCTTAACTCCAAAACTGCAAAACATCCACATCTAAACGCAGTGTCTTTAAATGCCAACAACAAGCAACGTCTGCAAAGTCAAGTGTATTATCAAAGCAAAATCTTCATCACAAAGATGCAGCCATTTAGATTGGTTACCAACCCAACAGAACATTAGGAGACTAAAAACACTCACTTCCTACTTAACCAAATGAGTCTAAAAATCACAGCCACCAAATCCGCCCTTTATTGCCGTTCTTCTTTTGCAGCCCCGTGCCTCTTGCAGCACACCAAACACCTGCTTGTTTATGTAAATCTCTTATTTGAATAGGAACTAACAGATGAGCAGTTCCTTATAATTTTCGCCCTCTGCGAGTGTGGAAATGCTCCCCCATTAAGAAGCACATCTCTCCACATCCTGCTGTTTTTACTTGCAGTCGCGCTCCCTGCCTGCGCCCGTGCTGCCTCCCTCTCGGTCTCTCATGGACCATTCCGCTGAAATTAGCTATTCATTACATGTGAAGGAGTAGCAGCTTGAGCAGGGCCCTGCTGAGAGAGCTGCTTCTTTACATGTCAATTCCTGAACAAAAGCATCTGCTACCTAGCCGATATGTATATTTAATGCCACTGCATAATGGGCAAAATGATGTGCTGCTCTTTACTTGTTTGTTCAGCTGTAATGTACTCTTGTCTAGAATTGCTTTCAAATGAATCCCACTGAAATTTAGAACATTTATTAGGTCACGTGAGCAGGCACAATCGTTTGATTTTATTCAACAAACTTATTCAACATATTGTAGTGAGAGAAAAATTGGGAATCAATTATGCAGAAAGGCAAAAGTGGTAGAAACCCCATTCAACACACCCAACACATTGGTCTGCATCGTATGCCAGCCATAGACGGTTCGAATCTCAACTGGTTCAGGAGGACTGGCCGAGATTCAAACCATCTATGGGCAGGCCGATTGTACACAAGTTGATTCATGTTGGACCAGCATGTTGGATTTTGCATGCTAGAGCCGCTAGCAATAATCATTGTGTTCTTCTGACAAGGATGCCCCCGAAGGATTCCCCTATCAGCACTGACTGCATTGATCTGTATTGATGGGGGAATCGAGCGATTTTCTTTCCTGCAACCTGTGGATCATCCTTGCATTCCACTAATCAATCAATTTACAATGGTCCTCAGTGTTATAACTATCCATTATCTTTGAAATAAATCAAGATGTTTGCTGCACTGGCCACTTCCCAATATATCAGATGTCAAGTCTATACCAGGACAAAACCATTCCTCTACTAGAATGCAAATCGGACTGTTCCTGGTCTGCTCTGAGTAGGCTGGACTGTCAAGTAGCATGATGTAGTGGAGAGGCCGGGTACAAACTAGGCCAGTGTGTTAGAATGGGCTTGTATACTCGAAGCACTAGCAACAAGGGAAAAAAAGGAAAAAAAAAAATTGCCTGTGATCGTAATGGCAACATTGAGCCATAAACAAGAATATAGGCTGTCATAAATTCTCACTCTACAAACATACACAGCAATCTATATAGCGGACGTGCCCATACCAGACTCTCAGAAGCCCGATATTGATCAGTACGCAGAGGCAGACCTAAAAAGAACCTTCGATTCTTGCAGTATCTTGACTAGCAGATCAATAAGCCACAGCATGAATGTAGAAATGATCAACACTGATCCCAGTACAGAAAACTGTTGCAAGCAAAAAAAGATTTGCACTGGGCCGAAGAACTGAAATACAGTTCCCCTTTGCTTGCCTTTATATGGCTCTTGGGAAATCTATCCTGCCACCAACAGAAGACATTATTCTTTCCATTGATATCAAAGTCAGAGCACTATTCCTCTCTCTGATACCAACAATGGGGAACTGATTCTCCCACTGAATCCAACACTGGGGAACGGTTCTTCCCACTGAATCCAACACTGGGGAACAGTTCCTCCCACTGAATCCAACACTAGGGAACGATTCCTCCCACTGAATCCAACACTGGGGAACAGTTCCTCCCACTGAATCCAACACTAGGGAACGATTCCTCCCACTGAATCCAACACTGGGGAACGGTTCCTCCCACTGAATCCAACACTGGGGAAAGGTTCCTCCCACTGAATCCAACACTGGGGGAACGGTTCCTCCCACTGAATCCAACACTGGGGAACGGTTCCTCCCACTGAATCCAACACTGGGGGAACGGTTCCTCCCACTGAATCCAACACTGGTAAACGATTCCTCCCACTGAATCCAACACTGGAAAACGATTCCTCCCACTGAATCCAACACTGGGGAACGGTTCCTCCCACTGAATTCAACACTGGGGAAAGATTCCTCCCACTGTGAACCAACAATTGGTAACTGATTCTCCCAATGACACCAATGATGGGGCACAATTCCTCAAACTGACACCAACAATGGGGAACTGATTCTCCCACTGAAACCGAGATGGGGCACGATTCCTCCCACTGAAACCAATGATGGGGCACGATTCCTCCCACTGAAACCAACACTGGGGAACGATTCCTCCCACTGGAACCAACAATGGGTAACTGATTCTCCCACTGACACCAATGATGGGGCACGATTCCTCCCACTGACACCAGTGGTTTCATTTTTTTCTCCCACTGACCCCCAAACCAATTACATTGTTTCCTCCCACCAATGCCAAGGCATTTTCTACTCCCACTGGTCACAGTCTGCCCCCCCCACCCCCCTAAGGTTTAAATGGCAGCAAACTGGCACTTTGTTTCAAAAGTTTGGAGACGACTGGCTTAGATTGTCTATAATCCATGGATAGAGTCTAGATCAGCCTCTCAACGTTTTTCCCCCTAGGGTCTCCAAACTTATTAAACAAAAGGCCAGTTTACTGTTATTCAGACTTTGAGGGGCGTGGACTGTGGCCAGTGAGCTAAGAAAATGCCCTGGCATCAATGGGAGTAAACAATGCCCATCATTGGTATTCATGGGAGAAATAGTGCTCCATTGTTGGTATAAGGGAAAGGAATAGTGCCCCATCATTGCTGTCAGTGGGAATAGTGTCCTGCCGTTGGTGTCAGTGGGGGGAAGTGCCCTAATGTTGATATCAGTGACTGTAATTATGCCCAGTTCCTGGTGTCAGTGAGAGGAATAGTGCTCCAAGGGTCAAATAAAGGCAAGCAAATGCTTACATTCAGCCCCCCAGGCCACAGTTTGGAGACCACTGCCCTAGAGGAACCCATAAAATAATGCTGAGGTTTCAGTCAGCCCCTGCTAAAACCAACCACTGGGAAGAAGACCGCCCTTTCAGTGGTGGTAATAATGCCATCCTTACACACTGCTTAAACAATCATTAGTACAGCTGGCTCTGGCAAGTGGTATCCATCCTGGAACTAGCCATACTTTTGTCATTTGAACATTTTGATACAAAAATCATCACGGGATATAATAAATGTGTAGAAAAACAAATTGGGTTAAGTGAATTGGCAAAATCGTGCCCCGTCACAACATACGCATACTGACTGCAACACCATCACATACTGCAAGAACAACTTTCCAGACATCTGCTGCACAGCATTATATGAAACCGTAATTTGAACTAGTCCTCCTACACATAGCACATCTCTTATGAAGCACACAACTCCTGTTTCTCACAGCAAAAAAGAAAAACAAATCATAATGAATTAAAAAAAAAAAATACTCAAATTCTCAATTTTTCAACACAAGTTATCTGTTTGCTATTTAAGGTTACATCTTTTCCACAAAAAAAAATTCTGGAAGGGACATCAGACATCGTGACCATAAAATAAAAAAATGTTCAGTTTTATTTATTTCTTTTCATTTCTTTTCACCAAGTCAACAAATAAGGACAAAAAAACAAACAAACAGTTTAAACGAGAAGTTGAGGGGTTATTTTTTTCTGACAAATCATACTTACCTTGGTGGATGCAGCATCGGCTCTAAGGCTGGGAACCAAGCAACCAAACACAGCCGATCGCCCAGCTCTCAGTACTCCGTGAGCAGAGAGCTGATGACTGTCAGTCTCTGGCTCTTGGCACTGCCACCCCCCCCCCCCCCGCACTCACTGGAGCTCTGGAGGGGGCAGAACAGCTGGCTCAGCCTCTCAGTGGCTCACTGAGAGGCTGAGGTCCAGGTATCTTGGTGGATCCCGACCATATGGTCGCAATCTTTTCCAAACCTGGACCGGTTCTGTGACACCAGCTGACAGCGGACTTCAGCCCACTGTCTGCTGAAAACTAGTCACAGGAGTGCAGAATGAGCTTTGGCTTCTCCTTTAAAGTACCAGCAAATATAATGGCTAAGTGGCTAGCAGCATTAGGATCCTTGGTTCGAATCCCAACCATGGCACTAACTGCATTGCGTCTGCATGTTCTCCCTGTGCCTTTGTGGGTTTCCCCTGGGTATTCAGATGTAGCTATTCATGATGTTTGCCGCGTTCTGATGATGAAACCGTATTTTTGGATTTTACTCAATTCAAAAAAGAAAGCTTTTTTGAAGTGCAGCCATCCAGGCATTCCTTTTTCCTACTTTATTCCGGTGTGCTCCCACACCCAAAGATATGCTGGTAGGTTAGTTGGTTTCTGTCTAAATTGGCCCTAGTGTGTGTATGAACCTGACTTGGGGTCCTCGAGGGCAAGGTCTGATGAGAATGTACAATATATAGGCAACGTACTGCGTACATTTATGGCACTATATAAGTACTTATAATAAATAAATTTGCCACCAAAAGCCTCACCCAGCATCTGTAATGTTCCAGAACATTCGACCAGCCACATTTTTCCATAGCACAAATTTCAGTACACAACCACCGAACCATTCCCACTCTTATATAAAGTCAAAATCGACAGAAGCTACTTCTAAATGTTAAATAGATGGACATTTCACCTGAAAAAAAATAAACAGAAAGCTACAATCTGCACCCCACAGTACCCCATCTTCTAAATTACCATGTGGTTTCTTAGGCTAGATTATCCAATACAGTACCATGGGGGTTATTTACTAAAGGCAAATTCACTTTGCGCTGAAAGTGCAGTTGGAAGTAAAGTCACTGTAGATCTGAGGGGGACATGCAAGGAAAATAAAAAACATAATTTTAGCTTGCACATGATTGGATGATAAAATCAGCAGAGCTTCCCCTCAGATTTACAGTGACTGCATTTCCAAGTGCACTTCCAGTGCAGAGTGGATTTGCCTTTCGTAAAGGACCCCCCATGTTGTACATTCACTGAGCAGCCTAAGGTCTCTAACTGGAACCATTTGGTTAAACTTCAACCTACAAAGTAAAACACTCTACAAAGCCAAGGTTGTAGAATCATTCCAGCGCAAAAAGGTAGTAAAGGGTTTTCTCTTTCCTAGCACAAGCTATTGACAGATAAAATATGTATTCCAGGTATGGTATATTTAGGTCTAGCTTGGACCATTATAACTATGTGTATACCATACCTGGTAGATGCCCCTGGAAGTTGGAGATCACTGAAGACTCTCAGGCAGCAAGACTCCCACTGGAAGATCTCCCCACTTCCTGCTTCTCTAGCCTAGAAACACCCCTCTGTAGTCCTTCAGACACTGCAAATGATGTAACTTCCTTCACAGCTCTGATGGTGGATTGGATTGAATACATCCTAATTAGCATTCACTCCCACCCAGTCACACCTACAGGAAGAGTCCAAACCTCCCAAGTCCCTCCACAGATCACACCCTCCCAGAGCCTGAACCCTCCCCGAAACTAGAGGCTCAAAGAATGATGGGACATGTAGTATCAGGACTGGAAAAGAAAGGAAACAACTTTAAAATTCAACCAGGAGAAGGGGTGACCTCATTATTCCAGCAAAGCAGCAAGACAAGCATTTTTAAAAAGATGATAGAAGCAACATTTGTCTAAGTGAACAGAGGTGTTCAGGATTTTCCAGCACACGGGGCCACAACCTTCCTAACAAGTCAAGAAGCCACGCTTCAATGCGCCACTTATGTCCCCCGGACAGCAAAAGCTGAAACTCATGGTTCAATTTGCACAAGTTTTCCAAGTCCACATTCCTCTGCCATCAAAGCAGCAGACCAGAAAATTCTCCAGTTTAACCAGTTGCCGACCGCCGCACGCCGATGTACGTCGGTACAATGGCACGGGCAGGCATAAGGACATACATGTACGTCCCTTGCCTCCCGCGGGTCGGGGGCCCGATCGGGCCCCCGCCCGGTGCCTGCGGCGGTCGGTATTCGTGCGGGAGCGATCCCGGACGAGGGGACGGCCATTCATTCATGGCCACCCCCTCGCGATCGCTCCCGACGAATAGAAATCCCCGGTGACATCACTTCCTCTCCTGTAATGTAAACACAGGAGAGGAAGTGATGTATTCTCTCCTCCGTGTCGGTATTTTCCGTTCCGACACGGAGGAGAGCGGATCAGTAAGTTGCACCAACACTCACACACACAGTAGAACATGCCAGGCACACTCACACCCCCCCTTTACCCCCCGATCACCCCCCCAATTACCCCTGCCCCCCAGTCACAATGACACCAATGTCATTTTTTTTTTTTTTTTTTTTTTTTTTGCATTGGTGTCATTTGTGACTGTAATAACTGTTAGGGCAGTTAGAGTTAGCCCCCTTTAGTTCTAATGTACCCCCCTAACCCCCCCAATAAAGGTTTAACCCCGTGATCACCCCCCGTCGCCAGTGTCACTAAGGCAGGGTTCACATTGCAGCGGTTTATGAGAACGAATGTGATTCGCACCGCACTGCAGTGCAAATCACATCCGATCTCTGTGCGATTCGAGTTCAGCCATTCGCCGCACCCGCCGCACCCGCCACACCCGCCGCACCCGCCGCAAATTCGCACGGGACCCTTTTTTTGGCCCGCAGCAGAATCGGATCGCATGGGTGTTCACACCATGCGATCCGAGTTTGCAGATCGCACTGCGATATGCGAACTGATCTGGGGGTGTCAGTAACATTTCACTGACACTCCCAGCAGTTCGCATAGGGCAGTGTGAACTGCCGCCGGGAGGCATGCGATGCGGGAACCCGCCGCGGATTCGCGGCGTTTCCGCCTCGCTCCAGTGTGAACCCAGCCTAATAAGCGATCATTTTTCTGATCGCCGTATTAGTGTCACAGGTGACGCTAGTTAGGCAGGTAGGTATTTAGGTTCGCCGCAGCTTTTTATAGCGCCAGGGACCCCCATATACTACCGCATAAAGCCCCCTGATTGCCCCCTAGTTAACCCTTTCACCAGTGATCACCATATAACTGTTACAGGTGACGCTGGTTGGTTAGTTATTTTTTTATAGTTTCAGGGCACCCGCCATTTATTACCTAATAAAGGTTTAACCCCCTGATCACCCGGCGGGTGTCATTTGTGACTAATAACTGTTAGGGCAGTTAGGGTTAGCCCCCTTTAGTTCTAAGGTACCCCCCTAACCCCCCCAATAAAGGTTTAACCCCGTGATCACCCCCCGTCGCCAGTGTCACTAAGGCTGGGTTCACATTGCAGCGGTTTATGAGAACGGATGTGATTCGCACCGCACTGCAGTGCAAATCACATCCGATCTCTGTGCGATTCGAGTTCAGCCATTCGCCGCACCCGCCGCACCCGCCGCACCCGCCGCAAATTCGCACGGGACCCTTTTTTTGGCCCGCAGCAGAATCGGATCGCATGGGTGTTCACACCATGCGATCCGAGTTTGCAGATCGCACTGCGATATGCGAACTGATCTGGGGGTGTCAGTAACATTTCACTGACACTCCCAGCAGTTCGCATAGGGCAGTGTGAACTGCCGCCGGGAGGCATGCGATGCGGGAACCCGCCGCGCATTCGTGGCGTTCCCGCATCGCTCCAGTGTGAACCCAGCCTAATAAGCGATCGTTTTTCTGATCGCTGTATTAGTGTCACAGGTGACGCTAGTTAGGCAGGTAGGTATTTAGGTTCGCTGCAGCTTTTTATAGCGCCAGGGACCCCCATATACTACCGCATAAAGCCCCCTAATTGCCCCCTAGTTAACCCTTTCACCAGTGATCACCATATAACTGTTACAGGTGACGCTGGTTGGTTAGTTATTTTTTTATAGTTTCAGGGCACCCGCCATTTATTACCTAGTCTCACTAGTGTACCCCTAAATTTAGGGGTGTCTACTTTCCAAAATGGGGTCATTTGGGGGGGGTTTGTGCCATCTTGGCATTTTATGGCCTTCAAAACTGTAACGCCCTTAGAAAGCCTGAAGGCGGTGCTTGGTTTTCGGGGCCCCGTACACGGCTAGGCTCCCAAAAAGTCCCACATATGTGGTATCCCCATACTCAGGAGAAGCAGCAGAATTTATTTTGGGGTGTCATTTCACATATGCCCATGGCATGCGTGAGCAATATATCATTTAGTGACAACTTTGTGAAAAAAAAAAAAAAAAAAAAAAAGTTTGTAATTTTCCCGCAACTTGTGGCAAAATATAAAATATTCCATGGACTCAACATGCCTCTCAGCAAATAGCTTGGGGTGTCTACTTTCTAAAATGGGGTCATTTGTGGGGGTTTTGTGCCATCTTGGCATTTTATGGCCTTCAAAACTGTAATAGGTAGTGAGGAGTGAAATCAAAAAATTACGCCCTTAGAAAGCCTGAAGGCGGTGCTTGGTTTTCGGGGCCCCGTACGCGGCTAGGCTCCCAAAAAGTCCCACATATGTGGTATCCCCGTACTCAGGAGAAGCAGCAGAATTTATTTTGGGGTGTCATTTCACATATGCCCATGGCATGCATGAGCAATATATCATTTAGTGACAACTTTGTTAAAAAAAAAAAAAAAAAAAAAAAGTTTGTAATTTTCCCGCAACTTGTGGCAAAATATAAAATATTCCATGAACTCAACATGCCTCTCAGCAAATAGCTTGGGGTGTCTACTTTCTAAAATGGGGTCATTTGTGGGGGTTTTGTGCCATCTTGGCATTTTATGGCCTTCAAAACTGTAATAGGTAGTGAGAAGTGAACTCAAAAATTTACGCCCTTAGAAAGCCTGAAGGCGGTGCTTGGTTTTCGGGGCCCCGTACGCGGCTAGGCTCCCAAAAAGTCCCACATATGTGGTATCCCCATACTCAGGAGAAGCAGCAGAATTTATTTTGGGGTGTCATTTCACATACGCCCATAGCATGTGTGAGCAATATATCATTTAGTGACAACTTTGTGTAAAAAAAAAAAAAAATTTTTTTTTTGTCATTATTCAATCGCTTGAGGCAAAAAAATAAAATATTCAATGGGCTCAACATGCCTCTTATCAATTTCCTTAGGGGGTCTACTTTCCAAAATGGGGTCATTTGGGGGGGTTTTGTACTGCCCTGCCATTTTAGCACCTCAAGAAATGAGATAGGCAGTCGTAAACTAAAAGCTGCGTAAATTCCAGAAAACGTACCTTAGTTTGTAGATGTGACAACTTTTGCGCAAACCAATAAATATACAATTATTGACTTTTTTTTTACCAAAGACATGTGGCTGAATACATTTTGGCCTAAATGTATGACTAAAATTGAGTTTATTGGATTTTTCTAATAACAAAAAGTAGAAAATATCATTTTTTTTCAAAATTTGCGGTCTTTTTACGTTTATATCGCAAAAAATAAAAATCGCAGAGGCAATCAAATACCATCAAAAGAAAGCTCTATTTGTGGGAAGAAAAGGACGCAAATTTTGTTTGGGTACAACATTGCATGACCGCGCAATTACCAGTTAAAGCAGCGCAGTGCCAAAGTGTAAAAAGACCTCTGGTCATTTACCAGCAAAATGGTCCGGTCTGAAAGTGGTTAAAGCAAGCTCAAGACTAATTTTCCAAGGAGGCAAGTTGTACAGGCAGCCATCGCAACTACCCAAAGGAAATCTGGTAAACAAAACCGAGCGAGAAATAGGCAAGGTGACACACAAGGCTAGCTTCTAATTTTGTTTAAGAAATCTGGAAATTTATAATTTTTTTCCAAACTCTTTCCAGAAAAAGGGCAACTGTTAAAAAATAGATGCACTGACCACTTGTTTCCGTCATCAGCCTTCATGTCCTACTAATCTGAGCTGAACACACCAGCCATTACACAATATGCAATTCCATCCATTCCATCTGATGCCAAACAAAAACACAATTTTTTTATATATAAAGAGGGGAGGCATGAGAAGAAAAGCTCTTTAAAAGAGATCCCTGCTATTCAGATATCAGAGGGCTGTTGGTGTAGTCTCGGGGTGATAAATGTGACTGTCATGTTTAGAGGAATGTGAATACCAGAGGGTTCTTTTCAATACTTTCAAGCCATAAGACATATTTATGATAATCAGGTTAAATGTAAGCATGCCAACTATGCGGAGACTTCACACACACCGGTAAAACAATGGATGCAATCAGAATAGGTCTTAGCATTGCAATAAGGAAATATTTCATTAAAGTAGTAATGACAGCAAGAAGGAAAAGAACAGGCTAAGGTTCCATACAGACCAGGGCTCGACAAATCCCAGGCGCCAGGTCGCCATGGCAACTAGAATTGCACCCTGGCGCCCGGGCTTTTGTGAGCCCATTTAATTTTGTGGGGTTACACAAGTTGTATAGCAGGCGCCGCAGGGTAGAGGGTCTGTTCTCCTTCCCATCTTGTTCCTGACACGGAAGCGACGCGTATGGATGGCGTCACTTCCAGGTAAATGTTGACAGTTTCCTAAGCCGGCATTCCCGGGAAAGAATGTAATGCAGTGCGATTTGCATTGCATTCCATGCAATGAAGCACAGGGGAAACAAGCAGGGTCTTTTAAACTCTGCATGCCCCATTAAAGAGAACCAGTCACCAAAAAATCATCACATAGGGACATGTGAAGAAAAAAAATTTTTTTTTTACAATAAAGAAAAAAAAAACTTAAGTTAGACCCAAACACTTTGAGGCCCATTCCCACAAATACACATGTAAAACAGATATGTTGGCGCGCCTACGCATTAACATCGATTGCCATACACATTAAATATTGCTGCGCATACCGGAACGAGTGCAATAATTCTGTAACTCTAAACTGATGACCTATAGGGGGCTTCTAAAGCGTCACCTATAGAAAAAATAGGATGCTGAAGTTGTTGACATTTTGCGGGCACACACAAATTTAAGGTTTGACCTATTGGATATCTGCTTACTCAGTGCAACCTTTTATATTTTAACAAAAATTGAGTCATTTATTGCATTTTTTATGCCCTAAAATTAATATAAGTCTCGTTTTTACATAAATTTTGAGTTTCCTAGACCTTTCCGGTAATATCGAGTGACATCTCTAGAGATTACCTAGTGAGAAAACGGTCTCATTCAGCAGCATTGTAACTGAATGAGACAGCTGTCCGATTTTTAATTAAAAAAAAATAAAAGCCATAAATTACTTATAAATTGTCCGCCTCATGAGAACAGCGGGGTGAGTATAAGTAATTTATAGCTTTTATTTCATTTTATGTTGCCATTTTTTATTCTAAACAGAAAATAAAGCTTTGTTAGTTATAAAAAAAAAAAAAAAAAACAACAGCTCCTAACATTTTTAGGTGGCTCCTAGATTCAAAGTAAATTAGTCAAGTCCTGCTATACACATTGCAATAAGGCAGTCCAATCATTTGGAATGGATAGCAGATTTCTAATGAACAAATCAGTGTTCAGAAGCGGGCCAACCCATGGCACTATGTGCCTAATGCCGCGTACACACGGTCGAACTGTTTGACGTACTTAGTCCGTTGAAACACATTTCAGCGGACAATCCGCTCGTGTGTGGGCTTCAGCTGACTTTTTCAGCGTGCAGTCCGGAGTACTAAGAATTTCGGTTTTTCCAAAAATCTGTCCGTCGTACTTTGGTTTCAGAGGACAATACGGTCGTCAGTATGCTAGTTCGACGGACTAAGAATGGCGCATGCCCAGAAAGGATTTACAGGGCCTTGCTGTGTCTTGGACTTCCTAATTCTAGTCCCGTCGTACGTGCTGTACGTCATCGCGTAAGCTTTCGTCGGACTGTTTGTGTATCCGTGTGTGGTCAAGTCCGTTCAGTGGAAAGTACGCCGGATTGTATGACGGACTAAGTACGTCAAACAGTTCGACCGTGTGTACGTGGCATAAGCAGCACAGCATATTTACATTGTGGCGTACCGCATGGATGCTCATTATCTTTGCCTTGTGGGAAGAAAAGGGTGCATGCCCATTTTTTCCCCTGAATATTAAAGGCACACTTTAGTATTCAGGGGAAAAAAAATGGGCATGCGCCCTTTTCTTCCCACAAAGCAAAGATAATGAGCATCCATGTGGTACGCCACAAAGTAAATATGCTGTGCTGTTTAGGCACATAGTGCCATGGGTTGACCCGCTTCTGAACACAGATTTTTCATTAGAAATCTTCTACTCATGTCCATAGGGATACTGACACTTCTAAAGTGTCGGCCTCTAGGGTCCCCCGCAGCTTATAGTTTCTCTTGCTGACCATCACATCTCTGCTGAATCCAGAAATGTGTGGAGGATTCCAGGAGACAAGACAATCCTACTAGTGTTGGTTTTCCTACACGGACTTCAGCAGATTTCTATAGAATGGAGCAGTGACCTGGCGGCACAAACAGCAGGAAAGGTAAGTATTGACAGTCTGCTTTGGAGCGTCACTTTACCAGACACGGCACACCGTACAAAGATTAGGGATCAGCCAACAACTCAACTGGCTTTCGAAAACTGAAAAGTGAGTCAACAACTTGTCCAAGTCAACCTTCATTCTACAAATTCCACAACAATGCAACGGCGAAATTTAGAGGCTCGACATCAGACTAGCTACGTACATAATAAATACATCTACCCAGATTCCCGATCCTCGCAGAACGACGATCGGAGGTGACTCAGCCTTTATACATCCGGAAGTGAGCCGAGGAAAAAAATTGCAGGACTTAGAAGCCAGACAATAGATTTACTCACACATGATCTATTCAGACAGAGCAAGTTACGGGAAATCCTTCAAAACACATTTTCAGTCATAATCTTCTCCAAGGAATTGTTTCGGTTTCTTTCCTAAAATGCCTACAAATGGCATTAGAATGACTCACTGCTTGTTAGTAGACAGAACTGCTGGGCAGACATAAAAAAGAAAAAAGTGTTTGGGTAATGTTGGCTAGAATGGACTTGTGTCTTTTGTTCAACCTTTTGTGTTTTTATAGTTGTCGAAACCTTGTTTGATTTCTGATTCTTTTTTTTTTTATGCAAAGTTTACAAAGAAGGGTTGAGAAGTCATTAGTTTGGGAACAGACTACTTATCTTGTTTCAGAAAAAAAAAGACAGCAAGAAACAAGGCTTTCAACCAGCTATTCCTTCTATGAGCCTCATCCAGTGGGGTCTGCTGCCAGTGCAGATATTTGATTACAGCTGTTCAACCCGGCTGGCAAGTGGGAGGCTGTCTAATGTCTT
The DNA here is from genome assembly GCF_037356315.1 of Lithobates pipiens. Lineage (NCBI taxonomy): Eukaryota > Metazoa > Chordata > Amphibia > Anura > Ranidae > Lithobates > Lithobates pipiens. The sequence continues at coordinate 196,334,435 of NW_027507790.1, forward strand.
TTTGCATATGCCAATAAACTGTACTTGTGTATACGAAAGTACCGCCAGCCACGCGAGTACAGCGGCGCACAGACATTTATATTAAGCTGTGCATTATACCTGGGCAGAGGAAACATGCTGGGATTTACCATGAATGGGCTCAGCCAGCCTGTGGGCGCAAGAGCCCTTATGCAGCCTCCTCAGCTTTGGATGGCAAGCTGCAATACACTACATTTTCAATTTTAGGGCTGATTAGGGGTCGACCCATAGTTTTTTCATGGCCGATGCCGCCTTTCAGGCCGATAGCCAATATTCTGTACATCACACTCACCTGCCACCCAGATACAGCATGTCACTTGCCACCGTCTCCTGCCACCAGATGCAGCGTGTAACTTGCCAATGTCACCTGCCACCCATATGCAGCTTGTTACTTGCCACTGTCACTCATATGTAGCTTTTCACCATCACCTGCCACCCATATGCAGCTTGTCACTACATAGACTACTTCTGGCAGCCTCTCCCCAGCGGCATCCGAGCGGGTAAGCTTCTACATGTGGGCGAGTGGTAAGATATGATGCAAGCATCTCTCTGCTTGCCCACGGCTCTGTCAAGAGCAGCTTTTGATGCCCAGCTGTAGGGGCAGAACAGCGGTGACGCAAGACAGGCAATCAGATATTGTGTCATCTCTCTGCTGCACGCCGTACCGCGAACAGACTGCAGCGAGCACCACGCGGGGATGGGGGGGGGGGGGTCTGAACAATATCGGTACATTTCTGACTGATAATGATAATTTGAAAAATTTTAATATCGGCCTCTGATAACCCCCAATTGTGATATGCTTTAAGGTTCCTCATGGTGCCCAGTACACTTTTTGTGTGTGATCTTTTAAGAATATTCCATAAGGTCCCTGTCATGTAAATGATCGATCAGGTCTGCCTCTCAGTTCTTTAGGTGGACCTTATCGTACAATCCATTCACCCCTATGGGCCAGTGGGTAATAACATACTTGTGTCCATAGACACCTGCCTACCTTTAATCTGGAAAAAAAAAAAAAAAAAAAAAGCATCCTGCAGTGTTTTTCAACAACGTGCGTTGAAAGAATGCAAAAGAAACATTGTACCCTTCTGTTCAGTTACACATCAAAAGGGATGAACTTTGGTCTGCAAATGAGACCAGTTTAACCATTAAAAGGAGAGGTACAGCCAAAGCTGGTTTGGCTGTACTTCTCCTATGGATCACAGGAGTGCAGTTCGTTTTGCACTCCTGTGACCCGTTTTCGGCACAGAGCGGGCTGAAATCTGCTCTCTGCTGACGTCACAGAGATGGTCCAAGCTTTGCGTCATCCCTACCATGGGGTCGGGATATGCCTAGATCACTGGACCGACACCCAGCTCAGCGAGTTACTGAGAGGCTGAGCCGGATAATCTTGCCCCTTCAACTATGGAAGTATGAATAAAAAAATAAAAATAAATAAAAAAAACACACACACACACACACACACACACACACTTCTCTTTTAAAGGCTAAGCCTTTTTCTGACACTTGCTGCTTACAAGTTAAAATCAGTATTTTTTTGTAGAAAATTATTTAGACATGAACTATATATATATATATATATATATATATATATATATATATATATATATAGCAATATTTTATGTCACACTGTATTTGGGCAGCAGTCTTTGAAAACGCAATTTTTTGGGGAAAAAATATACTTATGTAACACCAAGAATTGCGATTCTCATTTTATCCAGAAGAGTTCAGCTCTATCCTCTACATAATTATCGGACAGTCATCAAGGAAAATATATATATTTCATACAATCTTTCCTAAAGTATATGCAATAAAAAAGAAAAATTGAATGCCATTTAAAAAAAAAAAAAAAGTCCCTTTAAGAGTTATGGGCGAAAGTGACGTTTAGTCGTCGCTTCCGCCCTGCAATCATATGGAGAGAGGTGGGGGCCATCTTCCCCTCACACATCTCCATACCAAGCCAAGGAGCAGACCCGATTACCTCCGCTGCTATCGACAGCCCCGGTAAATGGTGGAGGGCACCGGAGAGTGGCAGGGGAGGGGGGGGAGGCCCTCTCCTGCCGCCGATAAAAGTGATCTTGCGGCAAAACCGCCACAGAGACCACTTTTATTGGAAATCGGACAACTCACTGAAGAAGAGGATCCTGGGGTTATGGCAGCTAGCAAAGATATCTCTCTTCAAAGTGCCAGAGTGCATCGGCGTGAGCCAGTCCGGAAGTGGTTAAGTGATCACATACCCACTGTTCCCAGCTGTATAAGGATCTCCTAGAGTGGGGGGAGGAGAAACTGCAGAACACTAGTCTTCCTTCCTTCCTCTAGTCTTCGGTGAATGGCTGTGCAGGTGGGGGGGGGGGGGGGGGGGGGGGGGGGGTTGGCACACATGATCATTGGGAGGAGAGCAGGTAGAGTCCCTAGCTCATGCCTACTGTGGTCAATTTTTAAACAGAGGGACTGGCCGGATCACCAGATATTTCACACAAAGAAAGCAATACAAAGAGAACAGGATACTTTCTCACACAAATACATGGTACAGAAGGCACATATCAGGAATGTGAAATGTTGGGTTTACATATTCTTTAAAAACATCTTGAAATAACCCATTTGTTGGGGCTACTCTTGGGAGCAAGCTCCCCGTAAAGCCTAGAACCATTTGTCACACTCTTGGACACACCACACACACAACTGTTAACTACTTCAATCAAGATCTCCAAAAAAGCTGTGAAAAAACATCAGCTGGTAACTATGCATTATGGTAAAATCATTAAAGCTCCAATTTATAGCAACCAATGGAAGGTAAATATTAACGAGGAAAGTTACCGAATTAGAAGCTGATTTTTAATGACAAAATGTGGAGCAGAGACCATTCTTTCCATTGAGGTGACGTCATAAGATGGAGGGAGGAGGACACATTCCGTATGAAATGAGGGTAGATTAAATCATGCCTATAAAAAGTATCCACAGGCATATCGTTTTGTCTGTAATACAATCAATGGTTTCTGAATGATCAACAGATGAGAAAACATGACCTTGCCGACATGAAGTGTGTGGTCTATGAGAAGAAGCCCAGCCTGCTTCCCTCAAGCAAAACAACCAGCAAGAAGAACTGCGTTCCTTCATGTGGGCCCAACACCGGACTCTTCTCAGCGAGGTCTGCATAGACAGCTGTACATCATTGCTGTATACACAAGAGACACACACACGCTGACCCCCTGCCTGCACCCAAAATTAACTTAGCAGACAAATATGTGGATCAAAGATACTTTAGGCACGGCTTATTGGTGCAAGATGTTTCCAATGCTTCTGCCCCAACACCTGTTCCCGCCCGGTCATGGGATTCCTACCTTCCTATATATTGTATCGCACTTCTCCCAGGATTTTCCGTCTCCAGAGGTAGTCAAAGGGGCGCTTCCTAAAACTCTATGGGATTTTTAAACGTCTTAAAGCAGTATTAAACCAAAAAGCAAAAAACTTTATTATTATTGTTGTGATAAGTGATGGCTGCAGTAGTTTTCTTTTTTAGACTTTTTTTATTCTTACCTGGTTTGGCAGGAAAGGGATAAACTTTGACCCATGTATGGGTAAGGCTGGTTGTACACAAGTCAATCTATATTTGGGTTTTTCCCACAAGGTGTCAGCGCCGTAATCTTGTGAGAATATAGCGGCACTCATGTGACCAGGCACATTCGCCTCCCTCCTTGTCACTGTTATATATCTCCTCTAATAGTATACACATTATATATCTCCTCTAATAGTATACACATTATATATCTCTTCTAATAGTATACACATTATATATCTCCTCTAATAGTATACACATTATATATCTCCTCTAATAGTATACACATTATATATCTCCTATAATAGTATATACATTATATATCTCCTCTAATAGTATATACATTATATATCTCCTCTAATAGTATATACATTATATATCTCCTCTAATAGTATATAGAGTATATATCTCCACTAATCGTATATACAGTATATCTCTTCTGTCTGTTATTCTCAGAGTGGATTAGAGATTTTGCTCCCTAACCATATAATTATATTTACCACTGCATATAGATATTTAAGAATAAATTGCCTTTTTTTTCTAAACTTTACATATTAACTAAATTGTACACCACACTTTTTTAAAGGTTATTATCCGATTAATTGATTAATCAAAACAACAATCGGCCAACTAATCGATTATGAAAATAACCGTTAGTTGCAGCCCTACTGTCAACAGTCTGTATTGATGGGGGAATTGTGCGAATTTCTTTCCTGCAAACCATGGTTGCATGAAAGAAATTTGCACCGTGTATGGCTGGGTCATACTGTACTGTGGGCTGGAGTTTGGCTTCAATTTGTTAGTGTATCTAAATCTACTAGTACATCTATTCTGCTGTCTAAAGGTGCCCCCTGTGGTCCTTCATCCAGAGTTGGGGTACTAAACAGGAGGTGTGTTTCTGGCCACCGCAGTGAATGGGGAAGAAGTGTTTGGGCACATATACACCGAAAATAAGTACTGGAGAATGATGCAATGCTTGACTGTTCTGCTATTATTTTATTGCATAGACTTTAATATCATAAGAAAGAGAATGCTAGAACCCTCGAACACAGGGGTCTCAAACTGGTGGCCCTCACAGGCAGAGGCATGATGGGACTTGTAGTTCCACAACAGCCGGAGGGGCCGCCAGGTTGAGACCCCTGCTCTAACGGATGACAGTATCAAAACCTGACAAGGCTTGTAAATCTTTCCAACTACCCAAAATGTTGGGGGAAATAAATTTTTTTAGATCTAGCTATACTTTGATATTCTGCGTCTGTGCCATAATTGGAGAAAAGGCGTGCTCATAAACAAACAGCAGCATGCCTTTACATGTAATATAGCCATAGCCAATTCATGCATGATATATGGACAGACTTCTTCATAACGGAATATCCCGGCATGTAACAGACTGCAGGGCATGCTGGGAGTTTTTGTTCAGCAGTGAGAAGTGCTCAGAATAATATGCCTTGAGGATTCATAGCAGCACAGAGAAGAACACACACACTGGAAAGCAGATAACCGGGGAGGTGCACACACCACTAAGTATCTTTGTGGCTTTGCAAAATGGAACGCCTTAATTATACAGGGTCTGATCGGCTTCGCCGTGCCCTTTTAAGTGTCTATTCTTGTAATGCAGGGGTAGTTAAAGAGCTCGGCATCGGCACGAACATCTGGGGTGCAGACTTCCTTCCTGTGCTCTCTGGCAACCAGCCTGAAAGAGAAACATCCAGGATCCTCTTGATTATGAAGCATAAAACCACTCCCAGAAGCCTCAATGCTGAACGCAAGGCCAAGAGGAAGGAAAAATAAACCTTCACAGAACACCCTTTTTCCTGCTTCTTCCAATTAAGCCACTAGAGTGAAGAGCAGATCCACGGTGCTCCTCGTAGCAACACGAAATCTGAGGCCCACCAAGAGGAAACTGCAGATTTTCTTTCACAGGAAAAACCAAACCTCTGCAACCCAGGACTAGCAACCACCTTCCACCAGCATATGTATGCATGCTAGTTAATAATGCAATACCATCAGACGGACTGTTCTGCAGATGACCCCTGAAGATGTTCCCTTTGATCCTTTACACCTCAATTTATTGTACACAACTAGCGGGCTTATATGATCACAAGGAAACTCATGGAAACCAGATGTCAGGTTTCTGGGGGTTACCACCGCTGCTTACTCTGCCCTATTTGGCTTTAATACTACGAGATACATGTAGCAGCAAATCAAGCCAGAAATTCTGCATGAATGCCCCAGTTCAGAGACTCAAAAGTATAAGATCTCGTTGACAAGAGACGGGGGGGGGGTCAACAAAACTCTGCGGCTGAGCCATGCTTCTACCACCACCACACCCTCTACCCCCTTTATTTGCAGTGGCAGCAGTCTATTACATGCCAAGTGCTGAAGTTACACTCTGCAGATCTCAGTCAGGAGAGATCTGAGAGCCGATTGGAGGACACAGCACACAAGAACAGAGCTGAGGCTGTCAATCACCTGGAGATCCCTCCCATGACACCATTTTTCTCTTGGTGTCAGGGAAACTTGTCAGATGTGATTCATGCCGATAGCAGATGAATGAAGCAGCAGACATAAATTAAACTCTGGGGGTTATTTATGAAAGGAAAATCCACTCTGCACTAAATGCACTGCAAGTGCAGTCGCTGTAGATCTGAGCGGGACACGCAAGGAAAATAAAAAGAATTTTAGCTTGCACATGATTGGATGATAAAATCAGCAGAGCTTCCCCTCATTTCAGATATTCCCCTCTGATCTACAGCAACTGCACTTGCAGTGCAAAGTGGATTTTCCTTTTGTAAATAACCCCCTTAGTGCTCTGGATTGAGACAAGTACACACTATAGAGGGATATACTGTGTTCATATTTCATGTCTGAGGTTTACAACCACTTTAAATCATACTAAAATAGCAGTCAAGTCTCAAACTAAGGTTTCCTGCAATAGAAGAAAAGGGTAGGACTCACTTCCCTGGTTGCCCTTGTCTACAAGTTGGAGAAGGAAGCACAGCAAATGACGGGGCATCTGAAACGGGGATATACTAGATATTACTGCAGAGAAAAGTTCTGTTTGGAGACTGTCTGTCTATCTCTATCTGACATCAGATGGTCAGACATGGGAACACAACTCTGCACTGACTGCCAAATGATGGGATTTCAGCCTTTGTCTCACCCATAATGTATGCTGAAGGCCAGGTCCACCCTTTACACCATGTTCACCCACATTTACCCTTGGACACTTTTTCCAAAAGCAGCACCCGAAGCTGACAGAATACAATGATCAGCAGCTACAGCCACTGAGCACAAACAAAAAAAGGATTTCCGATATGTCCCTTCGACAAAAGTCACTCAAGCTTCTATCCAGCGAGGACTAGAGATTTGGCCAATCCCTGCTGAACCAGCCGAATTTCAATCAATCAGTGTATGGCCAGCTTTAGTTCTCAAGTGCTGGGACATGACTGCATTCATTGTCCATGGGTTACTTCCTCCAGCCCTACAATAGTAGGTCAGTACCTCCATACATAGCTGGGGCTGGAGAAATAGTCTGCAGAAGCCTATATAAAATTGTATCCATGATCCACACCTAAAAAGCTTTGCAGGCTCCAATGCCAAAAATAAAACACACTCCTTTTCCCAATTTGGGTGCATGTATTATTTACAAGAGGTGGAATAGGTCTTTAAAGCCTCATACACATGATTAGATTTTCCACAGACAAATCCTCAGACTTTTGTCTGAAGGGCGTTGCCAAAAAACTTGTCTTGCATACAAACGGCACACAATTGTCGGCCAACAAACACGAACATAGTGACATACTACGAGACGATAAAGAGGAAGTTCAATTGTCATGCGCCACCCTTTGTGCTCCTTCTGCTAATTTTGTGTTAGTAGAAGTTTGGCGAGTGTTGATTCGTGCTTTTCATTTAGTTTCTGGACAGCCGTTCGTCAACCAGCCATGTTGCAGAATCTAAGGAGATCACGTGTTATTTATTATTGGCCTTGGAGTTATTGCTTTGACCCAAGTCCAGGAACAGGAGGAGGAGGAGGAGGATTTCTTGGACCAAAAATTGGTTGCTTTATTAATCGTGACCAATTATGTCATATGCCTTTGCTGCGGGAGCTCCAGGAGAATATTCCGGATGATTTTCGGAATTATCTCCGGATGACAGACTCCCTGCTTTCACCAACTCTTGGCATCGTTGGCCCCCTATATTAAGAAGCAGGACACATGCATGACGCTTTTATTTTATTTTTTGGTTGAATAATAATGCTTTGGTATATGTTCTATATTTTTGGATGCATAGAATGCACTTTTTGGTTCTATTGGCAGATAGCATGTCTAATTTTATGTTTTCTTTTTTAATGCACAATAAAAAAAATTGTGTAGAATAATACTTGGCTATGTGTTTTACTTCAAATGACAGTTTGGGAGTAGGCAGTTACATTTTAAAAAAATTCTATGAAAAATGAACAAGGAACACCAACATAGTTGTATCTTTGATCTTAAAAACTATGGGATAATGGTGTTGTGTTAACTTGCACCAGAAAAAAAAAAAACAAGCATAATAAATATTATTCTTGATATCACTAGTAAAAAAAAAGCCTTTGAAAATACGTTTGGCAGAACTCCATCCTTATCACCAGCAAAGCAGCTTCATTATCATCCCATTAAAGAAGAGAATTGTGCGCTGCATCTCGAGATTTAATAATTTGCCGCGTCACGAATGTTAATTCTCCATTTGGAGCGCTAGTTTACAAGACCGACCGCTTCTGGCTTGTCCTTGCTTCCGAGCATGCGTGTTTGTACTTTGGACTTTTGTCCGACGGACTTGTGCACACACGCTCCGAAAATCCGACAACAGACATTTGTCCGCAAAAAATTTGAAAACCTGCCAGCCAACATCTGTTTGTGGAAAATCTGAGAACAAACCGTTGTCTGCGGAAAATTTATAAACCTGCCATCCAACATTTGTCCACCGAAAGTTGGCCTACAATTGTCCGATGGAGCATACAAACGGTCAGATGTTTCCACCAACAGCCTGTCATCACACAATTCCTGTTGAAAAATCTGATCTTGTGTACGAGGCTTAATTCTCAAAGGGCCATTTCACAGGGACTGTCTGGCCAGGTCCACCTGTCAGTTTTCAGGCGGACCTGATCGGACCCTCCAGTCTCCCCTATGGAGCAGCAGATGTCCCCGCCTCCATCCAATCCTGCCTGCAAAATACAGTAAGATGGTTTCTATTTTTTTATCCGTCTGGTGGATCGGCTAAAAACGGACAGGCGCTCCACCCAACAGGACTGGGAAACAACCCAATTCCCATTTGCCTTCATATTCGTTTTAGTCACATTAGTAAAGCCAGTGGATTGCAATAATGGCCAGGCAACTAGCATTTTAAGAAGTTGGCCTCATGATAACTGTACTTTGCACAGAACATTATTTGTGATCCATCACATTTATTTTTTTCCAGATGCAGGAATGTTATCTGGGTGGAACAACCCTCATGCCTCCCACATCACTTTTTCCAGCATTCAGATGTTCCAGTGTTAGGCCTCTTGTGCACTGGACATTATGCCAGTAGCGTTAGTTGTAGAATGAGTTTTTCAGCTTTTTATTTTGCGTTTTTTTTTTTTTTTAGCAAAACTAAATTCCCACAAACGCTGAATAGCCTCCAGTCTGATTAATAGCGCAATGCACACCTATGCATTTTTTAGTGCATTTTCAGTTTTGCAGAAACACACTACGGCCCATTTAACATTGGTTTCCTATGGATGTAGTTCGCATCTGTGCATTTTATAGAAAGGGCCAGGGTTTTTTTTTTTTCTGGTTTTTAGTGCCATAGACTTGACAATGGTTTAAAGAGGTCTATTGAAAAAACGCAAAATGCACCTGCAATATGCAAACTACAACCTGCACAAGGTGTGAATCAGGCCTCCAAGTGGGTCTAGCCGCATTCAGAGATTCTAATCAGATCCTGGATCAATTTTTTTCTAAACGCAACTTAACTGACCACATCTAAACATGGACAAACGTGGAATTTGATGGACACCACTGAAAAATCATTCCATGTTTATATACATTTAGATAAGTACTCTAAATGAATATAATGAGAGTGCCAGTGTGAATGTGGCCTTCGTTCATCAGCAGCTGGAAGCCCATGGACTGCAGGACCAGACGGCGTTCAGGACGGCACGTAATTCATGGACTTTCATGGATGGGAAGAGAGGATACAATAACACCACAAAATGGCTGCCTCCTCTGTGCACGTCAGCCAGGCCTGTAATGCTTTTTATAACGACGTAAACTACGAGCCTCATAAAACCTGTGTGTCACGTCATATGCCTGGGTCCGCTATAGAAAAACAAAAACAAAAACAAAAATCCTACGTAGCAAAGAAGAAAAAGCGATCAGTACGAGGAAGGCTCGCGCTCCCTTCCACACAACACCCCCAGCAGGCCTGTCAGCCTGGCCTGGCCCTCAGCTGAACTGCGAGCGCTGACGTCAGCTGGCGACTGAGGCAGCATTCCTAAACAGTTCAGACAAACCCACTTGTGGGAAGCTTAGAAAGCCCTCAGCTGTAGTGAAGAAAGCAAAAGGCTTGGCTGGGAGCCAGACTACTGAGCTCAGCATTTTGTAATGCACTTCCTTTTTACTTAACAGCTTGCATAATGCCTCCGCCAATCCACCTTTAACCCTTTCTCCGCACACGGCTCCCGGGGAGGAAAAAATAAAAAATAAACCAGAAACCCCCCCATACCGTCCTACCTAAAGAGGGATTTTATATCCAGCAACTAAACCAACTCAAAATCTGTCCCTTGGAAGACAGCCATTACATATTGACCTTGTTATAGAAAAATAAAATTCAGCAAGGACCGAAGACAGACAGACAGGTTCTGGGTTTTATTTTGCCAAAATGTCATTTATGAAGGTCTGGGAGAGTCTTCCACTACAGTGGTTCTCAACCTCAGTCCTCAAGTACCCCCAACAGGCCATGTTTTGGGAACTTCCCTTAGATAAAATAGCTCTCATCAATACCATGTCATTGATATTGATTTAAAACAGCTGTGCAAAGTAAAGGAAAACCTGAAAACATGGACCGTTGGGGTACTTGAGGACTGAGGTTGAGAACCGCTGGTTCTCAACCATGGCCTGCAATTGTTCACCTTCTAAAAAATGCCAGTCTCCTGGCTGTTAAGGTGACACTTTCAGCGGTTACAAATGAGCTGATGAAGAAAGTCAGACCAGACCTCCTTCCAGGGTTGAAGTGTTTATTAACCCCCAAAAAAATAAAAAATACACATCCTGGTCCCTGAAAACAAATTACACAGCACAGTGCTTTTGCTGTGTAATCTGCCCCCTCTAAACTGTAAAAAAAAAAAAAAAAAAAACTCCCATAACCTGCCACTTCATGTATGACCTCTCTATACTGACCACGATTACCAGGGCTACCCAGCTCTGCCCACCGTGGTCAGAGTGCGTGCCTCCGTCATATGCTGTCCTGCTCTACTCTCTCCCCCTCCTTCCTGCCTGTCAGCTCCCTCTCTGTGTCTGTCTCCGCTCCATCCACAGACACACAGAGGCACACCCCCAGCTCTGCAGCTCTCATTGGCCCACTAATGACTCACCTCCCCCCCCTCCCTTCCTGGCAAACTCTCACAAGAGTGAGAGAGAGCTGTGCATGATATAAGCCTAGGCTAATGACCAGACAAGAAACAGGAAGTGGGCTGTATAAGGTATTTACTGGCAGCAAAAAAATAATTTTACTGTCCAAAGTTAAAACAAGGGCAGAAGATTTAATAGATGGAAAGTTGAAAAAATGACTGAAGTTCCGCTTTAATTACCCAAGTACAGCTGATCATTTGTCCGCCAACCCAGTGCGTGCCAGCCGTTTTTTCAAATCACTTTAAACCCTGACAAACTGATCAGCAAGATGAGGAATTAGTAAGAACAAGAAAAAGGACGACACTAAAAACATTGCATTTTAAAAATGATGAACATTATGTGGTTAATGCTTTTTTCATTTACATTTTTTCTCCTCATGTACATGGAGCTGTGCAGCAAAAAGACAGTAACCAGGGGTAAGACAAACTAGAAGGCTGATGTCAGATAGCGAACCTGTGGCTGGTGACTTATCTTTAGTGGCGGAACCATCCAAAAGGTTGCTGGCACAGACAATGCTGGACCTCAATTGGTAGCAATAGGAGCGACATCTTGTTACCTTGGCTACAAAGCATGTGATTCCATAGGGGCAATCAAGGAGCCTCTTAGCGCTCCTGCCAGTGCCACAGTCACCCATCTCAATGAACATACTCGCCAGAACACTATGGATTTTCAATTGCAGTACAAAGCTTTTATTGCTGAGGTCACATTACAAAAGAACAAGTGCAATTTCTCGAAGCCACACAGGGCCCCTTCATCAGACATGTCACCCATCTGACATCATCCTAATGCCCTGTACACATGACCGGTTTTCCCATCGGAATAAACTCTGAAGGTTTTTCCAATGGAATTCTGCTGAAACTGTCTTGTGTACACAGGATCACACCAAAGTCCGATCGTCAAGAACGCGGTGATGTACAGCGCGTACGATGGGACTAGAAAAGGGAAGTTCAACAGCCAGTAGCCAATAGCTTCTGTCTCGTACTTGCTTCAGAGCATGCATCGTTTTTGGTCCGTCGGAACAGCATACAGACGAGCGGTTTTCCCGATAAGAATTGGTTCCTTCGGAAATATCTAGAACATGTTCTATTTCTAGAATTTGCGAAAGAAAAAAAAAAGTCTGATGAGGCATACACACTAACGGAATATACGATGAAAAGCTTCCGTCTTACTTTTTCTGATGGACATTCCGCTCGTGTGTACTAAGCATAAGGGTCAGGGATGCTTGATCAGTGGTGTTCTGGAAATTGTATAGATAGGCAGCTCCTATCCTCATATTGATTAGTGGTTCCAAATTAATAATCACTACTGCCATAAGGAACAGACACAAAATAACTGTTCTGTTTTATTTGATGTGATTGAAGGTTTTTATATACATGATTACGTAGGTATACAATAATATTACAATTGTACTTATATGGTAACAAAGGACGTAACATAGGCAGGCTAATTCTAATCAGGACTCGGAAAAATGCAAACATGTAATGAAAACATTATTCCTGCCGTGTGTAATACAATTTCCTTAACCAGCTATCCCCTATCCTCATATTGATTAGTGATTCCAAATTATAACTACTGCAGTAGGTTACAGTTATTTTGGAAGAGGCAGAGTGCATCTCTTTTGTGTCTGTTCCCTACTGCAGTAGTTATTAATTTAAAACCAATCTGAGGATAGGAGTTGCTTATCTATAAAATTTCCAGAACAAGTGCAACATAAAATTCAAATGTTAATGAAAGGTAATCACCCCCCCCCCCCCCCCCCCCATAGTGTTCTAATTTCTCCCAGCCATACTCAAACAAAGATCGCCACATGGATTCATGATTGGGCATCTCACGTATATCATAACTGTACCAACCAACGCAAGCACAAAAGAGGTATATATATATATATATATATATATACACACACACACACACAAGCCATGCAAGACAAACTGTGCTTGTCTATTTCACTGCAAAGATAAATTGCTACCAAAAGACCTTCACCCACAGATCAAAGAGCAAGACGAACTAAAAAAAGCAAACAAAATTAAAAAATGACAACGTATGCCCAAAAAAAAATAAAAAACACACAAAGATATTTCCACCCATGCATGAGCATTATCCATCCAGAAGCAGTTCACCTTATTAGAAAAATGGTAAAAATTTTAATAAAAAAAATGGGTTTACAGACACAAAACGGTGGCTGTCAAATATAGATTTAGAATTACTACCAATAACGTGAATAAAGTTTATCTACCCAGTGTAAGATCTGGTAATGGACATACGGGGGTTAACACTAGAGTACACTACACCGTCTTTCTTCACTTAATTCTGCATATACCATGTAGCTGACCCTCCACAAAGGCAGTAAACAGCACATGTATCATTAGTTTTGTTACCTAATGAACAGGATTTATGCACCAGAGGAAGCCCGGCCATCAATACAAAGCAAGTAGAGATATCAGCTGCCAATACTGTAATGTCCTTTCTACAAACACCAAATAATAAACGCCATACCCGTGTACACTTATGAAACAACCCCTCGCACTACAGCCTTGCTGCTTATATGGGGTTTTTGGAGCAGGCAGAAATAAGTAGATACAGACTGTTCAACTGACATTAAATATCTTTTTATTTTTTCAAACAATAATCCATACACATCCATTACTTAATGGTACTATAATAGTTATTTTCAAGACATTGTTTCGTACCGCGTGGAACATCCTCCATGATCTCCCCCCTTCACTTTGTTTGAAATGAGTTAGTTGTGGTCGTGGGCACTACTCTATGCACATTACAAATCCCATAGTCCATCTCAAGAGATGAGAGAATGTGCCCAACCTCTCAGAGTTGGATCACAGAAAGAAAAAAATAAAAAAATAAAAATAAAATTGAGCTTTGAAGGAGACCGAGAGCTAAAGAAGGCAGAAGGGACCTTTTCTGTGTCAAGAACACATACTTTAAAGGGATTTTTTTTTTGGCCTTCTGTGGTCCCAACTGAACCACTTTAATACACTGTCTCATGTGCTCTGCACATGCTCAGTCGCTCTCTATGTTTTGGCACTGTGCTGCAAATTTAGAGGCTGACCTGCAGACAAGATCTACTGCTGCTCAGGGGCTCTGAGCTTCAGCAAAATGGCAGCCTCCAGCAAGAAGAAACAGGAACAATGCTGGAGGCAATATACGGCACACACTAATCTTGGTAGTATAATGAATGTTAAATGTATGTTCCTTGCTAAAGAACTTTATTTCTTATCAAGTTGTTATGGGTAAAGTTCCACTTTAAATATGAAAGCTATCAAGTAGCAGCCCTTCAACTTCCTTAGTATAGTCTTGATTCTTATTGTAATGGTGGGTTAGACGACATGCCTGTTCAGATCAGAGCTGTAGTCAAACCCACCAAATACAGGGTTCCCAATTTGTAAATCCACATGGTCTCCTACATCAAAAATGATCTCGTCCAGTCCACATTTTTTGATGGTCTTTTCTCCAACAAACCTTTGGGGTTGGAGTTGTGAATCTCTTGAAGTGCTGTACAATAGGCCTTGTAGATTTAAATATCACTATGTCACAACCGCTATCCTTATGCACATGGAAGCTTATTTTTTATGTAATTTTTACTGTTTTCCAAGAAATTACAAAATATAATCAAACAGAAATTAAATTAAGAATATAATAAGATTACAAAGGAGAAGCTATTATGAGCATTCTGGTGGTACAAGTACCAATATAAGTTCCTTTTAATGTTTCAAAAGGTTTGGGTACCAAAATAGCATCTGGTTTTGGAGGTATTACTATGCTTGGTCTCGAAGCATAGAATAGTGTACTAGGGTAATGCGCTATAGTACTAAGATTGCTTCAAAAAAGGCATTAATAGCAGGATGCTCATAAGAGCCACATGAAGAACAACATCAAAGAGGTGAAAAGAACAATCAAAATCAAATAAATCTAATCAAACTAACAGCGTTGTCAATTGTTCAACTGTTGCCTTGTCCTATCTATGGAGAGGCTATTCTGATATGAAAAATATTGCTTTGTTTAATGAAATGATAAAGTCGGTTTGATTTGCATGCCTTGTATATACTGTACACACACACACACACAACCTTTATTTTCTACTTGTTTCTAGTCTCCTAACCATATCGCCTTTGTTGGATAAACTTAGTCTACATGTAAATGTGGACATAATAAAAAGTAAATAACCTTGAAACCATTATGACAACATGTACTAGCCACAAACTTATCAGAATACCAATTTCTATAATAATCATCGTCCTTTGACATTAGATGTAGGGTTTGTTCAACTTTAGTTGAAAACATAAAATATATAAAGTCTGGAGAAAGTCCAGTGGATAGATTCTAGCATGTGAAATATATTGAGGAATATGAGATAAACACGTAATCGCAGATGAGCTTGTGACGCTAGGGGTGGAAATGCTATCTGGAGGATTAGAAGTTGGGCAAGAAGTAGGAGACCCACTTCCAGCACAATGTCCTGACTCAGTAAAAGACAATCACCGCGGACATACGGCTAAAGATAGCCGGGGTGTGAGCTCCGCGTCTTTTATAGTTACACTACTGGGCGGCCTGCCAGACAATCAGCACACAATTATACTGAGACAGAGTGAAAGGTGGCCTGGAAAAAACGACTCACTTCTTCCTGCAGAACAAAACCGTGCCAACTGTACTAAATATACAGGACGTCTCTAAATATTATAGTCTGGTGGAAAGTAACCTCCCAGTCCTAGAAACCGACCTAGATTAGAGTGCATCTGAACCCAAGAACAAAGATTGATAGGTTGTATTACAGTTTACAGGGCTTTCAATGTGGTAACTGCATTCGTTTTCTTTTTATTATAATCTGCACTGGTCCAAATCATTTGGTAGAGGGGGGGTTATGGTGTGGGGTTGTATTTTCAGGGGTTGGGGTTGGCCCCTTAGTTCCAGTGAAGGAAACATCAGCATACCAAGACATTTTGGACAATTTCATGGTCCCAACTTTGTGGGAACAGTTTGGGGATGGCCCCTTCCTGCTCCAACATGACTGCCCACCAGTACACAAAACAAGGTCCATAAAGACATGGATGAGTGAGTTTGGGGGTGAAAGAACTTGACTGGCCTGAACAGAGTCCTGACCTCAACCCGATAAAACAGACTGAATTAGAGCGGAGATCGCGAGCCAGGCCTTCTCATCCAACATCAGTGCTTGACCTCACAAATGCGCTTCTGGAAGAATGATCAAAAACATTCCCATAGACACACTCCTAAACCTTGTAGACAGCCTTCCCAGAAGAGTTGAAGCTGTTATAACTGCAAATGAATGACAAACTCAATATTGAAGCCTACGGACAAAGTTCATGCATGCGTATAAAGCCAGGTGTCACAATACTTTTGGTAATATAGTGTATCTTATGGTTAATAGAAGTATATAGGCAGGAATATAATAAAACAAAGGCTTATTATGGAGCAGCCATAGCTTGCGAATCCAGGGGGACAAAATTTTCTTAGGACAGCCTCTTGCTTCATAGGATACATAGGGAGAGCCTTATTAGCCATTGCACTATTTCTACTGAGCAAGTCTGACAATTATAGCCTTTGCACTGGATTCTGAAACTGGGGAAAAAAATAATTATGTATATATATATATATATATATATATATATATATATATATATTTATTTATATTTCAGGGATGGCTGGAAAGGCCTGGGGTTTGAAGACAGTCAGCACGTTTCAAGCAGCAGTTGCACCTTCCTCAGGAAGTAGAACCTTAGGGCTCGTTCACACCGGTGGGCACACACTGTGCTCCAATTTATAGCATGCCCGCTGAAGTGTCAAAATTAAAATTTCATTCAACTCTATGTAGACATGCTGCATTTTTACAAGACGACCAAAACACGGCATATGCATGGCATAAACAATTGTTTTCTATGTGCCCTTGTGTTATCAATGCAGCTCAACACACCTGGTGTGAACGAGCCCTGAGGCTACAAGGCGACGTGGTCCTTTGCATGAAAGACCCTGCTAGAGCCAAGGACTGGCTACATGGGGGAACATTCCAGGTACATAATGGCCACCAGGCAGACCCTTCCTGGGCTGCAGTTTTTCTAAAATGACTTTGGAAAATTGCTGTTCATTGGATATTTAATTATAATGTGTCGGAGTCTTCATAGCGAAGGTCATTAAAAGCGGAGAACACCTGCAATAGCAGTTAGAACGTTTTACCAACGGCAAGCAAAGATCTACTTTCAGTGCTAATAAGCAGCAGTTCTATTTTCACTACGAAGGACCAGCATGTAAAACCAAGCCATATAAAATAAACAAAACATTAGTCACCCAGACCATTTAAAAGTAGTACAAGCTTAGGTCCAAGTGAAAGAAACCCATCATACACCAATGGGCCGATATCAGAAAGTGGGTCAGAGACCAATACACCAGCCAGACAGTTTTCATTTTCTGACTTGCTTAACCTGTTCCCGGCCGCCTGCCATACAAATACTGCGGCAAGGCGGCTCTATTGCGCAAAATCAGGTACCTGTACATGATTTGGTCAATAGCCACTGGGTTGGGGGCACGAACGCACGCCGATTGGACACAGGGGGAGCCAATCAATGGGCCTGGCAGACGCGCTGTCCGCCAGCCACCCACGATCGCTCCCCACAGAGACAGAACGGTGGTCTGCCGATGTAAACAAGCAGACCGCCGTGCTCTCAGGCATGGACGCTGATCTAGTGTTTCTGCTTATCAGGAACATGGATCAGTGTCCATGCAGGACCTTGGTCCCGATTGTAGTTTATAATCCATTATTGTTTTATAATACCTTATATAAATATTTAATCACTACCCCCTTTATAGCATTTGGCGTCCATAATCATAGCTGACAATTTATATTATAATTGTAATTTAATTTCTATTTTGTATATATTTTTTTTTTTAATATGAATATTCTAACACAATACATTATTTATTAGATAATCTCTCATTATATATTATAATTTATCGTTATTTTACTGGCTCTTATTTACACAAGAAATGTTATTGTATGCTTTGACTTTATTTTTTTACAATATTGACTTATTGTAATTTATTATAATCTATAAAATAAAATCATTCAACAAGAAAAACAAAACAAAGCAATCAATATAAGCTTATTGGGATTTTTTTACCAAAAATATTTAGCAGAATACAAATTGGGCTAAATTTATGAAAAAAATTCGATTTTTTAAATTTTTTTATTAAACATGTTTTATAGCAGAACCTAAAAAATATTTTTTTTTGTTTTTTTTTTTTTTTTAATTGTCAGTCTTTTTTATTTTTTGTGCTATAAACAAAAAAAAAAGTGGAGGTGATCAAATACCACCAAAAGAAATCTCTATTTGTGGGGGGGGGATCAATTTTATTTGGGTACAGCGTTGCACAACCATGCAAGTAGTTAAAGTAACGCAGTGCCGTATCGCAAAAAATGGCCTGGTCATGAACAGGGTAAAACCTTCAATGCATATCCCTCCATAGTGTGTACTTGTCTCAGTTACCCACCTCCAGTCCAGGCCTTTTCTGGCACTTTTTCACTTGTAACAATCAGTATTTTTTGATGGGAAAATGACTTAGAACCCCCAAACATTATTATTTTAAAACAGAGGCCCTAGAGCAGTGATGGCGAATCTCCGCACTCCAGATGTTTTGGAACTACATTTCCCATGATGCTCATCTATACTGCAGAGTGCATGAGCATCATGGGAAATGTAGTTTCAAAACATCTGGAGTTCCAAGGTTTGCCATCACCGTCCTAGAGAATAAATTGGTGGGTTCTGCAATTTTTTTATGCCACTCTGTATTTGCCCAGCGTTTTTTTTCAACTGCAATTGTTGGGGGGGGGGGGGGGGGGGGATATACACTTCTTGGAATTTCAATACAAAAAAAAAAAAAAAAAACACAACACACACACACACTACATAAACCATTTTTCTTTTTTGTAAAATACAGTGTTACTCCATGTTAGAGCTGCACAATTAATCGTACAGAATCGTTATTGCAATCTTGACTAAAGCGTTTCACAATTCTTTCTATGCAAAGAATTTTCTCCACATGACAGGAGAGCCCGAGCAAGCCATTGAGGGCAGTGGGGGGGAGGGGCACCGATTGCTATAACAAGACCGGGGTGATGCCTGATGATACTAACGCCTCGTACACACAATGAGATTATTGGACAAATGATTGTCCTTTACAAGAGAGTTTACTAAAGTTATGCAAATTCTCATAGACAGAATAAAAATAAAAAATAAAAAGCGGAAGCAAAGCCATGTGTTGTGTATTTGTATTGGACGACAGCTGTAGTGATTACATGAAAATCGTACGATCTGGTATTGTAGAAAGAGAATTTTCATGCTTGTCCCATCGAATAATATCAGATGAACTTTTGTGATCGGCTATCGAAAGCTGTGTACCAACAATCAGATTATCGCACGATCGCTTCAAAAGCGGTATTTTTCGCATGATTTTCTGATAGTGTGTTCAGCCCATTAGTGTCCTCTCCATCTGTTGCTTCCTTCCTCTGCCGTCAGCATTAATCACTTTTGACAAGTTTTCCTGACATCAAGAGAAAAATGGTGACAGGTGAGGGATCATCTCCAGCTGATTGACAGCCTCAGCTCTGTTCCTGCGAGCTGTGTGAAATGGGGGGTGTCCCATCCCCTCCAATCAGCTCTCTGAGCTCTCCTCACTGAGATCTGCAGTGTGTAACTTCAGCTCTCCACCCCCTTTTTTCTGACAGCTCATACAAGTTTTATAAATTCTGGATTTTGAAGGCTGTAGAAGAGAAGACTTCAGAAAAAAAAAAAAAAGGTGCAACTTATGTAGGAGGATTGTCTTATCTCTGGCCAGTCACCTCACTGGGTATATGGAAGGGTTTACAACCACCAAGACGAAAAACTGCAGGTCACTAACCTTTCAGATAGAGGAAAAAAAAAAAGAGAAAAATATAAAAGCACAACGTTCTAAAGTGCAGAAAGTCATGACATGCTGTAATGCCGCGTACACACGTCAGGACTTTCCGAACGAACAGACTTGGCCACACACAATCACACTAAAGTCTGACAGATTTGAACGTGATGACACACGACCGGACTAGAACAAGGAAGTATATAGCCGGTAGCCAATAGCTGCCCTAGCACCGGTTTTCCTCCGTCGGACTAGCATAGAGACGAATGAATTTTTCGACCGGACTCGAGTCAATTGGAAAGATTGAAAAACATGTTTTATTTTTAGGTCCATTGGACTTTTGGGGGGGGAAAAAAAAAATGTCCGCAGGAGCCCATACACGATCGTAATATCCAACGGATTCATTCAGTACATTAAAAAGTCTTGTCGTGTGTATGCGGTATTACTGATAGAATCTCCACTTCTGGTTGCTATAGATTACTTGGCCATACACAACGGCGTTTGCCTTGACACCACCATCACTATGAAAGAAAAAACGTACATGATCTCTTTATACGACTTGTGATAAACGTGGTTCTGCAGATAAAGAAAAGTCCGACTCTACCAAAGCTAAATAGCTTGACTAACACTAAGAACACAAGACACAGAAGAGAGAAAAATAACACTGGAAAATCAAGAAAGTCCAACGCAGCCTGTCACAACACATCAATGCCTAGAAATGAAGAACCTTACTTCAAAGATCAATTTTATATTGAGTTTACCTTGTGGGGCTTTGGAAGCTCCAACAGCTGCAAGCCACATAATTCCCATAAATCTGATCCATGGCAAATCTCCCCCCTAACAGGCATTTTATTAACCCTTCAAGTCACGGCTTGCTGGATAATTCAGTAATTGATGGATTGTAGTGCTGAAAGCACATTGGACAAATGCACACTGCTCTTAAATGGCCGTGGAATGCTTTGTACTTGTGTGTGTCTTACCATGCAAAGAGCTAATCCACGGAACGCCAGCCCCTCTCCATACCCCACAGCAACCAGAAACAGACTTGGCTGTGTCCTTCCTATAGCAAAGGGAATTCTGAAAGGTTACTATGGGATTCTGTACTTCAGAATAAAAGGAAAAAAAAAAAAAAAAAATTGAGAATAAAAAAAATAAATTACTAAATAAGACTGTATATTAGTGGCCCCTTCACACTGATCCGCTGCACTATGGACGCAGAAATGTACCCGCAGTTTTCGTACGAGCAATGGCCCATACACATAATCCGAAAATCGAACAGATCATCCATTTTTTTGTATTCTAATCACATATCCAAAATGGAGAAGTTACTAAAGCGGTGAAAATTCTCATTAGACAGAATAAAAAATAAATAAATAATCAAAGTGATGTCATGTGTTGTAGTTTATTTCTATTGTATTTTTGGTTGACAACTGTACTGATTAACCACTTAAGGGCCGGGCCTATTTTTTAAACTTGTTATTTACAAGTTAAAAACATTTTTTTTTTTTTGCTAGAAAATCACTTAGAACCCCAAAGCAATATTTTTTTTCTAACATCCTAGAGAATAAAATGGCGGTCATTGCAACACTTTTTGTCACACCATATTCGTGCAGCAGTCTTACAAGCACACTTTTTTGGGGGAAAAATACACTTTTTTGATTTAAAAAAATAAGACAATAGTAAAGTTAGACCATTTTTTTTTTATATATATATATATTGTGAAAGATAAAGTAAATTGATACCCAACATGTTACGCTTTAAAAATTGCACCCGCTCGTGGGATGGCGACAAACTTTTACCTTTAAAAATCTCCATAGGCAATGGTTAAAAAAAAAAAATTCTACAGGATATATGTTTTGAGTTGTGGAGGAGGTCTAGGGCTAGAATTATTGCTCTCGCTCTAACGATCGCGGTGATAACTCACATGTGTTGTTTGAACACCGTTTTCATATGCGGGTGGTATGCGTATGCATTTGCTTCTGTGGGGCTGGGCACATAAAAAAAAAATGTTTCTTATTTATTTTTACACTGTTCTTAAAAAAAAAAATAAAAAAAAAAAGTCACTTTTGTTCACTTGTAATAAAAAAAAAAAAAAAAAGCATAACAGGACCTCTTAAATATGAGATCTGGGGTCAAAAAGACCTCAGATCTCATATTTACACAAAATGTAGACGTCACTTCCACCCTGCAATGGTATGGAGCGAGCCGTGTGGGGACCATCTTCCCCTCACTCAGCCCCACACCACAGAGGGGACAGGATCCGATCAC
Organism: Lithobates pipiens; assembly: GCF_037356315.1. Lineage (NCBI taxonomy): Eukaryota > Metazoa > Chordata > Amphibia > Anura > Ranidae > Lithobates > Lithobates pipiens. The sequence continues at coordinate 196,356,842 of NW_027507790.1, forward strand.
CTCTGCCAGTGCCCCTGGTAAGCGGCCGAGGACACCGGAAAGGAGGGTGTACTCTCTCCCGTCACCGATAAAAGTGATCTTTCAGTGAATCTGCTGCAGAGACCACTTTTATATCAAAGTGGACTGCCCGCTGAAGAAGAGGATACTGGAGATATGGCAGCTAGCTGCTACGATGACAACGATATTCCGATTCAAAGTGCCGCTGTATAATGACGGCGAGCGGTCCATAAGTGGTTAAACAAAAATCACACAAGAAATATTTTCGCGTTTGTCCGATTGGATAATAAATCGGATGAACTGTCGTGATTGGCTCTCGAAAGCTCTGTACTAACAATCTGATTATTGAAAGATTGGTTCCAAAGCAGTATTTTCATCTGACTTTCGGATCATGTGTACGGGTCATTAGGTGCGATTTCCGGCACCTGAAGATGTGTCTATCAACACTGTTTACCATGGCGAGGGGGTTTTGGTCAACTGATTGATTTATTTACTAATTACAGGTAAATTATTATAGCACCATTGATTTCTCTTGTTCAGCGCACGGGGTTAGGCTGGGTTCACACCTAAGCGAATTGGATGCAGGGAAACTCACATCCAATTCACGTAGTGAACCCAGCCTTGTTTTTTTTTTTGTTTTGTTTGTTTGAGATTCAGCATCTAGGAGCAAAAAAAAATGTTTTGGTCGTTTCTTGGAGCGTTTTTCCAGCATAAACGCTACTGATAGCATTTTTAAGCTTTTTTTTTTTTTTTTTAAGTAACTGCAAAAATGCTAATGCTCCTAGAACGCTACTACAAAGAGTAGTACCAGTGTTTGTTATTCAGCGCTTGGGTATTACATTGTATTTTGACCAGTAAAAATGTATTAAAATAAAAGCCTATTTCTTTCAAAAAATTGTGCTTGAAAAACTGCTGTGCCGATGCCATGTGACATAAAAAATTGCAACACCCACCATTCTATTCTTGAAGGCCTCTGCTTAAAAAAAAAAAAAAAAAAATTATAATCATATATATCTATATAGATATATATAGATGTTTGCTTTTTTGCAAAGAATATTAGATCTTTTGCAAAGATATCAGGCCCCATTCAATCCTAACGCTGGTGATCTTGATCCTGTTTCTAGGACGGATGTTTCTCCAGGGCCTGGCGATTCCTCACCTAATCTGCCATTATTTAAAATATCAAAAAAGGGAACACGTCCAATCTTCATCAATCAGTTTCATCCCACATACTTGGAGTGAAAGCCTCCAATTGTTTTACGACTAATACATAGATAGCAGTTTGGCAATCATACCTTGACTACAGCCCCTGCCTCTTCTTTGATGTTCCTAACCTACTACATGTGGATGATTAATATAAATATCATTTTATAAAAAGCCAAAGTCACGGTGAGAGAAAGTCGTTCTATGAAAGGGATGAATTGTAGTCAAGACAACAAGCAGCCTTTATTTCCAAAAAGGTATTCACCCGATATTACCATGAAACAAATCCACCCTCCAGCTTGCTGCCTGTGTGAACCGGAGCAGGTGTGCAATGACTTCTGGGAACATTTGTTTGTCACTCTATACTACATCTGTTAAAGTAATAAGCAACAAAGATCCGTGCATTCCACTTATAATACTGGCCAAGCTGGCCTGGAATGAATTGCCTTAACATACAGAAGAGGCCACCTGCATGCCAACAGTGCGAATGTGTTACAGAGGCTCAGCCTCACCATCACAGGGAAACCAGCAACCCGACTGCGACAGCAGCTGACACTTCATTGGAGTGCGGAGCGCACACACCATATATACTACACTGCAACATCAAACACACCACCAGTAATGCCGCCCATACACAGCTATCCTCAGACATATGCTTACCTTAAGCCCTGGTCGCACTGGTGCGACTTGTCATGCGATTTGACAGTTCCAAATGACAAGACAAGTGGAACCACTCAAATCACCACAACTCATGTCGCAGCAATTATGAAAAAGGTCCCTGCAACACTTTTTACTGATTTTGTTGCGACTTGCATAGACTTCTGCTAAACAAAGCCGCAATGAAATCGGCAGTGCGAATTGCACGGATGTGGCGGCTTTGAAGTAGTGTGACTTCAAAGCAGCACAGATGTGAACCAGGGCGTAAGACTCCATTCACACTTATGCAACTTTGGACATTAAAGTCGCATGACAAGTCATTCCCCGTGTTTTCCAATGATCATCATTCATATATGTGTGATTTAAAGTTGCAGCAACTTCCAAGTAGTTCATGCACTACTTTGGTCTGACTTTCATGCAACTTGAGGGCCATAGACTTCAATGTGAACCCTCAAAAGTTGCATGAAAGTTGTACCTGAATGTTATACAATGCAACCTGTGTGCAACAACTGTCCATTATCACTGATCAAAGCCACAGTCATATTCAAGTTGCACCCATCCAAAGTTGTGTCAAAGTTGTCGCAAACTTTGGAGTTATGTGAATGGAGCCCAAGTCTCGGTTCGAACTGGTGCGATGCGAGAAACAATGCGATTCATGGTCGGCTCCCGCATCACACACTGGTTCCCACTGACATCTGCGAACCGTCAAACGGTGCAGAAATCAGATCACATCGGTGTAATCCGATTCCGGTGCGGACTAAAAAAGGGTCCTGCACCATTTTTGTGTGAATGTGATGCAAATTTGCATCACAGACATCGCATGTGATCTGCAGAGCAATGCCGTGCGAATCACATGCGATGTCTGTCATTGAAACAAGTGTGAACTCCAAGCAATCAAATGGATCAGGGAAATCTGACAAGCCTTCATTGTTTTTGATAGAACGGTTGGCGATTGGTTGGCATTGGTGTTCTGTTGAGCAGGGTACTGCCACACTAAAATTTGGTTGGTCCCTGCTGAACTGGCTATATTATATTATGTGTGTCCGCCATATTTTAGAAGCAAAATCCTGTTGAAAGTAAAAGAAAATCACACATTTTTCGGGTGTCCTCAGAAAAATAATAGAGGGGAAATCTTCCAAGGGGGGCACTAGTTCTGGTGACCTGGGAGTCCCCAAGGGATTCCCTTCATTTGCAAGAATTTTCTACTCACTTCCTGTCCCATAGACAAACAGGAAGTGAGAGGAATCTCCCCAATGGGTCACAGATGGCAAAAAATTATCTGACAGGGGTCATAACCCTCCATTACTCTAACATCAAAAAATAAAAATGCCTAAAGTTCTACTTTTAACTTTGGAACAAGCAGCATTCATAAACAGTTCAAACATAAGAGAAAAATAAAAAGGGATTACACACCGTACTACAGACATACGTGCATAAAGAAACAAAACTGTGAAAACAAAATGTTGAATCTTGCTGAGCAAGTAACACTGAACATTGCTCAATGAAGCCTGCAAACCCAAAGCAAGCCCAGGCAAGCATATGGTCTATTAGATCACCAAGACAAAGAAAACCCTCACATGCACTGTCTGCCGTATACAAGTCTCCCCGGTTTATCCCTTTAAAATGCACCAATGTACTGCACACCTAGTGATCCTGACATAACTCCGGGGAGCTCCTAACTTCCTGTTGGTTGACAACACTGCTTCTGCTGCACTGAATTCCCAAGCAGAGGGAACACTCAACCCCTACAGAGGAACTTTAGGGCAAAATTAAAAATGGGCAAACAGGCAGGAATTTTAATGCAATGCTATAGTAAAGTTGCTTACTTGCCTGTCCACCCTTGTACAGTGTTCCATGCGCTTGCAACTCACTGTACAAATTCAGCAATGTCAAATCTGGCTAAACTCCTGCACATGCATGGAAGGGGCGTCATCCCTGCCCAGCCAATAAAAGTGGCCAGCAATCAAGACTTGGAAGCCAGCCGCCCAAGGATGTCAGCAGGTGGGCAGGGAGCTCGGAGACACTGCATTGCCATGGCCGAGGAGTATAGTTCTGCTTAATGGACTACAAAACTCAACCTATCCCTGGCCCTTTCCACATGCATACATTGATTTCCAAGCTCACAGGAGCCCCAGCAACATACGAGGAGACATTTATCAATTGTGTTGCACAGCAAAGAGATGGTAGATCTATTACAGACTTGCAAGAAAGTTGCAGCTCATTTTGTACCTGGTGTGTAGGGGAAAGGCTCTTGGGAGATGTAGTTTTGGGGGGGGGGGGGGGGCTGTCATTAAATATGAACTGAGCTCCCAGAAGCCTGAGCCTACCCCTCCCGCTACCTCCACAGCCAAGCGCTAAATTGAGCACTGGAGGGGAAAGCAGAGACCTGACAGTCCTGGCTCCCTGCTCTGCAGAGATTGCAGAGGACAGATGTAGCATCAGATCTATGCTGCATCCACCTAGGTGAGTAGAATTGTTTTTTTACAATCCCAAACTTCTCTTTTAAAAGCAGCAGTGACCGGCCTTTATCATAGGCAGCAATCAGCAGTTGTTTTTTTTCTACTGAATTACTAGAAAGATCTGGAAGAAATATAGTTTAGACACCAAAATAAGAATACAAATGGGAGAAATTGACTGAACCTGGAGCGCACAAAATCTCTGCATGGAAACAAATCAGCTTCCATGGCTTTTTTTTTTTAGTAAATGCCTGTTTAGCTCAGACATCAGCTTAAGACCCCTTTCACACTGGGGTGCTTTTGCTGAAAGAGCAGCTCCTCACACTCGAGTGAGAAAGCCGGGGCTGTCTCACTGGGGCGGTGTGCTGGCAGGACAGTAAAAAAAAGTCCTGCTAGCAGCATCTTTGGAGTGGTGTGTATACCGCTCCTGCCCATTGAAATAAATGGGGCAGTGTGGCTATACCGCCAGCAAAGTACCGCTGCACCAGCGCTTTGCAGTAGTTTTAACCCTCTCAGCCACTAGCATGGGGGTAAAATCGCCTCACTAGTGGTCGAATACCGCCGCTAAAAATAGCACTGTTTTACCACCGGCGCCTGCACCGCCCCAGTGTGAAAGGGGCCTAAAGGTCACCAGGAGTCAGCATGGACTATAGAATGTGCCATCTTTACGGCTCCAAAATGTCTGATGATGGGCTCCTCCATGGTCTCGAAACATTGCTGTTTTTTGATGTGATGTGATGCGATTATCCTTTTTGGAGATCCTCGGAGTGCTGGTGACATATCCTTTGCTCAGTGTTTCTGGTCTCCAACCACTGGTCACTGCATCACCCACTTAATGGACGGCCTTTTTCCAGGAATGTGTGCATTGAGAATCACACCCATGTGGTCTGATTCCTGTCCGAACTGTCAGTTCACACTGCGATATGCGAACCGATCTGGGGATGTCATTAACTTTGTATTGACACTCCTAGGGGTATGCACATGGCAGTGTGAACTGCTTGTGAGTCAGGTGCGATTCGGGAACCTGTGCTGGGTTCTCACATCACACCATTGTGAACCAAGCCTTAAAGCTGAACCTGGTGCCAGATCATTTTTGTGTGTGTAGATGTGTTATTTACCTCTGCAGTGTAGCTTTTGTTTTCCTTTCCCTGCCAATTGTCTATAGCTCACCAGTGTTACTTCTGCCAATTCCATCACTGATGTCCGTTCCTATGCTTTGTGTCTCCTGTTCCATTCACCAAGCAAAAGCTGAGGGGACACATTTTTATTCCATTGAGCCCCTGTTCACACCGGAGTGACTTGTCATGCCATTTGATAAGTCAAATCGCACCCAATTGTTGGCAGTGTTCACAATGATTTGGCAATGACAACTTTGCGGTGCCACATTGATTTGGAAAAGCACTACTTTTGCCGATTTCAGATAAGACTGATGTAGACATCCGTGCATGAAGGCGCACAAGTGTCTTCCAAGTAGCTGTGACATGCAGCTTTGAAATTGTACGATTTTTTTTTTGTGGTTTCAGATGAAGTTGCATGATGTCAAAGCCACATTCAATGTGAACAGGGGGGGGGGGGGGGGGGGGGGGCACCACAAAAGGTAAATAAAATCTACACCCGTGAAATATCTATAGTGGAATGGAGTAGCAACCATTTCTTATGCCTGTATATCTGCTAGGAAGTGTGCACTGTCTGTAACCTGCTTTTATAGGGAATTTAAACTGCTATTCGTGTAATGTCTTCACTTCCACCAGGCCTAAATCTCCAGATTGCATCCCCCCTCCATCAACAAACCCTCACTTGTTAATTGTTGAGATTGTATGGGTTTCACCCTCTGAACGCTCTCCCCCCTCCGCTAGCCACGCTTGTTAAGATGTATACCTAACCTGGCTCATGAACCTCTAGTGCTCATGACATAATGGAGCCTGAATGAATTCCCACTTGCCCATAGACTTGGCTGAACATCTGTTCTCTGTACCTGGGTCTCCTGACATAGCTTGTGTTTATCTGGGCTTGTCTTGTTTTGATTGTAATGTCGGCACTATAGGTTTGTTTTCTTTTCTCGGTGCGTTTTGAAAACTGAATAAAGAAACCCTGCCAGCAAGTCTTGTTTGATTGGTTTGTGTGCATGTGGTCCAGTAGACATCTTACAATGACACAGGCGAGGTGGCCATCTTATTGAGAATGGTCATGTCTGCTCCAGCACTCCAGTGATAGGAACAAGGTTTACATTTGGTATCTTCTTTGTTTTCCCAAGCTTCAGAGAAATCATAGGCCTCAAGCACACTAAACATTCCAATAACGTTATAAAAACAGAAATAGCGTTGCAGTGACTTTTCAGCGTTTTTGCAATAGCATTTTTTAGCATCCTTCAGCATTCGTGTTTTTTTTTTTTTTTTTTTTTTCAACGAGATTAAAAAAATGTTAAACGCTGGTGAGCTGCGTTTAATTGGCGTTAAGCCCCATATACACCATCAGATTTTCTGCTGATTTTTGTCTTCAGATTTACCAAAACCAGGTAATGCAAGGGCCTGCCTGATTGCATACACATTGAAACTCCTAAGGTTTGACCTCATATTATAGGGTTTTGGTAAATCTGAAGACAAAAATCAGCAGAAAATGTGATGTGTGTATGGGGCATTAGAGTGTTTTTACAGCTGAAAAACTCCTCTCAGAACCCACTACGTTTTGGGGATAGGCCTCATGCACACTGGACGTTTTTACAGCTGCCATCTTTGGCTTCAAGTGTTTTTTTTTCTACAGTCAATAAACTCTCCAGCATGGTATCCTATGTGTCCATGCACACATTGGGGTTGATTTACTAAAGGCAAATCAACTATGCACTAAAAGAACACTTGGAAGTGCAGCAGCTGTAGATCTGAGCAGAAGATCTGAAATGAGGGGAAGATCTGAAATGAGGGGAAGCTCTGCTGATTTTATCATCCAATCATGTGCAAGCTAAAATGCTGTGTTTTTTTATTTCCCTTGTATGTCTCCCTCAGATCTACAGTGTCTGCAATTCCAAGTGTAGTGCAAAGTGGATTTGCCTTTAGTAAATCAACCTCACTGGCTGTTATCAACTGTTTTTGGCTTGGGGTTTTTTAGCTGTAAAAAAAAAAAAAAAAAGAAACCAAAACTAGTAGGTTCTGAGAGGAGGTTTTCAGCTGTAAAAACACTCAAACGTCTAATGTTTATGATCCATTGGGGGGGGGTTAACGCTGAAAAACTCACTGCATAGCTACTGGCGTTTTTATAACGATTTTTAGAACGTCCATGAGGCCTTACACTTGAGTTTTCTGATGCATCAGTCAGGTATGTGCAAGATTGTAGAAAAACTTGCCGATGATCCATCTTCCAGTAAACAGCCAGCATACTGGTACATATGAGTCAAAGTGATTTGCAGTGAACACTGTACCCGCACTGATAGTATCTTTACAGGTAAGCACACTCACTCACACCCAAACTACTACATTGGGAAATGGCTCCTTATCACTCCAGCTGGAAAGGTTGAAGCTTACAAAAACTGCAAAGAAAACTTTGCCTTGTAGTCCATGGAACATCGGTCAAGATTATTTTGGATATGTTCCAGTTACACTGTATGTAACCTGCATTTTCCTTCCCCACTAGGGCATATAGAGCACAGCAACTCAACATGCTAAATGCAGAAGGTAAACTGGCAGGCAGCTGCCATCTTTACACCTAGTACACACAGGCCAATTCGATAAAAATTCTGACATTTGGCCATGTGTATGGCACCCGACTTCTGTCAGGGAAGAAAACCAGCAGCCAACCGACTCCCAATCAGTGCTCTCGGCCAATGGCTGAGGGCATTGACCAGTGTTCTGGCGGGGGGTGGGGGGGAGGGGGCTTTCCCCCTCAGAACACAACCGCTCAACAGGCAAGATCCCTGTACTAACATCAGATTGTTAGTACAGCAGATCCTCCTTAGCTGTAAGTTTTTTCATTCAACCCCCTGGGGTTTGCCACTGGGCTGGGTTTAAGAGTGAAGTCAGCAACCATAGCCCCAATATAGGGGAAGGCAGGCAAGAGGCTTCTGGGCATCTAGATATTCAAAACAATTCAAATTTAGAGAATAAAACAGTGGAGCTGTAATAAAATAACTGGTGTTTGGTTTAGATCACCCACACAGAAGGTTCCTCTTCATATACAGGACACAAAGGATTTATATGGAATAGTTCTACTGTAAGCAACCATAGATGAATTCCAGGGAATGCTTATGAAGACCTGAACTTGTAAAGTTGTGTTTGGTTTTAAAAGCAGACAGGATTACTAAAACATTGCCCTTTTGTAAATTTCTCCCCATTACAACTTAAAATTCCCAGCAGTTGTCATTGGTATGCTCAGCGAGCGGTCTTGTCCGAGGTTCTTTTAGGCCTCATGCACATTTGAGCTCCAACCATTGCATTTGGAGGTGTTTGAGCCTTTTTTTCCTCTCTGCCACTAAACACTCTTCAATGTTAGCCTGTGTGTCCATGCACACTATAGGTATTTACAGGCGTTTAGAGGCAGGGAAGAAGAAGAAAACAATCTAAAAGTCACATTTAGGAGAGGAGCTTTGGAGCATAAAAAACACTAAAGCACACAAACGTGGAGGCAAAAACATCACTTTTTACTGCATTTTTCTGTGTATGAGGAAGGACTTAAATTGCTCAGAACAGGAGGCCATGAGTGACAAGTATTACTATTTCCTTCCGAAATTCTTCCAAACCCAAAAAAACTTGAAGAACTTGCCCAAGGCGGTCAGCAAAGACAAACATCTCCATCTAACTATGCTAGATATTGTTTTCATTACAATAAGAACTTTGAAAGATGCATGTAAAAAGGCCCAGACTCCAATGACCTACCTACCACTCAAAAAGGTGTGGAGTCCTGGAGTCGTCATCCTGTAGAGCAGTTCTCTATTGCTGCTGTAAATCCAGTTATACCATGTCTGTCAAGTATCCTCAATTAGTGCCCCTGGTGTCCAACGTGACCCCCTTTGGTATGACTTAAACCCAGTACACATGGGCCTTATGCTGGGCAACATCAGCCAGTTCAATAAAAACCTTACGACATTCAGGGGGGGGGGGGGGGGGGGTGTCGCAGTCGGGCATGCTGGAAAACCAGCAACCAACCTCCTCAGTGCTCTCAGCCAATGGCAGAGTTCCGAACGAAAAAAAAAACTGGTAGTGTGTACCAAGCTTTGGGAGTCTTTGAATCTTTGGCGTCAGTGAGAACAGAAGCATTGATTGACAGCAATGGCAGAGGTCTCTTGCAGTCCCACATATCCCCAGTCAGTCTGTTCTGTAGGGTCTCACTTTTCCACCAACTCCTATAGCAGAACAGGTTGTGGCTCATTGGACGTCCACAGCGCCATCCCTCAAAAGCTGACCCACCATGATCTAAAGGTGTCCCCAAAAGATTGTATGCTGGGTAGCAGCGCCCACTAATTTCATATGTATTTATGAATATGTAAAATTTGTTAAATATATACAATTTTATTTCATAGAACAGCCTCCAGTTACTTGTAGGTGTATACGTTGTTGCACTGGTTGGGAACGGCTCTACCACACTAGTATTCTTCATACTAAAAAAAGACTGCTGACCCAAACAGCCCAGCACCCCTCTCCATACCGAGCTTTGTCACACCCCAAGTTTAAAACCAATACCCCCTTCATACAAGTGAAAACAAGCATTTTCTACCTCTGCCATGTCGTCGGAATGCAGGATATTGCTTGTTTTTATTTAGGTTTGTTCCCACCTAAGAATTTTTGCATGCAGCACTTAACCTTCTGTATGCACTTTCTATGGCTGTCCTGCTCAAATACTCATTATGATTGCAGACAAGCTCTGCCAATGCCCATGTTCCCAGGGAGGAGTACAATAGAGAGTCATCTGAGGTCATGTGAATGTGCCAACACACTAGTAATATGCACAACCCTGCAATGAAACACAAGGCATCCTTCCCAGTGCCTGTGAAGCCTTGTACACTAGTCGTTTTTTTCGTTCAACGTAGCAGAGTGAACGAGAAAAAAAAAAACCAACAGCTCAGGAGGAGCTGCTGTACTAACAATCCGACCTTAGTACAGCTGTTCTATTGTGTTCCGACAGGGGGGTGGCTTCGGTCAGACCAACGGTTTCTATTGAACGGGCCAATGCTGTTTGGCATTACGCCAGTGGCAGGAATTTTCAGGTAACACTGGACCTGAGGGTGTGTAGACTGACATCTAAGGAGAAGCGTGTGTGTGTGTGTGGGGGGGGGGGGGGGGGGCTACATTACGATAACAGTTTGGTAACAATGAACAGCCTTTTTCTTACAAACACTACACCTTCCCAGCTGTACAACATAAAGGTGGATAAGTGTATATATAAATATAAAATCCACACCAAAACTATATTTTTAGTGTTTCAATTAGAGCGGAGAAGGGTTAAAACCTTTTGCTGCGTGTCCTACTGGGAAGATTTCCCTTTCACTTTGAGGCTGGGTTCAGACCATTGCCGCATGCGGCTCCCAGCAGGGGTCCAGTGCGTCCTGTTTCACGTCAGATTTCAGGTCGAATTTGGACCTGAAACGGACTACAAGACCCACAGGGCTCCTGTGCAAATTCCGTCTGGAGCCGCAGCGGAGATTTGTGAACCAGCTTCAGAGAGCTGGTCAAAATCCCTTGCCATTGCAAAGCCGCATCCAATTTGTATAGGTGTGAACCCAGCCCAAAACATGCAACAGGAAAGGAGAGGGAATCTTTCCAAAGTAGGTGAATGACCATATTCTAGTTGTTACAGGAACATGTGTCTATCAGAAGGCATACTCAGCGCCCGCTGCCATAAAAAAACACCTTATACTGCACTTTTTTTTGGTGGATGCAGCCTCCATCTGATGCAGAATCTGTCGACACCCCGCCCCCCTTTGCACCGAGTGATCAAACAACGCTGATCGCTCAGTTCTCCCCCTCTGCTCAGAGCAGAGAGCTGGGACTATCAGTCACTGGCTCTCTGCTCTGCCCCGCCAGTACTCACTGGACTGATGGGCAGGGTAGGGGCAGCTGCCTCAATCTCCCCAGATGGAGAAGCTGAGAGACTGTGCCAGCTGCCAGTCCAAGCATCTGTGTGGATCCCGACTGTAAAGTTGGGATCTTTCCCCAGCTGAGCGACGTCAGCCGACAGCGAGCTTTAACCCACGGTCTGCTAAAATGGGTCACAGGAGTGCAGAACGAACTGCAATCCTGTGATCCATAAGAAGTTGGGCCAAAAAAAGCTTTGGCTATTCTTCTTTCAGCCCGATTCCAAAATTGACACAATTCAAGATGCAGAATTCCACTATTCTCAATTAACTCATTCACAGCGGAGCATTGTATCACCTGTGGCATGAAGCTTGAAAAAGGACAACAGCTTCTTTGAGCCAGAACGGCATGTTTTGGACCCCAAAAATGTAATTGAGTGTGAAAAATGCAATTTATGTGTTTTTCAAGTACTCCCATTTAAAAAAGGTATTTGGGGCCAAAAACACAAATTCTGCTCCTGTACTACAAATGCACAAAAAACACCTCTAAAATTGCTTTGCTGCACCCCACAAGTGTGAAAAGGTGCAAACAAGTGCACATTTTCCCCTTCACCAACGCTGCCAAAATGCTCACACCAGTGGGGACACCGCAACAAAAACATGAGGTCTAATCCTTCCACCATCTCTCCAAATTTAAATTGATTTTGTTTTTCCTTCTTCATATTGGGTAGATCTATACAGATATCCCAAACACACACACAGTGGGCTTAACCACTTCAGCCCTGGAAGAATTTACCCCCTTCCTGACCAGAGCACTTTTGGGATTACGGCATTGTGCCACTTTAACTGAGAATTGTGCGGTCGTGCGACTACGACGCACCCAAACAAAATTTAACTTATGCAACCACGTTATTTTCGTTTTTTGTTTTTACTCCACCTAAAAAGATTTCAGTTTGTTGGTCAACTGAGTTGTTTAGTTTATAGGTGGAAAAAGTTGTGAAACGATTTATCTTTGTCTTTTTTTTTTACACATAACAGCAACCTGACATTTTAAACAGGGGTGTGTAGACTTTATATCCACTGTATATAGTTTAATATTAACCAGCACACAAGTTGAAAACCTGCATCTGTAAATCCTTTTATCCAGAAAATTCTACACCATGGAATAAATTTAAGATAATGTGATACAGACCCAGAAATGTAGAATTATGAAGAAAACAAGCGTCACAAGTATTGTGGGTAACCGTTTAAATCCCAGCTTTACTAAACCTGAATTCTTGAGATTTTAGGCCCAGATTTTAACCATACAATATAAGAAGAAAAAAAATATTAAAGAATGAACACACAACACCTTCACAGAACAGCCACAATTTCTATATTAAAACATTTATTGGAAGCTCTGAGTGTATCTGTGGGTTTTCCAGCATGCAGAATTAATCAGCTTCTCCAGTGGAAATAAGGGAAGAGACACAAAGAAGGCCTTGATTATGATTTTGTTTACTCTGCGCTCTTCTTGAATTATTAACAAATACATTATGCAGGACTGTTCTGCAAGGCACTCACAAAAAGCCCAGTGTTGTATACGAGTTGGCAGTGATTCTTTCATGCAATAGGCTCTGCTGCTTTAAGGATTAAAAAGCTGCGCTCTCTAAAAGCCACCATTCATCAAATAAAGCTTTCACATGCCAACAGCCCATGAATGTTTCCTGGATCATGTAGACACGACATGTGCCAAGAGGCTGAGAGCTTGAGGTGACCTCCTAAAGAATACATCTTAAGGAAAAGAACAGAAAACAAGGACTTTCACAAGTGGTCAGGCTCCAGTTTCGTGAAATCTAGAACCCGTGACTACATCATTCTACATTTAAAGTGCACCCATCAACTTGCCACACAGAAGAAGCCATTTTGTGAAAGGAATGAATATTCATGAAAACACTACTGCCTTTTCTGAGCAAAAGGGAGCGCAAGCTTCTGTTTCTTGAGACACGATATGTTGAACCTGAGCCCAAACCACAGCGGGCTTCATTTATGGAGGGAACAAATTCCCATTCTATAAATTGAAAATTATCTTTCTCCTCCATTAAATTCCTGTTTCACCCAAAACTGTTTTAGCACTATTTTGTTAAAGAATTAGAGGACCATTCCATTCCCCAAGCATTTAAACAGTGGTACCTTCATAGTCCACTCCATCAGATGTTACAAACACTTATGTCTCCTAAGTGTGCAGCCCAAGCTAAACAGTGCCTCTAGCAATGTGCAAACTAACTAAACGACACCCAATCTCCAGCTCTGCCCATAGCTGCTGGTGACTAAGGTATGTACTGGGGGTGGGAGCTCAATGACAAAGGAGAAAGGTCACTTTAAAAGTGTGAATTATAAATGATGTATTCATCAACTTTGGATGTCTGACCATATCTCCTAAACCAGAAACCCAGAATGACGAATGCTAGAGTCAGCAAGAGCCAGCCTTTGCCTGTTCTCTCCCCTGAAATTGCCTCCACATGGCTGACTTCATGCGATTGTATTTCTGAAATAACATTGGAGTTATGGGATACGTCAGGTTTATATCCAATAAGGTCAAGGCAATCTGTTGATATTAGATAGCAGCTGGAAGAAACCGGCAATTTCGAGTCAAATGGTCACCCAAGATAGATCACCACTACAAAACCGCCACTTGCCAGGAAAATCAATCTGCAGAGCTTGAAGGTGTTGTAAATCTTCCAATAGGCGATCATTTGGAGTGCCCTTTCTTGCGTTTCAGTAAAATTGAACAGTAGACACATGTGCCTTTCCTTTACCTGAAAGTAGAATAACTATTATGCAAAACAGTTGCTAATGTGGTCTGTAAGGGCCGGTTCACACTGCGGGCGATGCGAGGCGACACGACTTGCCTCGCCGCAATCTGACAAGTCGCCCCCGTTCTGTACAATGGAACCGTTCTGAGAGGAGCGACTCGAGTCGCTCCGACTCAGAAAAAAGGTTCCTGTACTACTTCTGGGCGACTTGCATTGACTTCTATACAGAAGTCATTTGCAAATCGCCGCTGAGGTCGCGGCGAGGCAAGTCGGTGTCGCCTCGCATCGCCCGCAGTGTGAACCGGGTCTTAAAGTGGAAGTTCATCCACAACTGGATAAAAAAAATATGAATGTTCTTGAGCTAGAAACACATTCTACATTAATATTTAAGGTACCAAAATTAATGTGTGCTGTAAACAGCCTTCAACATTGCTCCTGTTTCTTCTTGTTGGAGGCTGCCATTTTTCTGAATCACAGTAAATCTTTAGGCTGCCAGCAGATTGGCCTCTACAAATTCAGCACAGTGCTGAAAAATGGAAAGCAACTGAGCATGTGTAGAGCAGGGTGAGACCTTGTATTACTGGATTTTAATGTTTATACCTGCAAAAGGGGCCAGCCTGAAGTGATCTAGCAGGGCTTCATTTTATGGCTAATGCTCCACTTTAAGCAACTGTTGCCGTTGACAGGATGGTTTTAAACTATAGAAAAAGCTTTTAGCAAAATGGCTGTTCTGGTGAAAGTGTGCACACATCTGGAAATCACTGCTTGAAAAACCCTTCTCAAGAAACATGGAGACCATCATTGCCAACTCTCTGAGGCTAGGTTCACACCTATGCAAATCATTCGCATGACTGGCTCTCTATGGAGCCGGTTCACATATCGCCATTGCGGCTGTGCTGTGTCAATTCAGGCAAAAATTTGGCCCAATTTGTTCCTGAAACAGAGACCCAGACCAACACCAGACCCCTGCTGCAAGCTGCATCCATTGGAGGTGTGGACCCAGCCTAAAACATCAAGTTGCCCAAATGTCATTCTGACTCTGGCTTCAATAAGGACAGCCAATCACAGTTGCAAGAAAGAAAATTGCTTGGATTCTCCCACCAACACAGCATCCTTCCCGCTGAGCCATTGTGTTCTCCTAGAAGGGGGCTTTGGGAAGCTGTTCGCACTAGAAGAGTAATTATTAATATGGGCTATAGAAGGCGCTAGCAATAAATGGCATGTATAATCTGGCATGCTGGTTGCACCCAAGCTGATCTATCAACTTGGGTACATTCGGCCTGCCTATACAAGGTTCAAACTTCAGATAAATCTTGCTGAACCAGCCAGTCTATGGCCGGCTTAAGTCATTAACCCAGAACCAGTATGCCCATGAGATTGAGTGTCTTACTTTACTGCTCTGTATAGTTCTGCATCTATGACTCAAAGTATTGACACAATTTAAACAGGTTTTCAGTCTACCATGAGTCTCCTCAGTTACCTTAGGAAACAAAAAGTTTACAAGTAAATGAGTAGCTCTAATAAAATTTCACAACTTTTAAGAAACCCTATGGGAAAGACAACTGGCACATAGTTCCAAAATATTAAGAGTAAGAGCTACATTAGTCTGCTGCCCTTTGATCAGTACCATGTCCAGTTCTAAACATTTGGGTAGCTTGATTATTTTATTTGGAAATTTATTGTGCAAGCCAGGAAAGCTACAACAAAGCCCGTATGTTACAACATAGGATTCTGCAATCTGGCAGGATGTGGCACTATGAGGAAGTAGAAGGTCACATGGGATTCTGCTTCCCTAAGATAATAGGATGTGAGCCACATGAGCATGACAGGAAGCCGGCTGCTGACAGACTGACAAAGAGAACCAAAATGTAGTTTCTTCATTTCCCAAGAGGTTCTTTTACAACAGCAAAATTGAGCAACTGCATAAAGAGAGAGGGTTCAAAAGCTAAAAATGGTCCAGGAAGCTCATGTCCCCCATCAGCACAGCTGGAAAAAGACATTTAAAAACAGAGTAGACAACGTTTTGCATTAGGAATGTTTGTGTCTTGCGGCTAGAAGAGGCAAAGAGCATAGTTAGCCCGAGTCTTCCATGACGTGTGGGCACCGCTTTTTGGAGGCAGTAGATTTACCTGGCAAACACAGAATGCCATTTACTCCATTAGGTACACTGTGTGATGTATACATACTGTATGTACGCAATTCTGAACAACCCATATTTATGGGATACCTAAAGCGTCTTATACTCTGGACCCCATGAAGGTATATACACCATGCAGAGGACATGAGAAAATAATCAGAGGTGTGTAGGGTACATTCACAAACAAGACCCGGGAAGAAAGTCCCCAATACCCAAATGTGTACTAGCTTGTCCATATCGCTTGAGACAATAGAATACTTTTTTTTAAATCAACATAGATTTTCAGTGACCTGCATGAGACCCCTCAGATGGAAGGTGTCATTTTCTTGGGGCTACAAACCAGTTAATCTGTACTGTTAGTGACAATGATAGTTTCCACTTGCACTATATCTAAAGCAAACCTTTGTTTCCTTATGGAACAAGGGAAGGCAACTGCAGGGGGTGCTGGGATTCACATATTTTAGTCCAATATGGAGCTCTCTCATTGGCCAAGTTGCAGAAAGGGCCCAGGTGGCACAACTTTGGTGTGACTCTTCTACCTCACATATTTAGCAGTGGTAAACTGCTGTCCTTCCCTGAACGAAAAACCAGATTTAAACTACCTGCCACTATGTTCTACCCTTACCTCCGACATGCCATTGGTGCACAGGAGGATGCAGGAGGGTGGGCACGGTCACCCACTCCTATTTTTCACATGCTGCAATCCAGCACTGAAACTAAGGGGGATCATATCACAATGTTACTTACATCACTTACGCACACACCCCAGTAAGGCAGTGTCTTTGTGGAAGGGAGACCTGGGGCAACTTATGGGAGATCAGTAGGAAGAGGCCCTGCAGTCAATATCCACTTGTTCTCTGAATGTGGCACAAAGTTTCCCAAGTTTTTATTATACTAAGAGTGCAATACACCCTGACCAAATTCCATAAAATTGGAAGACTGGTGGACCTTCTGTGTTGTCGGTGCCGACAACACAATAGGAATCTCTTACATCTCCTCTGGCACTGCCCGAAGCTCCACCGCTATTGGAGCGAGGTGGTTGGAACACTCAACCGGTTGTTTCAAACAAAAATGGTACCTTTAGACCCAATATGTTGTATACTGGGGGTTCTGCAGGACGTGATCCCCAGGGAACTGCTCAGCATTGCATCCTCAAGGGCACCATTTCAGGCCAGGAAATCAACCTTGCCACCCACTACCACCTCCTGGATAACGCATATGGGAAAGACCCTTATTATGGAATGATATATCTACCAACATAGGGGATGCCTGGGCAGGTTTGAAAGGTTATGGTCACGTTGGCTGGACACTCCTGGACTAAGTCCCAGGCAATTGGTACTGTCTCAACTTCTACAGTGTCACTCGGGGAAGATAGATAACATGTATGAAGGGATGCAAGTCCATAAGAGGACAGTGTTGACGCAAGCATATGCTATGTTTTGATATGTAGATACTGCAACGTTAACTCAAATCTGTAACTAGTATTGTTCAAAAGTTAGGGCTTATGCATTGGAAGTTATTTAAAATGTTCAATAAAAACCTTTTTGATTAAAATAAAATGTTGTTTCCTTAGGCTTGATTCACACCTATGCATTTCTTAATGCTTTTTGCATTTTGCAGATTTGCACTACAGCCCATTTAACATGGTTTTCAATGGAACACATTCGGTAGAGAAAATCAGAAAAAAAGCATTAAAAATGCATAGGTGTGAATTAAGCCTTAGAGTCGGTTCACACAGAGGCAGCACAACTTGCAGCGTGACTGCCTCAGGCGACCTACACAAGACTTCAGTGGCGGCTTGCCAAATTACTTCTGTATAGCAGTCAATGCAAGTCGCCCCAAAAGTAGTACAGGAACCTTTTTCTAAGTCGGAGCGACTTGAGTCACGCCTATTAGAACGGCTCCATAGTACAGAATGGGACACGACTTGTCAGGTAAAGTCGCCTGACAAGTCACCCCTGAGGCTAGGTTCACACTTATGAAAGTTGCAGCTGATGCATTTTCAAAGTTTGTTTATGCATTTGCACACATATTCTTGATGCATTTTGCATTTTTTTTTTTTTTTTTGATGCGTTAATGTTGCTAGGGGGAGAGGTCTGTTGTCATGCAGGAAGACAAACCAGAAATGCATATAAAAAAAAAAAAAACACGCATGTACATACTTTCATGCTTTTTGGCGAGTTTTCATTGAAGTCTATGGACCCAAAAATGTAACCTGCTGCAGGGAGAAAAAAAAAAAAAAAAAAAAGAAATGGACCAGTTCAAAAAACACTCAAAAAAGGTAATACGACGGATAGGAAATCATGTTAAATAGACTAGTGCATTTTTGCAAAAAACTGAAACGCTTCAAAAAGGCACAGGTGTGAACCCAGCCTTAGGAGAGGGAAGGTTTTAAAACAATCCAATCAGATTTTAACTGCCATCTGTGTTCTCGTTGTGTAGTCACCCTCAGTGAAAGATAAATGGGATAAAATCTCCCCTGTACACGATACATAACAGGACATCACAGAATTTCTATTCTGTCATACGAGAATTTATGACTTAAGTAAAACTCATTAGATCTGAGATTTTTTTTTTAATGCAAAAGGACGGACGATTATTCGTTCAATAATCTCATTGTGTCCATTTTTCGTATGGTTTCTAAAAAAATTAAAGTGAAAGAAAGATGAAGGAAATCTTCTGGGAATGCTTGCTCCAGTGACAACTGATTAAGAGGGTATCTCCCCTCCCCCAGAGGAAAAAAAAAAAAAAAAAAAAAAAAAAAAAAAAAAAAAAAAAGGGAGGAAGGTTTTAGGCTTGGTTTCTCTGCATCCAATTCGCAGGAGAGGAGACTGTGACCAGCTCTCTATGGAGCCGGTTCATATATCTCTGGTGCAGAGCGGCTTGCCCAACAACACTGAGTCTTTGGCTCAGTTTCAGGGCCGAATTGTCCCTGAAATAGGAGAACACAGATGCACTGGACCCCTGCTGTGAGCCACATTCTGTCAGGTGTGAACCCAACCTTAATGAAAGCGAGTGACCCACAGTGACCGGTATACTGCAGACTGAGCAACCAAGTCCCCACACCAAACGTTTGGGGCCAACAGGAGAATGCTGCCTTAAAACTGTATTTTAACACCCAAGAGTAAAGCCCCGTGTTTTTACCGCAGTATTGTTCAGGTCACCAATATAAAAAAGGCAGAAAAACGCCTGTAATCTGCGCCAAAGTTCACACTTTTTTTTTTTTTTTTTTTTTTTTTTTACAGCTTAGGACATTTTTCAGGCGTTTTTCTTCAGGTGACAAAATGCTCAGTTGTGAACAGGTGCCATTGAAATATTGAAATTAATAGGATTTTGCTTGTTTGGCATTTTACCAGCTGAATACGGTCAGGTGTGAATGCAGCCTCTGGCTTTGTTCAGACGAACGATCCATTCAGGTTCGCCTGTCCGTTTTTTTAGGCAGACCTGAACAGATGCTCCATAGACCTCTATGGAGCGTCGGATGTCAGCGGTGACATGTCCGCTGACATCCGACCCGCTCCGAAAAAAATGTGACGGAGGAAAAACCTACTTTTCCATTTGTCTGTGGATCGGAACAGGTGACAATGGACTCTGCGGTCCTTCGTCATCCGATCACCCATAGGGGAGAGCGGCGCTCTGACAGGTCCGTCCCTGTGCAGTGTGCAGAGACAGACCTGTCATCTTCCCTGCACAGCGGGGGAAATCGACGGAGCGGTCGCTGCTGAGCAAGCGGATGTCCACTGGGCGGATCATCACTGGTTAAAGCTTGCAAGCATAGTTTGCATTCTACGGACTGTCCTATGAGGCTGCATGACCCTGACTTTTTCTGGACAGTGCCGATTGGCCCTGTACTGATCACAAAAACGTAAAAAATAAAATAAAATAAAAACCCACACACAGAGTGCCTCCTAGGGCTGTTTAATCAGGAGATTTGGGACAGTAAAAGGGGAGGCTCAGAAGCCAGGATCAAACAGCTTTTTACACAATGTGCAGGATTAACCCCTTAGGTTCCACAGCGAGTATAACAAGCATGCTTTACATATACAGATTTTATTGTTGTGGGTTTAGTAACACTTTAAGCAGCCTGAGATGGGTTACACACCTTTACCTGTGCAAATGATCAAAACATTTTTGGCCATACTTTAACTGCGTTGATGGTCTTTGGGCTTGTATTGATAGAAAGCAGTTTTGAGAGGCTTTTCGAAGATCATTCAGAACTGACATTTGCTTTGCGGTTGACCAGCATCTGACCTGCTCCATTACTAGAAGGTGAAGCCCACTTAAAAAGCTCCAACCAGCAGGGCCCTCTGATCTCTCCTGTATTGTAACATTAATGTCTCTCCCCATGTTGTAAAGCGCTATGCAAACTGTTGGCGCTATATAAATCCATAATAGCTACACACCTCATTGCAATCCTCTCCCACCATTGTGAGCAGGATTAGTTTTTCTTTCCTGTTAAAGTGGTTGTAAACCCTTACAAACCACTTTGACCTACAGTTAAAGCCTAGATTAAGGCTTACCTGTAGGTCCAAGAAATATCTCCCAAACCTATACGGTTTAGGAGATATTTGCCCGAAGACGGGCACCGCTGTCTACAGCGGCAGGCGCACTGAGCGTGGCATCCTCAATGACGAAGATGCCGCGCGTCTTGGCTCCCGTGTGCAAGCGCGGGAGTGACGTCATCGCGGCTTCGCCGAATGACAGCGGCGCAGCAGCGAGACCCACCGAGAAGATGGATGCGCTGGACTACAGGGGACAGCGGTGACTTCGCTGGCTCCTGTGTCAGATAAGTGACACATAATGGACTACTATCCAATGCATAGTAGTCCATTATGCTTTACCTTTGCAGGGAATGAAAGAGGAAGTAAACTCATCAGGGTTTACTTCCTCTTTAAAAGGTTACAAACACAACCTCCCACTCCAGGGTTTTGACTAATGAAATGACACACACACACACACACACACACACACACTGCTGAGAATAGGCTTAGGATGCATTGTTATATTTATGTGAAACTAGTTAACAAGGAGAGCAATGGCATGCGTTTGTCATAAAAGGCCTAGGAGTTTACAGAAAGGGCTGACCGTTAACTGGGGGGAATCTACTTGTGATAAAAAGAAAATCTTAAGTGCAGTTGTTAAAACCAATGTCCAAGTCACAAGTATGCAGAACACACAGCCATAATGGAGCCAAGAGCCTCCATAGTGCTGCCATTAATCACCAGGCCTTGAAGTCATGCAGGGCTGAGGGAATGCATTGATCTCCAGCGTATACCCAGGACCTCTCAAGGTCGAAGATAACACTGTATTCCGGCCACAGAGCATTAGAACAGCACAGCTTATATTTACAAAAAGGTCATTGGAAGTGCACTGGAAAAGCCTTTATTCTCCAAGCCTGGGAAAGGTAACTGAATGGAAACATCCAAACATGCAATCACTGCAAAGTTTGTCAACATTTCAACACATATTACTCGGCATTATCTACTGCAAATGTGTTCAGCAGCCACAGCATATAGATGGTGCGCTCTGTCACACAACAATCACCTAATGGATGTCCACAATTAACCCCTTCACTGCCCCTTTGCTCTCTAAACAAAAATGCCAAATTCCCAACTCCTGACTTCAGACCTTTTTTAGTTTTCTGATAGATAAAGTATAGCAGGGCTCTGCAAACCCCAGAGGCCAGGTCACCATGGCAACGTGAAGTTTTGTCCTAGCACCCCGAATGCTCCCCATCATGTATCCTGGGCTCCGCTTACCGATCTGAGGGTAGGCATAGCGGGTGCCGGTGGGAAGAGGGGGAGGGAGGAGAGCAGACATGTCCACTTCTCTCCTCCTAATTGTTGGCCCAGCATCGGTCCCAGTTGACAGTTTCCCGGCCATCAAGGCTGGGAAAGATTAATGTAGTGCGATGTGCGCTGCATTACATTTAATGGCGCACCAGGGAGATATGCAGGGTCTCAAAAAAAAAAAAAAAAAAAAAAAAAAAAAAAAGGGAATAACTTTTTTTATTGTATGAAATTAAACTTACAAAGCATAAAATAACGCCCCGCCAACAACAAAAAAAAAATTGAAGGCTATAGCTAGAAATACATATGTGTATGTAGATACACACATCTACAGAACGTAAACACACGTGACGGGGCATCTATGCCTGAAAACATTGATTGCAATACACGTTACATATCACACACGCCGGAATAAGAGCAATAATTCTAGCACCAGAATTTCGCGACACTAAACTGACGAGGGGCTTTTAAAGCATCACCTATGGAAAACATAGGGTACAGACATGTTTTAGGTTTGACACGGGTATATTTGCTGCGTTTTTGTGCACCCTTAAATTTATGGGTTTTTTTTTTACTGAAATTTTGTGTTTCCTAGACGTTTGCAGTAATCACCTGTAACATAAAAAATTGAAACTACCACCATTTTGTTCTACTTTCAGAAAATATAGAACGTTTGGGGGTTTTATGTAGCCTTCAAGCCTTTAAAAAAAAAAAAAAAAAAAAACATGTGCAAAAAACTACTGTCTGTGAGGGTTAAAGGATAAGTTCACCTTCGGAAAACTAACATGTTGCACCCATAAGATTTTTTTTCTTCTTTTTTGAACAAAAGGCTCCTAGATTTAAAGAAAAATTGTCAAGTCCTGAAGTATAGTATAAGCCCAATATGTTTATTGCTTAAATCACTTAACTTGTCCCATTTCTAGAACACGTTGGTGTGAATGGGGCCTCAGATTCTGAAAAGAGAAAATGATAGATAGATAGATAGATAGATAGATAGATATCAGACTGGGACCATCAGTGATGTTGGTGAGTCAGAACTGAGTAAATTGGGTGCTTTTCATCAGTCTGGAAAGGTGAACACACCTTAGTTACCTACCTGATGGGTTCATTTGTTATGAAAGACACCAACATATGTATTCCAGATGCAAATAACTATAGATCTAACAATATGGAACCAAATAGAATGTTCAACATACAGATATGTTGGAAACCAACTGAATGAAGAAACATTTAATAACTAATTGTTCTGTAATATTTCCTACACCCTGACAAGCGGACAGGATAGATGAAGTACATGGGTGCACCTCCACTGTGCAATACTGATTATTATACAGGATTTATATAGCGCCAACAGTTTGCATAGCACTTTACAACATGAGGGCAGACCGTACACTTACAATACAAATCAATACAGGAGGGACTAGAGGGTAGAAGGAATCCAAGGTTAGAACAGATAAGAACATGAGCAATCTTATTTGTTTATTCTTTGTTCCACCTGTAATAAGTTTTCATTGCAGCTGCTCCAAGTTTTTAACCTTGAATGCACCATCACGTTGTTCTCTCCCCCCCACACACCATGATCCCCCACAACCTTAGAGCTGAACTTCAGGCAAATGGCCAAATACATAGAGGAAAGGAATACAAGAGCTGTTCTTCTTGCCAAAGGATTTGTATTTTTGTCCATCCAGGTCTAAGATGACACAGCTCTGCCACACAAGCACAGCCCTGTCTGGCAGAGGAGAAAAACAGATTTATTTTTCTGCAGTAGCTAAAGTGGACCTTCACCCTCTTCTATTACTTCCCTCCCTCCTCCATACATGTTGCGCTTAGGCAAAAGGATGTTCACACTGCCCGTTGTACCTCCGGGTTATGCACACCACATATTCCAGGAGGCACAGCCTTTCATTTGGGAAATGAGGGCCAGTGTATCATCTGGAGTCCCACCGAATCAGGCTGGCGGGTCTTTTGATGACATCAGAAAAAACATGGCGGCATGGGACAGAGCTGTGGCTGGGCATGAGAGGATTTCAGCACGACAACCCTGGATGGGCAAATATGAACACGGAGAGGTCTTGTTCCTCCTCCACCCTGCAAACGGGCCAGCAAAAGCAGACCGATGAGCACATCCAATCACCGTCACTCTGCTCTCTTCTCTCATCAGTATGCTGCCACTACAGCATAATTGATTGGATCTTTATGCTGCTTCTCCCCACCCAACCAAGATCTGAGCTCTGCTATTCGGGTACTTTTACTGCTTGCATTATACAGCATGTAGGAGGAATGTCCTTAAAATGCATCATCAGGGTATTCTATTTCAATTCATATCACTGCTCCTATTCAACTGCAAACAACCTTACATAAGTGAATCGAAATGAAAACGTATGTACACTTCAGTTGGGAGAGTCCAGGGGCAGCTGAAAACTCCCATATCTTATCAGTACATGTACACAGGGTGGTTTATAGTAGTTTCTAGGCAGTGGAGTTGAGGCTTTTTTGGAATGTGAAAGTTTCCAGGCATTTCAAGTGGCAAACGTTTCTAAATGTGGCTTAATGTGGTAATACTCATTTAGCCATGTGTCGTTTACAGGCGCTTTCATTTCTGGCCATTTTGAAAAAACGCTTCTAAACGCAAACGCAGCAAAACAGACATTTTAAAACGAGGGTTACCATCTGTCACGTTAAATCGTTCATAAGAGTTTGTAAAAATGTACATGAAGCCTTAAAAACACACATTCTTAACATCCTGCATTTCCATCCACCTGCAGAGCACAAATAGATGCAATTTTATTGTCAGTGTTTTGCAGTGTCATTCAATAATGGCACCCCACAATGAACGGTAAAAACGTATGTTGTAGTGCACAGTAAAAAAAAAAAAAAAAAAAAAAAAAAAAAAAAAAAATAGTAGAAGCAACTCCTCTAGTGCAATGTCTGTGCATTGGGCAGCCTATTCAAATGAATGGGCCGCCCTAACACAAGGCACCATACATCAACACGACACGTACGTTGTGGCATTGCAAAGATGTGAACCCAGCCTAAATAAAGTCGTCAGTATGATGTCACAGCAACAAAAGAGCATACAATGCTTGCAGTTGTAAGGGTTACAGTGAATTATTGGCACCACTCATAAGCCAGGGAGGGACCAAAGAAAAAAAAAAATCCCACACACACACACACACACACACACACACACACACGCTCACCTGTCACTGCATTTAAAGTCAAACTAATTTAGGTTACCAGATCCTGGCGCTGCCCCTTATGTTACTGAATGTTTGAAGGGAAAGGAAATTGGCTTAGCCAAGTGCACCCAAGCATGTCCTTACTGCATAACAAGCAGCCACAAATCAGCCTGTGTACAGAACAAAGACAGCAGCTTTATGAAGCTACACATATTCCAGTCCTAAATATACAGGAAAAGGAACAAATACACAGCAGCCCCTTCCCTTGCCAGCCTCTGACCCAACAAGCCGCCAATGATGCACAGTTCTCCATCTAATGGCATGCCATGCTTATTGTGGAGTTTGGCCATCTACAGCACAATGACTAAATGAGACTCCTGGGGTCATTCGTGGAAAAAAAAAAGGGAATCAAAAAGTGAACAATCTGATTGCGACGCTTGTGGTGGTATCTTACTCTAATCGGCGAGTTGAATTGTTCTACATGTGTGTTGCATAAACACCCTTTTTTGGTTTTCAACACAGATGTTACAGTGAAGTCATTCAACATGCAACCATTTACCTCTCCCCCCTGAACGAAAAACCTTCAGGCGTGCAAAAATACATCAAAATGTAAAGATCGGAACATCTACTGAAGAAGAAACGGTCACATCAAAAAAAGAAATAAAATATTCTAAACATGCATATTTGGCTTTGGGCCTTCTCTCCGAAGCATTTTTTTTTTTTGACTGCTCAGTAGCTAGAAACCTTGATCCAGTTCACACCAACAAGCTGTGTTGGTCTGCACTGAAAGTAGAACAATGCATTTTTAGTTAGCGCAGCATGTTGCAACACACTATACTGCATCATTGCAAAGCACTCCTGTGCATAGACATTTTCAATAACACAAAAAAAAAAAAAAAAAAAAAAAATCAGCATGTTATCCAAAAACAGGTTCTTAGAAGCCTGGCCCATTAAACCATGCTACTAAAGTAGAAGAGGATTCTGCACAATGATTTACAGCAACATCAAGATGCTAAATAGAGATTAACCAATAATTTACTAAATCTGTAAAGTGCAATATCTGGTGCAGCTCTGCATAGAAACCAATCAGCTTCCAGGTTTTGCTGTCAAAGCACAACAGAACAAGCTGAAGTTAGAAGCCGATTGGCTACCATGCACATCTGCAGCAGGATTATGCACTCAAGTTTAAAGCCGGGTCCACAGAAGAGCGACACTGCTTAAAATCGTATATAGCTTTAGCTGCATAAACATGGTCATTGCATTGCCCTTGGTTAGAATGCATGGAGGCAAAACAAGTCAGCTGCCATTTGTGTCAACGGAAAACAAATTCCAACAGAAGAAAATAAATGACATCTTGCACATCATGTGGCTTGAATGTATAAAATAAAACTAGCAGAACTAGGATTGTCGATTCGAACCCCAACCACAGCACTCACTACCTGGAGTTTGCATGTTCTTCTGCCTGTGTGGGTTTCCTCTGGGTACTCCAGTTTCTTCCCACACTCCAAAGACATGCTGGTGGGTTAACTGGCTCCTGTCCAAGCTGCCCTAGTATGTGCAAATCAGGGACTTTAGGTCAGCCATAGTCGAGTCAAAAACCGAACAAAAATTATTGGTCATTGGTTTTTCGCATCCTTAGCGTGCCAGCTGCGACACTTGATTTACGTGCCGCAAATCAAAAGTGCTTATATGATGCATTTGCTTTAGAAAAACGAAAAACAAATGATGGCACAATCGTATGTGCCAATTTTTTTTCCATTTTTCGAACAGAGCATTCAGTTTGAGACTCTATGGCCAGCTTTAGATTGTAAGCTCCCAGAGGGAAGGGACTGATGCGAGTACAATATATATGCAAAGTGCTGCATACATTGACGGCGCTATACAAGTACTGGTAATAATAGAAATATCCGGGATTGCACGTTATTCATAGTTTAAGGATTCCATAAAAAAAAAAAAAAAAAAAAACTAAACTGCAAACACATCTGAGGCAGCTGAAGGACCACAAGTTAAGCACCCATGGCCTACACCAAAACATTCAGAATGTGAAAGACTTTATACCTTAAAGTCAGTCAACAGAATATAGAAAAAAAAAATCATCAAGGTTTATTGTGTGTAGACAGGCCATCTCCTCCCCTCCCTGGAAGCCAACGAATCCTTGGCTTGTATGTCTGTCTCCAAAAAAGATTGCATTTTTATTTATTGCCCCACAGCTTTATTTTTACAATGGATTCTTGGCTTAAATGCAATCAGCCAAAGATCCCTCTCTCTGCTGTCATCCCTCATTGCTCGCATGCAAAGTCAAGCACAGACAAAAACCCTTCGTCAATGCCAACTAGAAGAGGTGGGTAGCCAGTCACCACAAATATACCTCGGGTTCTTTTCAGTCGGCAGAAAAAAAATAAAATAAAATAAAAAAAAGCCGTAGCAAGACACATAAATTGGATAAAGAGAGGGTAAGGGAAGGCTGCTTCTTGCCAGTGATGAAGGCCCCTCCAGGCAGACGTCAAGAGCACCAAGCCCAGATCAAGGAAAAGTAGGCTGTGTCCGATCCAGGGTTATTAAGTCATTAAAGGGGAGAGGAAAAAAAAATGGATCATGCAGAAAATCACATTTGCAGACTACATCTGGAATCAAAGCACAGACAGAGCAAACTAAAACAAAAGGGGGAACCAAAACCATGCAAGGGTATAAAGTGAAAACAAGGACAAAGAAAAAAAAAAAGCCTCCATCATTATGGACATTTCAACATAAAACACGTAACATGAGCTGAGAAGGCAATCATCATCAACCTCCCAGCAAAATGACACACTGTACTGTAGCTTTAAGCCATCAGCATTGGCTGCCTTTGTCAGGTCTCTTCTATTTAAGAGGCATTGAAAAGAAATAAAAGAGCCGTCTTTGTTTGCCTTCTTTTTTTGAGGGGTGACAGAGACACAAACTGAAGAGACACAAATAAACATGAAAATGAGAACACGTTCTGAATGCCTGACAGCTATTGAAGGATTGGCAAAGATGAGGCGAGCAGGGGAGGCTTTGGCTTGCAAAATAAAAACCATTTCGATATTTTAGAACCCAATTTTTTTTTTTAGCAACCATTGTGAGGACTTGATGTGCATTCTTCTCTAAAATAAAGGGTTAAAAAAATAAATAAAAAAATGTGCACAATGCATCTAAAAGGGTAAGTAAGGAGCACTATACACAAGACAGGTTCGGACAGCAGCAATAGCATTAGCTTGTCTACAGCCAAGACAAAAGTTGACAAGAGGTGGGGGTTGCTAATACCTCTATAAGATGGTTTGGGATGGGGCAATACATATAAAAGAGAAGGGGGGGGGGGGGGGGGACATGAAAGGTGGGTATTGTTTTCACTCCACTCCCTTGTCCTGACAAGAAACGGCTCCATTCTGCTCAGGCTGGCACAATGCAGCAGCAGCACAGCCCAGGGGTGTGTGATCGAGCCTCCCACCCCCTCTACCGTCTTTCACACACAATCCTGTCAAGCACCTCCAAGCAATCATGCAGCTCAGCCCACCAGGAGGTGTGACCTCTCCTTTCTCCCAGACACCCAAATCCAAAAGACACCTCCAGGCAATTAGTGACAACAGTCCTGAGACAAGACAACCGCCAAGAAAAAAAATAAAAAAATTATCACAATCCTCGTTCATATGCAGGAGGAGGATGTGTATTCTTCATAATCATGAAATAGGAAACAAGACAAATAATATGGATCTGCTGACAGACACCAGGCTCTACCCAGCACTGACAGGAGCCAACAACCACAAAAGCAAAAAAAAAAAAATAGCTCCAGCTCAGCAACAAAACAGGAAACACACACACACACACACACACACACACACACACACACACACACTTGGGTATGCAGTGCATTGTGTGTCTGCAGATTTAAACCACCTCCTTGTGTGCTGCCCTTTAAATTCCTCTTTGTTCTCAGCCTACATTTCTCCCCTCTTCTGTACAGAGAGGGGGGGCTGGATCCCTCAGGGGGTGACACGCAAGGTTGACAACTGTCCTTAAATAACAGGGATACCCCCTTGTTTACATTAAAGCGACGACTTAGCTCTGCATTTCCCATGTAATTTGAATAAAGGAAAATATGAGCCGGGGTATCTGTGCAGAGATCCTACATGGGAGGCTCATAATTAATGCAAGTTCCTTGTTTTTCCTTCAAGGAAAGAGCTGCTGACCTACAAAAATCAACCGTGACTAACAATTAAGCATACATGTTGATTGAACAGCCCCCCTCCATGCCAGGTCACACAACATACAATCTCAGAGAAGACACGTTGGGTGCATAACATTCCCATCTGAAAATGGAAATAGGAAAAAAGGGATGGTT
Organism: Lithobates pipiens; assembly: GCF_037356315.1. Taxonomy (NCBI): domain Eukaryota; kingdom Metazoa; phylum Chordata; class Amphibia; order Anura; family Ranidae; genus Lithobates; species Lithobates pipiens. The sequence continues at coordinate 196,386,409 of NW_027507790.1, forward strand.
CTGGGATCTGGTGGGGCCTCAACTATGCAAATATAAACAAGAGGCTACGACTCCCATCTCCATGGATGTTCTACATTCACTACATGCTGTCTGTAAAGGTCATCTACTGCCTACTGGAGGACCCCCAGGGTCACACATGCAATAGCAGCTGTCAGAGCAGGATGGGGGATTCATTGCACACATTTCTGTCATTGGGGAGGACTGTCCAGGATAGGAGACTCCAACCAGGTCACATAACATACTACACAGATTCACAGATTGCTGGGTATGGGGAGGGTGGTCAGGACATCCCAGCTCAGAAATCATATTACATTACAGATACACCTGGTCACATGCACCACAATTGTGATTATGATGGAGGGATGGGGTGCCTGGTCACTTATCATAGGACTCAGAGCCGTCATTGGGGGAGGGTGTTCAGGACAACCTTCGATCATAGTCCTAGCTGTCATGTGGGAGAAGGAGAAATGAGAAGCCCCCCAGGGGCACATAATCCCAGTTTTAGGAAGGAGGGGGCTGATGAGTATCCCCCCTCCCCCATCCTGTGATCCTGGGCCACACAATCCTGTTATTTGTTGGTTAAGGGGATGATGGGAACATTGGGTCACCCAGTTCTGGTTTTCATAGGAAGAGGGTAATCAGTAAATGGGAAACCCACACTTCTAGGTCATCTGATCCTAGCTGTCATCTACAGAAGAGTTGATCAGGAGGACAACCCCAGATCACACACAACCCTGGCTGTCAGGTGGGAGTCACACTGCTCTACCATCTGAAACAGGGAGGGGGATGGGAGGACAAGACATCCCTAGGCACACAGTCTGCTTGTCATCTGTTAGGGGGTGACCGGGACACCCTCCAGCCACAAAATCCTACTGGGGGGGGGGGGGGGGGGGGAAGAGATAAAGGTGCCCCCTGGTCATACAGTCTTGGATCTCTTTAGGGACAGGGGAAGATAACCTAATATTACAGCGCCCTGGCTCTCATGTGTTGGGGTGAGGGGGCTTAGATATCCCTGAAATTATTTCATGTTGTAAAGCACTGCGTAAACTGTTGGCACTATAATATCCTGTATAATAATAATAATAATAAAGTAATAGCTCATTTGCTGAGGTGAAGGGTGTTCATAGGATATCCCTGACCCATACAGTTCTGGAGATCATCTACTAGGGGAGCATAGGACAGCCCCAGATCATGCAGCTCACATCTGGAAAAGGAGTTTAGGAGGTGCTAGAATGTGTGGCTCCAGTCTGTTTTGAAGGGTGTAGACACCCTAGCATTACAACGTTCTGGCATATCTGGGGAATTTGGCATAGAACCCCCCTGAATTGAACAGCCCTAGCTCTTATATGTTGAGGAACATATGACACTCTTGTGTCTTATGTTTGGGGGTTCTGGGCATAGCACACCCCCTGAAACATACAATCCTGACTCATGCTGGAGATGCAATAACACCTCCATTATCACGCATAGCACAGGTCCCCCACCCCTGGCTCTTGAGTGTAAAGGGGGTGAGGCATGACACCTCTGAATCAGTGTCCTGGCTCTCATGCGTTTGGAGGAAGAGGACATAGAAGACCCCTGAATCATACATTCCTAACTTGTGTGGAGGACGGAATGAGACACTAATCGCATATAGCACAGGTCATCCCCCACATCCTGGCTCTCATGTGTTTGGGCAGTAGGGACATAGTACACACATGAACCATATGTTGATAAAAATAATGAGAACACCTTCCTCATCACATAGCACAGCTTCCCTAAACCAGATTCAAGTTGGAATAGATTTAGGAAGATCCCCCACTCCAATCATACAGTCCTGGCCCTTATGAGTTGGGGCTGAAGGACATGACACTCGGTGTCCTCGTTTTCATGTATTGGAGATATGGAATAGGGTTTCCCTATCATTCAGTCCTGGCTCTCACGTGTTGGGGAGTGGTGGAGCGCCACATAGGACATTCTTAAATCTCATGGTCCTAGCTCTCATGTGTTGGGGGTAATGGAGGGATAAGCTTCCCCCCCAAGCTATAGTGTAGGGGGCGGGGACACATGACAGCTCTGAATCATCCAGTCCCGGCTCTCCTGTGTTGGGGGGGAGATGGATTAATGCACCCCCCATCTTCTCTTTTCTGTGTCGGGAGTAATACAATGAAGACCCCCGAATCACAGTCCTAACTTTCCCGTGTTGGGGTGCTGAGCCCTCAGTCACCCAGGCCTGGCTCTCATGTGTTGGGAGTAATGGAGCAATGTCACCCTAGCCCAATCCTATGTCATGACACTCATCAGTCCTCCAATCCTGGCTCCCATGTGTTGGGGGTGATGGGATGATGCCCAACCGGGGTTCTGGTTTTGGAGTGGGTCCATATGACACCTCCTCAGTCCTGGTTCTCGTGTTGGGGGTAATAGAACAATGTCCCAGACACAATGGCCAGTCCTGAGTCATGCGACAGCCATCAATCACCCAGTCCTGACTGTGCTGGTATGATGCCCTACCAAGGTTCAGGTTTTGGAGGTGGGTCCATATGACACCCCTGAATCATCCAGTCCTGCCCAACCCGATTTGAGGGTGATGATCCCCCCTTCTGAATCATTGAGTCTTCACCCTTGTGTTTTAGGGGTTATCACCCCCAGTCCTAGCCATGCTTGGGGGGGGGGGGGCGACGTCAATTGATGACTTCCCCAGTCCTGGGTACATTTGACCCGAGTCGCCCAGTCCTGATTTAGGTGGGCGACCCCCTTAGTCTTGATGGGGGGGGGGGGGTGATGGGATGATGACTCCCCAGTCCTTGGTACGACACCTCAATCATCTAGTCCTGGCTGTCCTGATTTAGGGGTCATGAACCCCATCATGCTTTGGGGGTGATGACCCCCCCCCGTCATGGGTACATTGACACCCAAGTCCTGGCTTGGGGTGATGTCCTGGTCCTGACATGTTTGTGGTGATAACCCTCCCACCCCCAATTTGATGGTTATGGGATGATGACCCCCCCCCAATCCAGGGTACATGATTTAAGGGGGTGATGGGATTAGGTCTCCCCAGTCCACCATATGACACACCTGATCTCTGGCTGTCCTGATTTTGGGGGTGATGGCATGAACCCCCCCAGTCCCGATTTGTGGGTGATGGCATGACCGCCCCCCAGTCCTGGGTCCATATGACACCCGTGTCCTGACTCTGACATGTTTGGGGTGAAACCCCCCACCCCCAATCTGATGGTGATGGGATGATGACCCCCTTGTAATTTGGGTGGGTGCCCCCCATCCTGATATTGGGGGGGTGATGGGATTGTCTCCCCCAGTCCATACGACACCCCTGAGTCCTGGCTGTCCTGATTTGGAGGGTGATGACCCCCGCCTGATTTGGCGGTGATGGGATGACACCCTCCATTCCTAGGTCCATATGATACCCCTGAGTCCTGATTTGGGGGTGATGACCGCCGTCCTGATTTGGGGGTGATGGGATGACACCCCCCATTCCTAGGCCCATATGATATCCCTGAGTCCTGGCTGTCCTGATTTGGGGGTGATGACCCCCGTCCTGATTTGGGGGTGATGGGACAACACCCCCCCAGTCTTGGGTCCATATGACACCCAAGTCCTGGCTGTCCTGATTTGGGGGTGACACCCCCCAGTCCTGATTTGAGGGTGATGGGATGACCCCCCCCCCCCCCGTCTTGGGACCATATGACATCCCCGAGTCCTGATTGGGGGGTAATAATAGGACGCCCCCCACCCCGGTGCTGAGTGACTCACCCACTTGCAGGACGTTATCCACACAGCCGGCCTCCAGCAGAGCGATGCCCCGGCGGAAAGGCAGGCGGTTCTCGTCGCCGTTGTCCCCGGACGAGGATGATGACACCGGGCCGGCCGCTGTAGGCGCTCCTGAGGCGGCACTTCCTCCTCCTCCTCCCCCATTAGCCGTCCCCCCGGCAGTGGCCCCCGGCACCCCCCCAGTAGGGGCCCCGCCGTCCTCTCCGCCCGTATTAAAGGACGAGTACATGCAGATCTCCCGCTCGCTCCGCGGGAAGGACCAGTAGACGATGCGGCGCTGTACGGGCTCCGGGATCCTCTCGAATCGCTCCTCCACCCGCTGGAAGGGCCATTTCTCCGCCACCTTCCGGGCCGCGATGTCCAGCAGGGACTCCGGGTTCTGTGTCTTCCCGGACAGGCCGTGAGCGGAGCTGCCGGGGGCTCCTCCTCCTACCCGCTGCCCCGGCCTGCACGCCGAGCCGAAGCCTGGTCTGCAGCAGAGCCGCTTAGCAGGAGGCAGCTGACCGCGCTCCGCCATGATCGCACCGCTTCTGAGCCGCCAGCGGAAGTGGCCGCACATTATAAACTGGGGGGAGGAAGGGCGAGCTCAGCGTTCACTCAGCGACACAAGGCACCGCCCCCCTCGGCTGCCCGGACACGCCCGCCAAGCTATAAACAAACGCCCACCTGTACTCGGAGAAGGATAATTTCTCACACTCGCCACGCCCACTTCCGCGCAGGCCCCGCCCGCCTCAGAGTTCACCAGTCTCGAGACCGGGAGGTGAAAAAACACGCGACGCCCAATTCTCACACTAGCCACGCCTCGCTCCTCCCTATCCCCGCCCAGTCTCGAGTTCATCAGGCGAGTGAACCAGAATTGAAAATAAAACTTCACGAGACGTCACGCGGAGGAGGGGGCGGTCCTAGGCAAATGAGCTCAGGAGCCACTGTCTAGGCTGGGAAACGGAGCAGGAATGTGGAGGGAGGGGAGGTGACGCCAGCGTGAGAGAGAAGAGGGCGGGCGGGATAACAAGGAGGACGGCCTGTCCTTTGAAGTTCTCCCGTGCTCTTTGAAGTCCGACGTGACGGGGGCGGCGTGCCTCCTGACGGGAGCGCGGGGAGGGCGTGGCCCGGGGTGTTGGGGCGTGGCCGCCTGAACCTTGTGACCTCGGCTGGCGAGGAGCCCCGTGCTGGAAGCTGGCGGTGACGTCACGACCCTTTTCAAAACAAAAGAAATGTGCCAGAGCCAGGAAGTGTACGAGAGAGCCAATGAGAGTGTGTGTGCCCCTCCCCCTCCCTTATATTAACCCTGTCACTACTGACAGCCAATGAGAGTGTGTGCGCGCCTCCCCCTCCCTTATATTAACCCTGTCACTGCTGACAGCCAATGAGAGTGTGTGCGCCCCTCCGCCTCCCCTATATTAAACCTTTCACTGCTGACAGCCAATGAGAGTGTGTGCCCCTCCCCCATATTAACCACTTCAATACCAGGCACTTTCACTCCCTTCCTTCCCTTCCAATATATTAACCCTGATAGCCTATATTAACCCTGTCACTGCTCACAGCCAATGAGAGTGTGGGTGCCCATCCCCCTCCCCTATATTAACCCTGTCACTGCTCACAGCCAATGAGAGTGTGTGCGCCCATCCCCCTCCCCTATATTAACCCTGTCACTGCTCACAGCCAATGAGAGTGTGTGCGCCCATCCCCTTCCCTTATATTAACCCTGTCACTGCTGACAGCCAATGAGAGTTGTGCGCCCCCCTCCCCCATATTAACCCTGTCACCGCTGACAGCCAATGAGAGTGTGTGTGCCCCTCCCCCATATTAACCACTTCAATACCAGGCACTTTCACTCCCTTCCTTCCAAGGCTAATTTCCAGCTTTCAGCGCTCTCGCATTTTCAATAAGAATTGCCCAGTCATACAACACTGTACCCACATGAAATTTTTATCGTTTGGTTCACACAAATAGAGCTTTTTTTTTGGTGGTATTTTTTCACAAATAAGTTTTTTAATTTTTTTGCGATATAAGCAAAAAAAGAGTGGCAAGTTTGAAAACAAAATATTTTCTACTTTCTGTTTTAAAATAAATCCAATAAAATCGAATTTTGTCATAAATTTAAGCCGAAATGTGTTCTGCTACATGTCTTTGGTATAAAAAAAATCCCTTTAAGTGTATAATAATTGGTTTGTGTGATCATGTATAAATGTGCGCAGATGATCACAGACATATGTGTGCGGATGATCATGTATAGATGTGCGCAGATGATCATGGACATATGTGTGGGGATGATGATGCATAGATGTGCGCAGGTGATCATGGACATATGTGTGCGGCTGATCATGTATAAATGTGCGCAGATGATCACAGACATATGTGTGCGGATGATCATGTATAGATGTGCGCAGATGATCATGGACATATGTGTGGGGATGATGATGTATAGATGTGCGCAGGTGATCAAGGACATATGTGTGCGGCTGATCATGTATAGATGTGCGCAGATGGTCACTGACTTATGTGTGGGGATGATGATGTATACATGTGCGCAGATGATCACGGACATGTGTGCGGATGATCATGTATAGATGTGCGCAGGTGATCACGGACATATGTGTGCGGCTGATCATGTATAGATGTGCGCAGATGGTCACTGACTTATGTGTGGGGATGATGATGTATACATGTGCGCAGATGATCACGGACATGTGTGCGGATGATCATGTATAGATGTGCGCAGGTGATCATGGACCTATGTGTGCAGATGATAATGTATAGATGTGCACAGATGATCACGGACATATGTGTGCGGATGATCATGTATAGATGTGCGCAGGTGATCACGGACATATGTGTGCGGATGATCATTGGAACATGTGATTTTACTATTACATATGTGGGGGACATGTGTTTTTACTGTGTGGGGACATGATTGTGGGGGGGACACTATTTTGGGTACATTGTCTGGGGACACGGGGCCGGTGATCAGTGTGTAAAACGATTTAAATAACAGCTCATACTCACTGATCACCGGCCGACTGCAGCGATCTCCTCTCCTCACTGACAACTTCCGTGTGATGAGAGCCAATCGCCTAGCAACCAACTCTCTATTTACATCACATGACGGCTGTGATTGGACACAGCCTTCATGTGATAAGGAGGGCCAATCACAGAGCCCCCCTAATGATTGGAGATGTCCGGGTGACATGAGTGCATCAGGATCGCATCGCTGCGTGGGAACGAGTGTGCACGATCCCCCTCCTTCTGAGGGAACAGAAAAACAAAGAAAAGGCGCCTCTAAGTGTAGAATTAAAAGCTGTTTAATTTCCCCAAAAAGGGTCAAAAACACTTACAAGATATGTAGACTGGCAGAGCATATCAATAATATCCATGTAGGTTGTCCGGCATGAATGCAGTGGTCACTGGCATATAAAAGTTCTTTAGGCTGTGTGTGTCCAGTAGCAGGGAGGTCCAGGGGATGCCAACGGGAAAACCAGCAGGGAGCACCAAGAGAACTGACAGGCCAGCCCGCAATCACAGTCTCAAAACACGAGAATCCCGGAAGTGACGTCAGTGGCAGGAGACAATAACCAGCAACCAGCGTGGGCCACAAACAGGAAGCAAAACAGGAAGCAGTCATCAAAGAGGGACGCGTTTCCGAACATCTCATTGGTTCCTTTATCAACCTGATGACTGTGTGTGTATGGGACTAATTTATACTACCTGGGCGGACCCTAGGGGCAGGTATATGTAAATAGAGCGTTATCACAATATAAAGGTATAGCACAGGAGGAGAAACAAAATCCCTATCCAAACAAAAAAATATATATAATTTCATACAGAACAACAACCAATAAGCGACATTTAAAAATAAACATAAAATGAAAATGAGAATCAATATTTTTACACAATCTTCAATAATTCTTAAGACTAGGCATATATATAAGACTGAAGGGGAGGGAGTAGGGGAAAAAAGGGAGGGGCAAAAGAAGAAAGGGAATAAAGGGGCAAAGAGAAAATATTTTGAAAAATATCTAAGGAAAAAATATTTAAAAACATATATATCGAAGGCAAAAAATATGTATAAATATATTAGCTAAATATATTTTAAAAAATGTAATATATATATATATACTGAAATGGTTAAAATTCTTAAAAAATATTTACCATGTTTAAAATAATATACTAATAGAAAATGATATACTAATAAAAAAATACTGCACAAATATATTAGGAAAGGAGGAATCTAGAGAATGGCATTAGTTTCAAAGTCCTCGTTCAACCCTCCAGGGGCAAGAACATTTAAAGTAAAAATCCAAAACATTTCTCTATGACAGAGTTTTCTGAGCTACCAGGGGGAGGAGGTTTCTCTTTAAGTTTACTTGGTGCCACTTTGCTCTTAATATTAGGTGCTTTTTTGTACGCAAACTTTGGCCTATTGGGAACAACAGGAAGGAGATGCTCACCCTGAAGCAGCAAGGGCCAATGTCTCCGTACAATACTCTCCATCTGTTTGTGACGAGAATGAAATTGAGTGATGAAGCGTAAATCATTAAGATTTTTACTACCAAGGATAGAGGTATACGAAGAGGGAGTCTTTTCAAGTCTTACTCTGATTATCGTAATCATCAATTCTAGTACAATTCTTTTTCAGTCTGCAAAATTGTCTCTTAGGTATATTGTTGAGCCATTGGGGATGATGACAACTTTTATAGTGGAGAAATGAGTTCCCTGCAGTAGGTTTGGTAAAATTCTTGGCATGAATATCTTTGCCAAACGAAAATAATTCCAAATAAAGGAAAGCAAACTTATCTTTATCCAGAACAGAGGTAAACTGTAAGCCCATATTATTATTGTTACAATGTGTAACAAAATCTAAGACTGAAAATGCATTGCCATCCCAATAATAATCACATCATCTATGTAACGACCATAGAACACAATGTGGGAGAGAAAAGGATTGTTTTGCCATATGTGCAAGGATTCCCAATGCCCCATAGTAAGATTGGCATATGAAGGTGCAAAATTTGCCCCCATAGCAGTCCCATTCACTTGAAGAAAAAAATTGTTATCAAATTTAAAATAATTGTGAGTGAGACAGAAAGAGGTAGCCTCAACAATAAAGGAGGCTTGCCTGGGGTTCAGCATAGGGTCCTGACTAGGGATGAGCCGAACACCCCCCGGTTCGGTTCGCACCAGAACTTTCGAACGGACCCCACGTTCGTTACAAACGTTAGAACCCCATTGAAGTCTATGGGACTCAAACGTTCGAAATGGAAAGTGCTAATTTTAATGGCTAATATGCAAGATATTGTCCTAAAAAGGGTTTGGGGACCTGACTCCTGCCTCAGGGGACATGGGTCAATGCAAAAAAAAGTTTTAAAAACGGCCGTTTTGGCGGGAGCACTGATTTTAATGACGATTAAAGTGAAAAAAAAAAGTGAAATATTCCTTTAAATATGGTGCCTGGGGGGTGTCTGTAGGATGCCTGTGAAGTGCCACGTGTTTCCCGTGTTTAGAACAGTCCCTGCACAAAATGACATTAAACGGAAATAACACCATTTAAAACTGCTTGCGGTTTTAATGTTATATCTGGTTCCTGCAATATGGTTGAAAATCATTGAGAAAAATGGCATGGGTAGCCCTCCCTGCCCATTACCAGCCCCTTTGGGTCTTGTACGCATATAAAGGGGAACCCTGTACCCATATTAAAAAAAGGAAATGCGTGTGGCCCCCAGGCCCTATATACTCAGAACAGCAGTATACAGGCGGTGCAAACAAGACAGGGACTGTGTAGGTTTGTTGTGTTAAGTTGAATCTGTTTGTAATTTTCAACTGGTACATTTTTAAAGTGTAGCTCCAGTCAAAAAAACTATTTTTAAGCTTTTTGGAAAACATAGGGAAGGCTTATCACCCCTGTATAATTTGTTTTGTCGTCCATCTTTTTTCATCTCACTTGCTGCTGTCTCCTTGCGTTTGCAAGTAGGAGATGTTTGTAAGTTGGATGTTTGAAAGTAGGGGCCTGCCCTATATGCTCTGCAGAAATGGCGGAACAAGGTGTTGGTTTTGCCACAACATTGTAAGCCCTCAAAGTGACTCTTGGTGGGCGCTGGAGCGCCCTGCTGTGAACGATTATATCAAGAATTGTAATTACATGCCATTGTTGAACAGTGGTAGAAAAATTGACCTTTGGTGGTTGTGGTGCTGGTGCCACAACACTATAAGTCCTCACCGTTACTCTGGGTGGGCACAGGAAGGGGCCCTCCTGTGAAATATTATATCAAGAATTGTAATTACATGTCCCTGTTAAACAGGGGCAGAAAAATTTGGCCTTAGGCACTGCTGCTGGTGCCACCACACTGCAACCTCTTCCATATACTCTAGTTTTTTTGCTGGAATTAGCCCTGCTGCAAAGCATTGCATCAAAAATTGTACTTAAACGCCCCTGTTAAACAGGGGCAGAAAAATTGGGCCTTAGGCTGAGGTGAATATCGCGGTGTATACTGCGGTCAGGGCACGCAGACAATAACCAGAAAACAGCAGAGATAAAAGGGTTTATACAGATGTATACTGTGCTGTGCTGGAGGCACACACAACTTCCAATAACTCCTGCAGATGGCAATTGGGCTCAAATAGAGAACAGCTATGTAGGTGGATTATAGCGGTATGTACTGGGTACAGAGCACGCAAACAGCACGCACTATCTCCTAACACTACTGACTGCAAGCTCTATTATTAAAGATGGATCACTAGCTATATAGGTGAGGTGAATATCACGGTGTATACTGCGGTCAGGGCACGCAGACAATAACCAGAAAACAGCAGAGATAAAGGGGTATATACAGATGTATACTGTGCTGTGCTGGAGGCACACACAACTTCCAATAACTCCTGCAGATGGCAATTGGGCTCAAATAGAGAACAGCTATGTAGGTGGATTATAGCGGTATGTACTGGGTACAGAGCGCGCAAACAGCACGCACTATCTCCTAACACTACTGACTGCAAGCTCTATTATTAAAGATGGATCACTAGCTATATAGGTGAGGTGAATATCACGGTGTATACTGCGGTCAGGGCACGCAGACAATAACCAGAAAACAGCAGAGATAAAGGGGTATATACAGATGTATACTGTGTTGTGCTGGAGGCACACACAACTTCCAATAACTCCTGCAGATGGCAATTGGGCTCAAATAGAGAACAGCTATGTAGGTGGATTATAGCGGTATGTACTGGGTACAGAGCACGCAGACAGCACGCACTATCTCCTAACACTACTAACTGCAAGCTCTATTATTAAAGATAGATCACTAGCTATATAGGTGAGGTGAATATAGTGGTGTATACTGCGGTCAGGGCACAGACAATAACCACTACACAACAGCAAGATAGGAAATCAGCCAAAAACGATCGGTGTGTACTGTGTTGAAGGTACACAGAACACCCACTGCTTCAGATGCCAACACACTACACGAGGCCGCCTCAAAGGCGGCCTTATATAGTGTGGGGCGTGCACTACACAGCCCTGTGGCCAATCATGGCTCTCCTCGCTGCTGGCGCTGCGATTGGCCAAGCATGCGGGGTCACAGTGCATGCTTGGCCAATCATGAGCCAGCAATGCACTGCGCCATCGCAGTGCATTGTGGGCCGTGCGCGCCACACGAATTTTAACGCGAACGGACCAAGAGTTCGGATTTCGCCGAACGGACGAACAGCTCATCCCTAGTCCTGACACAAAAAGGATTGTATGGCACTTAATCCCACATCGTGCCGTATGGAAGTATACAAAGATTGAACACCTAGGGAGACCCAGAGATAACTGGGCTCCCAAGAGTAGGGAGAAAGCAATTCCAGCAAATGGGTGCCATCTCTAATGTAGGACTGGAGGGATTAGGCAAGTGGCTGAAGAAACTGGTTGACATATTGTGACAAGCCACTGGTAATACTACCCATGGCTGCCACAATAGGACGTCCAGGGGGATTAGTCAAATTCTTATGTACCTTAGGTAAATGATATAGGTACGGGGTAAAATGTACATCCTTAATCAAGAAAGAGGCTTCCTGTGGAGTAATAATTTTTTCGCTGAGTGCATTTTTAACAAGGGCAGTAGCCTGCAATGTAAACCTGGGCAATGGATCAGTTTTTAATCTAACATACGTATTAGTATCTGAAAGGAGTCTATTGGCTTCATTAGCCCCTTGCCGCCGAGCGTACGCAGATGTGCATACTCGGCTTCCGGGGATTATACCGGGATGATGCCCGCACCTGCAGGCATCATCCTGGTACAGTTTTTCAGAGCGGGCGATTGGCTTACCAGCCATAACAATCGATGTGGCTAAAAGCCGCTCGACTGTTATGCCGGAGGAGCGGGAGGGGACGTCCCCCCTCCCGCCGCTCTTACCGGTACTTCCGTTCAATCGGGAGCACCGATCGCACATCCGCCGCTTCCATTGGCTAGGGAGGGACTGGAATGAAGCCGTAAGCGGCTTCATTCCAGTCTCCTAATTGTAAACACGGAAGTGACGTCATGAAGTCACTTCCCGTTTACTCGGCTGCCAATGGCTCCAGATTTTAAAAGAAATACACTATTCAGAATCGCCGAAAATGGCGATCTGAATAATTTGAAGTGTAAAGGAGGGATCGGGGGTCTTTTAGACCCCCGATTCCTCCATAAAGAGTACCTGTCACCACCTATTACTGTCACAAGGAATGTTTACATCCCTTGTGACAGCAATAAAAGTGATACATTTTTTATAAAAAAAAAAAAAAATCAATTTATTCATTTTAAAATAAATAAAATAAATAAGAATTTTTTTTTTAAAGCGCCCCCCCCCCCCCCGTCGCCGCAAGCTTGCGCAGCAAAGAAAACGCATACGGAAGTCGCGCCTGCATATGTAAATGGTGTTCAAATCACACATGTGAGGTATCGCCGCGATCGCCAGAGCGAGAGCAATAATTCTAGCACTAGACCTCCTCTGTATCTATTTACTCGGCGTAACATTATCTCTCACATTTTGCAAAAAAATTGGGCTAATTTTACTGTTTCGTTTTTTTTAAATTCATGAAAGTGTCCCTTTTCCCAAAAAGTTGTGTTTAATACACCGCTGTGCAAATACCGTGTGACATAAAATATTGCACCAATCGCCGTTTTATTCTCTAGAGTCTCTGCTTAAAAATATATATATAATGTTTGGGGGTTCCAAGTAATTTTCTAGCAAAAATTATGTATTTTAACTTGTAAACACCAAATGTCAAAAATAGGCTTAGTCATGAAAGGGTTTAATATAGTCAGCTCTATTTTGTACAACTATGCCTCCTCCTTTGTCTGCACCTTTAATGACCAGATCATAATTATTAGTTAGAGCATCTAGAGCTTTCTTTTCAGGGTACGTGAGATTGGAATGGGTCTTATTTTTATTTATTTTTTTGCTGAATTGCACATATGCTGTATCTCTGCATACACAATACGATAAAAAGCAACGATACAGGAGCCCTTAGAATAAGTAGGGTAGAACACTGATGTAGGTCTAAAATTTGTATTCTTAACAGGTGGAGAAGTCATAAGGTGTTGGGTATACAGAATTTGATCTGTCTCTGAGCCATCAAATGGAGAAGGAGAAATATTATACTGATTACTAGATTCTGTACTATAAGCATATAGTTCTTCCAGAACAGCAAGACAATCAGGATCATTGGAAGTTACAATATCATTACAAGACAAATTAACAGAAATGGAACTAGAATTAACCGGAGGGTAACTATGATTCTGTTTCTTAGACTGAATGTTGTAAAATCTTTTTAGAGTAAGGCATCAAACAAATTTATTTAAATCCTTGAAAAGGAGAAAAGGATTGGGCTGAGCAGAAGGTGCAAAATTAAACCGCGACTAAGTAATGATATCTCATCATTAGTTAGAAAATGGGTAGAAAGATTAAAGATTTTGTATAGTATTCTCTTTCTCCTCGGGTCTGGACTTGAGTCTACCTCCTCTACCTTGGCAGCCTCTAGTTCGTGTTTTCTTTTTAGGGGCTTGGACCGAGGGAGGTCGGGCACTAAAAAAGAGACCGCAGAAGGGTCAAGAGAGTAAGTGCTAGTAGTTATGCCCCATACACACGAGAGGACTTATGTCCGACAGACTTCCAAAGGAGTTCCGCCGGAGTTCCGCCTGAGTTCCGACGGAGTTCTGACAGACTTTTCGGCCGAACGGACTTGGCCACACACGATCACACTAAACTCCGACGGATTTGAACGTGATGACGTACGACCCGACTCGAATAAGGAAGTTCATAGCCAGTAGCCAATAGCTGCCCTAGCGTCGGTTTTAGTCCGTCGGAGTAGCATACACACGAGCGGAGTTTTCGAAGGGGACCGGGTCCGGCGGAGTTCCTTCGGGAAAATTTGAAGCATGCTTCATTTCTAAAGTCCGTCAGACTTTGGCGAATCAAAAGTCCCTTGCAGCCCACACACGATCGGATAGTCTGACGGACTCGGTCCTTCGGACTTTGGATGTTGAAAAGTCCACTCGTGTGTACGGGGCATTAGTGTCGCAAGGAGAGAATTAGGACCAAAGGAAACTGATGGACCAGGTAATACTCCACTAGCAACATCAACAGACACAGCACCATCACAGGCACCAGTATTTAAATGTTTACGGGAAGGAGAGAGGGGAGAGGGGGCTACCGGATGGGAAACCAAAGGATGAGGTGGGGACCTACTATTTGCCAATGCAGCAGACGAGATCTCCTGTGAAATCTTGGGTTGGGAATCTGTATCAGTTATTAGTGACACAACTGGCAGTGGGGAAGGAGCAGTGGTGGTCTTCACCTTTTTAGATGGTCTCACCAATGGCGTAACTAGAACCTTCAGGGCCCCAATGCAAGAAACCATGAAGGGCCCCCCTGAACCCCAGCCAGGGCCCTTCCCTCTGAGTCCAGCGGTGGAACTCCAGGGCGTGGTCACAGGTATGACCTTTGTGAGCCCTGTAGTTCCACCACTGGTATCAGTATTTTTATTTTTATTTATTTTTAGGTGCCCCATTGGGGGACTGTCCCTAGGCCCGTCCCCAGAAGAGATGAGGTCCTTTTCTCCAGGGCAGATGAAGTTACTGCCCCCAGGTGAGAAGGGGTCCCTGTCCCCAGGGGAAGTGGGGGTCCCTGTCCCCACGTGAGAAGGGGTCCCTGTCCCCAGGGGGAGATGGAGGGGGTATGTAATGGTGTGTGGGGGATTGGGTCCTCTCACTCACCATGACCAAGCTGTAGGCCATGCACTCATCCATGTTGGACTGGGCTCCATCCAGTGTGCTGCACGGGCGATCAGCATATCTCCCAGAAAGACCTTTCATCATCTGTGTATGACGGGAGGAGGGGGGGCTGGCAGACAAGCCTGCAGTGTCCTCCGGGGAGCCGGCTCTCATAGGGCTGCACTGCATCTGTGTGCTTAAAGTTTGTTTACCCGGGAAAAGTTTGCAGTGCAGAGTGGGCCGGACTCGGGGGGGGGCGGGACTCTGGTTGGGGAGAACAGACATCGGACTGAGCGGCAATGCATGGAACAGGAGAGGGGTAATCTGAGGAGCCGGCTGAGGTCACAGGTCATGCGGGGAATGCACAACTAAAGAGCAGCCATATGTAGAGGGGGCTGCATGGGCCCCCTGCATCACAGGGCCCGGTTGCGGTCGCAACTGCTGCACCCCCTATAGTTACGCCCCTGGGTCTCACTTGTTTAAATGATAAGGGGCATGTTTTTTCTTGTGCACGATCTATAGGCTGATGAATTGGAGTAGCAAATGGGTTGATGCTCATAAGGGGTGGTGGATCAGTGATAGATCCACGTTTCCATGAAAAAATTCTATCATTGCTATAATCTTTCAAATCTCTACCAAACTTTCCTAATTTATTTTTAATAAGTAGGTCTTCTTTCCTATTGGTTTTATTAGTAATAATAGACAACCACAGAGATGGTAACTGTGAAGTCATCTCGGAAATTTCCTGAACGAGTTCCTGAACGTCCACTCAGAAGGAGGAAGCTCCCACCCACCCGTATATAACCACCCTGTCACCCGTATACGTGACAGGGTGGTTAACCCTGTCACTGCTGACATCCAGTGTGTGCACACCCCTCCCCCCCCATTAACTTTGTCACCAAGTGCGTGCACACCCCTCCCTCTCCCACATTAACCTTATCGCTGCTGACATACAGTGTGTGCACACCCCCTCCCTCCTACTTAAAGCTGAACTCTGGGCACAAACATTTAATTTAAATAAACAGTACACATTCACTTGCATACACTTGTTGGGTACACAGTTAACCCCTCGATTGCCAACTTGAGAACTCCTGTCACCCAGCCAGTGTCACTAGTACAGTGTAAAGTATAATCACTGTATTCGTGTCACTAGTGACGTCAGTGTCGGTTAGCATACCTTCCAGCCAGTCTCTGTTAGCGCAATTGTCCGTCACACTATCACAGTTCCACTATAAGTCGCTGATCACCACCATTACCAGTATAGTGTTTGTACGGGTCAGTATCCTGATCATGATCAGAACTGTACTAGGGTCCTCAATAGTGTCCCCAAATACATTTTGGCCTACATTTGAAGCAATTCGATTTTATTGGATATATTGTATACCAGAAAAATATTGTTTTTTTTCAAAATTGTGTGTCTTTTTTCATTTATATAATACAAAATAAAAAACCCAATAGTGATCAAATACCAACAAAACAAAAATAAAAGATAAACTGTTTATAACACTGCGTTAAGATATCCCCTTCTATACCTATTAGGGCAGGGATGCCCAACCAGTGGCCCGGGGACCACATGTGGCCCGCTGAGCCCTCTGATGTGGCCCGTGACCTCCTTCTGTGGGATGGCGGATTGGCAAGCCCAGATCTTGGGTTGCAGATCCGCCATCCCAGACCATCTGTGTTGTTAATGAAGCCAGCAAAGCAAGCAGCTGTGGAGCAGAGCTACATAAGCTGATGCTTCCTGTATAGCACCATCTCCTGCCACAGGCGGAATGATACCAAATGCACTCTGCCTGGGACCACAACAGCAAACGATACCTGAATGGAAAGGTCAGTTTTTACTAAAATTGCAGTGTATGTATGGGCATATCTGCGCAGTGGTTACTGGGCTGCTTTCAAATGGATCTGCAGGTTACCTGCATTGAGCCATTCTGTTATTAGCTGCAGGTTTGGTGAGCTTTCAGAAAATGTACCACACCTGCAGGATATAATAGAAATCTATGGCAAAGTGTAGCTAACCCACAGGAAAGACACAGGTGCACTGCGCTGCATTAGTGTGAAAGGCCCCTTTCATACAATCGGTCTGACCCAATTAGACCCTCCATTCACCTCTATGAAATGGCAGATGTAAACAGATTTGTGTCCATTTACACCCGCCTACCTCCAATCTGATTCACAAAAAAAAAAAAAAACACACACACAGAAGGAGATCAATCCCCTTCCATCTGGGCGGATCGGAGGACCCATAGAGTAGAGTGGACTGTGTCCGTGTCCGTTCTGCATGGACCTGTCATCCGTCTGCTCTGCTCATTGTGGCCCGCGACCGGTTACCAAGTTGCTCAAGTGGCCCTCGCTCTTCAAAAGGTTGGGCACCCCTGTATTAGGGTGTATAAATCCCTACAACCTGGAACATGATCAGGTAGTGGCCATTATAAGATCACTTTTTATGGCCTGTAAGTTGATAGCCTCTTGTTGGGTCTCGCTCCACCCTCCTACCCCGCAGGACTGGATCTGGGAAATAGATAAAATGTTATGTTTGAAAAACACACCTATGTCCAATAAAACATATCCTTGAAGTTCGAAAAAATAGCCTAAACGCATAATACAGAGAGGTAGTGTTTGAAGAGCAGGCTGGCCTGTTTTATTTACCTTTTTACAGTGTTTTGGTTGCCCTGGGATTTTTCAGGAGTTTATGGTATACAAGATAATAATGTGTAGCACCCTCTATTGTGCTAGGAGAGTAAAGTGTTTTTGTTCTCTTAGGACGGGTACATTTCTAGGCTTGGCTAGTAGCCACGTGTTGGTTTTTTGTTATCTGGGTTGGGAGTGGCTCAGAGTAATACTGGGTGACTCACCTGTAGCATCACTAGGACCTCCTACTTTCTTCTAGTGCAGTGATGGCAAACCTTTTTGAGCCCGAGTGCCCAAACTGTGACACAAAGGCAACTTATTAATTTCAAAGTGCCAGCACTGGTGATGATCGCCCACCCCAAGAGGGTTTTTAGTAATTTCAACACTCATCTGGCTTTGGCATCCAGTGTGAGTGTGCCTGGTAGCATCTTCTCCTTTTGTTGGTGCCTGTGATTGCCCTCCTCACTCTTGATCGTGTCCTCTCAGCATTGTCCTCTCACTCCTCTCTGGCTGGTTCAACTCCAGGGGCTCTCTCTTTTCCAAACCAACTCAGCCTCCTCTCACTCTTGTCTCCACACTCCTCTTACCCTTGCTCTCCCTTTTCCCTCTTTTCTGCAGGCTCCAGGCTGTCCCTCCTCTTATTTTTGCAGGGCTGTAGTTTTCCTTTAATTAATTAAAATGGAGCCATCGTCTTTTCCTGGACTACATGTCACATGGTGCACTTGTCCTGGCTCCTCATTGGTCCCTGGCTGCAGCCAACCATGAGACCTCTTGTCAGGTCCTTCCTCTACCACAGTGCAGAGGCTTGTATTGCGTTGCTTTAAGCAACCAGTCAGCTCTTTCCACCACATTCCAAGCAGCCCTACTGGGCTCCAACCAGAACCCCAGAAATCTTCTGATGGTTTACACTTGGGACACTCTCCCTGCCTCCCCATTTGCTGGCCGGCTTTGTTGTTTCCGCTGCCCAGCCCATCCACTGGGCCAACACAGAGCTGCAGATCGGCTGAAGCAGCAGGCTCACGCATCGGCCCGTCTCCAACGACTGAAATCTGCGCTGGCCAATTGCATCCTTGCTCAGAATTTGCCCAGCCAACCCACTGAGCCAATTTAGAGAAGCTGATTGGCCGAAGCAGAGGACACAGGCATCGGGCCGGCTCCCATGGTAGACACCTGCGCTGGCCAGTTGCCTAATTGCAGGGGCAGGATTGCAAGAGGTAGTGCATGTAAAGCCTGAGCTGAGTCAATAGACCGAGCACCAGCATATTTTTAATGAGCAGTTGGGCACTTCTGTTAAGGACACTTTCCTGATCACTGTTCCCAGTGATCGGGAACAGTGATCTCTGTCATGTCCCATTGAGCCCACCCCCCTACAGTTAGAACACACAAGGGAACACATTTAACCCCTTGATCGCCCCCCTAGTGTTAACCCCTCCCTGCCAGTGACATTTAAACAGTAATCAGTGGCTTTTTATAGCACTGCTCGCTGTATAAATGTCAATGGTCCCAAAAAAGTGTCCAATCTATCTGCCGCAATGTCGCAGTCCCACTAAAAATTGGGATTGCCGCCATTACTAGTAAATAAAAAAAAAAAAATGCCATAAATCTATCCCCTATTTTGTAGATGCTATAACCTTTGCGCAAACCAATCAATATATGCCTATTTTTCCAAAAATATGAGAAGAATATATATCGGCCTAAACTGATGAATAAATTCGTTTTTTTACATTTTTTTTTGGATATATATGCAAAAAGTTAAAAATAGTTTTTTGTTTTTTAAAAAATTGTTGCTCTTTGTTTGTTTATAGAGCAAAAAAAAACAAAAAACGCAGAGGTGATCAAATACCACCCAAAGAAAGCCCTATTTGTGGGAAAAAGAGGACATCAATTTTGTTTGGGCGCAACATTGCATGACCGCTCAATTGTCAGTTAAATCGTTGCAGTGCCGTATCGCAAAAAATGGCCTGGTCATTAAGGGGGCAAATCCTTCTGGGGCTGAAGTGGTTAAATACCCAGGGTTAGCCCAGCTGGGGAGGAGTTGATTGGGTGGAAGAATGGAGATGGAGTTTTAGGCTGTCGGGGCCCTTGAAGGAGCGCCCCAATCTGGGGGGGGGGGGGGGTGTAGGGGGTGACCTTGGGCCTGGGTTCAGAAAACGTGGAGGTGTCCTGGACAGGAAGCACTAGAGGAGCAAGGGAGGACAGTGGGAGAACACTGCAAGTGCATGTCTCCACATGTTCCACAGAGGCAGTTAGCAGGGCTGGTGAGTGAGCACACCATCGGGAGGACTGGGAGGCATGCCTGAGAGGACTGAGCAGCAGTCTGGGATGGTTGCAGAGCCAGTCTGGAGAAAGGTGGTGTCCTGGGCAGTGGAGCGAGGCAGCTGCAGCCATGAGGGCTGGCAGTGCCTAAAGAGGTGATAATGGGAGCAGTAGCCACAGCTAGCACTGGAACTTTTCGATTTGCTAACACATCGAGGCGGAGACACTAGTGCCGACATCACCCCACTAACCAATTTAAGGTCAGCAGCAACATTGAATGTAAGGATTTTATGTTACACTCTGGCTTTTAATGTTACTGCAATCGTAATAAAGTTACTACACTATGAGGACTTTATCTGGCTCTTAGTGAGCTTCATTTATCTTAGCCGTATCCTGAGGAGGAGTGTCGCTGGATAGTTTTTGTTGGGCTTACCGTTACCTTACCTGCTCACTGTGTCCGACTTAGGGGTCCCGTTGTAGTGTGAATTAAAGAATATTAGCTCCGACACTTAGTCCTTTTTCTGGATGTTTATTTAACTAAAACACACACTTTGCAATAGAGGGGTAGAGGATACGGGGAATTCAGGTACCTTTGTAGTTTTGCGGGTTAAGGTATTTCCTTGATCCAGAGGACAAACGATTTCCACAAGCTGGATCTAGCAATCACCGGATAGGCCTCTCTCACTGACCTAGCAGCCGGTGAGATGCTCGAACAAAGTCTCTGCCACAGACTTGATAAGTTTAGCGATCTTGTTATGCAATCCTCTGCCACAGGAACGCACAATAAGCTTCTGGTTGCAAAATTAAAGAGTTTCCCCAAAGTACCTGATTCTTTCAGCAGACCCGGCGATACTGTGTGGTAGGTAACCCAGGATGCATCTTTCAACTGAGTCTCCAAGCTTCTTCATGAGGCACCAGCCTTATTGCTCGGTCCTCCTCAGAAAAGTCCTCCCCTGGATCCTCCAGTTGCTTGGCTTCTCCCCGCAGGCAAAACAGCACAGGATCATCCCTAGATCAGTAGGCCCCAGAACCTCTGGGCCTACTCTTCAGTTGTGAAGCCTCAGGCCAGCCGGCCCCGAGGCACTGATCAAAGCAGCACACAACCCAGGCCAGGAGGGACATGAGGGTGGGAAAAATGAACCCCAGAAAATGGCATCGGTACTTTAAGTACCCTTACCCAGAATTCACAGCGGGTAGACCACTCCCACTGGGCTGTTTCTGAGCAAAGGGGTACCCAATACATTTAGCTTGTTGCATCTCCAACACTTACCAGTGGTGACAGCGACACCCAATGTCAAGTGAAAATTAGCACAACCCAGCCAACTGTTAGCATAATCAGTATGAGCCAAACTGCAGCTTTAGACAAACTTTAATTTACAAAAATAATAGCACCAGTATTAAAAATACCAGCGTTACATAATGAAGAGTAGATACATTTATATAGTCTTACAGATACAACCAGCCCTTTAAGGGAAACCATAATGCTGATGCAGACCACAATGAAATTGAGTTTGACACCCCTGCTCTAAGGGGCAAGCTGAGGTCATACCTAGAATACAGAGGAGCTAGGAAAAAAAAACAGGAAACATTTTGCTGAAGTAGTGTAAGCCGCACTATGTAAAATGTATATCTGCTGCTAGGTGATTCCATGGACATTTTAAGCCAGCAGATGGCACGTGAACATGCCTGGAAGCAGTACACCTGGTCCATCAAGACGGCATGGAAAACTGAGTTGGCAGACTATCAACAGAAATAAGGGGCCACCTATAAAAAAGGTGAGCTTTAATCACAATTTCCTTATAGACACCAGGAGACGTTTATCAGAAATGGAGTAAACAGAATCAGGAGCAGTTGTGTATTACAACCAATCAACTTATAGCTCAAGCTTGTTCAATTAAGCTTTAAAAATGAACGCTGGAGGCTGATTGGTTACTATGCACAGCTGCTTCAGTTTTGATGAATTTCCCCATGTTTGTTAGTGCCCATTTTGCATGTTGATGCATTCTATGTATTAGGATAAAAAAAAACTTCTGTTGCAGCAGCCCCCCAGGCCCCCTAATACTAACCTGAGCCCCATCTCAATCCAGCGATGTTGCATGTGAGGCTTGGCTGGCCGGGACTCCTCCTCCTAATTGGTATAAGAAGAGGGGAGGTTAATTGGCGCTGCCTAAGTTTGGTGAATATTTGTGTTAAAAAAGTGGGAAAATTAAAATTAGTGATGGGGTAGAAAAAGTTGCAAAGGTTATTCAATAAACCCTCTAGTGGCGAGTACTGTCTCTTTAAATTATAAACCACATAAACAAAATCAGTGTTGAATTTCCAAGTGCTCAATATAAATCATATACCATACGCAATTTTCTAATTATAAATACACATATACAAATTGATAATAAAGTGCTATATGTGCTTATTGTACAAAAAGTGTCCATAAACCTGATTTGTCATATGGACGTCATCGGAAGTGGGCAAAACGTCTGTATGACGAAATGCCTAAGACGGAGCTTGGTACGCCATCACGTCACTTCCGGTTTGGAGATTTTAGTCTGTGGAATGCAAGGCGTCCCAGATCCACAGCTGTTGATATTTTTACTGATCCTGCAGCACTATTGCAAGTGCGATTTTAATAGTTTTGACTTTAATAAATACTCATTTTATGGATTCATGCTATGAGAAGTATTTCTTCCATCCACCTATATGTGAGTGTACCCAATGACCAGACCCACCTCAAAGGAGGGGATATCATCAGAGAAGAGTCCACAGTGAACCTTGTTTGAATGTGCTTTACCACTGCAGGGCTACATCTTTTTGTGGAACCGAGAGGGGGAGCATGTGTGGAATTCACCCAACTCTTCATGATTTTTTGTACATTTTTTTTTATACACTCCAGGTTTATGAACTATGCTTTTGGACACTTTTTGCACAGTAAGGACATATAGCACTTTATTATCATTTTGTATATGTGCATTTATAATTTGAAGATAGCTTATGGTATATGATTTATATTGAGCACTTGGAAGATTCAAAACTGATTTTGTTTATGTGGTTTATAATTTAAAGAGACAGTACTCGCCACTACATGGTTTTTTGATTAACCTTTGCAACTTTTTCTAAATCATCACTAATTTTATTTTCCCACGTTTTCAACACAAATACTTACCAAACTTAGGCAGCGCCAATTTACCTCCCCTCTTCTTATACCTTTCTTACCAACTCCACATGATGGAGTTTTGGGGGATGGGCAACAGCCACACTTGTTTTACCACAAAGTGGAAATTAAACTTCTTCAATCCTCCTCCTGATTGGCTGAGACAGCAGCGGTGTGCCATTAGCTCCCGCTGCTGTCAATCAAAGTCAATGAGCGAATGAGGAGAGGGAGGGGGCAGTGCCAGGATTCGACTCCATGTCTGAATGGACACAGGGAGCTGCAGCTCGGCTCGGGTGCCCCCACAGCAAGCTGCTTGCTTTGGGGGCACTAGGCAGGAGGGAGGGGCCAGAAGGGCCGGAGGAGGATCTGGGCTGCTCTGTGCAAAACCACTGCACGGAACAGGTAACTATAACATGTTTGTTATATTATTTATGAAAAAAAAACAAGGCTTAAGTATCACTTTAAGTGTATTGGTATCCCTCCATAGGGGCCGTTAATTGATGATGATAAAATGTAATAAAAATACAGTCACCCAGATGATGATGATGATCAGAGTTCTTCTGATACCAGCACACGCACCACGTGACGCTACACTGACTCATATCCTTGCAGAACTAAACATCACTGGGATCAGAAAACTCATGCACACAGTGCACACTAGGCCCCAATCAGGCTCCTGGGCGCAGCAGCATTGACAGCCCAGCAGCACCTTCTCAGGCCTCAGCCTGAGGCAAGAGACGAGCACATGGCTTTCCCAAATATTTATATCCTCCCCCATCATACTTCAGTGGCTTGAACCTTCTACTGGGGTGGCTGGGGGAAATATGAATATTCATATCTCAGCCTGATAGAAACCCAGTGGTACAGCAACTCCTACTGGCAACAGTGAGAGACCACCACCCCACTGAGCATAGGGAGAAACCAAATAGTACACCTATGCAAATCAAACTGGGCCGAATACTAACCCAGTCAAAAACTAAATTTTGCTAGCATTTAGCAACCTAAGAGGGTGCCACATAATTATTAAATATTTTTGAGCTGTAGATCTTTTTAGGTTCAGATCATCTTAAACATTCCAACTTTAACTTTACATTATTTTCTCAATAAAATGTTACATTTTTCTCATCATTTTATTTTTAAGATTTTAACAGTCCTACACTACCTTGAAAAAGTATTCATGCCCCTTGAAATTTCCACATTTTGTCATGTTACAACCAAAAACCTAAATGGATTTTGCTGGGATTTTATGTGATAGACCAACATATAATTGTGAATTGGAAGGAAAATAATAAATGGAAAATGATAAATGATTTGAATAAAAAAAATATATATATATATCTTTTTGGGGATGTCTCTACCAGCTTTGCACATCTAGAGAGTGACATTTTTGCCCATCCTTCTTTGCAAAATAGCTCAAGCTCTGTCAGATTGGATGGAGAGCATCTGTGAACAACAATTTTTAAGTCTTTCTACAGATTCTCAATTGGATTTAGGTCTGTACTTTGACTGGGCCATGCTAACAAATGACAAATGCTTTGTTCTAAACCATTCTATTGTAGCTCTGGCTGTATGTTTAGGGTCGTTGTCCTGCTGGAAGGTGAACCTCCACCCCAGTCTCAAGTCTTTTGCAGACTCTAATGTCGTGTACACACGACCAGACTTTTCGACAGCAAAGTTCCGATGGAACGAATCCGTCTGACAATTCGATCGTGTGTGGGCTTCATCTGACCTTTTCTGTTGAAAAATCTGATGGACTTTAGAAATAGAACATGTTTCAAATATTTCCGCCGGAACCAGTTCCTATGAAGAAAACCACTCGTCTGTATGCAGGTCCAACGGACCAACAATGACGCAAGGGCAGCTATTGGCTATTGAACTTCCTTTTTCTAGTCCCGTCGTATGTCATCACGTTAAACGATCAGACTTTGGTGTGATCGTGTGTAGGCAAGTCCATATCATCGGAACTCCGTCTAAACGCCATAGAAAAGTTTGATGAAAAGTCCATCAGTGTTCACTCTGATGGAAAGTCTGGTCGTGTGTACGCGAAATAACAGGTTTTCTTCTATGATTGCCCTGTATTTGGCTCCATCCATCTTCCCATCAACTCTGACCAACTTTCATGTCCCTGCTGAAGAAAAGCATCCCCACAACATGATGCTGCCACCACCATGCTTCATGGTGGGCATGATGTGTTCAGGGTGATGTGCAGTGTTAGTTTTCCAACACACATAGCATTTTGCTTTTAGGCCAAAAAGTTACGTTTTGGTCTCATTTGACCATAGCACCTTC
Source organism: Lithobates pipiens (assembly GCF_037356315.1). Classification (NCBI taxonomy): domain Eukaryota; kingdom Metazoa; phylum Chordata; class Amphibia; order Anura; family Ranidae; genus Lithobates; species Lithobates pipiens. Next base: position 196,411,723 of record NW_027507790.1, read on the forward strand.
TTCCACATGTTTACTGTGTCTTCTCGCAAACTGCAAACAGGACTTCTTTCGGCTTTCTTTGACCGCGGTGTCAGGTCTGGTATGGATTTTAATTGGAAGCCTGCACCAAAATTAAAAATGAAATGGGTAGGCCCCCCCCAAAATCCATACCAGACACTTATCTGAGCACGCAACCTGGCAGACCGCAGGAAAAGAGGGGGGACAAGAGAGCGCCCCCCTAAACCATACCAGACCACATGCCCTCAACATGGGGAGGGTGTTTTGGGGAAGCCCCCCAAAGCACTTTGTCCCCATGTTGATGGGAACGAGGGCCTCATCCCCATAACCCTTGCCCAGTGGTTGTGGGGGTCTGCGGGAGGTGGGCTTATTGGGAAAATTACACTGTGGGACATTTTTTTTTTTTTTTTTTAATAAAGGTCTTGTCCCAAGCTGTCTCTTGTCTTTTTTACCATTTTGACACTTTTTTGTGAAATGGTAGGTGTACCCCGTTACCAATTCACACAGGAGGGAGGCTGGGATCTGGGGGTCCCCTTGTTTAGGGCAGTGGTTATGGGGATGAGGCCCTTGTCCCCATCAACATGGGGACAAGGTGCTTTGGGGGGCTACCCCAAAGCACCCTCCCCATGTTGAGGGCATGTGGCCTGGTACGGTTCAGGAGGGGGGCGCTCTCCCAAAGGGCCTAGTATTGATTTGGGATTCCCCTTAATATTCATACCAAACCCAAGGCTCATCCCTATTTAGGTGGACGGCCATGTCTTGGTAGGTATGCGGTTGTGCCATACTCTTTCCATTTTCGGATGATGGATTTAACAGTGCTCCGTGAGATGTTCAAAGCTTGGCATATTTTTTTATAACCTCACAATTCTTCAATCTTCTCCACAACTTTATCCCTGACCTGTCTGGCGTGTTTGTTGACCTTCATGATTCTGTTTGTTCATTAAGGTTCTCTAACAAACCTCTGAGGGCTTCACAAAACAGCTGTATTTATACTGAGATTAAAGGAGTTGGAAAGTCTTGAGGTTTTTCACCTTAATGCATTATGTGCATTAAGCTGAAAAACCTATTGTGGTGCAGCTGCCCCCCAGAGCCCCCCCCCCCCCTTTTTACTTACCTGAACCTGATCTTTCCAGCGTCAAGAATAAGCCCAGCTACTGTATCTGGTCCTCATTGGATAGAATGATAGAAGTGGGAGCCATTGGCTCCCGCTGCTGTCAATCAAATTCAGCGACATGGGAGCCAGGGGGCAGGGCTATGGACGCAGCAGCAGGACTCAGGACTATTTTTTTTAAAACAAACCTTTACAATCACTTTAAATTATACACAGGTGGACTTTATTTACTAATTAGTTGACTTCTGAGGGCAATTGGTTCCACTAGATTTTAGTTATAGGTATCAGAGTAAAGGGGGCTTTAATACAAATGCACACCACACTTTTTCAGATATTTATTTTTAAACTATTTATCTGTAGCACCCTGATGTTTAGGTAGGGTTGCTATCAAATTTAGTTGCCAGGCGATAGTTCCCTTGGCCAGTTGTTAGGAGATCAATTGACTCCGTTCTAAATCTGGACTTGTTGCACCCTTTCTCTTCTGTCACTAGGTGGCACTATGCTAGTGACATTAGATAAGGAAGGGGCTTTGCAGGCTCAGACATGAATGGATGGGATGTCTCAGCCAATGGACAGGGATTTTCTTTGGTCCATTGGCCGCTGGGAGAGTCTATTTATTTGGGTGGAGTTAGGTGATCGGTGTTCTGTGCCACCCGGGCGGCTGTCTGGGTGGATGTGTGTTATGCTGCCCCGGGTTGCTAGGCTGGAAGCCTGAGGCCTATCCCAGAAAGTTTTGGCTGCTAGGCTGCGTGAGGGCCTTTCCAGGAGCTGGAGAGCAGCGTAGGGGTGGGACCACTGGCTTGTAGTCCAACCAGAAGTAGCAGTTCAGCTGGTTGGGGAACCAGCTGTGGTCAGAGGTAAAAGGGGAAGCTGTCGCCACTAAGGGACCATCCACCATGTTACCAGAGACCACTGTAAGTAAGCTGAAGCCAGCACCAGAGCAGTCTTCTCACCATCTGGGGACGATGAAGAAGTGGGAAAACTTCAGCAAGTGCCAAGTCAGGGACCCAGTGGAACAGCAGAGGTGATGCTTGTGGAGCATCAGTGGGTGCCAAGCTAGGGAGTCAGCGGAGTGACACTTGAAGCGTATCAGTGAGTGCCAATCCAGGGACCCAGTAGGGAAGTGGGGGTGATGCTTGATGAAGATACTGAGTGTTAAAAGTGGCAGACATCAGGGGATCCAGTGGCTATTGGATCCGAAGTCTAGTGAAAGACTGGGAGTTCATTGAGTGAAGACCCACAGTGAGTGACTGTGGAGTAAGCAGAGAACTGTTTGTGTTGCCAATAGTTGAATACAATTATGGTTAGTGACTGCTACAAGATTGTTGCCATAGGAGACAGCAGTCCTACCTATACAGAAGCGGTGTCCGGCTGGAGGCATTCATCTGTATAGCTGTCTACCTATAGAAGTCTTGGTGTCTGTCAACTATCATTGCATCTACTTAAGGGTGTCCTGACCCAGAGACAATAAATCTCTTTGCATTCAAAAAGTGTCTGGCACCCACCATTTCATCTTATAGTACACCCACCATGCCTTGTAACCCACTCTACACAGAAGGATGTCAGCTGTCCCTAACTCTGGAGGTCACCATTAGGCCTTAAGGGACTTGGGACTCTGCTACATATCCTTTTCCTTTCACTTCACAATTATGTGCCACCCAAATAAAATCCCAATAAAATACATTTACGTTTTTGGATGCAACACAACAAAATGTGGAACATTTCAAGGGGTATGAGTACTTTTTCAAGGCACTGTATTTCCTTAATACTCTGTAAAGTCTATGTAAACCCAAAGTATTTTTGATATGGGATTGCAAGTTTTTTTTTGTAATAGCTATTTTATAAGTGCAAAAAAACCTGCTGATGCTTCCAGTATTTGGCTTTTTTTCCAGCTTGTTGTGCCCAGGTGTTACCACTAGCTCCAGGTTCCTAATCCTGTGGCAGTATTGTCAGCATCACGTACACATCCACAGGCTGGGACTACAGGATGCTGTGCATAGAACAGCGTGTTTTCAGCCTGCCCCGGAGTTGTTTGATTGGTGAAGGAAGCTGTCAGGGACTTCACACATCCACATGTGCCACCCACAGCCCTCGCTACAGAGTAAGGTGGAGAGCAGATTATTGATCACATCGCAGCTAAAAAAAAACTTAAACAAAAAGGTTTTTATTTTAAAATTTTTAATCTGAAATTTGTATTTCTAGAACAAAGTTTACCTACTCTAGATGCTAGTGTTTGAAAACACATATAATGTATTTTAATGTACTGTAGAGGCATAAGGTTCTCTTTAATAAAAACAGGCTGTCCACTTTGCATGGGAATTTGCACTTTGCAAGGGAATTTTCCCTTAGCTCAGTGAATGTGGGGGAGCTATGATGACTTCCATGATCCAGTTATGTTCAAACTAAAATATTGTTTTTTGTATCACTTTTCCTTGCACGTAATTGGGTATTCTTTGCAAAGGGAAATTTCACCACATTCACTAAGATCAAGGGAAATCCCCTTGGAAAGTGCAAATTCCCTTGCAAAGTAAAGAGTCTATTTGCCTTCAGGAAATCAACACCATAGACGTTCTTTCATTTCTAAAACGTTTATTCCCTTCGGGTTTGTGCCTGCAACCATACTTTTACATGATCCTTTAAAAAAGAGAGCTCCAGAAGATGTCACTCTGACGAAACGCGTAGGGCTTGGCCATACTACGTGCACCTTCTACACAGCTAGCAGCGGCCGGCGGCAATTGTAAACAAAAAAGCGATTTCTATTCAGCTACATGTGAGTAGTTTTCTTCTTCAATAAAGCATACTGTCATTATGTACTACACCATGGATGTGTCTTGTTTCCCAATATATTTATAAAGGGGGATACAACACCATTGGAAGAGCGAACATCTCGTAGCATAACGCCAGCTAACGCCAGACAGCAGCACAGTGGCTCATACTGTGGAGGCTTATCCAGCCCAACTAGGGTAGGACTTCTGGTGAGGGCAACCATATAATCAAACACTGAGAAGCGCACCGGGAGAATTTTGCTCTACTGAGTAATATTAAGCACTCCTGCACTAGTCACTTTTCTCTATCTTTATGTGGGACTTTTTATTAATTGTCTATTTTACAATTTCTACTATTTTTTATTGATTGTCACATTTCACTCATCAACTGGCATTTTTTATAGTCACGTGTAGTTATTTGCACTGATTTTTTATAAGGATTGATATATATATTTTATAAGGATTGATATATATATTTTTTTATTTACATATTTTTACAAGGATTGATTTATACATCTATGTGTTTAATTAGGCATTTGCTTTGGCACATTTTTTTTACAAGGATTACTTTGTATGAATTTTGGGGTTTTAGGCACGCAGAGTAATATTAAGGTATAGATATATGTATATGTATGCGCATATATAGGTATATATATATATATATATATATATATATTATTATTTATTTATTTTTTCCACATATTTGGTTTATTTATTTTATTTTTTCAAGGCAAATATATTATGAATTGACCCTTTCTATAGGGCTGTATACACTTAAGGATTTACCTTTATTTGGGTTTTTATGGTGTTTTATCACAATATACGTGAGGTGCAGGTATAGCGCCAAAATCTACTCCCCTTTTTCTTTTCTTTTCTTTAAAAAAGTGTTCCATTTGTCCTCCTTGTTTTGTTGGATGCGACTCTGGAATATGACCTCAATGCTTTTCTGAGTTGATTAAATTGTATGCAGTCTTGCATTATGCTCCGTTTTCTTATTTTCTGGTAAATTCCAGTAAATCAAAGCTGCAGCGTTAATTATTCAATTTGGGAGAACAGACTACTATTCTGTATGGTCTAAAGCACAAGATCAATGGGAACTATTAGCAGGTGAAACAAAGACAGTCGTGAAATGTTAAAAATAAAACAGATCTAAATTAAATTTCACTTTATTAGATCATTTTTATAAAGCCAGCATATGAATTAATACTTATGTCTGACAAAATGTTATTTTATATATTTAGCTACAAAAAAACTTCATAAGCTGGAGTATACACTGATAAATGAATGAGCCAGAAAAGGTGTTAAATCAATGACATCAAAACAGAAGAGCTAAACACATTTTTATAAATCTGAGCTCCAGGAACACCACCCTACCAAACTTTACCCCAACACACTCTAGTTAATCACCCCAGTTGAATAAAAAAAATAAACAAAATGGTCCAAATTCTTACCTGAATCATTAATTAGATCAGTGGTCTACAAACTGCGGCCAGGGTGCTGGATGTGGCCCTTTGATTGCTTTTATCTTGGGACATTATTCCCCCACTGTTGCTGACATAGTTCCTACCACTCACACCAACAATGGGGTACTATTCCTCCCACTAACACCAATGATGGAGCACTATTCCTCCACTGACACCAATGATGGGGCATTAATCACCCATTGACACCAATGATGGAGCTATATTCTTTCCAATGACACCTATGATGGGGCACCAATTTCCCATTGACACCAATAATGGGGCTCTATTCTGCCCATCAACACCAATGATGGGGCACTATTCATCCCACTGATTCCAATGATGGGGCTCTATTCTTCCCATTGACATCAATGATGGGGCACTATTCCTCCCATTGATGCCAAGGATGGGGCACTATTACTCCCCACTAATACCAAACATGGAGCATTATTTACTCCTACTGATGCCAGGATGTTTTCCTTGCCCACTGACCACAGTGCGCCCCCCTTAAAGAGGAAGTAAGGTCTTTCTCTTTAATTGTACCAACAGGTAAGCCTATAATAAGCCTGTACTCGCACCGTTTAGGATATATTTACTATATACGCTGCCACCAGCATCATCGGAGCATGCACACTGAAGGAACGGCCATTTCTTCAGGGCCCATGCTGTGGCCAGCGGCTCCCGGGCACATGCCAATCACAGCTCCGGAGCTTGCGAACCTGGAAATAACTCCGGGAAAGATGTGGGCCCTGTCAGCGGTGTGCCGGTGCCGATTCAGTGCATCGTTCTAAGTTAAGAATTTCATAATGAGCTAGTATGCGATGCATACTAGCTCATTATACCTTTGTCTTGCAAGTTTTTTTTTGAGGTTCACAACCTCCTTACGTTCGCAAGACAGTAAACTCGCCCTTTGTTTAGAAAGTTTGGAGACCCCTGGGTTGGATGATACAGTGGGCTCTGACCCCTCTTTATTTCAAAGTGAACGACCTTTTTGCCTTTAGTAAATCAACCCCAATGTTTCTTTCCCACAAGCAGGGCAGGACTTACCATTGGGCTTGACTGGGCTCAAGCCCATGGGCCCCGCCCAATAGGGGGCCCCATGGAGATACATAGCCAAGTGTACTCGGCTTGGCTCCGCTCACAGTCAAGCCCAGTCCCTGTGTTCTGTCCATCATAGGGCGGGACTGTGAGCGGAACTGAGCTGAGTACTCAGGACTCTGTATCTCGGCGGCACCATTTCTAAACTTCAAGACTGCAATGACAAGGCTGCAAATGACCCTGGGGCAAGGATGCAAATGACAAGGCTTCACTGACAAGGCTGCAAATAACACTGACAAGGCTGCAATGACACTGGACAAGGCTGCAAATGGATGGGCAAGGCTGCAGATGGACACTGATAAGGCTGCATTGATGGGCATTTAAATGTAAGTTTTTTTCCCTTAAACTTCCCTCCTAAAAATTTTTTTCCTTAAAATTCCCTCCTAAACTTGGGGTGTGTGTTATACGCTAATAAATACGGTAATGTATAGATGGTATGGCCCGAAAGTGACTCAAGCCCAGGGGCCCCCACCACCCTAAGTCCTGCCCTGCCCACAAGCACTCATCAAAGTATCTGCTTGGTTGAATATGTAAAGGCTGCAGTGTCTGAGTTGTCAGAATTTCCCTTCAATCTGCAAACATTTCTTCTAATTTCCTGTGCTGCCTCCAGGACAGGAAGCAAAGTAACAGATTGCAATTTAGAGACAGGCACAGAATGTTGTCACACTATAACTGGACGTGCCTGAACAAAGTCCTTAATAGCAAGATCAGCTATTATTTTTATGAAAGTTGCAGATTTAAAAAGATAAAAAAAAATTAAATTACATCATTATGTTAAAGGTTAAAGGAATTAAATAAAGTCTCAAGGTTTTTGAAGATAGAATGCATTAAGCTGAAAAACTTTCTGTGCTGCAGCAGCCTCCCAGAGCACCCCTTTTTCTTACCTGAGCCCGAGCTATCCAGTGACTAGAACGAGCACAGCAGTTCCAGCCGCTGTCTTGAATCCTCATTGGACAGATTGATAGCAGCAGGAGCCATTGGCTTCCACTGCTGTCAATTAAATCCAGTGATGCGGGAGCCGGGGTATGGGGCCAAGTCCTGCTGTCTGTGTCAATGCACACAGCAGCCAGATTCAGGAGCATGCCCGCATGAGTGCCCCCATGGAAAGTGGTTCTCCATGTGGACACTCGATGAAGAGGAGGAGCGACTCAGGGGGAGCCTAGAAAAGAAGGATAACCCTTGCACAGAGTAGGTAAGTAGAACATGTTTGTTATTTTAAGAAAAAAAAAAACAAATCCTTTACAATCACTTCAAGTATGGGCAAAGATCTTTTGGCAATATTTCTCCTGTGTATGGGAGTGCACTTAGTTCTGCATTTAGCCGAAAGCAGGTGACCAACAGCTAATGTCACTAAACCAGCCCAGGCTCTGGAGAGATCACAACTTTAATGTTGGGATCCACCCAGATGCCTGACCAGCAGCTGGCTTAGCCTGTCAGCTGCTCCCATGCTCTTCCCAATCCGACTCTACAATGAGCACTGGAGAGAAAGAGCACCGAGAGTGTGACTGACCGTCATTACTTTGTGCTCAAAGCAGACCCGAGAACTGAGCAATTAATGATCTCTGATTGTTCAGTTCTTGGCATAGAGCCAGTGGGGGACAGCTGCATCATCTGATCAATGTTGCAGCCATCTACGTATGTATGTTTTTTTTTTATATTTCCATACTTCTCTTTTAAAGTGGTTGTATACTCGATTTTTTAACCTTTACCTACAGGAAAGCCTATAATAAGGCTTACCTGTAGGTAAAAAAAAATCTCCTATTCCCCTCGGTATGCGCCGCTGACTGCAGCGGCGCATGCGCACAAGGGGATTTTTCGGCCTGAAAATCCGGCAGTGGCCGGCCAGCCGTAATGAAATCTCCCGTGCGCATGCGCGGGAGTGGCGATATCGCGGCTCCGGCCACTCACAGCGCCTGAGCCGCGATATCCGGAAGAAACGCAGAGGGAGCATGTCAGCTGCCTCGGCGTGGATCGGGCCAGATGTCGGGGCCTCGTTCTAAGGTAAGTATTTCATAATGAGCTAGTATGCGGTGCATACTAGCTCATTATGCCTTTTGCTTTGCAGGTTTCAAAAAAATAAAAAATAAAAATGTGCGGGTTTACTACCGCTTTAAAGGTTAAATTAGATTTAAGTGATTAGGTTTCAATGCACTTCAACCAGCTGCTGCCCAGCGTACATATGTATATATCCTGGGCAGCACGCTGTTATACCAGAATCTCTACAGCCATGATCCTGCTACTGTTTTTTAAAGCCAGCGAATAACTTTCCAGTAAAAGTGATCCAAGTGGCTTTACAGCCATCTGATCAGGAATGGAGGAATATCCATTCACCGGCCTCCTCTGTGATGATTGAGGGATTTTGTCACTTCTAGTTTTAGAGCTGTTTTTCCCTGGCTGGTCCAGTCAGAGAAGCATCTGATCAAACAAGATCTGTGTTTGATCAGATTCTTTGAAAGGCAGGGGAGACATCAAGGGTGTAATAAACCCCTGATGTCTCAATAGATAGTGCCTGTCACTGCCCAAAGGTCTTGTTCGCTCCTTGTGATAGCAATAAAAATGAACAAAAAATAAATAAAAAATAAATAAATAATGTTTAAGAATCAGGGTCCCCAGAGATCCCCCTTACATGAGGGTCCCCAGAGAGCCCCCTTACTCGAGGGTCCCCAAAGAGCCTCTCCTTAAATCAGGGTCCCCAGAGAGCCTCCACTTACACCAGGGTCCCCAGAGAGTCTCTTCCTACATCAGGATTCACAGAGAGCCTCCCTTTACATTAGGGTCCCCAGAGAGCCTCCCCTTACACCAGGGTCCCAAGAGAGCCTCCCCTTACACCAGGATCCCCAGAGAGCCCCCACCTTACTTTAGTGTCCCCAGAGAGCCCCCCTTACATTAGTGTCCCCAGAGAGCCTTCCCTCTTACATTAGTATCCCCAGAGAGCCCCTCCTTACACAGGGTCCCCAGAGAGCCCCCTCTCTCACATTAGTGTCCTCAGAGGGCCCCTTCTTACATCAGTGTCCCCAGAGGGCCTCCTCTTACATCAGTGTCCCCAGAGGGCCCTGTCTTAACTTTAATGTCCCCAGAGAGCCCCCTCTTACATTAGTGTCCCCAGAGGCCACCCTCTTACATCAGTGTCCCCAGAGGGCCCCTTCCTTACATTAGTGTCCCCAGAAAGCCTCTTACATCAGGGTCCCCAAACAGCTGACTCCCCCCCTTGCAGAGGTTCCGCTGTACCTGGCTGGTGGAGGTGGGAGGTGGCGATTGGCAGCTCTATGGTGTCCACAGGCAGGGGGATCTCTGTTGGGCTAGTAGTTCTATCTCCGAATGTATACAGCGGAGAGGGACCTCTGACCCGGGCATCAGCAACAGTGTAGAGCGAAAGTGAAACTGATACCTGCCTGTGTCAGAGGCCCTTCCCTTCTCCTCTCCACTGTATACACTGACACTCGAGAGAGTACTACAAGCCCCAGGGAGATCCCGCCGGCCACACAGGCACCATACAGCTGCTGATTGCCGCCTTCCACCTCCTCCCACCTCTCCCCACTGCACTCTAAATGTCCAGCCAGAGGTGCAGGGGAGGATGCTGGGTCTTGGGTATAATGGAAATGTGACTGCAGCGACCCCTAAAGTTCCGCCACTGGGTCAAAGGGGTCTGTAAGGGTTTACAACCACTTTAAAGTGACGCCTATGGGCAATTTTAGGTACCAAAATCTGTTGCCATTTCACAGCCGGTAACAGTTTAAAATCTTGACATTTTGGTATCTACTTACCAGACACAACATCATCTTTGTTATTTTACCATAAAGTTGGGTATTATATTTTTTTTATATACATTAAAATTCCTTTTTGTGTATTTTTTCAGAAAATTTGCATTTGATAAATGGCTGCTCAAATATCATATGAAAAACATTTTTGAATTTTGAAAAAAAATGCAACAGCCTTTCTCAGGCTTTTTCAAATGGCGGAACCCTTGAAATAACTTTCAGGACTCAGGGAACACCTGCCAATAATTACTATATCCACAGCTCCCCGTACATCATCTTGGTGGTCAGGATGAAGTACTGGTTACATTGGGAAGAAGAACTTGCTTATTGCTTAAGGAACTCCTAGCAACACTGGTTGAGAAAGGCTGCTACAGGGCCTCTGCTTTGGGAAAATATATATTGTTTGGGGGTTTTAAATAAATTTCTAGCAAAAAATGATGACGTGTATGTGAAAAATTTCAAAACTGCCCTGGGAGGCAAGCGGTTAAACTTCTTTACTATTGAGAAATGTAACCACTTATTGGCAGCCATTTGGAGTACGTTACAATCAATGAATGCTAATGAGGAAACTGCTGCCAAGCAGTTACATCTCTTAGTAGCAATGAGATTTTGATAGGATTCACACCTTTATGTACGCACTTTGATGCATTTTAACTAGTTCACTTATGCCGCAGACTTTTTGTTCCCAAAAGTCCGGCGGACTTCGAAAGAAGTCTTGACTCAAAATTGTCCGCCGGACTGCCGTCCGTCTGAGTGCTATTCCGCTGGACTTTTGAAATGAATGGACTTGCCCACACATGGAGAAAAGTCAGTTAATTTTGAACGTGACTCCAGGTAGACAGAACTAGCGGAGGAAGTCAATGTCGCGAGATTGACACCTCGCTAGCCCCGTCACCTGGTATGGATTTAAAGGGGAAGCCCTACGCTGAAAAAATGGCGTGGGGGTCCCCCCAAAGTCCATAGTAGACCCTTATCTGAGCACGCAGCCCGGCAGGTCAGGAAAGGGGGTGGGGACAAGCGAGCGCCCCCCCCCCCTTAGCCGTACCAGGCCGCATGCCCTCAACATGGGGGGTGCCCCCAAAGCACATTGTCCCCATGTTGATAAGGACAAGGACCTCTTTGCGACAACCCTGGCCCTTGGTTGTCGGGGTCTGCGAGCGGGGGGCTTATCAGAATCCGGGAGCCCCCTTTAATAAGGAGGCCCCCAGATTCCGGCCCCCTACCCTATGTGAATGAGTATGGGGTACGATGTACCCCTACCCATTCACCTGGGGAAAAAAGTGTATATAAAAAAACACAACATTGCTTTTTAAAATACTTCATCAGACAGCCCCGTTCGTCTTCTTCCATCTTCGGGGGTCTTCTCGCTGGACTCCTATGCTATCTGCTGCTCTTTTGCTAGCTCTTTTACTAGCGGAGGAGCCCGGCTTTCTCCTTCGTTGCCGCTGCCGTCCGGGGGTCTTCTTCCGACTTCGGGGGTCTTGTCCCACTCTTCGGGGGTCTTGTCCCGCTCTCCGTTTTCTTCTTCCAGCTCTTTAACTAGCGTTGGCCCAGTCTTGTCGCCACCGCCGTATTTTCGTATTTTCAAAAATTTGATATTGACACTAAGTGCCTTAAAAGTCCACCTTTAGGGGTATTCCAAGATTCTGATCTTGTTTTTTTTTTTTATGTACACTTTTTTCCCCAGGTGAATGGGTAGGGAGGGGTACATCATACTCCATACTCATTCAAATAGGTGGGGGCCAGAATCTGGGGGCCCACTTATTAAAGGGGGCTCCCGGATTCTGATAAGCCCCCCGCCCGCAGACCCCGACAACCAATGGCCAGGGTTGTCGGGAAGAGGCCCTTGTCAGGCTCAGGAGGGTAGGGGGCTCGCTCGTCCCCACCCCCTTTCCTGATCGGCCGGGCTGCATGCTCGAATAAGGGTCTGCTATGGACTTTGGGGGGACCCCAACACCATTTTTTCGACGTAGGGCTTCCCCTTTACATCGTGTGTGGACAAGTCCATTCATTTCAAAAGTCTGGCGGACTACTGCCATAGTACAGCGGATTGTCCGCCGGACCTAGTCCGCCGGAAAAGTCCGGTTGTATGTGGGCATGTGTGTGCAGATCCACTCGTTCGGAAATTCTGACGGACCTCCGCTGCAAAGTCCGGCGGGTTGTCTGCCGGATAGTCTGATCGTGTGTACACGGCATTGCAGTTTGTATCCCATTAGAGGTGCAGGTACCTCCAGGATCTGCCACTCCCCTGCAGACTTACGTAGCACATATGAGGCTGCACTCTGCTCTGCTGGAAAATGCTGGTTTAATGCTGGAACTTGAACAATAAAGTTGTTTTTAGCCCCAAGTGCAAAAGTGCAGCCACGTCTGTGTTACATTATTACATTTTAACATGGACTATAAACAGCCACACTTTTCATTTGCTGCCATTGCCATCATTAAGTCCTATAATATGCATCAATCTATCCAAAACTGGAGAATGCACATCAATACATTGCAAATATGTGACAAATATGTGACCTTCCTGCATAGTGGCTTAGTGGTTAGCACTTCTCACTGGTAGTCTTAAACCAAGTACACACGGTCCGAATATCAGACAAAATCAGCCGGTTCAGTAGAAACCAGTCAACATTCGGCCGTGTGTACAGCTCCTTGTCTGTCAGAAGTCAATCTCACAACCGACTTCTTTTAAATGGGCAGTGGCGGGACAAGGTCATCTAGAGCCCAGGACAAATATGCCAAACTGCCCCCCCCCCCCCCCAAGATATATGAGCATTATGTGTCAGCCAATTCCCCCCACAAAAAAAACTGAGCACTAATCTGCATGCTTACCCCCTAAGCATAAATTCCCTTTCCTCCAAGTACAAATTGCCCCCTGTGAAAAAAAAACCCCTCCCCCCAGCAAAATTCTTCTACCCCTAAAATTTGCCCTCCTACTACACATTTTCTCCCCGCCACCCCAATTCTCCCTCCCAGCACTATTACCACCTCAATCCCCCTCCTAGCACAAATCTTCTTCCCCCTGTCCCTCCCTCTCAACACAAATCCCCCTAAAACATCACTGCCCTCTTAGCACCCGCACCCCCTCTGAATTTTTCCTCCTAGAACAATACTTTACCCCCCCGTTGCCCCCCAAATTCACCTTTTCAACACAAATGCCCTCCCCTCCAATCTCCTTGCAGTGCCCTCCCTCACATACCACAGTGCCCAGGGCAGCCCCCCTCCTTTCCACCCCTTGTCCCGGCCGCTGATAGGTATCAGGTTTCAGATTAACCAGTGAGAACAAAATACCACATCAGGGGAGAATACTGTACTAACATCACATAGATAGTGCAGAAACCTCCTAAGTTTTTCAGTCATTCAGCCCGCTAGGTTGAACGGAAAAAAAAAAAACTTCCGTGTTTACCAGGTTTTAGGGGTGTCAAATCCCAACCATGACACTTGAACTAAGTGGAGTTTACATGTTCTCCCTGTGCATACATGGGTTTCCTCCCACCCTCCAAAGACATGATTGTCGGTTTATTGGATTCAATTGAAATTGTCCCTAATATGTATGAATAGGAGCTAGGCACTTTAGATTGTAAGCTTCTTAAGAGCAGGGACTGATGGAAACGTAAAATATATACAGTATGTAAATCATTGCATAAATTGTTAGTGCCATATAAATAGCTGAAATAAATGAACTAGAACCAATTCAGTCAATGGCTAACATGTATCTGTGTTGAAATGCAGGCATTGTAAGGCCCCTTTTTAAAGAAAAAAATGGATGAAGTTTACATTAGTTTCTTTAATCAGTTTTTTACATCTACTACTAATGTAAAAACGGATTAACCACTTGCTTACTGGGCACTTAAACCCCCCTCAGTCCCAGACCAATTTTCAGCTTTCAGTGCTCTCACATTTTGAATGACAATTACTCAGTCATGCAACACTGTAACCAAATGATTTTTTTGTCCTTTTCTTCATACCAATAGAGCTTTCTTTTGGTGGTATTTGATCACCTCTCGGTTTTTTATTTTCTGCGCTATAAATGAAAAAAGACCGAAAATTTTGAAAAAAAAAATTTTTTCTTCGTTTCTGTGACAAAATTTTGCAAATTAGCAATTTTTCTTCATAAATTTTGGCCACAATTTATACTACTACACATCTTTGGTAAAAATAACCCAAATTTTTGCATATTATATGATCTGTGTGAAATTTATAGAGTCTACAAGCTATGGTGCAAATCATAAAGATTTGCAAAAAAAGATCACATCTGATGTACTAAGGCCTATCTCCATTCTTGAGACCCTAACAAGCCAGGAAAGTACAAATGCCCCCCAAATGACCCCTTTTTGGAAAGTAGACATTCCAATGTATTTAGTAAGAGGCATGGTTAGTTATTTTAAGTTGTCATTTTTTCCCACAATTCTTTGCAAAATTACGATATTTTTTTTTTTTCCCACAAAATTTTCACTGTAATAGCTTATTTCTCCCACACGGAATGTGCATACCACAAATAACACCCCAAAATACATTCTCCTACTCCTCCTGAGTATAACGATACCACATGTGTGAGACCTTCGCACAGCCTGACCACATACAGAGGCCTAATTTTGAAGTAGCACCTTCAGGCATTCTAGGAGCATAAATTACACATTTCATTTCTCAACCACCTATTACAGTTTTGAAGGCCCTGGAACACCAGGGCAATGGAAACGTCCAGAAAATGACCCCATTTTGGAAAGCTAACACCCCAACGTATAATCTATGAGGCATAATGAGTCTTTTCAATGGTTCATTTTTTTCCAGAAGTTTTCGGAAAATGTGGAAAAAATTAAAACGCATTTTTTTTTACACAAAGTTGTTCGTTTATAAGATATTTCCAACGCATAGCACTTACATAGCAAAAATAACACCCCAAAATACGTTCTACTACTCCTCCTGAGTATAACGATACCACATGTGTGAGACTTTTACACAGCCTGACCACATACAGAGGCCTAATTTTGAAGTAGCACCTTCAGGCATTCTAGGAGCATAAATTACACATTTCATTTCTCAACCACCTATTACAGTTTTGAAGGCCCTGGAACACCAGGGCAATGGAAACGTCCAGAAAATGACCCCATTTTGGAAAGCTAACACCCCAACGTATAATCTATGAGGCATAATGAGTCTTTTCAATGGTTCATTTTTTTCCAGAAGTTTTCGGAAAATGTGGAAAAAAATTAAAACGCATTTTTTTTTACACAAAGTTGTCCGTTTATAAGATATTTCCAACGCATAGCACTTACATAGCAAAAATAACACCCCAAAATACGTTCTACTACTCCTCCTGAGTATAACGATACCACATGTGTGAGACTTTTACACAGCCTGACCACATACAGAGGCCTAATTTTGAAGTAGCACCTTCAGGCATTCTAGGAGCATAAATTACACATTTCATTTCTCAACCACCTATTACAGTTTTGAAGGCCCTGGAACACCAGGGCAATGGAAACATCCAGAAAATGACCCCATTTTGGAAAGCTAACACCCCAACGTATAATCTATGAGGCATAATGAGTCTTTTCAATGGTTCATTTTTTTCCAGAAGTTTTTGGAAAATGTGGAAAAAAATGAAAACGCATTTTTTTTACACAAAGTTGTCCGTTTATAAGATATTTCCAACACATAGCATTTACATAGCAAAAATAACACCCCAAAATACATTCTACTACTCCTCCTGAGTATGGCAATACCACATGTGTGAGACGTTTACACAGCCTGGCATACAGAGGCGCAACATGCAAGAAACACCGTCGGCGTTCCAGGGACACATAGCCTGCACATACCAAGAATTACACCCCCAAATACATTATGCTGAGCAAAGGGTAAAGAAAGGATTACCTGTGGTTTTAGAAGCGCAGTTGTCCACAGGAGGATATCACTGGTCCAGGCAGCAGGCAGGGACTTGGTCAGCAACAGCGAACACAGTTTTTTAGGCAGCAGGCAGGGATACTGTCCATATTACAGTCCAGGGTTAGTGCAGAGATGTCAGCAGTGCCAAAAATATTGGTCCTGGTAGTAGGCAGGTCCTTGTGGTGTGGTCAGTGCGGCATGATGGCAGTAAGTCCTACAGGCAGCAGACAGAAGTAGAGCCTCGTTCAGGACAGAATGGGGATAGGGGTAGAGGCTTCTCCCTCCCAAATCTCTTTGAAGCCTCCGAGTCTCCAGACCCTAATCTAGGAATAAGAAAACAAAGAAAATTGTTTTCTTCTTCCAGAAAAACTATACTGGAGCCCCTCACATATGTGAGACCCCGTGTTGAATCCCACTAGTTCAGTTGCAGAATACAAGATCAGTCCAAGAGGCAGGCAAATATCGTGGTCAAACAGTCCAAGGTCAGTTCCAGATCAGGCAGAGATATGTACAGAATCGTTAGACAGAAGCATGGTCGAATAACAGTCCAGGGTCAGTTCCAGATCAGGCAGAGGTATGTACAGAATCGTTAGGCAGAAGCATGGTCGAATAACAGTCCAGGGTCAGTTCCAGATCAGGCAGCGGTATGTACAGAATCGGCAGGCATAAGAGTGGTCAAATAACAAGCCAGGGTCAGTTACAGAGCAGGCAGTGGCATAAGGGGTGTGAAGGTGTATGAAGGCAGGAACTGAGGATTATGTTTACCATACTTCACTAAAAATTTATTGAAGTATGGTAACGCCGAAAACAGTCGCCTATACAGAGGCCTGGTTGGGAAGGACATTGTGCACAATAATAAGATGTGTCTCTTCTGACTCCTGCTCTGATACACACCTTACATCTTTTTTGGCGTCTTTTGCCTGTTGGTTTGGGGGGGATTTTATCCGGAAAGTGGCGCTCGGAGAGTCGACTAACAACGTCTGATCTGATATTTTCTGGTGGGCCGTTTGGGAAAATAAGGGCAGTGAAAGCTTCCTCCTGGTAGCCAAAGAAACGTTTGGGGTTTTGGGTGGCGTTGCGGTAAATGACATATGAATTATAAATGGCCAATTGAAAAAAATAAATTGCTACTTTTTTGTACCAATGGTATGTCCGTCTTGTGACCAGATATGGTTCCATCATTTGGTCGTTGAAGTCGACTCCTCCCATGAACAAATTATATTCGGAAATGCATTTGGGTTTCTTTACGGGGCCATTCCTTCTGGGGATTTCCACGAAGGTATCGTTGTGGATAGAAGATAACATGTATACATCCCTTCTGTCCCTCCACTTCACTGCCAGAACCTCCTTGTTTCTTACACTTGCGGTTTCTCCTTTCCGCAGCTTCTTGTTCACCAGACTTTGAGGAAAGCCCTTCCAATTCTTTTTTACAGTGCCACATGCTAGCGTCTTCTTCCGGTGAAGGTTGTGGAACAGGGGCAGAGATATGTAGAAGTTATCTACATAGAGGTGGTAGCCTTTATCCAGTAGGGGGTATATGAGGTCCCAAACAATTTTTCCGCTGGATCCCAAGTAGTCCGGACAATTAGGGGGCTGTAGCTGGGTGTCCTTCCCTTCGTACACCTTGAATGAATATGTGTACCCTGTGGCTCGGTCACATAATTTGTAGACCTTCACCCCATAGCAGGCCCTTTTGTTGGGCATAAATTGCTTCATTCTAAGCCTGCCACTAAATTTAATAAGGGACTCATCCACACATATGTGTTGGTCCGGGGTAAACAATTTGGGGAATATTTCTGAAAAATAATTTAGTATTGGTCGAATTTTGTAAAGCCGGTCATAATTTGGATAATTTCGTGGAAGGCACTGGGAATTGTCACTGAAATGTAAGAACCTCAGGATGATCTGATATCTGGTTCTGGGCATTACCGCGGAGAAGAGCGGTGAGTGGTGGAGGGGGTGGGTTGACCAGTAGTTACGTAATTGATTTTTTTTGTTGAGTCCCATATTAAATGTGAGGCCTAAAAATAGCTTGAACTCCTCCACCGTTAGGTCTCTCCATTCGTAGGGATGGGCATAATAGGAGGTCGGATTTTGAAAAATAAATTGTTGTGCATACAGGTTGCACTGGGCCACAATTGACGCCAACATGTCCTCCATAAAAATGTAATTAAAAAAATCTATAGGGCTAAAATTCTCCGTGTCCACCTGGACTCCTGGCTGGGCGGTGAAAGGGGGAACATTGGCCTCTCCTGAATTAGGAGGAAGCCACAAGGGGTTCTGAAGGGCATAGGGAAGGCCAGCATGGCTCCTAACCCTTTGGGGCTGAGATGACACCCCACTAGTACTTGGCCTTTCTTGCTGGGGCACTGCGGTGCTGGTGGACGGCACTGCGGTGCTGGTGGACGGCACTGCGGTGCTGGTGGACGGCACTGCGGTGCTGGTAGACGGCACTTCGGTGCTGGTGGACGGCACTGCCTCACTAGAACGCCTTCGCTTGATGGGCCGGATATCTTCCTCCTCAGATTCAGTCAGTGTTTCACTGCTGAGGACTGGCTCATAATTTACGTCGGCTTCAGAATCCGAATCCGAAAAGGAATCTGAAGAGAGCTCCCCGTTGCTCTCGTCGGCCGTGGAAATAATTTGGTACGCCTCCTCAGCGGAAAAGACACGTTTAGCCATGGTAGCACTGATGGGCACTGATGAGGTGGCACAGATGGGCGCTTTTGAGGTGGCACAGATGGGCGCTTTTGAGGTGGCACAAATGGGCACTGATGGGTCGGCACAGATGTGCACTGATTTATTGCACAGATGTGCAGATTTATTGCACGGATGTGCACTGATGAGGCGGCAGATGGGCACTGCTGAGGCAGCAGATGGGCACTGCTGAGGCGGCAGATGGGCACTGCTGAGTCGGCACAGATGGGCACTGCTGAGTCGGCAGATGGGCACTGATGGGTCGGCACAGATGTGCACTGATTTATTGCACAGATGTGCACTGATGAGGCGGCAGATGTGCACTGCTGAGGCGGCAGATGGGCACTACTGAGGCGGCAGATGGGCACTGCTGAGGCGGCAGATGGGCACTGCTGAGTCGGCACAGATGGGCACTGCTGAGTCGGCAGATGGGCACTGATGGGTCGGCACAGATGTGCACTGATTTATTGCACGGATGTGCACTGATAAGGCAGCAGATGGGCACAGATGGGCACTGCTGAGGCAGCACAGATGGGCACTGCTGAGGCGGCACAGATGGGCACTGCTGAGGCACAGATGGGCACCGATTGGTACAGATGGGCACCGATTGGCACTGGCGGGCACTGGCGGTGCACAGATGGGCACTGGCGGGCACTGGTGGTGCACAGATGGAGCACTGGCGGTGCACAGGTGGGCACTGGGGGTGCACAGGTGGGCACAGGCGGGGCACAGGTGGGCACAGGTGTGCACAGGTGGGCACAGGTGGGGTAGATCTGGACACAGGTGGGGTAGATCTGGGCACAGGTGGGGTAGATCTGGGCACTGGCAGGGTAGATCTGGGCACTGGCAGGGTTTATATTAGCACTGGCAGGGTTTATATTAGCACTGGCACGTAGAGAACACTCACTCACTGTTATCTGTCTCCTCACACGTTATCGCTGTGTGAGGAGACTCATTCGGCAATGGGTGATGATCTCATTTGTTTACATTTGAGATCATCACCCATTGGAGGCGGCGATCGCGCTGTAAACGGCCGCTGTGATTGGCCGTTTACAGCGATCTGTGATTGGCTGTGTCCAGGGGACACGGCCAACACAGATTTTCCCCGATGCGCGCTCCCGGGAGCGCGCGGGGAGCTCTTAAAGGGGACGACGTCAATAGACGTAGTCCCGGAAATTGAGATCCGCGCTGTAGCCGTCATTTGACTATAGCGCGGATCTCAAGTGGTTAAAAAACAAACAGTTTGTCCGTTTACATCCATTTATCGTCTGTTACGTTTTCTTAACAGAAAAAAAACAGGGCTTTGATTCATTCCAAAAAATGGATGTTGATGGATGCGGATGTAAACTGATGTAAATAGATCATCCTTTTATATCCGTTTTTTTACATAGAGATGCATTGATGTCCATTTTTTATCTGTCAACGGATAGATGAAAAACAAACAAACTGCCCGCATGCGTAAAAGGGGCCTAAATCATGTGTAGTTCTGGCTGTATGCTAGTAGATTTTTGAACAACAATTTTCACTACATTCGATGACTTGAAGAATGTCTTTCAATAGTACTTAAAAATTTCATTGCTTTTTAACATTTGATTACAAAGCAGATGGACTTTTTAAAACAAAAGCCACATTCACTGTTATAAATTTGTTAATTTGAGAAAAATGTTCCATAATCCGAATTTCCTCATCACTGTGGTTGAAAAACGAACATCGGTTTGACCCACTTATGGTTAAAAGATCGAACAAATGTTCTTAAAATGAAAAATTGTCAGCTATATCCTACTAGTGTATGGCCAGCTTTAGCAAGAAGCGTAGCATGTATATACAGTACCTTGAAAAAGTATTCATACCCCTTGACATTTTCCACATTTGGTCATGTTACAACCAAAAACGTAAATTTATTTTATTGGGATTTTATGTGATAGATCAACACAAAGTGGCACATAATTGTAAAGTGCAAGGAAAATGATAAATGATTTTCAAAAGTTTTTACAAATAAATATGTGAAAAGTGTGATGTGCATTTGTACTCAATCCCCTTTACTCTGATACCCCTAACTAAAATCTAGTAGAGCCAATTGCCTTCAGAAGTCACCAAATTAGTAAACAGAGTCCACCTGTGTGTAATTTAATCTCAGTATACATACAGCTGTTCTGTGAAGCCCTCAGAGGTTTGTTAGAGAACCTTAGTGAACAAACAACAGCATGAAGACCAAAGAACACACCAGTCAGGTCAGGGATAAAGTTATGGAGAAGTGTAAAGCAGGGTTGGGTTATAAAAATTCTCGGAAAATGGAAAGAGTATGGCATAACTGCAAACATACCAAGACATGGCCGACCACCTAAACTGACAGGCTGAGTAAGGAGAGCATTAATCAGAGAAGCAGCCAAAAGGCCTATGGTAACTCTGGAGGAGCTGCAGAGATCCACAGCTCAGGTGGGAGAATCTGTCCACAGGACCACTATTAGTTGTGCTCTCTACAAATCTGGCCTTTATGGAAGTGGCAAGAAGAAAGCCATTGTTGAAAGAAAGCCATAAGAAGTCCTGTTTGCAGTTTGTGGGAAGCCACGTGGGGGACACAGCAAACATGTGGAAGAAGGTGCTCTGGTCAGATGAGACCAAAATTGAACTTTTCAGCCTAAAAGAAAAACTTTAAGACCCCTTTCACACTGTGGACATTTTTCATGCGCTACAGTACTAACAATAGCACCTGAAAAAAGAGGCTCCATTCACTCCAATGTGAAAGCCCTCAGGCTTTCACACTAGAGCGATGCGCTGGCAGGGCATCACAAAAAGTCCTGCCAGCAGTCCTTTTGGAGTGGTGAACTCACTGCTCCTCCACTGCTCCTCCTCATTGAAATCAGTGGGGCAGCGCTGCAATACCACCGGCAAAACACCGCTCCGGCAGGGTTTTGCAGGCGGATTTAACCCTTTTTCAGCTGCTAGCGGGGGATTAAAACTGCTCTGCTAGCGGCCGAATAGCATCGCTATAACGACAGTAAAAATAGCGCCGCTTTATAGCTGACGCCCTAGGTGGCTCGGTGTGAAAGGGGTCTATGTGTGGTAAAAAACTAACACTGCACATCACCCTGAACACACCATCCCCATTGTGAGACATGGTGGTGGCAGCATTATGTTGTGAGGATGCTTTTTTCAGCAGGCACAGGAAAGCTGGTCAGAGTTGATCGAAAGATAGATAGAGCCAAATACAGGGCAATCTTAGGCCGCGTACAGACGGGCGGACTGTTCGCCCAACTTTGTCCGCTGAACAGTGTTTCAGCGGACAGTCCGCTCGTGTGTGGGCTTCAGAGGACAGTTTCAGCGGACAGTCTGACGAACAAAGTTTTTCGGAATTTCCGTAAGACAGTCCGCTGAAACTTGGTTTCAGCGGACAGTCCGCTCGTGTGTAGGCTTGTTCGACAAACTAAGTTTCGCGCATGCTCAGAAAGGATTTACACGGCAAAGGTTGCATTGCAGTGTATTGGACGTCGAATTTCTCGTCCCGTCGTACGTGCCGTTCACGTCATCGCGCACGCTTTCAGCGGACTGTTCGTTCATCGTGTGTGGTCAAGTCCGTTCATGCAAATTTTGAGCGGACTGTTTGTCGGATTGTTTGACGAACAAAGTTGGGCGAACAGTCTGCCCGTTTGTACGCGGCCTTAGAAGAAAACCCGTTAAGACTCTGTTAAAAACTTGAGACCAGGGCGGAGGTTCAGCAGGACAATGACTCTAAACATACAGCCAGAGCTACAATGGAATGGTTTAGAACAAAACATATTCATGTGTTAGAATGACCTAGTCAAAGTCCAGACCTAAATTAAATTGAGAACTTGCAGCAAGACCTGAACATTTCTGTTCACAGATGCTCTCCATCCAACCTGACAGAGCTATTTTGCAAAGAAGAATGGGCAAAAATTTCACTCTTTAGATGTGCAAAGCTGGTAGAGACATACCCAAACAGACTTGAAGCTGTAATTGCATTGAAAGGAGGTTCTACAAAGTATTGACTCAGGGGGGCTGAATACAAATGCACGCCACACTTTTTACATATTTATTTGTAAAACATTTTAAAAACCATTTATTTTCCTTCCACTTCAAAATTATATGCCACTTTGCGTTGATCTATCACATAAAATCCCAATAAAATAAATTTAAATTTTTGGTTGTAACATGACAAAATGTGGGCATGTCAAGGGGTATGAATACTTTTTCAAAGCACTGTAACAACAACACGTAAAACATAATTTTAATCCATGATCAAAGCAGTGTTTTTAAAATCTGAATCTGTGTTAATAATATTATTTATTGTTCCCATTCACATGCACAATTATGGTTATAGAATAATGGAGACTATATAGGCTATATTGGAGACTATAGATTGCACCTAGTATATCATTTAGTAAATTCAGTGGTGTATGTTGAAGAAAATTAGCTTAAGAAGTAAAACTGGGGCAGGTAGCTGAGATGTGATTAGACCAGACTAAGAAGTTTCGAGGCAGGAAGGTGCATTGACTTCTTAGATCAAGCTCTGCCTTTAGAGATACAACCTAAAGAAAACTACAACTGAGATGAAAATGTTTTGCAGGTGCTCCGACACATTTAGAAAAGCTTGTCATCAGATACAGGAATTGGCGTATGTTCCTCAAAACTGCCAGCGTGCTAGTTCAAAGTCTTGCTGCAGGATGTGGGGTCTTATTTAGGTTCTGAAGAAAACAAAAAACAAGTTGTTTTGAGCTGCTGAACACAGAGATCAACCGCTGGGAGCTTTTACCTCTAGTGGCCACAGGAAAACCTTTAAACATTGCACATGCACTTACTCAGCTGTAATTATGGCACATCGAGCCCAGCGTCGGTATGATGTACGCTCATCTTTCGCACTGATGAAGTTTTGCTTTGAAAAGCATCTTTAGAAATAGCTTTCTCGACAAACCTGGTCCTAGCAATGGGCATCTGGGGCAATAGCCGAGGGCACTTAGAACACAAGGAGCCACTGTATAAAAAATAAAATAAAAATAGATGACAGATGACAATATACAGCTAGGGGCCAGCAAATAACTATATCAATTCTCCCTCGATTGCAGGTTACACTTATGTGCTGCGGAAGGATTTGTCATGCTTATTTGTAATGTTCAACATTTGACATTTATTAACATTCATATAACAATTTATGACAATATGGATTATGTGGGGATCCTCACTTGATGAACCACTTGACATCCACGCTATGGCCGAATGCCGGCCACAGCGTGGATGTGAATTCCCGGGAATATGACGGCCTCCCCTGTGCACGCTCCCTGCAACTCGGGTGATTACAGAACCGAATAAGGGGCTGGTCCCGGCCCTTTACCATGTGATCAGCTGTCAGCCAATGACAGCTGATCACATGATCAAAACAAAAGCTTGGTGATCGCTTTTTTTTCTCCTCACGCTGACAGCGGAGGAGAAAAAAAAAAGCCGATTACTGGCTCATCTTAAAGGGACATCGGTCCTGAAAAGGAAGAGGCAATTATGCCTCATATATGCCACCTATCAATGCCAACAAGTGCCACCTATCAATGCCCACAAGTGCCACCTATCAATGCCCAAAAGTGCCACCTATCAATGCCCACCAGTGGTGCCAATCAGTGTAAAAGTGCTGCCTATCAGTGTAACCGATCAGTGCCCATCACTGACACCCATCAGTGCCCATCACTGCCACTCATCAGTGCCCATCACTGCCACCTATCGGTGCCCATCAGTGCCGCCTCATCAGCGTACATCAATTGCGGACAAAAATGACCTGTTTTAAAGTTTTATAACAAAATAAAAAAATAATTTATTTTGTTTAATTAGTTTTTTTCACATTTTTTTAACAAAAAATAAAAATCGCACAGGTGATCAAATACCACCAAAAGAAAGCTCTATTTGGGGGAAAAAATTATAAAAATGGAATTTGGGTACAGTGTTGTATGACCGTGCAATTGTCATTCAAAATGCGTCAGCGCTGAAAGCTGAAAATTGGTCTGAATAGGAAGGGGGTTTATGTGCCCAGTAAGCAAGTGATTAAATCACAACCTTACTTGTAATAAAAACCTTTCAAGGTTATGTGAGTGTTGGCTAGTTCACATGTTTTTCTGCATTGCATGAATGCCAGTTACCTCTAGAAAACAATCGCTTTCTATGTGCCCCATTCACACTGCAATGCAGTCTGGAAGTGAAGTGCGGTGCAATGGGCACCGTGCATCATGGTCCAGTAGCACAATGCACCATGCTGCTGTGCAGGAACATGTATAAAGTGTTACTTCAAATAAAGTTTAACCACTTGCAGACTGCCCTAGCACTTTTACTGATACAGGTCAGCAGCTGTGAGCTGTGAGCCCCTGTAGGGGGCGCGTGTGCTGCCAGCATGCTGCTTCTGCTGTGATCATTCACAGCAGAAGCCGATGTGCGGGTTCTGGGCACTCAAGCACCCGCCGATCGTTGGGCAGAGACTCAGAATGGAGCTCTGCCAATGTAAACAAGGCAAAGTTCCCTTCTGACGGGGGGGGGGGGGGGGGATGGAATTTGTGTTCCTGCAAAGTAGGGGCTCAAATCCATCTCTTTCCCTAGTAAAAGCAGCACACAAGTAAACTCACATACTATATATAAAGACCCGTGGACAGCTAAGATGAATAATGAGATCTGGCTACCAGGTAAGATGTGGAGGCTATTTTCCCACCCACATCACTACTAAAACTAAGGGTTTCAGGAACCAGAACATAACTTGTTAAAATTCTGAGAAAACAATAAGTTTTCCCCACATCAGCCATGAACCTTGAAGCCCACTCACAATATGCTAGCCAGTGCTTCCCATATCTTCCCCTTCTGCTCAGACTTATGGGAAGGAGCACATTTTGCCAACATATAGTGGATGTGGGATGGTGCACCAGCATTTTCTTCCTGGGTCCTTGGCCTGTAATCTGCATAAAATTTAAAGTCACACAAAGGCAGAAATCAATTTGTGACCTTTGCATTGTTCCCTTTGTTCTGAGCCATCTACTGTAGAGGAGAATGGTGGTAATCAATCGAAACTGTCTGCCAAAAGTAATACTTCAAAGACTCTAGTGCTCACTTTATGGTTGTGCCCTTCCTTTCCACTTCCACTATTGGGTGAGGTATGCTACTGGATGTTCTTCTACATTCATTTCCTGTTACAAGACTACTCCCTGGTCAACATTGGCCACATCTGTTTCCCAAAAGAAATACTTGAGTATTTTGAGAGTTGTTAACATTGATCTAGTTTATCTACCCTTTTCAGCTCTTGAAAAGCTCTCTCTGCCTTTCTATTCCATTTCACCATGGTGGATTTGCTCCCTTTGGTGGGATCAGTGATTGGAGCTGCTATAATAACAAGGTTAGGCACAGATCTGCTGTAGCATCCTGCAATCCCTATAAAGGCTCTTGCCTGTTTTCTTGATACCTGGTGGAGACATTGTTTAATTGCTTTAGTCTTCTCCATAAAAAGCTTTATGATCCCTCACCCAATTCTGCCCTATTGGGCCTTTTTAGATGGTCTGTTAGAGTTCCACCCAAAAATGGAACCTCCGCTTATCCGGTACCTCCGGTGTCACATTTGGCACCTTTCAGGGGGAGAAGATACCTGTCTAATACAGGTATTTGCTCCCACTTCCGGTGAAAGAATATGTGGTGATCTACGCCATGTCCGGCCCTCCCTCCGTCCCCCCTGCTGTCTTCTAGGAGACACACAGGTCCCAGAAGACAGCAGGGACCAGTAAGGACATGCAGCGCAATTTGCGCATGCACAGTAGGGAACCACTCTGTGAAGCCACAAGGCGTCACTTCCTGATTCCCTTACTGAAGATGCCGGCTCTTCCACCCAGGAGCCGTGGGATGGGTCAGCTTTGGATGAGGACATCGCGGGCGCCCTGGACAGATAAGTGTCCTTATTTTAAAAGTCAGTAGCTGCAGTATTTGTAGCTGCTGACTTAAAATGTATTTTTTTCCGGCAGAATTACACTTTAACGTGAATTTTAAGTGGTGTTCCACCCACAAAGTATTTTTTTTTAAAAGTCAGAAGTCAGAAGAAGAATTGCTGGCTGTCTTCTGGGACACATAAAGTTCCCAGAAGACAGCAGGGGGGGGGGGGCCTCACAGAAGAAAAGGATATGATGTCCTGCACGCAGACTGGATGGGTTGGAAGTACAGGCTGTACTTCATAAAAGGTAAGTTAGAAGGAAAAAAAATATTTTTACTAGCCAAAAACGAGGGGTGGAGAGGTAGTCTTTTGTTTAAGTGGGTAAAACTCTGCTTTAAGAATAAAATGTAAAACTGTCCAGTGAAAATTAAAAATTACAATATTCTCTAGATATCCCAAAGAATATGCTTTGTGGGGTCTAGCAATGCAGTCCATCATTCTTTGGAATGAGGCTGGGGCCCCATGTAATCCGAAAGGAACGACCATGTAAAGTTACAACTCCTGTGATATCAGATGAACTCACTTTTCTCTTGCCCTGTCTATTAGGGGAAACTATCTAAATGTCCCTATTCTGGCACTCCTCTCATACTTGTAAACATTTTTAAATCACTTTTATTCCTATTACAAGGAATGTAAACATCCCTTGTAATAGGAATCTATTGTGACGGATCCTCTTTATGGAGAGATGAGGGGTCAATATGATCCTGCATCTCTCCTCCAGGCTGTAAAGTATGAGATCGAAAAAAAAATTCACCGATCTCATGCTGACAGCCGCGATATCGGCTTTCTTTACATGCGGGGACCAGGCGTGACGTCATAACGTCACGCTCGGGCCTCCGACGATCATAGAGATAACTGGTGACCATCTAGTCATCGCAAATCTCTATGGTCATCATACGGCGTGCCAGAACTCTCAGGAAGCCCCGGGTAGCATAGTTTCTCTCAATTGAAAAAATTTGGAGGTAGACTTTGAAGGGTTTGGTAAGAAAATGTGGCCCACTGGCCACCGGAACTTTGGGGCATGGTCAATAAAGTGGGTGTGACTTCAAAAAAAATAGCTTAAAGCATCAAACCTTTCCCCTTTATGCTTTGCTGGTTTTGGGGATAAAACTGAAGAGAATGTATCAGTGGTTTAAAAGAAGTCTACTACCTCCAATGAAGGCGACGCTCGTCCACAGCAGAATTGCAGCTGGAGGGGAAGTCAAAAAGATCATGGTTCCTCTATGGTTTCCTGGGTCACTGGGGAACCTGATTAGATGCTGCCACCCCATGTGACTCTGACAGCCATCTAGGGTCAAGCAGAGCCTATTAAAGGCCCTGGCTCCCAGGCTTGGTATGTATTTTGCGTGTGGGTAGTTTAGGACCAGGTCACCAGTCTGACAGGGACAGTGACTAGTGGCAGGGTGAGTAGGGAAAGGACAGGGACATGCCGCCTGCAAATAATGATATCTGAATGATTCACAGCCCAGGTAGCTTATCTCTTTGTTACCGTGGGCTGTGTCTATTTGCAAGGGTGAGCCTACATCTCTGCGCCATGGATTTCAACCTAGGTAAGCCCTCACATAATGAACTGACCAACATGGAGTCCACAGAGATGTACAGGATGCTCACCTCCCTTGCTCTGCAAGTCTCCAGCCCGGGCCAGACCGTTGCTGAGTTGCAGCAAGAAGTCCGCTTGTTTAATGACACAGTACGTCCAACCCTGGAACCTGCATGTTCGGAACCATTTGTTGTGATGCCTGAGAAGTTTGATGGGAATCGTGCATCATTTTTGAACTTTAGGATGGGTTGCGAGCTGTTGTTTGCTCTTAAGCCTAAGACCTATGCATCTGACTTTATAAAGGTTTCCGCATCCATCAACCGGCTCACTGGGCTAATCAAGATATGGGCTTTTCAGCTATTACAGGAGAAGAGCCCAGTCTTGGACAGCTGGGAAGCTTTCATGTTTGCTCTGGACTCTTATATTACAGTTTCTAAGAAAACCAGTGTTCCCAAGTCTGCTCCTAGTTCACGTGGCCTACGGGTACCCAGGGACAGGAATACCTTGTACAGATACAACTCCAAGCCATCCCAGTCTGTGCCAAGTTATGAAGCCCTAACCCCTCAAAGCCTGGACAATCCTGAGGTTTTACCCGCTCCTACCCTGGATGATATGGAACCCATGGAGATCGGGTCCATCTGGTCCAAGCTGTCTAAGGGAGAGAGAGCGGAGGAGAGGCTGTGGACTCTGTTTCTATTGTGAAGTAAGAGGGCACCTTATCTCTCTGCCCAACTCGTCCACCTCGGCCAAAGTTCCAGCAAGTGGGTACTACTAGGATCCTTCCTGCCACCCCTGAATCTTTGCCTGCTATCCAGCTTGAAGTTCCTGTATCCCAGTCTGGCATCCCAGTGCCTTCTACCCAGTCTGATGTCCCGGTACCTGCTGCCCGATCTGATGTCCCTGTGCCTGTGTCCCTGCTTGAAGTTCCTGTGTCCTCGCTTAAAGTTCCTGTGCCCGTGTCCCCACTTGTTCGTGTGCCGGTGTCCCCGCTACCTCCTGACTGTACGTATGCCTCAAATGGCACCATAGTCCGTAAGCAGGACCTGAAGATTTTCTCTCAATTTTTCAAGAGCTTTGCGAGCGACGGAAGTCTCCCCAGCTGGAACTCCTAAAACAAAGAAAGCCCAAAGGAAATAGGCTGTTCCATGCTCTGAGGGCATTCCGAAGGGGAGGGAACTGTCAGCTTTGCACAGTCCTGCATAAAATACTAGGACCATACTCTGGATCTTGTTGCAATTAATACCTTTCACTCCTTGTTCAACTGAGACAGTTTATCTACTCAACTGGGTTTAAAGCACTGCCTCACTCTAAGGGCTTTGTCAGTACACTGTTTCTTGTCTCTATCATTGCCAAGGGTTCCTGTGTTCCTGTGTCTCTTGTTTTGCCTAAGTGTTCCCGTATTTCTGTGTTCAAGTTACAGTGTTCCAAGACTGACTACGGCTTCTGATCCTGGCTTGATTATCGATGATGAGGTACTGACAGATTTTCCTGATGGGCACTGAGATGGGCACTGATTGGCACTGTGACAGGTTTGATTAGCAAAGTTGTAGCCACTGATTGGCACTTTGATGGGCACTGACAGGCGTTTCTGATGGGGCATTGACTGGCAGCTGAAGGAGACTGATTGGCATTATTGGTGGCGCATCTAATGGGGCTGTGCTGATAATCAATGTTCTGATTATCAGCACAGACCCCCCTGCCGATCGGCTCTCCTGCCACTTCCTGGTTCACGCTGTGATCAGTTGTGATTGATCACAGCTAATCACGTGGTAAGAAGCCTCTGTCTGAGACACACAGCACCATTGAATGCCACGCTGTGCGGCCCCGCGGACGTGCACCAGTATTTTATCCTGCTGGACATCATATGACGCCCAATCAGGATAACAGAACCACTGCCCAGCTGTCATTCTGCTATAGAGCAGGCGCCCTAATATTTTTGATAACGTGTAATTTAGATACTGTAGATTGATAAGAGTCTTTTTAATACAGGAGACAAAATGACTACCATAAAATGAATGTTTTACTGTACTATGAAAAAAGCTAATATATCACTTGCGTTATTTTATATACAGTACACCCTGGCAACTAAATATGGTTAGACATTCTACAAATAATTCCTGATAAGTAGACTGAAAATGTGCAAGGGCCCATTCACACCTGTCTGCTCTAGTGCGCTGCATTAACACATACTCGTTAACGCATGTTATGTCGCATTTAGTTTACAAGTGTTGTGTTAAGGCAGAAAAACACACCTGTACCTTTCTTTCAATGAAGTGCAGCACAAGGCATAGTATTGCAATGGTGTGATTCCAGACTAACTTTTACATCTTATGTAAACAATTCTGAAACCTAAGAATCATTAAAGATAACAGCAGGAAATAAGACACAAAGCCTGTTTGGTGTCTTAGGACCTGTTATTCAAAGCAACACAGTTGCAAAAATAAAGTATTACTAAACCCAGGATCCTGCATTCACTGTATCTGGTCTCCCACTGCACACAGAACATGTAAATTAAATTATGTTAGTAAAAGTAAACTGCCTTTTCTCATTAGAAGTATATACAGTAGCAGTTTTGTGACTTCTGTCAGTGTCTGGTTAAAGCTTGTAGGAGGAATTGTAATTCTCGGCTGACTGTCCTATGAGGCTGCAGGACCACCGACACTCTAGACCAGTGATGGCGAACCTTGGCATCCCAGATGTTTTGGAACTACATTTCCCATGATGCTCACCTACACTGCAGAGTGCAAGAGCAATATGGGAAATGTAGTTCCAAAACATCTGGGGTGCCAAGGTTCGCCATCACTGCTCTAGACAGTGCTGATTGGCCCTGTGTGGATCACATGCACCCTCCTAAGAAAAAAAAAAAAAAGCTTTCTAGCAATACACACCAAACTGAGCATGTGCAGAGTCCCTCCCAGGGATCTGTTCTATCAGCAGATGGATTGGGGACTGTGGAAGAAGGGGAGGATCCAAGAAGACAGGATCAAACAGCCCTTTTACACAATGCGCAGGATTAACCCCTTAGGTTCCGCAGTGAGTATAACAAGCATGCTATACTGCATATACAGACAGATTTTACTGTTGTTGGCTTAGTAATACTTTAAATTGCCCAAAAAGCTGTGCCTGCAAAAAAGCAGTGTAAACCCTTACGGCTGCCCATACTGCCAAATGCTGCTCTTTTCAAAAGGAATCGTCCGCCTTTTCAGAAACAAACACTTCTAGTAGAGTCAATCCTCTGCTCCACAGCTATGTCAGTGGTTCTTCCTACAAATGTGTGCTTCCCTAAAGGGCACAGCAGTGAGGTTGTGGTTGTTGGGAGAAAAAGGAGCAAAGCGGAGGACCTGTAGATTGAGGCATATTGATGAGCCTTCCATTAACTACTTTCTGACCGCCGGCAGTCAAATGATGGCCAGGCGGCACACCTATTGTGATGGGAGGCCGTCATATGGCGGCCTCCCGTTTAAACAGGGAATGCGCGCGATCGTGCGCGCGCATCCCTGTTTCTTCGGTGGTGGCGTGTCACGGAGACACCGCTCACCACCGAAGGGGGTGAACAGCCATTGGTTATGGCTGTTTACCACGTGATCGGCCGTGATGAAGTCACGGCCGATCACAGACGGTCACACCCCCACTGTGCACAGCGCATGCGCGCGATCGCGAGCAAGCTGCGCGTGCATGTCGATGGCGGCGTGTTCCCCGGGAACACTGCTCGTCACCGACGCTGGCAAACAGCCATTGGCTGGCTCTTTACCCACGTGATCGGCTGTGATCCTTTCACAGCCGATCACCAAAATGTAAACAAACCGTGGTCTCGTTACTGCCTACAGTGTACACCAATTACACTGATGCCCCCCCCCCATAAAGAGGACCTGTCACCACCCCTCATAGTACCTGTCAGTCACAGTCTATCAGAGTACCTGTCACAGTCCATCAGAGTATTTGAGTACCTGTCACAGTCCATCAGAGTACCAGAGTACCTGTCACAGCCCATTAGAGTACCCGAGTACCTGTCACAGTCCATCAGAAGACCCGAGTACCTGTCACAGTCCATCAGAGTACCTGAGTATCTCTCACAGCCCATCAGAGTACCCGAGTACCTGTCACAGTCCATCAGAAGACCTGAGTACCTGTCACAGTCCATCAGAGTACCCGAGTATCTGTCACAGCCCATCAGAGCACCCGAGTACCTGTCATGGTCCATCAGAGTACCCGAGTACCTGTCACGGTCCACCAGAGTACCCGAGTACCTGTCACAGCCCATCTGAGTACCTGAGTACCTGTCACAATCCATCAGAGTACTCAAGTACTGTCGCGTCCATCAGAGTACCTGAGTACCTGTCACGGTCCATCAGGGTACCCTAGTACCTGTCACAGTCCATCAGAGTACCCAAGTACCTGTCACGGTCCATCAGAGTACCCGAGTACCTGTCACGGTCCATCAGAGTACCCGAGTACCTGTCACGGTCCATCATGGTACCCGAGTATCTGTCACGGTCCATCAGAGTACCCAAGTACCTGTCACAGCCCATCAAAGTACCCGAAGTACCTGTCACAGCCCATCAAAGTACCAGAGTACCTGTCATGGTTCATCCGAGTACCCAAGTAGCTGTCACAGCCAATATGAGTATCTGAGTACCTGTCACCGCCCTTCAGAGTACCCAAATACCAGTCACCAAGCCATCAGAGTATCTGTCACCAGGCCATCAGAGTAACCGAGTACCTGTCACTAGGCCATCAGAGTACCTGAGTACCTGTCACCAGGCCAGCAGAGTACCCGAGTACCTATTTGCAGCCAATGTCTCACAGAATATACGTTGGGGTGTTTGCTTTCCAAAATGGGGTCATTTTGTGGGTAATTTCACTGTCCTGGTGGTCCAGGACCTTCAAAAGTGTGATGGGTAGGAATGAAATGAGATGTGTCATTTATGCTGCTAGAACGCCTGAACGTACTACTTCAATGTTCGGCCTATCTATGTGACCAGGCTGTGTAAAAGTCCTACACATGTGGTATCGCCATACTCAGGAGGAGTAGCAGAATGTGTTTTGGGGTGTAATTTTTGCTATATACATGCTATGTGTTAGAAATATCTTATAAATTGACAACTTTGTGTAAAAAAAAAAAAAAAAAAAATGCGTTTTCATTTTTTTCCACATATTCCAAAAATTTCTGGAAAAAAATGAACCATTCAAAAGACTCATTATGCCTCACAGATTATACGTTGGGATGTTTGCTTTAGAAAATGGGGTAATTTTATGGGAAATTCCATTGTCCTGGTACTCCAGGGCCTTCAAAATTGCAATAGGTGGTTGAGAAATGAGATGCGTAATTTTTGCTCGTAGAACGTCTGAAGGTACTGCATCAATGTTGGTGCTCTGTATGTGTCCAGGCTGTGTAAAAGTCTCACACATGTGGTATCGCCATACTCAGGAAGAGTAGCAGAATGTATTTTGGGGTGTAATTTGTTGTATGCATATGCTGTGTGTGAGAAATAACCTGATAATATGACAATTTTGTAAAAAAAATAATAATAATAAAAAAATCTTCATTTTGCAAAGAATTGTGGGAAAAAATGGCAACTTAAAAAAACTCACCATGCTACTTACTTAATACCTTGGAATGTCTACTTTGTAAAAAGGGGTAATTTGGGGGGTATTTGTACTTTCCTGACTTGTTAGTGCCTCAAGAAATGAGGTACACCTGATCTACTGAAGGCCTGATCAGATGTGATAGATTTTTAGCGATTGGCACCATAGTTTGTAGACTCTATAACTTTGACAAAGACCAAATAATATACACTAATGTGGGTTATTTTTTACCAAAGATATGTAGCAGTATAAATTTTGGCCAAAATGTATGAAGAAAAATTACTAATTAGCAAAAATTTATGACAGAAACAAAGAAAAAGGCATTTTTTTCACAAAATGTACGTTTTATTTTATTTATAGCACAAAAAATAAAAAACCCACTAGTGATTAAATACCACTAAAAGAAAGCTCTATTTGTGTGGAAAAAAGGACGCAAGTTTCATATGGGTATGGTGTTGCATGACTGAGTAGTTGTCATTCAAACTGTGAGAGCGCTGAAAATTGGTCTGGTCAGGAAGGGGGGTGTAAGTGCACTGTATTGAGGTGGTTAAAGTGGTTGTAAACCCTTACAACACACTTTCACCTACAGGTAAGCCTAGATTAAGGCTTACCTGCAGGTGCTGTAAATATCTTCTAAACCTACATGGTTTAGGAGATATTTACAATTCCCCGTACGAGGATTCCTTCTGCGCATGCGCCGATGTATTCGCTGCATGTGCACTTTAGAAGGGTCACGGTGTGGCGTTTTAATTTAAGGATATGCCGTGACTGGCTTCTCCCACGCGCACACGTGGGAGTGACATCACGCGACTCCGGCCAGTCACAGAGCTGGAGTCCGTGACCCCGGAAGGAAGTTGGAAGCTCCCAGCAGCCGAGGAAATCGGGGACATTGCAGGCTCCTGTGTCGAGTAAGTGACACATAATGGGCTACTATGTGATGCATAGTAGCCCATTATGCTTTGCCTTTGCAGGGAAACAAAGAGGAAGTAAACCCATCAGGGTTTACTTCCTCTTTAAATCTTATCTAAACACAAGAACAAAATATGTATATACAGTATATTGCAGCATACCAGTCCAAACACCATTTCCCTTTATTTTCACCTGGTGATCCTGCCAGCAACAACCTTCCTGCCATAGGATGAGAATGCTCACTCACTGTATTGTACTATGGAGAGATAGTTTCAGAGTACCCAAAATCCTGCAACAATGTGTTCTCCTGCACAGTGCAGAAGCACATGCTTGGGAAAGTTTTGGTGCTCTCCCAAAGTCAGCAATGAATTATTTTCATGCAAGGCTCGCTTTTGAATAATGCTTTACAAGTTACAAATTTAGGATTTTTCACTGAATTGGTATTTTTTATATGGCTTTGTTTGTGTGACCTAATTATCCATTTTAACAGACAAACTTTTCAGGCATTCACTCTTTGATTAGGTCACAGTAGTTGCGTGCAAATAAAATTCAGTACTCAGTTGTCGCGATGTACAATAAAGGAGTAGTACTTTTTGGCTATAGTTCTCGCAGGGATAGGCACGAACCAAGTTCAGACGTTCGTGAAGGATACAAAGGTACATTTCAAACCACTTAAGGACTAATGCCGCGTGAGCGGATTGTATGGCGTACTTAGTCTGTCGAAACACATTTCAGCGGACAATCCGCTCGTGTGTGGGCTTCAGCGGACTTTTTCAGCGTGCAGTCCGGAGTACTAAGAATTTTGGTTTTTCCGAAATTCTGTCCGTCGTACTTTGGTTTCAGCGGACAATACGGTCGTCAGTATGCTAGTCGGACGGACTAAGAATGACGCATGCCCAGAAAGGATTTACAGGGCTTTGCTGTGTCTTGGACCTCCTATTTCTAGTCCCGTCGTACGTGCTGTACGTCATCGCGCAAGCTTTCGTCGGACTGTTTGGGTATCCGTGTGTGGTCAAGTCCGTTCAGTGGAAAGTACGACGGACTGTCCGGCGGATTGTATGACGGACTAAGTACGCCATACAATCCGCTCGTGTGTACGCGGCATTAGCCTCTTTCTGAGATTTGTTGTTTACAAGTTAAAATTTTTTTTTTTTTTGGCTAGAAAATTACTTAGAACCCCCAAACATTATAATTTTTTTTCTAACACCCTATAGAATGAAATGGCGGTTGTTACATTACTTTCTGTCACACTGAATTTGCGCAGCAGTCTTACAAGCGCACTTTTTTTGGAAAAAATACACTTTTTTAAATGCAAAAATAAGACAACAGTAGAGTTAGCCCAAGTAAATTGATACCCAACATGTCACGCTTCAAAATTGTGCCCGCTCATGGAATGGCGACAAACTTTTACCCTTAAAAATCTCCAACGTTTAAAATCTATTTACACGTTTTAACCACTTGCTTACTGGGCACTTAAACCCCCCTCAGTCCCAGACCAATTTTCAGCTTTCAGCGCTGATGCACTTTGAATGACAATTGCGCGGCCATACAACACTGTACCCAAATTAAATTTTTATCATTTTTTTCCCACAAATAGAGCTTTCTTTTGGTGGTATTTAATTACAGCTCGGAGTTTTATTTTTTGCTAAACAAACAAAAAAAGATGCAAAAAAAAATTAAAAATCATGTTTTAATAGTTTGTTATAAAATTTTGCAAACGGGTCATTTTTCTCCTTCATTGAAGTGCGCTGATTAGGCTGCACTGATAGGCTGCACTGGTGGGCACTGATGGGCTGCATTGGTGGGCACTGATGGGCTGCATTGGTGGGCACTGATAGGCTGCACTGGTGGGCACTGATAGGCATAGTTAAGGCGGCACTAATAGGCACAGATAAGGCGGCACCGATGGGCACAGATAAGGCGGCACTGATGGGCAAAGATGGGCACAGATAAGATGGCATGGATGGATGGCACGGATGGGTGGCACGGATGGGTGGCACGGATGGGCACTGATAGGTACCACTGATAGATGGGACTGATGGGCACTGATAGGTGGCACTGATAGGTGGCTCTGATAGGTGGCACTGCTGGGCACTGATGGGCGGCACTGCTGGGCACAGATATGTGGCACTGGGGTGCAGCACCTTTGAGGCAGATTGTGGGCACTGCTGGGTGGCACTGTGGGTGGCACTGCTGGGTGGCACTGTGGGCACTGCTGGGTGGCACTGTGGGCACTGCTGGGTGGCACTATGGGCACTGCTGGGTGGCACTGACAGGGGGCACTTACTTTTAGTAGATGTGGCACTGCAGGGGGCAGGTGGGCACTGGCAGGGGGCAGGTAGGCATTAGCAGGGCTGGCCGTGATCGGGACTGATGTCCCGATCACGGCCGCCGGTGATCGGCTTTTTTTTTCTCCTCGCGCTGTCAGCGCGAGGAGGAATAATAGCCGATTGCTGGCTCCGTTATATCACATGATCAGCTGTCATTGGCTGACAGCTGATCACGTGATAAGGGGTCGGGATCGACCCCTTGCACGGATCGGTGATCAGGCGAGTCTAATGGACTCGCCGATCACAGAGCGCGCTGCGCCCGCCCCTCAGGGGGCGCGCAGGCCGCTCGTACACGGGACTACATCTATTGACGTTGTCCCGGAAAAGGAGATCCGCGCTGTAGCCGTCATTTGGCTATAGCGCGGATCTCAAGTGGTTAAAGAGGAAGTAAAGGCAACATTTTTTTTTTTTTTTAAAAGCACACCATGTAAGGCAAAGGCATAATGAACTAGTATGCATAGCATACTAGCTCATTATGAATAACTTACCTGAGAACGAAGCCCCCGAAGTGGTCTAAAACAACCTAGAGTTGTACGCTCAATCCATCTATACAAATTGGGGTACAGGAGTTTTTTCTGGGCATCTTCAGTGGCAAACACATTAATGAGATGCCCTCTCTCCCAGAACCCAATCACCTAGGAGATCATCCACCCTGTGTGGCAGAAACACAAAGTTCCACCACCTAAAGAATAACAGATCGTATATCCTAAATCTCATTAGTCATCCTGAGAATCTGCATTTGTATCTGCAGACTCCATCCAGATATTCCACATTTTATAGAACGTTTTAGCGAACCCCCTAGACAGATAAGTGGCCTTGTACATTGGTAGGGCTGCATTAACTAATTGTTTCCAGAAATTAATGGATGGTGCAACAGGGGATTTCCACTTGAGTACAATGGCGTTGCGTGCATAATACAGTAATAATCCTAAAAGGGTTCGGACCACCCAGCGTTTGGCCAGAGGTTCTACAAATCCTAACACACGCTTCCACCGTCAGCAGGACTTGAATAGTGGTAACTGTTAGAATACATGTGATGACCTCATTTCAAAACAAATTTACTTGTGAACAGGTCCATTAAACATGCATGAAATCTGCTGAGGGTGCGGTGCATCGCCAACAAGAATCTTGAATAGTTGGATATAATTTATGTAATCGTATGGGTGTAAAATACACTCTATGTATGATTTTAAATAGAATCAGTCTGTCCCTCACGGAGACCAATTGTGAAAAGGGGCATGTCCACATCTTCCCCCAGTCCTCTGTGTCCATTGTAGGAAAGTCTTCAACCCACCTGGCCCTGAGAGTTTCAAGTCCCCTATGTACATTGGTAGTAGTTCTTTGTATATAACAGACAAAGGCTTAATCATAGATTCGTCTTTGAGCAAATCCTCTAGAGTCAAAGTATATAAAGCCACTTGTAAGTTCTCGAATTGAGTATTAAAAGCGCGTCTCAGTTGCAGATATCTAAACAGATGTGAGTTTGGTAAATCGTAAATCGTAAAGTCTGAAGCTGACCCCCCATGCATATCTCTGGTCCACATATTTAATGCCCTTGAGTTCCCAGATGTTTGGTGCCCAGATGTTTGGGTCAGGTATGGAGATAAACTCCGGCAAGACTGGGTTGAGACAGAGAGGGTTAAGTGGCAAAATATACCCAGAGGGCACAGGAATAGTGCCGCAGCCCATGCCCTCAGGACAGCCTTCATAGCTAGTGTGAGGGGAAAATGCGCTCAAGGTCCACGGTAAAACACATTCCTCGGTGCCTCGCAGGAGCCCAAACAGGCTGCCTCCAAAACCACAGCTGTGTTGGACTCATCCGATATCAGCCAATTGGACATGGGTCAACTGGCCTGCCAAAAAATACTTGTACAGATCAGGACAAGCTAGACCTCCCTCACCCCAGGGGCTCTGTAGCACTGTCAGCCTAAATCTCGGCTGGTTCGTGCCCCAGAGAAAGGAAAGCAAACTTGTATTTATTAGGCGGAACACTTTTAGCTTCACCTTAGCTTTACCTTAAATAAATCAATCAGAGAGAGGGGGGATGGGCCCAGGCCTTTAACATCTGCTTCATAGTTTGTACCAATGGAGCTAAATTAAGCATGTAGTAGTCAGCTGGGGATTGAGAGATATGAATGCCAAGATATTTAAATTGACTTGTCTATATCAGTGGAAGAGTGGGGTCCGCATGGGATCTTGCTGCACTGTCGATTGGCAGTATTTGAGACTTTTCTCAGTTAACTTTAACACCCGAGCAGTCAGTGAAGTCGGAAAGAATGTCTAATGTCTCCCAAGGAGAAGGACCAGGATTTATGAAAAGAATGAGGTTGTCTACATACATAGCCAGTTTTTCATGTATAGAACCAACCTGGATGCCCCAGACCTTGTCAGACTGTCTAATAGCAGAGGCAAGTGGCTCCATCACCAAAGCAAAAAGGGCCGGTGACAGCAGGCAACCCTGCCTCATCCCCCTTCCAATTGCAAAGGGGGATGGAAGGGCACTGCCCAGTTTAACCTGCGCCATTTTGGACCTATATATAATGTCAATCCATCTACGGAATTCTATCCCAAATCCCATAGTTTCCAGAACCAAGGACATATCAGACCAGGCCAGGCCATCGAATTGAATGCCTTCTCTATGTCTAATGCGACCAGTACCCTGGTAGAGGTCTCAGATGGAGGCCACTATAGATGTGTGAAGACCCTGCATAAATGAATGCCTGTCGACTTCCCTGGCATGAAGCCAGTTTGATCAATGTTGACCAGAGACGGGAGGATTGTCTGTAACCTTGTAGCCAAAATCTTGGTCAATAATTTGAAGTCATAATTTAAGAAGGAAATCGGCCTATAAGAGGCACATTGAGTTTTGTCCTTACCAGGTTTGGGAATGAGAACAATATGTGCTTGGATCATAGAAGGGGTTAAGGATAAACGTTCCTTGCAGTCAGCGTATACTTGCAAAAGTTTAGGTGCGATTAAGGTCGCATAAGCTCGGTACCATTCACCAGGTGCTTTACCACTGGGAAACTAATGAATAGCTGTTTCTATTTCCTCAGTCATAAAATCCTTCTCCAAGAACTCTATGTCCGCCTGCGTGAGAGTAGGTAAGTGCAGAGATTGTAAGTACTCTCTAAGCCTCTCCCCAGGCCAACTGCATAGAGGTTCTTATAGAAGGTCCGAAATTCATGCAAGATTTGTTCAGACTCTGAAACTACCTGCCCATCAGGGCTGAAAATCTCAGATAATACTGTTTTCATTTTTATTTCCGCGACAAGATTTACCAAGAGTTTGCTATTCTTGTCCCCATACTCGAAAATCCTTCCGGCCAATGTATTTAGAGCTAGGTGCGTCACTGTGGTGAGATGTAGAGACAGCACTCTTCTCGCATCTGTTAATTGGCTGAAATGATTAAGAGCTGAGGAGACAGAAAAGGTTTCAGCAGCCTTAAATTCATCCCTCTCAAGCTGCTGAACCCGGAAGGATATCTCAGAGCGAACCACTTTGAAAGCTGAAATGTACTCCCCCCGGTATTGCTCTTAAAAGCTTCCCAGACCATCTGTGTGGAGCCAGAGTTCTCATTTAGGTCCCGGTATTATTCTAACTTGGGGGAAACTATTTCCTCAACCGTAAAGTCCAGCAGCGACTTGGTTGCCAAACGCCAGGAGTTTGCTCCCCTGTTCCACAAAAACACCCAGGTAACCTCCAGCGGGGCATGACCGGAGAGGCCCGCAGGTAAGTATGAGGCCCCCTGCACTGCCATCAGAGCAGAAGGGTTGCTGAAAACCAGGTTGATCCTGGAACCCAATCTATGAGTAGTAGATTGAAAGCCGTAGGCCCTAGTAGTATGGTGTTTTCATCTCCAGATTTCGCTGTAATTAAAGGTTTGTGCCCAGTGGAGTAAATCAGGCATGTAGAGCCTGTTTGGATTAGATGAGTCTAGGGATGGATCTAGAGTGGAGTTAAAATCCCCAGCTATATTAAGTCTAGAAAATTGTAAGGTGGCCAGTTTTTAATACACGGTGTACAAGACACACTGGTTAAAGGTTAAAGGATGGGGGGCATATGTATTAGAGCATACACAATCCCTTCAATCTCTAGCAGAAGGATAATATATCAACCCTTCGGATCAAGTACCAGATGCCTAACCTTGTATGTGAGGGATTTGTTTAAAAGTATAGCCACTCCCCTTGCGTAACAAGAGTAATGCACTTACTCTTACTAAGAAAAGTCTGATCGGATTATGTTGACAGAAAATCCGATCGTGTGTGGGCTCTAGTGGGCTTTTT
The DNA here is from genome assembly GCF_037356315.1 of Lithobates pipiens. NCBI lineage: Eukaryota > Metazoa > Chordata > Amphibia > Anura > Ranidae > Lithobates > Lithobates pipiens. The sequence goes on from NW_027507790.1 coordinate 196,453,100, forward strand.
CCATTGGAATTTCCGATGGAAAATATGAGAGCAGGACCTAACATTTTCTGACAACAAAATCAAATTGGACTTTTTCTGATCATGTGTTTAGAATTCCAACGCACAAGGTGCCATGCATGCTCAGAATAAATTTGGGGGGAAAGCTATTGGCTACTGGCCTCTACATAGTCCTGTTGTACGTCACCTCATTTGGAACAATCAGATTTTCTGACAACTTTGTGCGACCGTGTGTATGCAACGCAAGTTTCGGACAAAATCCGTATGTAAAAATCTGACGAATTTTGTGGTCGGAATGTCCAACTGTGTGTACAGGGCATACGTCACGTGAAAAGACTGTTGCACCCAGGATCTCCAGAGTGCAAGAATCTTATTTCCCATGAGGTGAGTTTCTTGTAAGAATAGAATATGGGGGTTATGACGAGTCAAATACTTGAACATCAAAGCTCTCTTGACCTTGTCATTTAAACCCTGTATATTCCAAGATATGAGTCATTAGTCATTCCCATAGTCATTGGGAATAGATAAGGAAGCACCCGAGTAGCCCAGTTGCATGGTGCCTCAGGTTATGGAGGAGATGGGAGAGAAGGCAAAGTAAAGCAACTCTAAGGAAAGGAATTGTTGACTTATCAGGAGATACCCAATCATTTAGTGGATGTAGAGCATACTGAACCTGAAAGAATAACCTATAAACACGTAATACCATAGTCTACCTAATTAATCTATATGTTCACTCCTGACCACGGGTGGAACTGCAACGGCTTACCACTCAACAATCAGTAGCGAACTGAATCCCTAACGGCCAGAAACCCCAACAACAGTTCCAGTCAGTTTTATTCCCTAAACTCAAACCAATATATAGCTATTGTAAAGTCACTCCAGATTATTGGAGAACAGCAGTTGAGATACCACCGGTTGAAATCTACAAAGTCAGGGTAGGGTATAGCTGGTGTAGATGTACCCTAGAGGTAACTCTGATGCTTGTAGTATAATTAGTAGGATAAGGTAAGTTAGGATGTAGAAAATGTAGAAGATCCGTGCATCAGGTGAATTGGAAGAATAAAAGTTCTTTATCTTAAAATGTGTATCCAGTCGTCAGCATCTGCGGGGGTAATGAAGGAATGAACCACATCATCGTGTTGTACCTGGAGGTAGCCAGGATAAAGCATGCTATACTTAACATTTTTTATCCCTGAGCCATTTATGGACATCATTAAAGGTTTTCCTCTTCCTCTGCAACTCAGCCAGGAAGTCCGGGAAAAGGAGGACAGTGATGTTGCCATGCTTGAGTGTGGGGTGTTTTCGGGCTTCAGAAAGGATCCTGTTCCTGTCCCGATAGTTAAGAAAGCGGACCAGAAAAGGTTGTGGGAAGTTCCCAGGAATCGCCCGGCCTCTTATGGACTTTTAAAGATTTATGGCTTGTTTATGCATTGTGATGATCACACATTATATATATATATATATATATATATATATATATATATATATATATATATATATATATATATATATATACACATATACACACACGTATACACACACACATATATACATAGGTTTATTTTTTATTATAGTATACCTAGTAGCGCAGCACTGTATTGTTAATTTTATTATAGTACTATATACTAGTACTATGTGATTGTATCATTTTTGTTATTATTATCATCTTGTTACACTACCTTGAAACTTAATAAAATCTGATTGAACTTAAAAAAAGCTGGGAGGAGAACCCAATCATGTAACCTGTCAAAGTCACATGACTGGCTCTCCTCCAGTCACAGAACTCTCTTTGCTCCCTTAACCACAGAGAGCCAAACACACAAAGGTTGATCAGCAGGGTTGGCCTGCAATGCACAGGTTAATATAGAGTTCTCTGATAGGAGCTAGGGTGGATCCATGCCAGAGGAGGGATTATAAAAGCAGTCAGGTGAGAGTCGGCTGGTCTCTAGAGATGAACACATGGGGACAGGAAAGCAGACAAACTCTATTGCATAACCATGATAGAACTCCTTGGCCAGCTATACACCATGACCTGATTTTTATGAATGGGATGGACCACAGAATCTGTAGCGATATCCACTCTCCATTATAAATGAGCCATCTAAATTAAATAAACTATACTACCCTAAATGCACCCCCTTAAAAAAAACAAAAATAACTCTCTATAAATATTTCCAACAGGAACACAGATAGCATTAAAGAATGCCAAATGTTGTAATGTTTCTCTACTGAATATCAAGTTTGATGAACTTTACTGCATCAGGCCATATTTCTTGTAAAAGTAAAATATTGGCACAAGACAAAACCATTTTAAATGAGGAAAGCACAGAATACAAATATGATTAATCAGGCTTGAAACACATTGCTTATTATCCAGCCACAGAATCAAATTACCTGGAAGCATTTCCTTCTCCTTATCTTAGAGCATGCACCCTGCAACACAGGACTTTGAATTGCAGCACTCTGCCTTCTTCTGCTGTCAGTTTTCCCTGCTGACAGGACCAACTGCCAGCCTGCCCTATTCTCGCTGCTAAAAAAGGAAGACTGGATCGCTCCTTACCATTCGATTTGTTAATGAACTCCCCTCCAGATTACCAAGTCATTCTTTTGCCATCTTGGCGCCAAGCTTACCATTTCTTTTACACAGGACTTAGTTGGTAAATATTACTCCCTGAGGTGTGGAGTTTAAGAGAATTTATTAGTATCTTATTATCTTGCCTCGACTACTCCAACTCCCTCCTCATTGGATTACCTTTACATAGACTATCCCCCCTTCAGTCCATAATGAATGTCGCTTCAAGACTCATCCACCTTACCCATAATTCAGTATCCTCCACACCATAATATACAAAGCCATTCATAATTCTGTCCCCAGATACATCACTAACCTAGTCTCAAAATACCAACCAAGCCGCTCTCTTCGGTCCTCCCAAGACCCCCTGCTCTCTAGCTCCCTTGTCACTTCCCCCATGCTCGCCTCCAGGATTTCTCCAGAACTTCTCCCCAATTTGTCCGACTGTCCCCTAATCTATCCATCTTTAGACAATCTGTGAAAATCCTTTTCTTTAACCACTTCAATACCAGACACTTACACCCCCTTCCTGCCCAGGCCAATTTTCAGCTTTCAGCGCTGTCACACTTTGAATGACAATTGCGCAGTCATGCTACACTACACCCAAACTAATTTCTTATCATTTTGTTCCCACAAATAGAGCTTTCTTTTGTGGTATTTGATCACTGCTGGAGTTTTTATTTTTTGCACAACAAATAAAAAAAGACCAAACATTTTTTAAAAAAAAAAAAAGTTTTTCTTTGTTTCTGTTATAAAATTTTGTAAATATTCCTTCACTGACGGGCACTGATAGGCTGCACTGATGGGCACCGATAGGCAGCACTGATTGGAACTGATAGGTGGCACTGGTATGCAGCACTGATGGCCATTGACAGGTGGCACTGAAAGGCTGCAATGATGGGTACTGATGGGTGGCACTGATAGGTTACACTGATAGGTGGGCACAGATGGGCACTGGTGGGTGGCACTTCTAGGCATCACTGATGAGACATCTGGCAGGCATTAGTAGTGGCCACTGACTGGCACCATTTGTGGGTACTGATTGGCATATTTTGGGCACTGTGTGATATCCCTGGTGGCCATATCTGGTCATCCATGTGTGGTGGGCATCCCTGGTATTCCTGTCAGCACCCCTGGTGGTCCAGTGTGGGCATCTGCGGGGGTGCTGGTGAGGTACCCAAGAAGAGGAGGATCTGGGCTGCTCTGTGCAAAACCAGTGCACAGAGCAGGTACTGTAAGTGTGACATGTTTGTTATTTTTAACAAAAAAAAACAAAAAACACAAGACTTTAAACTTTAGACTTTAAAGTATCACTTTAAGCAGAATTTCATCTTTTTGGCAAAATGTATTGTGGTCAACTAATTACATTTCAAATAAATTAATATTTAATTTGACTCCCTGCGTCTGTCTTTAAACACTTATCCATAGGTATCTATGTGTGCCAGGATCCTCTGTGTGTTTGTTAGATGGTGGATACCCAAGGGAGACTTGGACACACAAAACTAGCCAACAGGTAGGTTGATGTGACACTATGGAGCAGCCTGGCCCTTTCTACTTTCTAGTGGAGAGAGCAGGAAAAGAGGACAAAAAATATAAGGCTTTTCCTTTTCTTTTCCAAGGACTGCTGCATTTATAGGTTGTGTTTGGTAAAGCACTTCTCTATTACTGCTACCTAATCTCTCGGGGATAGAAGCGTTATTCTCTGATATGGTTTTAATTCACTGACTGGGTCAAAAGAAGGTTACAGGTTTCTCTGGAACATTTATTTATACAGGAATAGATATTTACACATTTATTTTGCCGCTCGCGCTATCTCTATTATAAAGCAACAATTTCCTGCATTACTCAGATTTGTATGCAGTCGATGCCACATATTTGTCAGATGGAGCATCTCATTTCTTTCCTAGTGGACTCCATAATGACACAGTGTTTGTTCTATTAGAGCGCTATTGGTGATATGCAGGCTAAATTGCCTGCATTAAAGAACAAGAAAAATGCATTGTATTATACCAGGTACATCAGTGCACTTTCAACCTCCCATGCCACATCTTTTTCTGAAGTTATTTTCCAATAAAATGATATTAGCTTCCAAGCAGATACAAGCAATCCTGACACCAGTAATGTGAGATTTAACGTTTGCACATTTACCTCCACCAGCTACACCAATGAAGTGGACTTATCAAGTGATGGAGCACTTAACCACTTGAATCCCCGAGCTTCTTTCTCCCTGAACCCCCTTGAGTCCCAGATTGTTTTTATTGATGTCTCGGTTCTGAATATTAAAATGTTTAGCATTTGCAGTCTACCCTAATGTACTTTTTTGGACAGATAAGGCTTTAATTTGGTAGCAAATGTGGATATATACATTTTTATTTCCTTGGGTTTTATTGGAAATGAATGGTAAAAGATTCAAAATTTTTTTCCTGTAGTTTTTCTCCAACCTTACATTTTCATAATTTCTGCAGCCCATATATTTTCCCAAAATGAATCATCAAAGTCTGCTGAATAAAATGGCATCACATTAGTGTGATTTTTTTGTTACATAGCGCAATGATAAAACTCAAAGTGAGCATATTGCCGTGTACACACGAGCGGACTTTTCAACATCCAAAGTCCGACGGACTGAGTCCGTCAGACTATTCGATCGTGTGTGGGCTGCAACGGACTTTTGACTCGCCAAAGTCCGAAGGACTTTAGAATATGGAAAATGCCTCAAATTTTCCCAACGGAACTCCGCCGGACCCGGTCCCTTCGAAAACCTCGCTCGTGTGTATGCTATTCCGACGGACTAAAACCGACGCTAGGGCAGCTATTGGCTACTGGCTATGAACTTCCGTATCCGAATCCAGTCGTACGTCATCACGTTCGAATCCGTCGGAGTTTAGTGTGATTGTGTGTGGCCAAGTCCGCTCCGCCGAAAAGTCCGTCAGAACTCCGTCGGAACTCCGGCAGAACTCCGACGGAACTCCTTCGGAAGTCTGTCGGACATAAGTCCTCTCGTGTGTACGGGGCTTATGAGTTCTACTTTAAAGTGATTGTAAAGTCTCATGGTTTTTCACCTTAATGCATTTTATGCATTAATGTTGTTGTAAACCCTTATAGACCACTTTTACCTACAGGTAAGCCTAGATTAAGGCTTACCTGTAGGTGCAAGAAATATCTCCTAAACCTACACGGTTTAGGAGATATTTGCAAAAGACAGGCATCACAATGCGACAGTGACACGCAGGTGCACTGAGCGCGCCGCTGCTAATGGCGATGATACCATTAGTGGCGGCACCCGCACGCATGTGTGGGAGTGACGTCATCGCTGCTCCAGCCAATCACACTGGACGCTTCGTGGAAGAGGTGACAGCGGTGACATCTCTGGCTCCTGTGTCAGCTAAGTGATACATAATGGGCTACTATGTGATGCATAGTAGCCCATTATGCTTTACCTTTGCACAGAAACAAAGAGGAAGTAAAACCCATCGGAAATTTACTTCCTCTTTAAGGTGAAAAGCTTTCTTTGCTACAGCTGCCCCAAGAGCCCCCCTTTTTCTTACCTGTACCCATCCGTTCCAGCTATGTGCACAACCCCGGCAACTCCAGCCGCTGTCTCTGTCCTCATTGGATAGATTGATGGCAGCAGAAGCCATTGTCTTCTGCTGCTGTCAATCAAATCCAGTGACACTAGAGCAGGGGGTGGGGCCAAGTCCAGCTGTCTGTGTTAATAGACACAGCAGTGGGACTTTGGAGAGTGCCCGCACGGGTGCCCTTATGGAAAGCGACTCTCCATGGGGGCACCCAATGAAGAGGAGGAGCCAGGAGTGCCAAGGGGCACCCCAGAAGAGAGGATCAGGGCCACTCTGTGCAAAACCCTTGCACAGAGCAGGTAAGTATAACATGTTTGTTATTTAATTTTTTTTAAATGCGAACCTTTACAACCATTTTAAGAGAGCTTTATTCCTTTTTTTTTTTCGACACTACATTGTGACGCACACAAGGAAAAAAACGGATTGTGTAAATTGTTAATGTAACATTGATATAAGATTAAGTCGAAATGACAAGTACACAAATTAGCACAATGGTCACTCTTTGGTCTGCGATTGCAAAAAAAATTGAATGATATTTTGTTCAGTAGAAAACATGTATTTAGCTATAGGCTTAGTGGTTGGCACTTCTACCTAGCAGCACTAGGATCATTAATTCAAATCCCAACCATGACACTACCTGCCTGGAGTTTGCACATTCTCCCTGTGCCTGCCTGGGTTTCCTCTAGGTACTCCAGTTTCTTCTCACATTCCAAAGGTATGCTGCTAGGTTAGTTGGCTCAAAATTGGCCCTAGTATGGATATGAGTTGGGGACCTTATATTGTAAGCTCCTTGAGGGCAGGGACTGATGAGAAAGTACAATATATATGTAAAGCACTGCATAAATTGATGGTGCCATGTAAGTACCTGTAATAAATAAATCTTTAGGATATATAATATGAGGTCTATTTATAAAAAAAAAAAAAAAAAGAATGTGCTGTGTAAACGCCTCAAGCTTTCACACAGCCCAAGTGTCACAAATATTCATCAATTATTTCCTATGATCATCAGCTCCATCTATTGGTCATAATGCAGTATGTTCCTGCAATGCCTCAAACAGGAAAATACCACATTATAACCACTTGCTGATGATCATGGAAAATAAATATATTATACACAATACAGTGATTAATTGTGATGGCTTTGCAAATGCTTGAGGCATTCTAACAGCATTTTAATAGATCCTTATGTAATTTTTTTATTTATTTTTTCATATTTTTACCCTTTTATCATTTTGTGTTTTTCACTTTATTCAGTTGTGGGATCTGGATGTGGGCAGTGGAGACCATTTCCAGATCCCCCATTCAGTTATATATCAACGGGTTTCTTCTAATAGTGGGCTATAGCTGGATGTAGTAAGATAGCTGTAGATCACTATAGCAGTGATCTGTTACTGCAGTGAGATGCTGGACGGAGCTGAGACAGATTGTTCTGAGCTTCTGTACTCAGAGGAAGTGATGTGACCTCACTAAGACCTCACATCGTTTCCAATGTAAATACAATACGGAAGCATTGTTTGAACGGGAGCTGTGGATCATGTGACTATATTGGACTAGATTAAAAATAGGTAGGTATGCAGATAATTTTTATGCTGGGCATTTAGAATAGTTAGGGTTAGCCTTTTTCCCAGTTTAAGCAAATTACTTTAGGCAGGGCTTGCACCACTCAGTCCACGCAAAAGCTGTGTGTTATTAGCCCACAACAAGACTTAAAGTGATGGCGATCAGAGATGGTGACAGCAGAGTTCCTCCTTAATGAAGGCAACAAGCTGGGAATTTACAAGTGAACTTGTGGCATGTGGTGGTGTGGTATGTGTTAAGAATCCTCTCACCCGGTCCTTCATTGTAGCAATGCAAAGCAATTGCCTTGCTGCTGGGGTGGGCCCTTTCTAGCTGTCCTCCCATGGATGTAGTGTTGCTGATGGCAATAACCTGGTCTGTCTGCCTGCAGAATCTACTATTCTGCCTCTCAGTATGATTAACGATCTGAAAATCCCCTTCTCCCTGTCCGGCCTAATCCGTTCCAGCCTGTGGTCTCCTGGATAAACACTCAGCTTTCCACATGTCCTGCCTTTCTCCCTCTCAGTATTCTTCCCCCCCAAGTGTTCCCAAGCTTTTCTTTTTATTATCTCCCGCCCCTTTGCTCGCTCACTTGGGATCTGTAGTTCTATTCCAGCTAAGCTGAATGATGAAGTCCTGCTTTCAGCCTACAAGTCCCAATATTCTTAGCATTGCTTAACTGATTCCTATGCCAACAAACTGCAGCGCAATGCCTTGTGCCCATTTAACAACCTTCAATCGGTGACAATGCAGTGTGTTACATCTAAAAGCAGAGGTTGAGTATTCCCCCATGGCGGCCTCAGTCTTGTCTTAGGACATTGATGGAGATGGGGGGTAGGGGAATTCTTTTTGGGGCTCTCACTCGATCCTTCCATAGAGATAGCAGGATTAGGTCTCGCTGGGTACACTGGACGCATCAGAAAGAGAGGAAATTAATCAACTCTTAGTAATTAATGTAGTTACCTATAATGTCAGGGGTTTAAATACAAAAAAGAAAAGATACAGTATTAATGGTGAACTACAACATATGGAAGCAAATATAGTATGCCTCCAGGAGACACAGATAACATATACTTCAGGTATTAGATTAAACTCAGCGGATTTCCCTGTGTGGATACATGGGGATTCCCCTTCCTCTTATTCTAGAGGAGTGGCGATTGGCTTCGGTAAAGCAATGAGATTTGAATTAGAAGAGCGTCTAGTGGACCCAGAGGGGAGGTATCTGTGTGTAAAAGGGATATTATTAAATATGAAATGTACAATTGTAAATGTTTATGCTCCGAATAAGAATGCTGATAAATTCCTAATGAATGTGTTAAAAAAGATAGAAGATTTTAAGGAAGGGAAATTGATACTAGCAGGAGATTTCAATTGGAATATGGATGCTAAAAAAGAAAATGTCAGGGAGGGAGGAAGTAGACCCCCTAATGATAAACAGAGAACGTTTCTAAAAGCCTTAGCTATTTTTCAGCTACAAGACACTTGGAGGGCACTCCATCCAAGGGACAGGGACTATACCTGCTTTTCCCCGGTTCACGGCTCTTTCTCCAGAATTGATTATATTTTTTTAGAGCACTAGTTTTTTTCGGCATTGAGGACAGCCGAAATAAAATCAATAACGGTCTCAGACCATGCGCCAGTAAAAATCCAGCTGGAGATGAGGGGAGTCTGTAGACCGGGGACAAGCTGGAGGCTCAATGAATCATTACTACAAGATAAGGAATCAATAAGTAAGATCGAACAGGAGATGGAACAATTCTTTAGACTGAATGATACCCCAGGAATCCCCATCCCAATACTGTGGGAATCACATAAAGTAGTAATGAGAGGTATATTAATTGGGATTGGAGCTGGGAAAAAGAAGGAGAGGGAAAAAAGGAAGTCGCTATTGTATGGGGAAATACAGAAAGGGGAACAGAGTAGGAGATTAAAGGGGATCCCGGAGAGTCAGGAGCTAATAAGGAAGAAGAGAGAGTTGGAGGAGTGTTTAGAGCAAGAGAGGAAGGCTGCTTACTATATCCTAGATAATGAAAGATATCTATGGGGAAATAAATCAGGTAAATGGTTGGCCAGGAGGGTGAAGGAAAAAAAGAATAGAACTTTCATCCCAAAGGTGAGAGATAAAAAAGGGGAAGTACAAAATCTGCCGGAAAAGATAGTGGATATGTTTTTTGCATATTATAGTGCCCTCTATAATATAGGACACAGTGGGGAGAGCGCGACCCGAGAGGAAATAAGGGAATATCTGAGGGGGTTAGACCTACATAGGCTTACGCAAGAGGAAATAGACTCACTGGAAACCCCAATTTCGATCGAGGAAGTGGAAAGAGCAATCAAAAGTACAGCAGTGGGAGGATGCCCTGGCCCCAATGGGTTTCCGATTCTATATTATAAGAAATTCCAAAAACAACTTGCTCCAAAATTGTGTGAGTACTTTAATGAGGTGGGGAGGGGGGGGGGGGGGGGTAAATTTAGAGAAGAAACAATGCTGGCACATGTAGCATTAATCTTGAAGGAGGCAAAGGATCCTATGGAAGTTGAAAGCTATAGACCAATCTCCCTTTTGAATTCAGATATAAAATTGTTTTCAAAAATTATTGCGGAACGATTGAGGCCCTATGTGCCAGATTGGATACAGAAGGATCAGGTAGGTTTTATGCAAGGGAGAGAGGGGAGAGATAATGTTTTAAAAACCATTATGTTAATGCAGGAAGCAATCAGACAGGGAGCCCCCACTGTACTCGTGTCGATAGATGCTGAAAAAGCATTCGACAGGGTCAGTTGGGGGTTCCTTTTTGAAGCATTAATACACTATGGAATGGGAGAAAGAATGAGAGGATGGATAGAAGCTCTTTACGATCACCCCAAAGCCAGAATAAGAATTAATGGGTCCCTGTCTCGCCCCCTTGAGCTGTTCAATGGGACGAGACAGGGATGCCCACTCTCCCCGCTTTTGTTTATAATGGTATTAGAACCCCTCCTGGCAGCCATTAGGAAAAACCAAGACATCCAGGGAATAAAGGTGTTGGGCAAGGAGTATAAGACTGCAGCTTTTGCAGACGACCTCCTACTATACATGTCTAATCCGAGGATCTCTATCCCGGGAGTAATGAAGGAACTTTTAAAATTTGGGAAGTTCTCGAATTTTAAAGTGAACATGGCAAAGTCTGAGATATTAAATTTGAATCTGCCGGCAATTGAACAGAATGCACTGCAGGTTAAGTTGCCGTTCAGATGGTGCCCGAAAGAACTAGGGTATTTGGGAATAAAACTGACAGTAAAAATGGGAGGTCTGTTTGAGGCTAACTATATCCCTCTCCTGAACAAAATTAAGCAGCATCTTGGTAAGATCCAATATAGAGCCCTTTCATGGATGGGGAGAATAAACGTAATAAAGATGTTTATCTTACCGATATTTACGTATACATGCCAAATGGTCCCTATTTTATTACCCCAAGTGTATCTAAACAAACTTAAAACTATGATCAGAAGATTTATATGGAGGGGAAAATTAGCGAGGGTAGCGTTTAATACTCTGACTAGACGTAAAGAGAGAGGAGGTTTGGCACTACCCGATTTTAAAAAGTATTACGAGGCTATCATGATATCATGAGTCACGGATTGGATTTATAATGAAGAAGGCAAGGACTGGGCGGAATTAGAAATTAACTTAAGCACAAAGAATGTAGGAGAAATAATATGGATACCAGCAAAATATAGAGAATTAGCGGTTAACACAAGTATATTGACGAAAAATGCACTTCGGATTTGGGACACAATAAATAAGAGGTATGATTGGGCACATAATTCACCACTAATCCCGCTGTTGGATAATTTGTTTTTCAGACTGGGACATGAGGAATATATATATTTTAGTAGGTGGGCTAAGAAACATAGTATCAGATTACACAAGGTTATGGTAGGTGATAGATTATGCACATATGAAGAAATTATTGGGAAATGGGGACATAAGCCATTAGATAAATGGAGACACTCACAACTATACTATTTCACCCAGTCCTTGCCACAGCCACTGAGGGGAAAGGATCAGCTTAGACCTCTAGAAAAATTATTAGCGAACCGGCAAAGCCTTGAAAAAAGGATAGCAAAAATATATAAAATTCTAATAGAGGCAGTAGAATATAAATACCCTGAGTATTTAGGGAAGTGGGAAAGAGAAATAGGCTTTTTAAGTAATGATGAACAGAGAAATAAGATATTGAGACGTACTTATTCGGTAGCGATGGACTCACAAACAAGAGAGATGTCATACAAACTCTTGACTAGGTGGCACATAACCCCACAGCAAGGCAATAAGATTAGCAAAGAGAACCCCTTAAAGTGCTGGAGAGGATGCTCGGTGGTGGAATCTTTTGCACACCTGTGGTTGGAGTGCCCTAAAATACAAGTATACTGGGGGAAAATAATAGAAGCAAGCTTCAACATAACAGGTGAAAGGATCAGGAGTAATCCATGGGTGTGCTTATTCCATAACACAGAAGAGGGAGAGAGAGAGTATGGACAGTCCCTGATCCCTTGTTTATTGAACTCTGCTAAAGCTTTGATCCCGCGGAGATGGAAAACCCAGGATCCCCCCACAATGAAGGAATGGGTAGTAAGACTGGAAAAGATAAGAAGTATTGAAGATACGATCTCCAAGCCAGAGTATTTAGAGGAGAGACACCAGAATAAGTGGAGGCAATGGCTACAATTTAGAAAATCTGAAAATTACCTGAAGTTGCTTGAATGTTAGTGAGTCCCAATAATGGAAGGATCGAGTGAGAGAGGGATGGGAGGAGGAAGGGAGAGGGTGGGGTAAAGAGGATATTTATTGGAGATTATGTTAAGTAGATGGAATTTTGTAAAGAAGAGAGAATGTTTGATAAATTTGAAAATAAAGAATAAAAAAAACAAAAACACTCAGCTTTCCACATGTCCTGCCTTTCTCCCTCTCAGTCTCCCCCCCCCCCCCCAAGTGTTCCCAAGCTTTTCTTTTTATTAGCTCCCGCCCCTTTGCTCGCTCACTTGGGATCTGTAGTTCTATTCCAGCTAAGCTGAATGATGAAGTCCTGCTTTCAGCCTACAAGTCCCAATATTCTTAGCATTGCTTAACTGATTCCTATGCCAACAAACTGCAGCGCAATGCCTTGTGGCCATTTAACAACCTTCAATCGGTGTCAATGCAGTGTGTTACATCTAAAAGCAGAGGTTGAGTATTCCCCCATGGCGGCCTCTGTCTTGTCTTAGGACATTGATGGAGATGGCACAGAGCAAAAGTATTTTATGTGTATGGTATATGGCAGTGATCCTGTTCAAGTCCTATCATAGTCCAGAAGAACCCACCTCGGGGGTTAGTCCTCTCATGTAACCCAGACCTGGCACGAACAAGTTAATGGATAAAACTCTGAGAAAAGGTCAATTTTTACCCCTACCCCATCTACATGCATGTCTACTGAAACATACTGCTTCCCTTAGAAGGGACAACCTGATTAATTAGATAGGGCTAGTGTGTCATGAATGATAGCTTCCGCCTCATAATTATTATACAAACTGCAGACATTAAAGCGTATCTATATTCAAAAAAATATATTTTACATTTTGGATAGAGTAAGCAATGGAATAAACTTATATCATCTTTTTTTGTTGCCTGTAAAAAAAAAAAAAAACACAGAGAAGAAATCCTCTTGGACAGTTGTCACTGGAACAGGTGCCAAACTAAGGCCCCTTTCACACATGCGGACGATATGTCCGTATTTCATCCATCCGTTTGCGGATGAAATACGGGCATACATTCATCCCTATGGGATAGCGGGTGTCTGCGGATGAACATCCGCAGACACCCGATTTCGTCCGCCTCCGCTACTGTCCGATTCTGCAGACGGAGGAAAATCCTATTTTTCTATCCGTCTGCAGAGCGGATCGGATGAACACGGACACACGGTCCGTGCGCATCCGATCCCCATAGAGGAGAGCGGAGAGCTGACAGGGCGGTCCCCGCACAGTGTGCGGAGACCGCCCTGTCCGCAGCCAGCTCAGCGGGGACAACGGAGCTATCCCCGCTGAGCGAGGGGATCATCACGGGGCGGATCATTACTGATCCGTCCCGTGTGAAAGGGGCCTAAAAGATTTCCCCTCCACTCCTGTTCTGGTAACAACTGTAGAATTTTGGATTTCCAAATACTTTCAGCCCCGTGACAAATAGCCAATTTGGATCTCTCCACTCTACTTTAAAAATAATGTTTCGGCTATGGATGCGCAATAGTAAAGCAAGCTGAGCAAGGACAACCATGTTCTGTGTTAGACGTGCCATTGTGTTATGTAGCACCCTCCAGTTAGGCAGGTGCTAGAAGACAACTGGTGGCAGCCTGGAGGGCTAGTGAGTGAAGCACAGTCAGGGGGAATAGGGAGGCACGCCTGAGAGAAGTGGGAGTTTGCAGTTTGAGATGGGTGCAGAACCAGAGGAGTGGACTGTGGGGAGGGCAGTGGGGACAGGTCATTATAGCAAAGACGGCTGGCAGGGCTGAAGAAAGCTATCTGGAATCAGTAGCTGGGAAGAGGACAGCTAGCACCAAGGACTTTCTATTTGCTACACTTTAGGGGCCCACGACCCCTGCCTGCAAAAAGCAATTTGCTGAGGCCTGGCTGAGTTAGTGTCAGGCCTAACCACGTGGTGCTAGCTAGTCTGGAGGAGTAACGGTCTGTAGCAAGTGAAGTGCTGGAGGAGTAATGGTCTGCAACAACTGAAGTGCTGGAGGAGTAAGGGAAAGAGGTCTTAAAGCGGGAGTCCGCCGGGACTCCGCGTTTTTTTTTTTTTTTTTTTAAAGCCAGCAGCTACAAATACTGCAGCTGCTGACTTTTAAAATAGTGACACTTACCTGTCCAGCGTGCCCGCGATGTCGGCACCCGAAGCCGATCTCTAGATCGTCTCTTGGGTGCTGCCGCCGCCATCTTGGGTATGGGAATCAGGAAATGGAGCCTTTCGGCTTCATTTCCCGGTTCCCTACTGCGCATGCGCGAGTCGCGCTGCGCAATAAGGACGGTCCCCGCTGCCTTTGGGATCTGTGTGTTTCCCAGCAGGCAGCGGGGCACTTGCGGAAAGGGGCGGGCACTTGCGGAAAGGGGCGTAATCTACGCCCCTTTCCGCAGAGAGCTATCCCGGAAGTGGGTGCAGATACCTGTACTGTACAGGTATCTGCACCCCCCTCCCCCCTGAAAGGTGCCAATTGTGGCGCTGGAGGGGGGGAGGGTTCCGATGAGCGGAAGGTCCACTTTAGGGTGCACCTCCGCTTTAAGCAAGAGTTGTGCTGGAAAGAAGACTGGAGTGTATATACAGGAGTGTATATAGAAGTCCCAAGCAAGTTGTATTGAATCTTTCTGGACATCCCATAATTTCCTATTCCCATCCAAATTCCCCCCCCCCGTGTCTCTGAGTGCATGAGAGATGTATGCAGGCCTGAGCAGGGTGACAGGTGAACCACAACATTCAGCAACCCCTACGGGGGTATGGCTACAGTTGCATAAAACCCTTTAGTAGCCTACACATGGCAGGTGCATGCACTTGGAGCTGAACTCCAGCCTTACCTTTACCTTTACCTTTGCACAGTTGTACGGGCTCTATTACTGTACGGAAATTGTTTACTTTGATTTCACTGCACACTGTAAGCTTCTTACAGTGTGCATTAGAAGCAAATCTGATACAACCCACCTAATTTCCTGTCTGGTGGACATTCAGCATCATCTATTCATTGAATTTCAATTCTTTCAATCATGAAGGGTCAACATTTATTTTAGCATTACTTAGAGCAGTCTGCATGATTAGACAGTCTTATTAGGAATGCCCCCCCTCCCCCACACTGGCATACACCCATCAAGTAATTTTGATATTTGGATAACTTCCCCATAAGCCAGTTCGCTGATTGAATTGGGCCTGGGAGAAGTAGGAGGCGGGGTGCTGTCATGTTTTAAGGAAGCTATGTATAGCACCCTACTGGCCCCTCTCACCAGCCATTATCTGCCTGCATTGCAAAGAGAAGCACATGTAGCACTATCCCCATAGGAGTTGCTGCTGTCAGGGTTCCCCACTGCTGCACAGCCAGTTACACAGCATTTCCTTCTTACATCAGACACAGAAATCAGTCCTTTGGCTTGTTATTGTTATTATATTAGGGGATGATAACTTGGATAGGGTAGGGCAGTGATGGCGAACCTTGGCACCCCAGATGTTTTAGAACTACATTCCCCATGATGTTCAACTACACTGCATTGGGAGCTTCCATGGTTCTCCTGCCTCATTGCCAGGAGTGACTGTTGTTCTCCCTCATTCTCAGCACTGTAACGATCCTCACTCTGCCTCATCTCTGTCTCTTATCTGTGCAGTTATAAATCTGTCTCCTGTAGCCTGTGCCATGCCCACTGTGTGCTTCTACACTGCACACGGAGGAATGCCACCCTAGCTGAGCTCTCCTGGAGTCCTGAGCAGTGAATAGTGATTACAGAGAACCAATCTTTTAGCAGCAGCCAACAGAGACAAGAAAAGCTGAAAGATCCATTCCCTGTAATCACTACTGCACTGCCTAAGATAGGGCTCTGAAATTCTGAACACCTCTGTGCTCCCCCTTCTCCCTCCAGTTATTGGATACTAAGTCCACTGTGGGGTCCTAACCCCCAGCTCCCAGAGGAGGACAGAACTTCCCATGTTACACACTTGCTCCTCATCCAATCTCCTACTGTGAGCTACAGCCATGCTGCTTAAGGTAGAGGGCATACTAATGTAAAGGGGAAGGAGGGGGGCAAACTAATGTAAGGAGGGGGCGCTCTTATGTAAGGAGGGGGCACACTAATGTAAGAAGCAAGGCACACTAATATAAGGAGGGGGCGCTCTTATGTAAGGACGGGGCACACTAATGCAAGGAGGGGGTGCTTTTATGTAAGGAGGGGGCACACTAATGTAAGCAGGGGGCGCTCTTATGTAAGGACAGGGCACACTAATGTAAGGACAGGGCACACTAATGTAAGGAGGGGGTGCTTTAATGTAAGAAGGGGGCACACTAATGTAAGGAGGGGGCGCTCTTATGTAAGGAGGGGGTGCTCTTATGTAAGGAGGGGGAGCTCTTATGTAAGAAAGGGGCACACTAATGTAAGGAGGGGGCGCTCTTATGTAAGGAGGGGGAGCTCTTATGTAAGAAAGGGGCACACTAATGTAAGGAGGGGGCGCTCTTATGTATGGAGAGGGCGCTCTTATGTAAGGAGGGGCACTTTTATGTAAGGAGGGGGTGCTTTTATGTAAGAAAGGGGCACACTAATGTAAGAAGCGGGGCACACTAATGTAAGGAGGGGGCGCTCTTATGTAAGAAAGGGGGCACACTAATGTAAGGTGGGGGTGCTTTTATGTAAGGAGGGGGCACACTAATGTAAGAAGCGGGGCACACTAATGTGCCCCCTTACATCCTCCAGAGAGTCCCCTTACAACCCTGGAAGGGCCACTTAGTACAGTAGTACTAAGGGGGCACCCTGGAGGAGAATGTAAGGGGGGGATAGACCTGCTGTACTCCCTGCAGTAGTCCCTATGAAAAGTGATCCTAGCACCCACTTATGATCTTGCACACAGGCCCACTGATTTAATAATATGCCACTGCCCCAGCCTCCAAAATTGGCCCCAAAAAAAAGTATCAAAAATTATCTTTTTTGGGGGGGGGGGGGGTTGTCCCTGAATAGAAGTCTGGAAATGTGGTCACCCTAAGTACTAACCGGTTTTCACCAGAGCTCCAGATGGTGGAGATGGATTTAGCTGTGTGTTAGTACCAGGTCGCGGTCCTCAGGATCGCCTCACCAGGAGGTGAGCAAGCCGGGGCTCAGTAGCGGATGAGCCAGTAAGGATCAAACAGAAGCGTGGTCAGTAAGCAAGCCAAAAGGTCGGTAACAAGTTGTTGCAGGTTGGGATCAGGCAGAAGCGTAGTCGTGGAACAAGCCAAGGGTCGATAACGAACAGTAGCAAATATAAACGGCAGCAGAGAAAACAGGAGCGAGATACAGGCTAGAGTTAGCACAATATTCTGGCAAGGAGGAAGTGCAGAGACATGGCTTATATCAGGAAGTTCATGGGGGGAACAAAGAGTTCAAGGTTCTGCTGAAATCAAGTTACAAGGCAGGGTTGTCTAAAGAATCTGACAATGCAATGTCCAGCATTTCAGATAGCTCAGAGAGAAGATTCATTGCCAGACACAGCTCAGGACCCGGGTTCAAGTCCAGGTCCTGACATGGAGATTCCCCAGGACAAGGTTAGATGAAGACTTGGCACACCACAGTCTTCAAGAGAGCACAGTTACAGCTGACAGTCCCTGCTCAGTGCCTCTCCAGCATGATTCCCTCCAACTGCCTCCTGTGGTGGGATCCTTCCAGGCCAGCCTCCCGAGTTGCAGCCGGAGGTAAACCCCCCCAATAAGGGATCCCTCCAGGGCCACTGGCAGCCTCTCAGCACTGCTTCTACATCTTCCACCCGACTCCTCTGCTGGCATGGCCAATGTCTAATTAAGGGCTCCTTTAGCTCCCTACCAGACCTCCAACATGGGGATTGGCTAAATGTCCCTATATATTCAAGGCAGCTCCTCCTCACCTCTGCCCACTAGTTCCAGAACATTCTCCAACATTCTAGAAACAGGAGGAGGCACTAAAGAGCTGCCAGGAGTAATCCAGCCCTGGCCTCTAATAATCCTGACCCAATTCAGTGACTCAGGTTTATGCCTGGACCAGATATGCTTTTACCTACTCTCAAAACAAGTAGCACACACTAGAGGGTTCTACACACAGAGACCGTTATATTGTTGCTGTGTCTAAAATATGATATGCAATGAAAACAGAAAGGTTTCATTTAATAATTTCATTAGCAATTTGTTGTCAGAGCTTCTAGGACCCTTCCACAGCACAGTATCCTGTTTTATTGTGATGCGTTACCACAAACAAAATACAACACACATGACTGCAACGAAAACTGGACCTGCAGCTTTTTTTTTGTATGTAGCACTAATCCCCGAGGGAGCTGCTGGTTTGATTGGGCTCACCTTTACCTTCTTCTCCTCGATTTGTGTCTAGGGGTTTCCCATGGTAGATGGCCCATTAACTTTAGAGACTGATGACAGATCCGCAAAAAGGGATTTTTATTTACAAAAAAGTAGACAACGAACAGTCTCTTAAAATAGGATCAGAGGGTTAGGAAGGAAGTTCAGGTACTCTTAATGTCAAAGTCAGTAATGAAGAACTTGCTTACTTTGACTAAATCCAGAGAATAGCCATTCACAACTGGATGATCACTCAAGTTGGACAGTCCCTCTCTCACAAGGCTTAGCAGCCAACAGGGTGCTTTACTCAGGAACAACTCTCTGCCACAGACGTTGTTGCAGAACATACAGGAATAAGTCTCTGCCACAGACGTTGTTGTAGAACATTCAGGAAACTAAAACTTGTAGAACACTCATGTGATACCTGGATCTTTCAGCCAGCTTGGCAATACCCACGAGACTGGATTCACTTTGGTACTTCAGCCCTTCCAGGCTTGTGCTAAGAAGCCAACCCGTACGTGGCCTTCTTCTGAAGAGTCCTCCTCTGGATAGCTACGAAGTTACTGGGCCTCTCCAACTACCGAAGATGGCACTGGACCACCTCAGATTACTTCTTTAGTTTACTTTCCTTGGGCGGATCCGCACCCCAGGCCATAGCCTTCCTAGGGGTTGGTCAGGAGGACCAGGACCATGGAGTCAAAACATCCTTCTGGACCGGAACCCCCGAACCCCGTGATATCCACATCTTAAGTACCCTCCCCCAGGAAGCACAGCAAGAGTGACACTCCCACTGGGTGGGCCCTGAGAGAAGGTAACCTTAAAGCACCCAACCAGACTGTGGTACCATGCCTGCCAGAAGAGACAGTGCCCCCTGTGGCCAGGCTGAACATCCTATAGTCCAGTCAGACTGATGCTGAGGTCCAAATTTAGAACAATTGTACCCAAACCAAACTGCAGTTTAGGCATAACATTAACTTTCAAAAACATAGCGTGTGCTCTGCAGGTGCCGGCGCTACATGTAATTGCAATTTATCACAATAAACAGTATGGGTGTTATGGTGTGCTGCAGTGTAGGCCTAATGGCACCTAAATTTACGGAAACACAATGCACGGCAAAGACTAGTGGACAAAACATGTGCGTTACTGCACATTACTGCAATGCATAAGTGTAAAGTCAGCCTTTGAATCTTTTCTTATTTCTAGTGCTGTTTTCCCTTCCATCTTCATCCAAATATTGTTTTCTCCAAAACAACGGTGCATTATAACTGATATGTTGATCGCTCCAACTAGGAACTAGACTTCATTATATGTTTCATGACTCCCATCATATTTATAACACCATTCTTTATTATAATTTAGAATGTCATTAATTCTTTTTTTTACCTGAGGCAAGCACATTAAGCTGTAAGCTCTTGGGTCAGGACACATATATTTATAGTGCACTTATATTGCAACATAGGACAAAATCTTTATTTTATTGTTATAGAGATGAATGAATCTTTTGTGTACTCTGCTTTACTGCAGACATCACCGACCTGCATTACTACACAACAGGAAACTGCTTTGCGCCTTTGAATTTTTTTAATGGTAATTTTATATTTGGGTCCAAAATCAGGTATCAATAATCTGGATGGCATTTTAGATTAGATTTTTATGGGCTGTAAAAAATAAACCATTTCAGTTTTATGATTCCATTGGAATTCATAATTAGATACTGTTGGTAGCAAATGATAAAATAAATACATATCTGGAGCAGATGGCTAATGTCAGTGAAGCTTTTTTCCACTCTTTCGACAGCAAACACATTTTAAGGAGATATGTTTTAATAAAGTTTAATTTACCCAGACTTGCTATAAGCCATTTGCATACAAAGTCTATTTTACCATTTTCCAGCTATGTATTACTAAATCACGTAAAAAATAAAATAAAATAAAAAAAAGAACAAAAGAAAGAACCTTGCACTAAATAGGATGTATAAACCAGACCCATACACACACACACACACACACACACACACACACACACACACACACACACACACACACACACACACACACGTATAGACGGGGTACTTACACATGCACAGCAATAAAGGCAGAAGACAGAGGGGTATAGCAAGAGGGATATCAGAAGTGGCATCCATTACAGGTCCGTGCCTCTAGGCAGGCCAGATGATTCAGAATGGGGGGCTCTTTCTCTTATTGCACTAATAACATCAATGTGATTTGTTACAAGAGACTTTCATGCCTGGAAGTGTGAGAAATCTATGTGTATGGTAATGTAGGTATTATTAATTAGAGGGTGAAAATGTGGGGCCCTGGAGCACATTTTGCATAGAGGCAAAGAGGAATTTAGCTAGATATAAATGTCAAGCAGTCAAGTATCTGCAGTGTGGAATTATAGTACACTGATTGTACACTGACTAGTGCAAGGGTGATCTTTCTTTGTAGACGTGGAGGGCATTTAAGGGCTCATTTAAACTTGTGGTTGGAGAATGGTGTAAAAACATGCAGTTGAGCCACATTTTTACAGCCCCAATGGCTCCCCTTAAGCTGCAAAGACAGCAGACAGTGGTGTACAAATGCAACGGTGGCAGTAGTTTGCTTTGAGGCCGTGGCAAGCATGAAACCCCTCTCTTGCATTCAGCAGGCAGTGATTCCTGCTGAATACAACCTTTTTAAAGTGATTGGGGACACGTCATATCCACCTTACATGCAGTGATAGTACATCGCTGATGAGGCAACATATCACCTCCTCACCATCTGTCAAGCGCCTCTGAATAGAGCATTTGCAATAATGTGAATGTTATGTAAAATATACTTCTGAGTTTGTCCTCCTCCACCCAGGGGCGGATCCAGAGCCTAGTCTAAGGAGGGGCGCTGCTAGAAAATATGTTTTTTTGGGTGCAATTTATCAGGGAAATGGCTGGTATTGTCGCTTCAATCATCACGGCACCATGGTTGTTATGGTGTCAGGATGATTAAAGCGTATTATTTCTATTATTACATTGTAATATAAAAATAAATGGTTCAACTCACCATAATGCAGAATCAGTGGGAGCCCTGAGGGTTTAACTTTCCACGTCACTTGCCACACACTGCACATTGTCACTTGTCACCAAATGCGTATTGTCACTTGCCACGTCACCTGCCACACATTGCGGATTGTCCCTTGCCACGTCACCTGCCACACATTACGGATTGTCACTTGCCACGTCACCTGCCACACATTGCGGATTGTCACTTGCCACGTAGCCTGCCACATATTGCGGATTGTCACTTGCCACGTGGCCTGCCACACATTGTGGAATGTCACTTGCCACGTAGCCTGCCTGTCAGGTCACCTTGAGGCGAGGTGACAGATGCACACTGTAGGGGTCAAGAGTGCACCGAAAGGTTGTGGACCCTAAGGCTGACTGCTGCGGACGGAGACAGATCCCACCGAGGTTAGAGCGTAAGATTCCCTGGGGCGCGGAGTCTAAGAGCCAGCAGGTGTTCACCAGAGCCTCTAGTGGTGAGGATGGACTTGGCTGCAACTGGCTCCAGGTCGTGACCCCCAGCGTCCCCCAGCTCGCACCCACAGTAGGCAACAGGAGGATAGGGATAGTGAGGGATAAAGCCAAGGTCGGGGCCACAAGCAGACAGGAATAGTCAGGGACATGCCAATAGCTCAAGATCACAGGCAAACAGGGATAGTCAAGGACACGCCAAAGTCGGTAACGGAACAACAGAATCGCACACGGCAGGTAACGGGACGCTAAACACACAAAGGAATACACAATGGTTGATCAGCAGGGTTGGCCTGCAGTGCACAGGTTAATATAGGGTTCTCTGATAGGAGCTAGGGTGGAGTCATGCCAGAGGATGGATTACAAAAGCAGTCAGGTGAGGGTCGGCTGGTCTCTAGAGATGAACACATGGAAACAGGTAAGCAGACAAACTCTATTGCATAACCATGACACTGCCACACATTGCGGATTGTCACTTGCCACATAGCCTGCCACACATTGCGGATTGTCACTTGCCACTAAGCCTGCCACACATTGCAGATTGTCACTTGCCATGTCGCCTGCCACACGCTGCGGATTGTCACTTGCCATGATGCCTGCCACACATTGCGGATTGCCACTTGCCATCATAATCCTTACTTCGCAAGATTGCCACCATCTCCACCATCTCTTGAAATGCCATATTTGAGGCCTTAAATCTCCTCTTTCCGGATCGGGACGTTTGTGGCTCCGGGGATTCGTGACTACTGGAGTCGTTAAGATCAACCACCTGTTGTGTTTCCGCCATGTTTCTCCTACTGCGCACCGTAGAGAAAAGGGGGCGGGAAATATTCTTGGAAAAGAACGTCATGGGCGGGCAAAGCAGGCGTAGTTCTACACGTACGCACTGGATCTTACGCCAAAATGCACATGTCGTACGTACGTTAAGTGCGCAGAAAGGGCGGGAAAACATGAACTTGACTAAAAGAACGTCAGGGGCGGGCAACGCAGGCGTAGTTCTACGCGTACGCACTGGATCTTACGCCAAAATGCACATGTCGTACGTACGTTAAGTGCGCAGAAAGGGCGGGAAAACATGAACTTGACTAAAAGAACGTCAGGGGCGGGCAACGCAGGCGTAGTTCTACGCGTACGCACTGGATCTTACGCCAAAATGCACATGTCGTACGTACGTTAAGTGCGCAGAAAGGGCGGGAAAACATGAACTTGACTAAAAGAACGTCAGGGGCGGGCAACGCAGGCGTAGTTCTACGCGTACGCACTGTATATAACGACAAAAATCAAAAAGGGCAAAAAAAAATTCGCTAGCACAGGAGGAATCCCTGCGCCTAATTCGAGAGGCTACTAATGTCTTAAACAGCCCCCCTGACGCTGAAGAGGCCTATGGCTGCTACATCGCCAGCCGTCTCCACCAATTAGAGATGGGCCAACGTCTGCAGTGTGAAAGGCTAATTTTCTTGGCGTTACAGAAGGGGCTGAGTGGCGAATTATCTGCCAACAGCAATATTGTGGAGCAAGTTCCTCCTGTTCCTCTTCCTCCTCCTCCTCCTCCTCCTGCCACGAGTACACCACCGGAGACACAGCCTCCCAGGAAGGCTACAGGGAAGTCTGCAGGGAAGGGTGCAGTGAAGGGTGGAGCGAAGAGAAGAAGGTGCTGACCTGGCTTCACTCTGGTCCGACCAAAAAGACGCAGCCTGTTGTACCACAGCCTGGGGACATATATACCATCTGATGCTGCTCTTGATGTCTGGGATTCTGGGACCATATTGGATTTCGTAATATTTGAATTTTCTTTTCCACAGAGTTTCACGTTTGCCCTGGGGCCAAAAGGCTACACAAATGTCACAAGTTTCTCCAGTGTTGCCTTCATTTTTTTGTTTGTTGAACCAGAATAAATGGATATTTTTGTTTGAAAATATAATTGCCTATGTGTTTTTTGGTCAAATACATTTCTATAAAAGACAATGTGAAATTAACAAGGGACACTAACCTCCTTGAGGTTACAAACAAAATAAAAATGTTATTGTGGTCACCAGAAAAAAAATAAAAAGGTTATTGTGGTAATGAAAAAATAAAAAATAAAAAAAAAGTTTTTGGTGTTAACTTGACGGAATAATTAAATATGGAGATCACAATAAAAAAAATGGTAAAGAATTCTACCAAAAATATGGAGGAAAAAAATTAGTCAACAACATTTTTATTTTTTTTATTTTTTTTGGAGTAATTTTTTCATCCATATTTTTTTGGAATTCTTGAACATTTTTTTTCTTGTGATCTCCATATTTAATTATTCTGTCAAGTTAACAACTTTATTTTTTTTTTATTTTTTTTTTACTTGACAGAATAATTAAATATGGAGATCACAAGAAAAACATAGTAAAGAATTCTACCAAAAATATGGAGGAAAAAAATTAGTCAACAACATTTTTATTTTTTTTATTTTTTTGGAGTAATTTTTTCATCCATATTTTTTTTGGAATTCTTGAACATTTTTTTTCTTGTGATCTCCATATTTAATTATTCTGTCAAGTTAACAACTTTTTTTTTTTTTTTTTTTTTTTTTTACTTGACAGAATAATTAAATATGGAGATCACAAGAAAAACATAGTAAAGAATTCTACCAAAAATATGGAGGAAAAAAATTACTCCAAAAAAAAATAAAAATATATTGAGATGGGGCTTTAAAATAAAAACAAGATCATTCATGAGATGAGGAGAAATAAGACAGAAATGTGTTTGGTGAGAACTCTGTGAGTGAATATGAGCAGCAAAGCAACTTCGTTCTTCTAGCATTATAAATAAAGACTTCGTTCTTCTAGCATTATAAAGAAGATGCGCTATACATTTAAACGAGCACAGAATTTGCAGCATGACGAATGTGCTACTTCCAATACGAACTGGAGTTTTACAAGACCGAGCACTTCCGTCCCGTACTTGCTTCAGAGCATGCGTCGTTTTAGGACTGTCGGAACAGCATACAGACGAGCGGACTTCTACATCGGAACTGGGTCCGGTGGAGTTCCGTCGGGAAAATTTGAAGCATGCTTCATTTCTAAAGTCCGTCAGACTTTGGCGAATCAAAAGTCCGTTGCAGCCCACACACGATCGGATAGTCTGGCGGACTCGGTCCTTCGGACTTTGGATTTTGAAAAGTCCGCTCGTGTGTACGGGGCATAAGAGTACCTGAACTTCCTTTCCAACCCTCTGATCCCAATTTAAGAGACTGTTCATTGTCTACGTTTTGCAAATAAAATCCATTCAATGGATCTGTTGTCAGTCTCTCGAGTTACTGGGCCATTTACCACGGGACACCCCTAGACTTGAAACGAGGAGAACAGAAGGTAACGGTAAGCCCAAATCTAACCAGAAGCTCCTTCGGGGGTAGTGCTACATATATATATATATATATATATATATATCTATATACGCACACGCACATGCACAGTCACATATTTCAACGGGAAAACATTACACCTTCATTCAAACAGTGCCCACTAATAAAGAGGATACACTTAAACAGTTGGCACTTAGAGAATGAATACATCATGTCAATTTTAAGTAAGTGGAAATTAAGATCTGCCATGTGGAAAAATAAAGTACACCTCTAAATTTACCACCACTTCAAATCCTCCATATTAGAATTAGATGATTCATATTAGACTTCAGCCTCTGTGGGACTGGCCAAGCATGTTTCCAGACCTAAACCCTATTGAGCATCTGTGGGGCATCTTCAAATGGAAGGTGGAGAAGTGCAAGGTCTCTAACTTCCACCAGCTCCCTGACCACAATGTCGTGTGGGCTGATGAGACCAAGATAAACTTATTTGGCTAAAGAAGCTGAGGGTAAAGATGATGGACTGGCCAAGCATATCTCCAGACCTAAACCCTATTGAGTATCTGTGGGACATCCTCAAACGGAAGATGGAGAAGCGCAAGGTCTCTAACATCTACCAGCTCCGTGATGTCGTCATGGAGGAGTGGAAGAGAACTCCAGTGGCAACCTGTGAAGCTCTGGAGAACTCCAAGTCAGTGCTGGAAAATAATTGTGGCCACAAAAAATATTGACACTTTGGGCCCAATTTGGACATTTTCACTTAGGGGTGTACTCACTTTTGTTGCCAGCGGTTTAGATATTAATGGCTGAGTGTTGAGTTACTTTGAGGAGACAGCAAATTGACACCATTATACAAGCTGTACATTCACTACTTTACATTGTAGCAAAGTGTAATTTCTTCAGTGTTGTCACAGGAAAACGTATAATAAAATATTTACAAAAATGTGAGGGGTGTACTTACTTTTTTGAGATACTATCTATATTACATTACCAGCTCAATCATTTTGTTAATACCCTGATGTTTCTGTTCCTAAACAACATTAGTTATAATTTAGTGAATGGAATATGCTGAAAAACTGTAGCATGGAAAATTCAATTCACTGCGGAAATCATGGCTAACTACTGGGACTGGAGGGGGGAATGTGCCAGTAACCAATGACTAATTTACTTGTGAATGCCGGACAGATTCTTTAAATGCCACAGCTCACAACTCTGTTATTGATTACAAGATGTGGACGCTTTATCAAACGGAGGGGAAACATTTTCCACTGTGATTATTTGTACACCATGAAGCAGCTCCCCAACAGATATAGCTGAGTATTAGCTCCTTTTCCCTTTACATAAACATAAATGATGCTTCCTAAATTACAGCGTATACCATGTTCATTTCAAGCCACACTCAAAGATTAAAACTAGCATTAACATACAGATGTTTCTGAATAAAGACAGGTATAAGTAAAGCAAGACATACATTGAATTACACATTTCTTTGTTTGCCATTCCATAGTTATTCAAAAACCATGAACATTTCTTGTTGCTCCATCTCTGTGGCACATTGAAGCACAGCATGGGATTCGGTTGCCTCCTGTTCTCTTGGTCACAAACCAGCTCATGAACTGGCACAGACATTGCCATGCTAAGAACTTTCTTGTGGTTAGATGATTCCCAACAGACAGAGCCATCTTTGTTCAGGCATTATCCAACGTCAGTGTCTATTTCTTAGACTGAGATGCTGGCACAGCAATAGCACAGTCTTGTACATCCTGGTGCCTGTGCAGTTCCTGGGTGTTTTTAAAATTGTATTTGTTTATTACAATTACTTATATAGCGCCATCAATTTAAACGGTGCTTTACATATACTGTATATTGTACATTCACATCAGTCCCTGCCTTCAAGGAGCTTGCAGTCTAAGGTCCCTAACTCACATTCAAACATACACATGCTAGGGCCAATTGTTCTGAAAATTTTATGGATAGGCAACTCCTGCAAATGTACTTTTATGGTAACAAGGGGCGTAACATAGGCAGGCTAATTCTAATCAGAACGCAAAAGAATGCAAACATGTAATGAAAACATTATTAGTGCTGTGTGCCCAATCAGTGCAGTGTGCAATACATAGACAAACATATAATATAGAATACAATTATATACAGATTTTACAATTTCCTTAACACATTTAACCTACCAGCATGTCTGTGTCGGAGCAAACCAACGCAGGCACAGGGAGAACATGCAAACTCCAGGCAGGTAGTGTCATATTCACAAATTTTTAAAACTGCTCTGCCACTGCTGCAGCTTCTCATCTTGTGATTTTTTAGAAAGTTATGATATTGCAGGCTGACCAATAGGGGAAAAGAGACTAATGCCATGTACACATGACCGGACTTTTCGACAGCAAAGGTCCGACAGAGCGAATCCGTCAGACAATTAGATCGTGTGTGGGCTCCATCGGACCTTTGCTGTCCAAAAATCTGACTGACTTTAGAAATAGAACATGTTTCAAATTTTTTCGCCGGAACTCCGCCGGACCCAGTTCCTATCGAGAAATCTGCTCGTGTGTATGCTAGTCCGACGGATGAAAACCGACACGAGGGCAGCTATTGGCTTCTGGCTATGAACTTCCTAATTCTAGTCAGGTTGTACGTCATCAAGTTCAAATCCGTCGGACTTTGGTGTGATTGTGTGTGGCCAAGTCCGTTCATTCGGAAAGTCCGTTGGAACACAGCCGAAAGTCAGTTGGAAAGACCGTCTAACCTAGTCTGTCGAAAAGTCCGCTCCTGTGTACGCGGCATAAGACCAACCAAACAGAGCAATTTTGTCACATCATACACCGGTCAGCCATAACATTATGACCACCCACCTAATACTGAGTATGGCCCCCTTTTGCTAAAACAGCCCTGACCCATTGAGGCATGGACACCAAAGAAACATCCACAGGAATGACAGGACCCAAGGTTTCCTAGAAGAACATTGCCCAAAGCATCACACTGCCTCTGCTGTCTTGCCTTCTTATACCGTATCCTGGTGCCATCTCTTCCCCAGGTATGTGACACAGACACACCCGCCATCCACATGATGTAAAAGAAAATGTAATTCATCAGACTAGGCCACCTTTTTCAATTGCTCCATAGTTCAGTTCTGATTTCCATGTGACCATTGTAGAAGCTTTTGGCTGTGGACACGGGTCACCATGGGCTTCACAGCCCCATACACAACAAACTGAGTTGCCCTTTTTTTTCTACTTTCACCACATCAACTTCATGGGCAACATGTTCACATGCTGCCTAATATATCCCACCGATTTTCAGATGCAATTATAACAAGATATTCCCTTTACCTGTCAGTGGCCATAATGTTATGGCTGATCGGTGTATGTCTGAACAGAAGCTAGCTGTGGATAAACTTGATTTCAGACAACTTAAATTCTGCTGCTGGTGAAAATCTTTCCAAAAGTCCTTAGAATACAAGGAAAAAAAATGCATACCTTCATTACTATGTATGTGCTTGCAAAGCATGGTGTTTAACAGGACAGCATACACTCCTGTAGAAAAATAAATGGGGGGGGGGGGGGGGGGGTTTGCTTAGAAAATTTACTTAGTAAAGTGAATATTAGGAAATAAGGTGCTATGTGGTAACATTACATACCCAATCATGTATAAAGGAGATCAAATAAAATAGGGCATTGTTAGGATTGGTTGTTTGAACACAGCTACACTTAACCTGATGGGTTTACTTCCTCTTTGCCTCCCTGCAAAAGTAAAGCATAATGGGCTACTATGCATCAGACCGCTAGACAGCGGTGTCTGTCTTTTTGCAAATATCTCCTAAACTGTGTTTCATGGACCTACAGGTAAGCCTTAATCTAGGCTTACCTGTAGGTCAAAGTGGTCTGTAAAGCCCCCCACACAGTCTTTTTCCTTCAGATTTACCAAAACCATATAATATGAGGTCAAACCTTAGGAGTTTCCAGTTGTATGTAATCAGGCAGGCCCTTGTACTACATTGTTTTGGTAAATCTGATGGAAAAACTCAGCAGAAAAACTGATAGTGTGTATGGGGCATTAGGGTTTACAACCTCTTTAACCACTTGCTTACTGGGCACTTAAACCCCCCTCAGTACCAGACCAATTCTCAGCTTTCAGCGCTGATGCACTTTGAATGACAATTGCGCGGGCATACAACACTGTACCCAAATGAAATTTCTATCATTTTTTTCCCACAAATAGAGCTTTCTTTTGGTGGTATTTAGTTACAGCTCGGAGTTTTATTTTTTGCTACACAAACAAAAAAAGATGCAAAAAAAAAAAAAAAAAATCATGTTTTAATAGTTTGTTATAAAATTTTGCAAACGGGTCATTTTTCTCCTTCATTGAAGTGCGCTGATAAGGCGGCACTGATAGGCTGCATTGGTGGGCACTGATGGGCTGCATTGGTGGGCACTGATAGGCTGCATTGGTGGGCACTGATAGGCTGCACTTGTGGGCACTGATAGGCATAGTTAAGGCGGCACTAATAGGCACAGATAAGGCGGCACCGATGGGCACAGATAAGGCGGCACTGATGGGCAAAGATGGGCACAGATAAGATGGCACGGATGGGTGGCACGGATAAGTGGCACGGATGGGTGGCACGGATGGGCACTGATAGGTACCACAGATAGATGGGACTGATGGGCACTGATAGGTGGCACTGATAGGTGGCTCTGATAGGTGGCACTGCTGGGCACTGATGGGTGGCACTGCTGGGCACTGATGGGCGGCACTGCTGGGCACTGATGGGCGGCACTGGGGTGCAGCACCTTTGAGGCAGATTGGGTGGCACTGTGGGTGGCACTGTGGGGTGGCACTGTGGGGTGGCACTGTGGGTGGCACTGTGGGGTGGCACTGTGGGCATTATGGGCACAGACGGGGGACACTTACTTTTACTTTGTTATATTTCAGGATGGCACTGCGGGAGGCAGGTGGGCACTGGCAGGTGGCATGTGGTGCCTTTCATTGCTGGCCGTGATCGGGACTGATGTCCCGATCACGGCCGCCGGTGATCGGCTTTTTTTTTTTCTCCTCGCGCTGTCAGCGCGAGGAGGAATAATAGCCGATTACCGGCTCCGTTCTATCACATGATCAGCTGTCATTGGCTGACAGCTGATCACGTGATAAGGGGTCGGGATCGACCCCTTACACGGATCGGTGATCAGGCGAGTCTCACGGACTCGCCGATCACAGAGCGCGCCGCGCGCGCCCCTCAGGGGGCGCGCAGGCCGCTCGTAACCAGGACGACGTCAATAGACGTAGTCCTGGAAATCTAGGTCCGCGCTAATGCCGTCATTCGGCAATAGCGCGGTACCCAAGTGGTTAATTAACTAAGTTCAATGATCAGTAACTGCTAATGGCCTGGTCACACTGAAGAGACAGCTGCTGCAGATTAGGAGCCCTTTCACACTGAGCCGCGAGCAGCTTTAGCTGTAAAGTGCTGCTAGTTTCAGTGGCGTTTTACCGCTGCTTTAGCGGTGCTATTCGCCCACTAGCGGGAAGCGGCCAAAGAAAGAGTTAAATGTGTCCATATAGTGCTGCTACGGCAGCGGTGCCCATTCATTTTAAAGGGCAGGGGAGGTGGAGGAGCAGTGCCCCAAAGATGCAGCTTGCAGGACTTTTTTTTAATGTTCTGCCAGCGCATCGCCCCAGTGTGAAAGCACTCAGGCTTTCACATTGGGGTGGCAGGGGAGGCATTTTTGCAGGCATTCTACAGGCGCTATTTTTAGCCCTTTAGCACCTGGAAAATGCCTCGTTGTGGTGCACAAATTCAGCGCATAACAAGCTCCCTTTTTCTAACCCTAAACGTTATTTGAAGTATACAAAAGTACACTTCATTCCTCTCACTGTACAGCAGATGAACAGTTACATGCGATTCTGTACAGCAGTAAAATGCAGCTTGTCTCCAGACTGTGTTGCAATGTGAATAGGACACACAGAAAACAATTGTTTTACAATGCAGTAAAATGTTGGTCACTGCACATAGTGTGAATCAGCCCTAAGTGAAGCAATTCATTGCCTGCCCCCCAGTCAGTGAAGTATTTACCAAGTTTAGTTCAATGAGCAAACAAAAGGATGTTAACCTCCTGCCGACCAGCCGCCACAGTTATACTTCGGTTCAGCTGCGCAAATCACTGTACCGGTACGGCGGTCCCTTTAAAGCCAATAGCAGGTGTGCACGTGGCCGGAGCCAATGCACGTGGCTGGCGGCTGCGATGTCCGTTGGCCACCCGCGGTCGTTCCACAGAGAGCCAGAACGGGGATCTGTCAGTGTAAACAAACAGATCCCTGTTTGCACAGGGAAGTAGCGAGAGATCTGCTGTTCCTAGTGATCTACTTCCAGTCAGTACACTCCCCCCACAGTTAGAAAAACCCCACAGGGAACAAATTAAGCACCTTAATCACCCCCTAGAGTTAACCCCTTCCCTTCCAGTGACATTTATACAGTAATCAGTGGCTATTTTTAGCTCTAATCACTGTATAAAAATGTCAATGGTTCCAAAAAAGTGTCAAAAGTGAACAATCTGTCTGCCGCAATGTCGCAGTCCCGCTAAAAATTGAAGATCACCAACATTATTAGTAAAAAATAAATAAATAATAAAAATGCCATAAATCTGTTCCCTATTTTGTAGACGCTATAACTTTTGCACAAAGCAATCAATATACCAAAAATATGTACAAGAATACATATTGGCCTAAACTGATGAAGAAATTCGTTTTTTACTTTTTTGGGGGATATTTATTATAGCAAAAAGTAAAAAATATTGTTTTTTTTTTCAAAATTTTATTTTTTTGCTTATAGCGCTAAAAAAAACCCGCAGAGGTGAACAAATACCACCAAAAGAAAGCACTATTTGTGGGAAAAAGGGACCTATATTTTGTTTGGGTACAGCTTTGCACGTGCAATTGTCAGTTAAAGCGACGCAGTGCCGTATCGCAAAAAATGGCCTGGTCATTAAGGGGGTAAAACCTTACAGGGCTGAAGTGGTTAAAGTAGAACTAAAGGCAAAATTTTTTTAAATTAATTTCAGATAGAGTAAGGGAGGGTCGCCATCTGTTTCCCATTGGGAAGATTTCTTTTGACTTTCCATTTCTGCAACAAGTGAGAAGAAACCCCTCCAAATTGAGGGAAACCCTTGGAAGTCACCAGGGTCAGCTGAACTAGTGTCCACATTGGAAGATTTTCCTCCTATTTCTGTTTGGCTGACCACATAAATTTGGGATTTTCTTTCACTTTCCATGATAACGGTTACCGAGATAAACAAAGAAAATGAACCTCCCTGATGGGGGCACAGACAGCATTGAAAACCAGAGAGGCGTTCTCATCCCTGTATGCCAGGGGTTGGCAATTAACTTTCCCAAGGGGCCACATAAGAAACTAGGACTGTTGTGGAGGGCCGAACTTAATTCTGCTCAATTTATTTGGACCTGGGAGGGTCCCTAAGTATGTACCGTATTTTTCGCTCCATAAGACGCACCTGACCATAAGACGCACCTAGGTTTTAGAGGTTGAAAACAATAAAAAAAAATATTCTGAACCAAATGGTGTACTAAAATATTTTCCAGTGCCCATGAAATGCAGAGTGACCGTTACCATAGAAAATGCAGAGTGACCATTACCATAGAAAATGCAGAGTGACCATTACCATAGAAAATATTGGCAGAGTATTGGCAGGGTATCGCAGAGTATTGGCAGGGTATTGGCAGGGTATGGTAGAGTATTGGCAGGGTATGGCAGAATATTGGCAGGGAATTGCAGAGTATTGGCAGGGAATTGCAGAGTATTGGCAGAGTATCGCAGAGTATTGGCAGGGTATGGCAGAGTATTGGCAGGGTATGACAGAGTATTGGCAGGGTATGGCAGAATATTGGCAGGGAATTGCAGAGTATTGGCAGGGAATTGCACAGTATTGGAAGGGTATGGCAGAGTATTGGCAGGAAATTGCAGAGTATTGGCAGGGAATTGCAGAGTATTGGTAGGGTATGGAGGGATGGCTGTGACTGCACTTGTCACAGAGCAGCACTGTGGGCACTACAGAAGCAGCCCACAGTGCTGCTGCCATCCGATCTCTCCCCTCCACTGTACAGATCTGTACACAGAGGGGAGAGAGGAACCAGCATCATCATGACGCCGTTTTCTTTACAAGTGATCGCTCCATCATTTGACGGAGTGATCACATTGTAAACTGTCGGTGGGTGCACCAAGATGGCTGACACTCTAGATGGTCCGAAGCCGCAGTCTTTTCTAATGCCGAGGCTGCGGGGCGCTCCAGATCACGGCAAGGGCGGTGACAATTGTATATTCGCACCATAAGATGCAGGCACATTTTCCCCCATATTTCTGGGGGAAAACAGTGCGTCTTATAGTCCAAAAAATATGGTAAACATATAGAAAACAAACACTTGGCACTAGGAATAATATGTACACCCGCTCATAAAATTGGTCTCTTTCAGATGGGCAGTCAGGGGGAAACCCCCCAGCCTCCCACCTGAACTATAAAATAAAAGCTGGTTGGGGCTGTTTACATGCTGTGGCCACAATGCTTTGCTTTGCAGCCACAGGAATTTTAACTGGGAGTGTAGTGTATGACAAGCAACACTGCATGTCAAACTAGCCCATTAAGTTCAACAGGGCTGTGCCGCAACTGCATACAATGCACACAATTGGGGGCGCAGTAGGGGGGCATTATAGGGCTACATCAGGTGGTGAAGAGACAATATAACATCTCCTCACCGCATGTCAAATGTCCTCTGAAAAAAGAGCCTGAGATCAGTACAGGAAGGATTTCTGCAGATCCTGACCTGGAGTTAAGAA
Organism: Lithobates pipiens; assembly: GCF_037356315.1. NCBI lineage: Eukaryota > Metazoa > Chordata > Amphibia > Anura > Ranidae > Lithobates > Lithobates pipiens. The sequence continues at coordinate 196,487,541 of NW_027507790.1, forward strand.
TGGGTGCAAAGCTCCTGGGATGTACAGGGTTCAGGCGTTAACACAGGAAGAGCTTGGCTGGGAAGCAGAGTGGCGGGAGAGCATTGGGATGTTTCCTAGGCAACACTCTACCACCAGAACCGAGCCTCCCCAACTGTACCGATCAGCTCCTCAGGCTCTCTCCTTCTAGTTCTTGCAGTACTCCACACAAATATTTGTCAATGTACCTCTCTGAGTGAGGAAGTCAACAGGCTAAGAGAAGCTTACAGTGGAGGCACTGAGGGCCAGATAGGGACAGCCAAAGGGCCAGATGTGGGGGTTCTGCTCTATGCTCTTCTAAAATGGGGGAAAAAAAGTTTTGCCTTTAGTTATACCTAAAGCTTTTTTCCAGCAGTCATGTGGCACAGCTGTTGATCTATTCTTACCACTTCTCTATGTACAAAGTACACCTATCTCAGGTACTAATGTTCCATTTGCTCAGCTGTCAATGCTGAGAAGTATTCTACCTGAATCTACACAGATTCTCTGACCTAAATTACCTGACAAAGCTCAGAAAACATTATTGAAGCTACTGCAGAGGCAAAGAAAAAATACAACTGTCATGCCAAATAATCATCAATTTTCCATTTACGAGACAAACAGAGAATGAAAACGACGAATGGATGGCAACCAGTGCTAGCTGTAATCGCAGTGTTTTTATTCCAGAAAATGCATGTTTCAGGAGAAGTAGACAATGTTTGAGACATGTCACAACTGCTGCCGCTAATGACGAGGAGGAAAAAATATAGAACAGAAGCTATGTATTCAGTTTTAATCTGGAGGACTTTCATAGGAGAGCACTCAGGAGACCTTTCCAAACGTCGGTCAGGCCCACCAGATGAACAGCTTCAATATAAACATTGCACCTATACACTACAGTATACTATGGGTGTCTCCTAGCTTTTTACAGGGGTCACATATGTTTTACAAATATTCACAGTGAGAAAAAAAATCTATGAATAAATATAAATATATGAATAAGTTTTACTTAAATATTTTTTGGAATCAGCATGATATGATTCAGAACAAAAGAGAAAGAACATTAAAACAAAGCAAAATCTCCACTTACATTAGAACCCTCTTCAGAGTCCCCCTTTACATTAAGGTCGCCATTAGAACCTCCTCTTTGTTTAAGGTGCCCATCAGAGCCCTCTTACATTAGAGACCCCATCATAGCCTTCCATACATCAGGGTCCCCATCAGAGCCCCCTTACATCAGAGTCCTCATCAGAGCCCCCCCTACATCAGGGTCCCTATCAGAGCCCCCTTTACATCAGGGTTCCAGACAATGTTAATTTAGTTAAAGAAAAACATTTTTTGTCAGCTGCATTTTTGCAGTGATGAAAACAAAACGAAATTGACACCACATTTTCGTCCACTGACGATATCTATGAACAAAAACAAAATAAAAATGTGAGGCAAGGACGTTTACCCTTGTGAACTAACTTCTGGTTTCCACAGTGCTCCGCCTGCTTCCGCTCCCAGCAAGCAAGCGCCTGTGTGCATTACAGGCCCCCCAAGTCCTCCTGACGAGGGTCCCACTCCCAAGTCCCGACTTACGAGTCACGACAACGATCAACATCCAGAGCAGAGAGCACCCACTGTGAGTGTGACTGTGTATGTTGCAATTACAGGCCTGAGGCCTCCCTTAAGACCACTGTCTGTCGAGAGCAGTGAGCACTGTGTGTGCATTACAGGCCTCCTCTGATAACTGGTATGCAGGGCACTGTGCATTACAGGCCATCCTCAGATCACCATCCAGAGCACTGTGCAGCATTACAGGCCTCCTCAGACCACCGTCCAGAGCACTGTGCAGCATTACAGGCCTCCTCAGACCACTGTCCAGAGCACTGTCCAGCATTACAGGCCTTCCCAGACCACCATCCAGATCACTCTGCAGTATTACAGACCTCCTCTGGACCACCGTCCAGAGCACTTTGCAACTTTACAGGCATCCTCAGACCACCATCCATAGCACTCTGCAGCTTTACAGACCTCCTCAGACCACCATCCAGAGCACCGTGCAGCATTACAGGCATCCTCACTGTCCTCAGAATGTCCAGAGCTGTGATGTTAAGGGCAACACGATTCCTAGCAAACCATGTGGAGCGAAACTCGCTGGTAAAAATACAGCAAACTTGTCATTTGCAGACATTCCGGACAACTCATCCTGAAATCCATACAAAGGTAAGCACAGTACACTTAACTACACTTGTTGAGAACAGTCTTATCTATGTACTCTGCAGGGATTTTTTTCTAACAAACCTTGTTACACACAGATTGCATACCTTTTTTTATTCTTAAATTCACACTGGTTCCAGATCAGAACCCCCTTACATCAGGGTTCCCAGAACCCCCTTACATCAAGGTCATCAATAGTACCCCCCCCTCCTTCCATCAGAGTCTGGCTTAGGGATACCCTTTACATCAAAGACCCCATCAGTGCCCTCTTTCATCAGAGTCCCTTCTTTCATAAGGGTTGCCACAAGAGCCCTCTTTGCATCAGCGTCCCATCGGAGCCATCCTTACATCAGGTTTCTACCAGTAGTCCACCCTTACTTTGCTTACGGTCCAGCCTTACTTTACTTAATAATTGCATGTACACTCTATATTACACCTTTAAGCTAAACTCCAGGTGAACAGCTACAGTAAATACAGCATTTACATTAATATATGGGAGCTGTTGTACCTGCCAAACTATTTGTATTTCTGTCCATCCATCAAGATTTACACAGTCATATCAGACAGAGCAGTCAGCTTGGTGGCGTAACTTTTCTTGACTGCACAGGTAAGTCACCTACCCTCTCCCAGTCTGTGATTGTACAGGTAAAGAGCAGAAACAGCCTGATAAGGTCATCTCTCTATTCTCCTCTCCTGTCAGCATGTTCTTTGTTGGTACATGTGCATGTAGGACACCTGATTGGTCCTGGATGCTGCACCTTCCTCAATCATTTTGAACTCTGCTATACATGGGATTATAGGAGGCTGTAAAACCCATTCACTTCAGGTATTTATACTTGTTACATTTAAAATACATGACAGTTTTTACAGCACATACCTGCAATCATAGGTGATTTTATGTCTGCCTGGAGTTTAGCTTTAAGTAAAATAACAAGAATAAGTTACTTGAAAATGCCATTTAATTATGAACAGACATGCACACTGCCCTGATTCACCAACATCAAGAAGATTCTGATAACATAGGAGCATTGCAGTTCTTGTTGTCAAATTTTGCTATAGTAGTTTCACACCAGGACAGTCACAGAATATAGATATACAGATATAGGAATAAACCAGATCTGCAATGTGGGCATAATGTACATTACCTGAAACTCCCATGTGATTAAAGCCAGCATTCCAAGCATTACAGTCATTTATAGATGACAGATTAATAGTTTGCTAGTGAGTTACTGGGCAAACGAGAAGTGCATTGTCAGCTGTAGTCAAAATAGAATTCAATCATGAAGAGGCAGTCTACCCATTGCAGTTTTTATTTTGGGTAGATGCTGATAAGTTTATCCAAATAATGGTTACTTAGATTGTACTTAGATTGTAAGCTCCGATGAGCAGAGCCCTCCTATCTCTATATTGAATTGTATTATAATTGTATTGTCTCCCTTATTTTTTTAAAGTGCTTCACAAATTGTTGGTGCAATATAAAACCTGTATAATAACAATAATAATAATACCTTTGGGGACTCCAGTGCCAGGATGGCCATACTTGTTTTCAGGCCTACATGCGTGCTAGGGCCACAGATGGAGGCTATACACTTTGTTAGCTTTTAAAGGAGAAGTGCAGACGAAGCCTGTTTGGCTGTACTTCTTCTGTGGATCACAGGAGTGTCGTTTGTTCTGCCCACTTGTGACCCGTTTTCAGCAACCTGTCAGCTGACAGCACAGAGCAACAAAGAGATCCACCCACATGCCTGGACCAACATTCAGCTAAGCCTCTCAGCGAGCTGCTGAGAGCCTGAGGCCAGGGCCAGATTAAGAACATCGTAGGCCTGGTGCTGAGGATTTTGGTGGGGACTTTTATAAACAATAAATAAAAAAATGCTAACTATTTTTTGTTATAACAAATTAAATTAAAGAGAGAGAAGGAGGATGAGAGAGAGAGAGAGAAATGGATGAAAGAGGTGTGAGGGGTAAGGGAGGGAGGATGACAGAGAAAGGGGGGGATGAGAGAGAGAGGATGCACATGAGCATGTGTGGGAATGACATCAACGCAGCCTGGCCAAGGCAAATGACGGAAGGCACAGAACCCAGAAGGAAGACCGGGTGAAGGTGGAAGTGCCCGGGCCCCGCCGGATTGATCACAGCACAGCACTGGAGGGCTCAGTCTGACAATTTAAGTGTGCCCTAATGTGCTAATATGCTGGGCATACTTGTACATTATGGCATAACCTACCCAAGGGCCTCTAAAAAGTAGTACTGTTAGAAAAGTTTACTACCGCTTTACTATCACCGGAGCCTCTCATGGGTCCCTTCCGGACCCTGTGGCCCTTGGGCAGTGCCTAAGTACATGGTTGTCAACATTTCAAAAATATTTTCAGGGACGCTTTTTTTACAAGTGCTATATTTAGAGTAGCTGACATCTCCCTATGTTCCTCTATACATCACAATAGTAATTACAAAATAAAATAAGTACTAATAATGGGGCATAACAAATATGAGGACTGTGAGATTTCCTTTAGTTGAACTGACAAAAGTGCCCATTCTAGAGCTGGTAACATTGAGGAACATATAATTTTAACATATAATTTTAAAGAACAATTTTTGTAGGTAAGAGGCATAGGGGAGGAGTATGGATGGTATAAAAGTGGGAAGTATGTGCAGGTGAGGGAGAGGAATGTGGAGGGTCTAACAGTGGGCACTATGTACATAAGAGGAGTGCAGAGGGTATGGCAGAAGGCACTATGTACAGGAGAGGAGTGTGAAGGGTAAGACAGTGGGCAGTATGCACAGCAGAGGAGTGTAGAGGGTATGACATTGGGCACTATATATAAGAGAAGAGTGTGGAGGGTATGACAGTGGGCACTATGTACAGGAGAGTAGGACAGTAAGCAGTAATTACAGGAGAGGAGTGTGGAGGGAGGGTATGACGGTGGGCACTATGTATAGGAGAGGAGTATGGAGGGTATGACAGTTAGTAGTATGTACAGGAGTGGAGGGTATGACAGTGGGCACTATGTATAGGAGAGAAGTGTTGGAGGTATGACAGTGGGCACTATGTATATGAGAGGAGTATGGAGGGTATGATAGTGAGTAGTATGTACAGGAGAGGAGTGTGGAGGGTATGACAGTGGGCACTATGTATAGGAGAGAAGTGTTGAAGGTATGGCAGTGGGCACTATGTATAGGAGAGGAGTGTGGAGGGTATGACAGTGAGTAGTATGTACAGGAGAGGAGTATGGAGGGTATAGCGGTGGGCACTATGTATAGGAGAGGAGTATGGAGGGTATGGAGGTGGGCACTATGTATAGGAGAGGAGTATGGAGGGTATGGCGGTGGGCACTGTATAGGTGAGGAGTGTGAAGGGTACGACAGTGGACACTATGTACAGGAGAGAAGTGTATGACAGCGGGCACTATGTACAGATGAGGAGTGTGTAGGATATGACAGCGGGCGTTATGTATAGGAGAGAAGTGTGGAGGGTATGACAGTGAGCAGTATGTACAGGAGAGAAGTGTGGAGAGTATGACAGTGGGCACTATGTATAGGAGAGAAGTGTGGAGAGTATGACAGTGGGCACTATGTATAGGAGAGAAGTGTGGAGAGTATGAGAGTGGGCACTATGTATAGGAGAGAAGTGTGGAGAGTATGACAGTGGGCACTATGTATAGGAGAGAAGTGTGGAGAGTATGACAGTGGGCACTATGTATAGGAGAGGAGGATGAAGTAATCTGGAAAGGAAAAATGTAAAGGTTTGTGGAAGGATGATTAGGGACTGCGTAGTGGTTAAGCGGGCCAGACATGGATTGAAATTACACCAAATAAGCAGAGACCAGCCATAGTCGATCTATGTATGGGCTAGCTGGTTTTACACAAGTCAACCTATTAACCGACTTGAGTACAACCAGCCTGTCAGGTTTTCCCCAAAACAATCAGTGCTGCCAGCTATAGTTAGCAACACTAATCATTGTATTCACTGACAGAACACAATAACACTGCGGGAGTGATTGCCCCATTCACAGTTCAGAAGGTGAGAGGGTGTGTGAGGACAGGCTGGGGAGAGATACTAGTCAGTCCCTGGGTAGGCACTGGTTAGTATCAGAGCCAGATACACACAGGTTACATACGCCATGATCATTAGAGCGAGAGCAATAATTCTAGCACTAGACCTCCTCTGTAACTCTAAACATGTAACCTGTAAAAAAATGTAAAGCATGGCTTAATACACAACAAAAAATCGTGCCAACTTTAGTGTTTTTTTTTATGAATGAAACAGTTTCTTTCCAACATAAAAAGTTGCAAATACCACCATTTTATTCCATAGGGTGTCGGCTAAAACAATATATAATGTTGGAGGGTTCTAAGTAAATTTCTAGCATAAAAAAAAAAGATGATTTTTACATGTAGGAGAGAAGTCTCAGAATGGGCCTGGGTGACAAGGGGTTAATTATCATAAGTAATATACAAATAATTATTATGAGCACTGTGAGTTCATCCTCTCAGTCTGCAGCAGAGTGTTCCAGCTTGTATTTATACTGCCGCTCTGTATGTAGCTTCTGACAGGCTGTGCAAGGAGCCCCGTATCTCTGGAACCATAGATGATAGCAGCCCCATATTTTAACCAGTGCTGGAGTGGGTCTTTAGCTACCTACCCCCCAAATATGTCTCTGTGACTCCTGATCGCCGAGCTACAATCCTCGAAGTCGATCTTTTTTTTTTTTTTTTTTTTTTTTTTTGGGCAAATGGCCCTATCTTGAGAAAGGGGCCTGGAGCTGCAGCTCCAATAGCCCCTATGTTAATCCGGCCCTGCCTGAGGCAGCTGCTCCTGCCCCCTTCACAGCCCAGCATGGGGGGGGGTCAGAGCAGACAGTAGTGACTCACTAGCTCTCTGCTCAGGGAGTTCTGAGAACCGAGTGATCAGTGGTGTTTGATCACTCGGATCTTAGTGTTAGAGCTGGCGGGGGACAGATACAGCATCGGACCGATGCTGCATCCAGTTAGGTAAGTACGATTCTACAAAAACCCTGAATTAATGAAGAACGATTATTTATTTGCAAAATTAGTTTTTTTAATTTTAGTTTTTTTTCATTTATTTAGCAAAAAATTAAAAACCCAGCGGTGATTAAATACCACCAAAAGAAAGCTCTATTTGTGTTAAAATGAAAGATAACTATTTCATATGGGTAGAGTTTTGTATAACTGGGTAATTGTCATGCAACAGCGCTGAAAGCTAAAAATTGGCCTGGGCAGGAACAGGGTAAAAATGCCTGGTATTGAAGCAGTGAAAAGAAAAAAAAGAAAACACACCATTGGAAAATGTTACTCTTAATTCAGTTAAACAATTCCACATGATATCCAGAAGGTCCAATGCCATTTCTATTTATCGCCCACAATGATCCTTATGCAGGCCATACATAGTCGAATTTCAAACGAATTTTTTTTTCAAAATCAGAAAATTCGTTTTTTTTGTGATCCAATGATGCCACCATTGATTTTCGAAATTTGGCTGACCAAGCCTTCAATTTCACCTCATGTTGTTACAGAAAAGAATTTTCTTGGCCGGGAATCTTCTTTTCTCTCCGTAAATTTTCTTTTATCTCCGTAAATGTTCTTTTCTTATTACAATTTTTTCCGCACAAAAAAACGGCTGTTGCTGCAGCCCACTAATGGTGCGAAATTCATACGAAAATTCTTAGATACGATTTTCGAAAGAAAATTCTTTAGAAATTTGAAGCGTGTATGGCCGGCATTAGTTACAGAATTCAGAAGACTACCTACCCCTCTGTTCTGCCATGCTGCTTTGTTGGGAAAAATTCCAATTATGCTCACCTGGAGCTATATCTACATGATCCATCTCTGTAAATCGGTGTATTTTACTACATGTATTATACGTATTTGACCAGTATTTGAATACATGTCCCCTTAAACGTTGTGCTTAACAGCATGCTTGCACAGGAGGGGTGGAGCACTTGAAACCACTTATATCTCCAAATTTATGTATGTAAAGGATCAAAGGGAAAGCAGAGAACGCATGATTTGCGCTGAGACATGTGACATGATCATGTGATCACTCAGAACTATGCAATGATTCATTCGTCTGGATTATATCTGCAATATTATATATTGTACAAGCTGCAGGAGGGCCTACAGTAAGGTGACCAAATGTAAAAAATTTAATCAGGGTACTTTCTTTTTATTGACAAATGGTAAACTATTTTATAAGTATATTTTCCTCAAATGACATATGCAGTGCATGTGGTATCTGTTTATGGAATGATTGTATCATATATACGTTATTTCTAACATTCCGTCCATAAGTAAAAATGAAAAAAAAAAAAATACTGCTTAGAATTTTTTTAGATATGACTGCCAAATGTTATCAAAATAAGACAGAGAAAAAACAGAGTGCAGAGTTCAGGAGTGTGTTACATAAAGTATGCAGGGCTCAGCTGTGCCCATTTATGCAGCATGACCAGTGCCCAGGAATTCAGCCTAACCAGTGCCCAGGACTGCAGCCTGACCAGTGCCCAGGAATGCAGCCTCACCAGTGCCCATCTATGTAGCCCCACCAGTGCCCAGGGAAAGCAGCCCTACCAGTGACCAGCAATTCAGCTTCGCCAGTGCCTAGGAATGCAACTTCACCTGTGCCCAGGAATGCAGCCTCACCAGTGCCCAGAAATGCACCATCACCTGTGCCCAGGAATGCAGCCTCATCTGTGCCCAGGAATGAAGTCTCATGTGTGCAGGGGATCAGAGAGGAGAAAAGAGCCAGTGTTCTGCCAAAAAAGGCCAGATCATCACACAGATCCTGGGCGGTGCTGAGGCAGATGGGGGGGGGGGGCGGTCTCCCGCAGGCGCCACACACTGGGGGGAAGGTCAGGCTGGCGTCTCCCGATGTGGCAACTTTAATTTGATTTGCTGGACCATCAAACAAGTCCCGCCTCCCAGACAGACGGATGGGGAATGGATCTCCCATCTGTCTGTTTTTAGTGGACTGGATTGGATGGTGGCGGGTGTCAGCAGACACAGGTCTGCTGACAACTACCGCTCCATAGAGGGCAATGGATGGTCTGATCGGGTCTGCCTAAAAAAACAGACAGGGGGTCCTGATCAGTCCGTCAGTGTGAAAGAGGCTAACACATCTCTGCTGTGTACCCACTCTACTTCCAGCCCCCAGCACATCTCTGTACCCCCCTCTACTCCACAATTTCACCCCATGGTCACTCACCAATCAATGTTGAGGAAAGCCTGTGGTCAGCATCTCCCCCTGCAGCCCAGATCACTTCTGTTGCAGTTCACTATGCAGTGGTGGGAGGTGGGAGGCAGCAAGGTCTTGGGCCCCCCGCTGCCCCTCCAATCCAGGGACAGGCGGTCTCTGGGGGAAAGTGGGCTCAATCCGGGGACTGTCCCTGGAAATCGGGGACATCTGGTCAGCCTAGCCTACAAGTAAGGGAATTTATTGGTGATGTAGCCTTCCCAGGATGCAGTTGTGAGACATGGCTATGTCACCAGTGCCCAATCAAAGCCAGGAAGGGAGATTCATTAAACTAAGTAACATAATAAATGCTTGATTTCACATGAATTTCATGAATGCAACAGGAATTTTTAGTGATGTGGGATAAAGGACTGCCTCAAAGTGGTATGAAACTTTCATGTTTTAAACACTTTCAGCAGATAATTTAAACAATCGGGGGCCCGGGCTCATTTACACAAGCATTGACCCTCCGATGAGAAATCCGTGATGGATCACTATTCAGAGGGTGTTTAACAAGCAAAGAAGAGGCGTTATGCCAACTCCTTGCTGCCTGTTTTAAGCCCTAAAAACCATCGCATCACAACCCAGTGGTTGCGGGGCAGAAGAGACACGGATCAGGTGAACAGGTTGTACTGAAAAGCGCATCAGCAGGTAATATTTTTGTGAAGATGTCACCCCTGACCTCTGTGTTTGTAGCTTAAAAGGGAGTGGCTCAGCCATGTGTTTTTATAGCTTCCACCCAATCACAAGTGTAATGGAGTCCTTACTGAGTATGTTTCTTCTTTATCTTTAAGTCCTTGCTTATGTTCCAGCTGGTGCCTTGGCCCCTGCCCTAATTTTCCTGTTTCAGGGTGGCTCCTTTTTCTTACAGCATCTTATGGAGTTGTCTCCCTACACTGTGTGCATCAATAGAAAACACATAGCCCCATACCCTAGAATGGCAAGGCCCTCCCTTCTCCCTCCTCCTCCCCACCCTTCTCTAAGCTAACAGACTGACTGGAGATTGCACTGTTCACAGTTAACGCTTTCCTGTGAAGGCCGGAAATTCAAGAAAGCAGAACTGAGAGAGCATGTGCCAGCTTTGTTGAAAGTTGTGAACTACAAATGCTAGGATAAGAATTTTACCAAATAGTTTACTGAGGAAAATTTATTTTTTGGTCCCTGTAAGCTAAAATAAAAACACTAAAAAAACTAAGGTATAAATCATGTGCATGCAAAAACTCGGTTTTTATTTATTTTATTTTCTTTGCTTGTGATTGGGTGTTTATTGTAAAGTAAAGCTTTGTCTCATTTACTAAACTCTGGCGCATCTGCACTTGCAAATTGTACATTTGTATTTTCCCCTTTAGTAAATCAACCCCTCTGGGTTTAATGCTACTTTCATTAGTTTTGAACCTCTGCCTGTTACTACTTTATTAAAAAAATAATAATACATTGACTGTACACTTAGAAAAAACACAAGTATGAAACATAGTATTCAGCTAGCATAACAAAATGTTATCCTGCATTTGCCAAATAATGATTAAACGGCTGTGCGATAATTCAGAGACAGAGAGGCATGCATGTTACAATTTACTTACTTTAATTATGAACTAGTTTATTAACAACTACAAATAATTTAAAGGCCCATTCTTGTAAAAAAAAATACTGTACTGTCATATCTGTATATGAAGCACTTTTCATTTTATATGCCTATACTTATAATTTTATAAAGTAGCATTACAAGAACTGGGATGTTCTATAACACTACCAGCGATATTTACAACATTCACCCTTTATCCACATAGAGGGTTATTTACTAAAGGAAAATCTACCTTGCACTGAAAGTGCACTTGGAAGTAAAGTCGCTGTAGATCCAAGGGGGACATGCAAGGAAAATAAAAAACAGCATTTTAGCTTTCACATGACTGGATGATAAAATCAGCAGAGCTTCCACTCATTTCAGACCTACCCCTTAGATTTAGAGCAACTACACTTCCAAGTGCACTTGCAGTGCAAAGTGGATTTGCCTTTCGTAAATAACTCCTATACTGTAGGTAAAACCATATCTAAAGGCAATTTTCTTTTTTGGAAATGTAGATGTTCAAACTCCTTGTCAGGTTTTTATGTAAGTGTATGTGTCCCATTGGGAGGTCTAGAAAACAATAAAAAACAAAACAAAAAAGAGGTTCTAACTCATCATGACTCCAAAAAAAAGTTTTGGCTTTGGATACACTTCAGGCCCTGTTCATACTGGAATGTTTTGTAGCTCGAAGCTACAAAATGATCAACAAGCCAAAACCCATGCTTTTAAATAATGCCTGTTCACATGGATCAGTCATAATTTTGTGACCACCCACCTGATATTGATTAGGTCCCCCGTTTGCCACTAAGCAACCCTAACCCATCGAGGCATGGACTCCACTAGACCTCTAAAGCAGGGGTTGACAAATTTGCTTGGAATCTAGGAGCCAGCTAAAAAAGTTAGGAGCCAGGTCCGTGACGGCGATCTGGACCTGTCCCTGGCCTGACATGGAGACGAGTGAGGGGAAAATAGCCCCCAGCCCCTCACCTGTCTCCAAGTCATTGCCCATAGCTCTTAGAGGGACATTTTATTTATTTTTTTCAAATGACAAATTTTTTTTAAATTGCATTTTAGTGTAAACATGAGATGTGAGGTCTCTCTGACCCCAGATCTCATATACAAGAGGACCTGTCATGCTTTTTTCTATTACAAGGGATTTTTACATTCCTTGTAATAGGAATAAAAGTGACACACTTTTTTTTTATTTATTTTTTTTTTTTTAAAGAACAGTGAAAAAAATTAAAATAAAAGTTAAAATAAAAAAAAAATATTTTAAACGCGCCCTGTCCCGCCAAGCTTGCGTGCAGAAGCGAACGCATATATGAAAGCGGTGTTCAAATCACACATGTGAGGTATCGCTGCGATCGGTAGAGTGAGAGCAATAATTCTAGCCCCAGAGCTCCTCTGTAACTTAAAAAGTGCAACCTGTAGAATTTTTTTAAATGTCACCTATGGAGATATTAAAGGGTAAAAGTTTGTCGCCATTCCATGAGCGGGCGCAATTTTGAAGCATGACATGTTTGGTATCGATTTACTCGACGCAACATTATCTTTCACAATATTAAAAAAAATTGGGCTAACTTTACTGTTGTCTTATTTTTATTTTTTTATTAAATACATTTTCCCCAAAAAAGTGCGCTTGTAAGTCCGCTGTGCAAATACAGTGTGACAGACAGTATTGCAACGACCACCATTTTATTCTTTAGGGTGTTAGAATAAAATATATATATAATTTTTAGGGGTTCTGAGTAAAGGGAAGGAAGATAGGCTGGCAGGCAGGGAAAATTAGCATTGCATCCATTAGCATTGCTGGTTGTAATTCCAACGGCCACCACAAGAGGGCGCCAGATTCCAGAAGGAACCATAGGATCGTAGAAGGCCTCAAAGCCGGGGGCTAAATTACCGGCCGCCGGCGGCGCGGCCCGACGCGATCGCGCCAGGGGGGTCCGCGGAGATAGCATACCCCCAGCTGTGCTGCCCCAGGCGCCAGTTCGCTAATTCTAGTCGCAAATGCGATCTGGCGCCCGGGTTTTGTCGAGCCCTGCTCTAAAGGTATGCTAAGGTATCTGACACCAAGCCGACAATAGTAGATCCTTTAAATCCTGTAAGTTGTGAAGTGGGGCCTCCATGGGTCAGACTTGTTTTTCCAGAACACCCCACAGATGGCCGGAGAATTTAGAGGCCAAGTCATCAACTTGTTGCTGTGTTCCACAAACAATTCTTGAACCATTTTTGCAGTGTGGTAGGGCACATTATCCTGCTAAAAGAGGCCACTGCCACTAGGGAATACTGTTTCCATGAAGGGTTGTACTTGGTAAGCAACAATGTTTAGGTAGGTGGTACATGACACGGTAACACCCACATGAATGGCAGGAACAAAGTTTCACCGCAACACATTACCCAAAGCATCACAATGCCTGTGCTGACTTGCCTTCTTCCCATACTGCATCCTGGTGCCATCTCTTCCCCAGGTGAGCGATACACATGCACCCCTCCATTGATATGATGTAAAAGAAAACAGATTCATCAGACCAGAGCACCTTCTTTGATTGCTCAGTGGTCCAGTTCTGATGCTTACACGCTCTTTGTAGGTGCTTTTGGTTGTGGACATGTCAGCATGGGCCCCCTGACCAGTATGCAGCTTTTCAGACTCATATGCAACATACTGCAATGCTCTGTGCACTGTATGTTCTGACAACTTTCGAAAGCAGCATTAACATTTTCAACAATTTAAGCTACAGTAACTCTTCTATTGAATCTGAATACAGGGACCAGTCTTTGCTCCCCCCATGCATCAATAAACACTGGTCACCCATGACCATGTCAAATGTTTGCCCGTTTTCCTTCATTAGACCACTTTTGGTAGGTCCTGACCACTACATACCAGTTGCATCCAACAAGAGCTGCAGTTTTGGAGTTACTCTGATTCAGTAGTTTAGACATAATATTTGGCCTTTGTCAAAGTTCCTCAATCCTTATGCTTACCCATTTTTTCTGCTTTCAACATATCAGCTTCAGGGACAACATGTTAGGATGCTGCCTAATCCCACTCACTTTCAGAGATCAATGTTATTCACTTTACCTGTCAGTAGTCATGATGTTATGGCTGATAGGTATATGAGCACTTAAAGAGGAAGTAAACCCTGATGAGTTTACTTCCTCTTTCATTCCCTGCAAAGGCAAAGCATAATGGACTATTATGCATCACATAGTAGCCCATTATGTGTCACTTACCTGACACAGGAGCCAGCGAAGTTGCCGCTGTCCCCTGTAGTCCGCCGCATCCATCTTGTTGGTGGGGTCTCGCAGCTGCGCCGCTGTCGTTCGGCGAAGCCGCGATGACATCACTCCCGCGCATGCGCACGGGAGCCGACACGCGCGGCAGCTCTGTCGCTGAGAATGCCGCGCTCAGTGCGCCTGCGCGCCGCTGTCTACGGCGCATGCGCCGTAGACAGCGGTGCCCGTTTTCGGGCAAATATCTCCTAAACCATATAGGTTTAGGAGATATTGCTTGGACCTACAGGTAAGCCTTAATCTAGGCTTACCTGTAGGTCAAAGTGGTTTGTAAGGGTTTACAACCACTTTAAGCACCTGTAGTTGAACTTCTGAAGCCCAAAAAGGTACATGAGCTACTTTTGAAGCAGAAGGGGGATTCTGGTCCCATTGACTTCAATAGGAGTGCATGAAAAAGCATGTTACGTGCATTTTTCAGGTGTTTCCATAATAAAAATTTTATGGGCCAGAATTGTAAGATCCTTCTCCAAAAAAAAAGCTCTTCCTACAATACTTCACGCCAAAAAACTTGCAGAACAAAAACAGGCAGAAACACACAAAAAGTTTCAAAAACGACATTCATACGCTATGCTCAAGTGTGAATGGGGGCTTGAAACTTAACAGAAAAACAATACTGTTGTTTCTCTATTTTCCATAGTTCTACCTAGCGCTGTCACTGTCAATCTTCCTGGACAGCTTGCACAAAAGCACAAAAGATAGAAAAAGCTATATATAAAAGCATGTGAAATAAAAAGAAATGTACATATGGAATACTAGCAATACAGATATTAACTTCATGCAGCAGAGATATGCACTGTGCACTATAATTTTTACATTTTCTATGCACTTCACCCCTTACATATCATGGTTTCTATATAATCTTATACCAACTGCCAGTTACATCACCATGGCAACCTAATACATATATATATATATATATATATATATATATATATATATATATATATATATATATATATATATACATACACTCACAAAAGTGAGTACACCCCTCACATTTTTGTAAATAATTTATTATATCTTTTCATGTGACAACACTGAAGAAATTATACTTTGCTAAAATGTAAAGTAGCGTGAGTGTACAACTTGTATAACAGTGTAAATTCGCTGTCCCTCAAAATAACTCAACACATAGCCATTAATGTCTAAACCACTGGTCCAAATTGGGCCCAATTAGCCATTTTCCCTCCTCAGTGTCATATGACTGGTTACAAGGTATCAGGTGTGAATGGGGAGAAGGTGTGTTAAATTTGGTGTTATCACTCTCAGTCTCTCTGGAAGTTCAGCATGGCTCCTCATGGCAAAGAACTCTCTGAGGATCAGAAAAAAAAATGGTTGCTCTACATAAAGATGGCCTAGGTTGTAAGAAGATTGCCAAGACCCTGAAACTGAGCTGCAGCATGGTGACCAATACCATACAGCGGTTTAACAGAACAGGTTCCACTTGCCATGATCGACCAAAGAAGTTGAGTGCACGTGCTTAGCATCATATCCAGAGGTTGTCTTTGGGAAATAGACATCTGAGTGCTACAGCATTGCTGCAGAGGTTGAAGGGGTGGGGGGAGGGTCAGCCTTTCAGTGCTCAGACCATACGTCACGCACTGCATCAAATTGGTCTGCATGGCTGTCATCCCAAAAGGAAACCTCTTCTGAAGATGATGCACAAAAAAGCCAGAAAACTGTTTGCTGAAGACAAGCAGACTAAGGACATGGATTACTGGAACCATGTCCTGTGGTCTGATGAGATCAAGATAAACTTATTTGGTTCAGATGGTGTCAAGCATGTGTGGCAGCAACCAGGTGAAGAGTACAAAGACAAGTGTGTCTTGCCTACAGTCAAGAATGGTGGTGGGAGTGTCATGGTCTGGGGCGGCATGAGTGCTACCGAGACTGGGGAGCTACGGTTCATTGAGGGAACAATGAAAGCCAACATGTACTGTGACATACTGAAGCAGAGCATGATCCCATGATGGGCCACAAGGCAGTATTCCAACATAATAACGGCCCCAAACACACCCCACTCGAAGACGACCATTGCCTGGCTAAAGAAGGTGAGGGTAAAGGTGATGGACTGGCCAAGCATGTCTCCAGACCTGAACCCTATTGAGCATCTGTGGGGCATCCTCAAACAGTATATGGAGGAGCACAAGGTCTCTCACATCCACCCGCTTCGTGATGTCATCATGGAGGAGTGGAAGAGGACTCCAGTGGCAACCTGTGAAGCTCTGGTGAACTCCATGCCCAAGAGGGTAAAGGCAGTACTAGAAAATAATGGTGGCCACACAAAATATTGACACTTTGGGCCTCTTTAGACATTTTTCACTTAGGGGTGTACTCACTTTTGTTGCCAGCGGTTTAGACATTAATATGGCTGTCTGTTGAGTTATTTTGAGGGGGCAGCAAATTTACACTGTTATACAAGCTGTACACTCACTACTTTACATTGTAGCAAAGTGTAATTTCTTCAGTGTTGTCACATGAAAACATATAATAAAATATTTATGAAAATGTGAGGGGTTTACTATTTTTTGTGAGATACTGTGTATATATATATATATATATATATATATATATATATATATATAAGCTTTTTTTTTTTTTTTTTTGCGCGTATCATCCACCCCCCCAAGCTAGGCATCACAGCTGCAGTTAATGCCTAGAAACCTGAGCTTCCCCACACATAAGCCTCATTCAGTGAAGAGTAACACTGCATAGTGCCAGACGTCTGTGCCTGTGGCTTTGTGGGTGACTATCGTAGAATGCACAAACCACAGCTATGGTTCAGCGTTACTTTGCCTCTGATGCATATCCATGTACATTTGATACAATCTCACCCATGCCGGAATGTAGTTGAGTTTCTGAATACATAGTTGTACTGCAGTCACACCTATGTGCATGCTATATCTGACCTATATCTAGATAGGTACAAAGCCACCTCACACCCTCAGATAACTGGCTGGATCCTGCATACAATGACTTCCTTCTGATATCATTTGTTTCCTGTACTCATTGACTGGTCATACACAGCCTTACAAACACACGGTATATAGCACTGGTTTTAAAAATGAGGTCCTGTAAAAAGCCCATTCACACTGATACATTGAGGTAATGTGATGTGATGAAATGGCACCCCAACACACAATACAGTAGATGCTGCCAGAGTACTGCAGCGCACCACAATGCACATACCATGCTTTGTGCTATGTTGCATTAAAGGATATGTAAAGGCTCATTTTAAAAACAAAACAAAAAAACAAACAAGTCATACTTACCTCCTCTGTTCAGTGGGTTTTTGCACAGAGTGGCCCCGATCCTCCTCTTCTGAGGTCCTTCAGTGGCGCTCCTGGCTCCTCCTCTTCTCGAATGCCCCGTTTGAGAAGCGCTCTCCCTCTTGGCACTCGTGCGAGCGCGCTCCCATGCAGGGCCGGACTGGGAATAAAATACAGCCCTGGAAATAAAGTCATACCAGCCCCATAGCTTTATTATACCAGCCCAAAATAATAACCATCATAACGTCATTATTTTCTTGTTCATAAAAAGGGAAAACCATGCATTTTAAAGCACATCAGACATCCTTTAATAATAAACCCTTGATAATCGTTAATATCTATGCCCCTAATACACATCAAAAATACTTCTACAAAACTGTCATGCTAAAATTCAACTCTATCCCAGAGACCAACTCATTATCTGCAGTGATTTTAATGAAGTAATTGACCACTCACTAGACTCTTCCACCCAAAAGAGGAGAAGATCCACTGCCCTTTCTTCTCTCGTACTTTTAGAAAATTTCTATGATCCCTGGAGATGTCAACATGGCATGGAGAAGGATTTTATTTTCTACTCTAATTCCTAGAGGACCTATTTCAGAATGAAACTGTTCCTGACCTCCAAAACATTACTACAGTCCATATCTGTTTCCTCCACTGGGGTAATTTTGTGGTCTGACCACGCCCCCACATCTATCACCCTCATCTTATCTCCCTCCAGCACATCACATAAATTGAGGCGCTTGAACTCCTCCCTACTCAGCACCAAAGATAGTGGGGAACAGGTCGCCTCTGCGATCGGGGACTTCTTTACTCTTAACGCTGGATCCATCTCTAACCCCACCACTCTGTGGAATATCCACAAGTCTGTCATCTGAGGGACACTATTGAAATTGGGAGCTCAGGAGAGGAAAAAACGCAACGCGACCCTGAACACATTTCTAGATGATATAAGGACTCTCGAAATGCATAACAAGCGACATCCCACAGAGGCCACTCATGTTAAATTACATAAGCTCAGGTCTGATCTAAGCTCCTACCTACAGAACAACTATGACTTCTACTTGAGAAAACTCAGATTTACCTGGTATTCCCAAAGTAATAAAGCAGGGAAATTGTTAGTGCAGCAATAAAAACTCAGAGCAGCCCAGTCCAAAATCCCTTTCCTCTTAGATTCCCAGGGTCAAAGACTACTCAACTCAAAGATATAGCCAACGGCTTTGGCTCCTTCTATTCTAAACTATATATTCTCTGCATCTCCCCTACTGAACCCAAACCGGACCACACATTGATCTAGAACTTTCTCTCCTCCATGAATCTCCCCTCTCTGACCCCTGAACAAGTAGTGGCACTTGCACAGCATTCGTCAACACGTCCAGACTACCATTAATGCTCTTCCTCTACAAAAGGCCCCAGGACCAGATGGCTTTAGTAATAATTACTACAAAACCTATTGTGAGTAACTAGTTCCCCATCTCTGTAACTCCCTCAAAAGATTCTTAGCCACTGGAGATCCCATCTGAATCCTTAGAAGCTGTCATAACCAATATTCACAAACCCGGTAAATCCCGTCATGATCTGGCCAATTACCTACCCATCTCCCTCCTTAACACGGACCTTAAACTGTATGCCAAACTACTAGCTACCCACCTTGCCCAATACATGCCTCACCTCATACACCCTGGTCAGGTGGGATTTATCCCCAAGCGCCCGGCCTCAGATGGAATTCGCTGCTTTGTGGACCTGATCAACTGGGCAGAGCACCACCAAATGCCTTCTCTGCTGATCTCCCTTGACGCAGAGAAGGCGTTTGATAGGGTCCATTGGGGATACTTACAGGCTGTCCTGAGGAAGTTTGGCATATAAGGTACATTTCTAGAGGTTATACTTGGTCCATATTCTACCCCAACGCTAAAGTATGGATATCAGGCATTCTCTCTGACGTCTTTCTGATCACCAGTGTTACCCAAGAGGGATGTCCCCTCTCACCCCTGATTTTTGCTTTCGCTAGCCCAAGCAATTCAAGCTAACCCTCTCTTTTCTGGATTTTTAGTTGGGGATACCACCTATAAAATAGGTCTCTACACAGATGAGATCATCATCGCACTTACTGATCCGCTTCATTCACTACTCCCTTTATGCCAGATACTTGCTTTCATGCGGTCTCTATGTACAAACTAAACCACTCTAATTCATCCATTATTGGCATCTCACTTTCACCCTCAATTAAAATGGACATTTCCAAGATCTTACCTTTTTCCTGTGCTCCCACCTCTACTATGACATACTTGGGCACGGTATCATGCTCTTCGGCTTCCTGCTACTTTCTCCAAAAATGTATCCCACTGGAAAACTCTCATGAAAACTTTACACAAATGGTACTACACACCGGACTGACTAGCATGCATATTCCCATCCCCCTTTCCGAAATGATGGAGGAAATATGATGCTTTTGTAGACATCCTTCATATCTGGTGGAACTGCCCTCTTCTAGACCCTTTTTGGAAGACAGTTTCTGCCTTAATCGCTGATATGACTCACATTACCAGATAACTGACCCCGTAGATGGCTCTATTTGGCCTAGACACTCTCCCCTGGCCCACAGACTACATGCCAATCATACAGCATGTCTTAATTGCAGCACGCATAGTCATAGCCCATGCTTGGAAAAATACACTTCCACCAACTACTAACTCTCTCATCTCTACGTTAAATGAGCACTGTCACATGGAATATCTCTTCTCCAAATCTCACCTAATGGGAGAGAAGTTCCACAGACAGTGGGCTTCATGGCTGGTCCATCCCAGAAGTATCAAGCTCACTTAACTAGAGTAACACTCTCTCTGACTACCTATAACTACTGTAAATAATCCTCACTACTGTTTGGACCATAGAAAACCTGCTTTGATCACCTACCCCCCCCCCCCCCGTAACTTTGTATCCGTATTTACGCATCACTATTCAATTCCTAAGTATCCAAGTTGGCTATAAGACATCTTCTATATTCACCACTCTCCTTCTACTTACCTTAGAACCCCCTACTCCCTCTGCTCCTATCCAATCTTTGATGCCTCCCCCATTGAGTATAATCATGGAGACCCTAACACTATCTTATAGTCTATATATACTAATGTGTCTAACACCCACGATGTATGTCTACCAAGATGTTAATCCACTGTTATCTGTTTGCTACTCCATATATGGTATGATAGCTGTCTCTATATCTGATATAGGCTTTATACCCGGTATCTTCTCTTATATCTGAACTAATAAAACTCAATTTAAATTTAAAGAAAATAATTTCAAAACCACAACAAACTCTTGGTAAATGAACGAACCATACTTAACTCCTTCGCTATAGCCGAATGATGGCTACAGCGTGGATCTACTTTGCTGGGAGTACGTCTATTGACATCCTTCCCTTTGCAGCCTCGCTACGCTCCCCCCCCGAGGGGGGCGTCAGCGCACGCTGTGATCACCCGACGAGTCATTGAGACTCAGGTGAGCACAAATCCAAGTAAAGGGCTGATCCCGGCCCTTTACCATGTGATCAGCTGTCAACCAATGACAGCTGATCATGTGATGTAAACCGTGGTTCGGTAATCGTTATTTTATCTTCTCACGCTGTCAGCGCAAGGAGAAAAAAAGCCAATCACTGTATTCAGTTTGCAGGGAAATAGGCCCAAAGAAGAACAACATATTATGTGCCCACCAGTAACTCCTGCCAATGCCACAAATCAGTGCCAAAAATCAGTGCCCACAATGCCCACCAATCAGTGCCCATGTTACTTAAGTGCCAGCAATCAGTGCCACCTATCCATGCCAACCAGTGGTGCCAATCAGTGCCTCATCAGTGCCACCTAGCAGTGCTGCCTATCAGTGTCACCTACCAGCACCGATCAGTGCCCATCACTACCACCTATCAGTGCCCAGCAGTGCTACCCATCAGTGTCACCTATTAGTGCCCTTCAGTGCCACCTATCAATGCTCATAAGTGCCACCCATCAGTGACACCTCTCAGTGCCCACCAATGCCACCTATCAGTGCCGCCTATTAGTGCCCATCAGTGTCGTCTTATCAGTGCCTATCAATGCAGCCTATCGATGCACTGCCCATCAGCGCAGCCTATTTGTGCCCATCAGAGCAGCTTATGAGTGCCCATCAGTGTAGCCACAGAGAAAAAATAATTGTTTGCAAAATTTATTAACAAAATATACAATGTTTTTTTTTTACAAAATTTGGTCTTTTAAAATTTTTTTAAACAAAAAATAAAACACCCAGAGGTGATCAAATACCACCAAAAGAAAGCTCTATTTGTGGGAAAAAATTATAAAAATTTAATTTGGGTACAGTGTTGTATGACTGTACCAAATTGGTCTGGACGGGAAGGGAGTTTATGTGCCCAGTATGCAAGTGGTTAACTACGTTTATTGACTATGCCCTCACCCGGACACAGTCTGCTCCCAAAGGGGTGTCTGGCTATTTTGACGACACAACCAATACCTTCAGTTTGTTGTGGACCCACTTATAACCACCGTAAATACAGTTTTACTATACTTTTTTTTGCTCTGTCCGCATTGAATATATTGTGTTATACATGCATGTACCCAACCTTCCCATGACAAAAATGGACAATGTCCTATCGCCTTATTTGAATATTTGTAATTTCTATTAACTGAAAACTTTCAATAAAATTGTTTAAAAAAAAGGGGAGGGGGCTTTATTTATGGCAATTTTTACTATTCTTTTTTTTTTTTTTACTAGTAGTGGCGGCGATCTGCGACTTTTAGCAGGACTGCGTCATTGCGGTGGACAGATCGGACACTTTTGACACATTTTTGGGACCACTGACATTTAATCAGCGATCAGTGCTATAAAAATGCACTGATTACTGTGTAAATGTCATTGGCAGGGAAGGGGTTAACACTAGGGGGCGATCAAGGGGTTAACTGTGTACCCTCCTGTGTGTTTCTAACTGTGGGGGGATGTGACTGAACAGAGGAGGAGCTAGATCATTGTTCCTAGCTAGTAGGAACAGACAATCTTTCACTCCTCTTCTGAAAGAATGGGAATTTGTGTGTTTACACACACATCCCCATTCTGGCTCTCGTTCCTGCAATCACGCTTGGCAGGCGGACAAGGCGCCCGCTGGCCATGTGCATCTGGTCCCCCACTACGCACTGGGTGCACGCGCCTGCTATAGCTGTTTAAAGGGCCGACGTACAGCTACGGCGATTTGTGCAGGAGAGCTGACCTGCCGCTGTAGAATGACGGCGGCTGGCCAGCTAGTGGTTAAAAAGGTATTAGATCCAAAAACACACATTTTAAATATGTCAGCTTACCAATTGTTATATGTAACGGCTGCATTGGTTTTCTTTTTTTAAATTTCATTTCTTAAACTTCACCTGGTGATCCAGCCAGTAGCACACTTAGAAAATGAGCAGAGGTTCCGCTGACTTCTATCATTCAATGCATGCAAGCAAAAATGCTGTTATTAAAATTTTCCTTGCATGTGATTGGGTATTTTTTCTAAGGTGAAACTTTACCTCATTTATTAAGCCCATTTACTAAGCCAAACGGCTGGCTTTTGTCAGACTGACTGCAGTACACATGGCATAGCTCATAACTGTCCCTGGTTCCTCTGTTCCTCTTTCCTCCTCATCTGTCCCTCATTTTGGTCTGATCTACTGTATATAGTTGTATATAAAATCTTTCCTCTGGGGTAGAGGAACTTGACAGGCCTGCACAGAGTCCTGACCTCAATCCGATAGAATACCTAGAATACCTGGGATGAATTAGAGAAGGGACTTCGAGCCAGACCATCTTGTCCAACATCAGTGCCTGACCTCACAAATGCGCTCCTGGAAGAATGGTCAAACATTCCCATAGACACATTCCTAAACCTTGTGGACAGCCTTCCCAGAAGTGCTGAAACTGTTATAGCTGCAAAGGGTGGGCCAACTCAATATTGAACTCTACAGACTAATGCCCCGTACACATGATCGGAATTTCCACCAGCAAAAGTCTGATGAGAGCTTTTGGTCGGAAAATGTATGCTTCATCGGACTTTTGCTGGCAGAATTTCAGGCAGCAAGAGACTGAGAGCATGTTCTCAATTTTTCGGTCTGAAAAAGTTCCGATCGGAAATCACGATCATCTGTACAAATTCTGATGCGCAAAATTCCTACGCATGCTCGGAAACAATTCGTCGAATGCTCGGAAACATTGAACTTCATTTTGTCGGCTCGTCATAGTGTTGTATGTCACTGCGTTCTTGACAGTTGAAAGTTCAGAGGACTTTTGTGTGACCATGTGTATGCAAGCCAAGCTTGAGCATAATTCCATTGGAAAAACCATCCAAGTTTTTTCCACCGGAAAATCCGCTCGTGTGTACGGGGCATGAGACTGGGATGCCATTAAACTTCATGTGCGTGTAAAGGCAAATGTCCCAATACATTTGGTGACATAGGGTATATAACATTTAAAAAATACTCTTTTATACCTGTTTTTTTATAAGTGATCACAAACCCTCTGTTCCCAGCTGCATAAGGAGCTCAGAGAGTTGGGGGAGGAGAAACAGCAGAACACAGAACACAGGGTGTAGAGGGGGCATGTCAGCACAAGTCTGATCATTGGAGGAGAGCAGGCTGAGTTCTAGAGAATTCACCACGCTGTGCTCTCATGCTTAGTGTCATCAGTTTTTAAAGCAGAAGTAACCCCATCCATACAACAGTTACATTTCCAGCACATGACGGAAATGTGACACTCCCATTGGTTGTGCTCTCAACCAAACTGTCAAACCATCCAACGGCTGATGTCTTAACTGACCACATGCGCAGCATCATGGCAGTTGTAGATTAAACAGAGGCCAAGATGGCAGCTTCCTTGGCTGAAAACGACAGGTGGGTTTACTTCCACTTTAATAGGAAAGCGGAGGGACTGGCAGGAACACCAAGGATTTCACACAAAGGAAGCAATGCAAAAAGAACAGAATACTTTTTCATACATGGTACAGCAGGCACATATCAGCAATATGAAATGTTGGGTTTACATATTTTTTAACTGTCTGAAATTGGCACTCATGGTGAACTGACAAAGTCTAAGTGAATCCTTATGCCGTGTACACACAGTCGGACTTTCCGGCAGAAAAAGTCAGACGGAATCATTTCATCGGATATTCCGCTCATGTGTGGGCTTCAGCGGACTTTTTTTTTTTTTTAAATTATGACGGACCTAGAAATAGAACATGTTTTAAATCTTTCTGACGGAATCAAGGGCAGCTATTGTCTACTGGCTATTGAACTTCCTTTTTCAAGTCCCGTCGTACGTGTTGTACGTCACCGCATTCTAAACGATTGGACTTTGGTGTGATTGTGTGTAGGCAAGTCCGTTTCAGCGGAACTCCGACGGAAAAAACGCTTATTCTGACGGAAAAAATTGACGCGTGTATGCGGCATAAGACGTTTTTGTTGGTATTGATGCGCAGACGGATTTGCTATTGCTTTTTTTTACAGCTGTAGTGTCATCATAGACACAGTTTCAAGGCACTCCTGTCGAATTGAGATTTTGAAAATTAGGTCTTCTTAAATGTATCTTAAGTCTGAAACAGAATTTCTTCTTATAGAAACCCTATGTGTGTCGATCGCTTAAGCACCTACCAAATTATATTTCCCTTAAAAGGATAACGCTGTCTCACCATGAAGCGCACTACCTCTGCATTTTATGGCATTTTGACAACTGAATAAGCGTCTCCCGGGAAAATGTTCTGACGGGTAGTCTCACACAGGAGAATCGTGTTGGGGGGAAAAAAATGGTATATCGAGGCTGCTTAATTCAGCGTGATACATTTGCATACAATTACCCAGAATCCTCCACAGGATTTAATCACCCTATGACATGTGCCAATTGGGTAAAGTATAATTGAAATGATCACGTACATAAAGATGTTTTAAAATAAAAAATCATAGGAAAATAACATATGCTACGGAGAGGTAATTGCATTATTTTGTTACTTTTGGTAGCTTGGAATCTCAGGTGAACCCTTTTTTTTGTGTCTGTGGGTTATAGCTTTGTGTTAGTTTGTGTGCTGATAAGATGCAAACCTACTCTGATTAAACTGTCACATGTTACTGGAGGGATGGCTGACACTATCAGCATTATGCTGTGAGGGAGCTTGTAGCAATTTCAGAAATACAAATTTACTAGGAGATTTGCCTTGCACATTTCAGACTCCTTGTATATTGATTCCATCTGCAACGGATTGAAAAACAGAACAAGTAAAAAAAATAAAAAATAAAATGCTGTGTACAAATCAGAAAGAATACGGCCCGGAAATATTCATTGCAGGGCGAATGGGTGATTGCAAAGCTGGTCAGAGCTTTCCTGAAGATTTACTTTTCCTGCTATATGCAGAAATAAAAGGAATTGTTAGAGAACGGTGGCAAATAATGCATTTTTTTGTTTTGTTTCATTTACGCCTGCCTTGTACGCTTTCTAGTATTCATTTATTCCGGCTTCCACCGCAAAATGTACAATCTACATAGAAGCTAAATCATTTTTATCTGAGAATGCTGAAAAAGTGGAAATATTATGAGTACATGGCGGAGTCGATGCTCTGTCGGTGGGGGGGGGGGTGATTTGATATAGGATCTCTCAGTAATCGCAGTTATGGTTAATATAGAATGTGGAGACTGAGAAGCCGTATCAGTAGTCTGTAAATTTGCATACGGTCTAACATGGGAGATGGATTCTGCAAGCCTTGCAGCCTGTTGGTGTAATGACTGCACAGATCTCTGTGGGGCTGGGGAATGGCTGAGTCACCGCAGAGACTCCAGCTGCTAATGTTTGTATTCTACGCACTGGGCCATGCTGCTGATCTCTGACCCCACCGCTGTCCACTCAGCTGTTTATGCTCTTCACTACAGTTATGTAATTATGTAATGGATTACACCTGGTATAAAATTGAGCACTCATAGTGTGGTGCAGCTGTGCATTGCAGCCAATCAGCTTCTAACTTTAGCTTGTTCAGTTTTAACAATAAAACCTGGAAGCTGATTGACTTCTATGCAGTGCTACACCAGATTTTGCACTCTCCAGTTTTATCAATTCCCTCCCACAATGTTGTTTTACTTATTTATTACAGGTATTTACATACCACCAACAATTTACACAGCGCTTTACATATAGAACATTTGCAGCAGTCCCTGCCCCAAGCTTACAATCAAATCTATGCATGTATATGCAGCACCCTCTAGTGTGCTAGAGTAGGATTTTTTGTATAGTGTAGGTAAATTGTTAGGCTTGGCTGGCAGCCAAGTCTGTGTTTTTTATCTGGGTTAGGTGAGTGACTCAGGAAAGGCTGGATGACTCACAGGCAGCATCTCTGAGACCTTACACTACTTCTGGAACTTGCTGGAAACATCCTGAAGAATGGGAGTGGAGGTGAGGAGGAACTGTCTGGAGTATTCTGTGGCCCCTGACCAATCCCCAACAGATGGATTGGCAGGGGACAGGCCCCCTCAAATACTCTGGGTTAGCCCAGCTGAGGCAGTGGCGTTCGGGTAGAAGCTGGCGATGGATTAATTAGGCTGTCGGTGGCCCTTCAGGGTAACCCCCTAGTCTGGGGGGGGGTGACCTTAGGCCTGGGCTCAGGTGCAGAAGGGACCTCTTCACAACACACAGGGGTGTCCTGACCGGAGGCACCGGAGCTGGGGGACAGCATGACAACACTGCCGGGCAAATCTCCAGGGAGGAAGACAGCCAGGTGGGCTGGTGAGTGTTACAGTCAGGAGAGGACTGAGAGGCATGCCTGAGAGGACTGGGTGAGAGCAGTCTGAGATGGATGCAGAGTCAATCTGGGAGGACTGTGGCGGTTTAGCCAGGAGGGATGGAAAGAGGGGCAGCAGCAGTCAGGTGGTCTGGCAGTGCCTGAAGAGGTGGCGCTGGGACAGGGGTGGACTGACAACTCATGGGGTACCTGGGCAATAGAAGATCATGGGGTCCCCTGTGTCCCCGCCCACATGACCAGGCATGGGACACACAGTAGGATACATCAGGGGGTACACAGTAAAGCACGGGGCACATCACAAGGCACATCAGGGAGTACGCAGCAGAGCACAGAGCACATCACAGGGCACAGGGCACAAAGTAGGTCACATCACAGGGCACACAGTAGGAAACATCATGGGTCACAGGGCACATTAGATGCTACACAGCAGGGCACATCTCAGGGCATCGGACACACAGTAGGGCACACCAGGGAGTACACAGAACATCACAGGGCATGGGGCATACAGTAGATAACATCACAGGGCACACACTAGGTCACATCAGGGAGTACACAGCAGGGCACATCACAGGCCATGGGGCATGCAGTAGGGAAAATAGCAGGACACAAACCAAAACACAGGGCACACAGCAGAGCAATGGGATCCTTCAAACTCAACACAGTGTTTCTCAGGCAGTCATCAGGGGGGGGGCGACACTGTGGGGGGTGGAGGACACAGGAGGACACCATGGGGGGTGGAGGACACAGGGGGACACTGTGGGGGATGGAAGACACAGGGGGACACAGTGGAGGACACAGGGGGACACCATGGGGGGTGGAGGACACAGGGGGACACTGTGGGGGATGGTAGACACAGGGGTACACAGTGGAGGACACAGGGGGACACTGTGGGGGGTGGAGGGCACAGGGGGACACCGTAGGGGGAGATCACACAGCGGGACACCGTGGGGGGAGAAGATACAGGGGACACCATGGGGGTAGAAGACACAGGGGGACACCATGGAGGGAGA
Organism: Lithobates pipiens; assembly: GCF_037356315.1. NCBI lineage: Eukaryota > Metazoa > Chordata > Amphibia > Anura > Ranidae > Lithobates > Lithobates pipiens. Next base: position 196,515,910 of record NW_027507790.1, read on the forward strand.
AGACACAGGGGGACACAGTAAAGGGGGGATGGAGGGCACAGGGGAACATTGTGCGTGGGTGGAGGGCTCCCCGCCGGCCCCTCCTCTCTTCTTGTCCATCCCAGCTGATGTCATGTACAAGCACCTGTGTTGGACAGGAGAGAAGGAGGAGTCGGCAAGGAGCAGCACGCTGTGAGAGGTATTATTACAGCAGCTTCCTGTGTGTATTGCGGGTGCAGAGCCTCACATGGGCCCCTTAATGGCCCGGGCCCTTGGGTAGTGCCTGAGTGCCCGATGGGTCAGTCCACCTCTGTGCTGGGATCAGTAAACACAAAAGGACAGCTGGCCAGCTAGGACTTTGCTACACAAACAAGGGGCCCACGATCCCTACCTATCTGACTGAGCCTTTTTGTCAGATTATCCAACAGTGCCAGCTGATCCTGAGATTCCTTTTTTGCTGAAAAGTCAAGTGGGCATCCCATAACACCCCAATTCCTATCCAAATGTATTCCCTTCAATAAAACATAAAACAAAGAACTCACTGTTCTTTGACTTGTGTGCTGTGAAGATGCGGCGTGCCTGGCTGTGCAGGGTGGGGGGGTCCCTTTACACTTGCGGCTCCTTAGAGGGTGGGCTGCTCATACATACTAGGGTCAAACGTAGACAGCAGCCAATTAACCTACCAGATCACCTTTGGAGTGTGAGAGGAAACTTATGCAATCACATCCTGGACAGGATTCAGCCGTGGACCCCAGTGTTGCAAGGTAGAAGCCCCTAACAATACAAGTACCATAAGATTTAGTACCAATGTGACGGCCATAGACACACAGAGCACAGCTCCATCCCACCCCCCTGCTCTCTGCTCACAGGCTGTTATTGACAGCAGCAGGAGCCAATGGCCCCTGCTGCTGCCTAATTGTCCAGTGAGCAGAGAGAGAGCAAGAGTGGAGAGAGAGATGTTGCTCTGGGGCACATCACTGGATCGAGATTGGGCTCAGGTAAGTGTAAGGGGGCTGGGGGGGAGCTGAACATAGAAGGTTATTTACCTTAAAGTGGTAGTAAACCCAAGCATTAAACAAATCTGCTAACAGACAGGGTCTTTAAAACAGAAGAGACCCTTTAGGTCTCTTCTATCATAAATGTCCACTGTGCCTGTCAGCGGCAATACGATCTAAGTCGTACATGCGCAGGTTAGACTGCATTTACTGCACGCACCCCGTGCCACCCCGTGCCACGGCAAAGTGACGTCACCACAGCCCGGCCATTCAAGTGGGAGTCTCTTACCCTTCATTTCTTTAGTTAATTTAAAGTGGATGTAAACCCGAAATTTTTATGTCATAATGTAGGGTATAGAGTATATGATTTCCTATCATTTGAGCCCAGTCTTGCCACAAAGAGTTAATCCAGCTCTGAGTGCCTCTTTTATTGTTCAGTGAGATAAATCTTGACAAACAGAGAAAAACTTTGTCACATCCTCCCCCTTGCTGTGAGTGACAGGTGATTTACATATCTCGTGCACTAGCCTAAGAGACATGCATTATTTTTTAATTCCCTCCCACTCCATTCTTCTGCTGCTCTGCAAGGATTGGCTGTTCCACACCTCAGCATGATTTGGCATGCTGAAGTCATGTGGGGACTTTTCTGGGTTTTGACTGGATGTTAGTGATCATAGCAGAAGTTCAGTGTAAGAAATACACAGAAGTAAATGCATGTTGTTAAGGGGCGTGTATAGGTGGGCGGGGAGTCTACTGACATCACGACTCCACCCACTGAGCCCTGGAAAACAGACACACCCACAAAATCTGCAGTTTTTCGGGTCTCATAGCAGACAGAGGGGAGACATTTGACAGATAAGTATACATTCAGGAGGCATGTATATTCTTCTAGATAACCAATATTGCAGTAGTTTAGAAAGGATAAGAGTGGGTTTACATCCACTTTAATGCTCATAATGGCTGGCCAGTCTTCTCTCTTCTCTACTTGTGCTTATATACCCACTTGCCTCTAAACTGCTATTACAGCATATGTGTGCTTCATATAACTCAAATGTAAGCAAAAGGCTTACCTCAGCCAGCTGATTATCATAAATTCCTGGATCGTCTTAAGCGCCTCGTTTTGGATTCCTAGGGTCACCTGTAAATCCCCTCCTAGGCAAAGCTAACCAACTGTTCTGGAAATTTGACACAATTAAAGCCTTTTATACACATGATGAGATAGGTATCACGTTAATATCACAATTGTACTTTAAGGGCCGGTTCACACAGCGGGCGAGGCGACACGACTCGCCTCGCTCTCGCAAGTCGCCCCCGTTCTGTACAATGGAACCGTTCTGAGAGGAGCGACTCGAGTCGCTCCGACTCAGAAAAAAGGTTCCTGTACTACTTTTGGGCGACCTCGGGGCGACTTGCATTGACTTCTATACAGAAGTCATTTGCAAGTCGCCGCCGAGGCCGCTGCAGGTCGCGGCGAGGCAAGTCGGAGTCGCCTCGCCTCGCCCTTAGGGTAACAATGGTCATAACATAGGCAAGCTAATTCTAATGAGGACTTGAAAGAATGTAAACATGTAATGAGAACATTATTGCCATGTGCACAATGAGTGCAGTGTGCAATACATAGGTAAAGCATTCAAAATAGAATACAATTTTAAACAAACAAATTTCCTTTAGATCCCTTTCACACTGAGGCAGTTTTCAGGAACTTTAGTGCTAGAAATAGCCTCTGAAAGTGCCTGAAAACTGCCTCCCATTAATTGCAATGTGTGCTTTCATACTCAGGCGGTGCGCTTGCAGAACATTAGAAAGAGTCTTGGAAGCATTATCTTACTTTATAGTGCTCCCAAAACGTCTCTGCCCATTGAAATTAATGTGCCTTAATTGAATTTGCCTTAAAAGCGATTTGAAAGAGCTCCAAAACTGGTCTTTTTTTTTAAGGCCACTTTGTCACGTGACCTTAAAAAAAAAATGCCCTGCTAGTATCTGAAAAGCGCTGCTAAAATGCCGCTAAAGCACAGCGATAACGACCAGCACTGTAGCGCTGTTTTAGCGGCGATTCAGAGCAGGATTATTATTGCATTCATTCGAGTCCTGATTTGGATTAGCCTGCCTGTGTTACGCCCCCTTGTTACCATAAAATTGTAATATTAATGTGATACCTACATAATTATGTGTATAAAAAAGTTAAATTGGATAAAACTTCCAGAACACAAGCTTTGAATTGTTACTGTAATTTCAAGTAATGTAATTTTCAATATTTAAAAATCTGTAGCTTTTATTAAAATAATACCTTGTGGTCCTGCCATGAAAGTCAGGACTTTTCTGTTACAGAGTGACAGCACTCTGTGCCCATCTCCCAATTGTCCTGGGTTGTCATCATGTCACACGAGTTTTTTATGTTGGCTACAATTGGTCATTACAAAAAAACAATTTGCATGGTTCAGTGCGGTCATCATCAGGACACCTGCCTTAAAAATGTCATGCAGCTATGGAGTACATGTAGACAGGAGGTGGATACGAAACAGCTGCAGGAGATCAACAGCACTGAGATGTATCAAGGGATGAAATAAAGTAAAAACAGTATTTTATTGTTAAAAAAGGCAATTGTTTATAACACTGCTTTAACAAGCTAAATATCATTGGTTTGAGGTTTACATCTGTTTTAATGCTCTTCAACAAATATACTATCGTATAGTTTTAATAAAATATTTGTAATTATATTGTATACTTTTATAATTGTATTTTTTTTTATCACAATTTAGTTTAACCATACTGCAAGTCTAATCTCAAAGTATTTACTTGGCACCTGCTTTGTTCCACAGGATGTCCACTTTTCTTTAATGTGCATTTTGAATTGTATTTGTCTAAATAATTTTCTTCTTATATTGTGTCAATGGCTGCTATACAGAGGAAAGGATGCTCAATGGCTGAATCCCGAGGTTTGAAAGACCCCAGGAAGAGTATTCAGCAAGCTGTTTACACTGCATCCTCTAGCACATTGTAAGTCCAGCGCTCAGCTGTGCAAAGCTCTGTATTTGTGGCAGATACTAAGGTAAGCAGGACAACTACTTCTCTATGTGGAAACCTTGCAAAAACATCTGAACAAATTAATGGGGTGGACAACTACATGGTAAATGAGGTTTAATGTAGAAAAATGTAATATAATGCATTTGGGTGGCAAAAATATGAATGCAATCTATACACCGGGGGGGGGGGGGGACCTCTGGGGGAATCTAGGATGGAAAAGGACCTGGGGGTCCTAGTAGATGATAGGCTCAGCAATGGCATGCAATTCCAAGCTGCTGCTAACAAAGCAAACAGAATATTGGCATGCATTAAAAAGGGCATCAACTCCAGAGACAAATCTATAATTCTCCCGCTCTACAAGACTCTGGTCCGGCTGGACCTAGAGTATGCTGTCCAGTTCTGGGCTGTAATCCTCAGGAAGGATGTACTGGAAATGGAGCAAGTACAAAGAAGGGCAACAAAGCTAATAAAGGATCTGGAGGATATTAGTTATGAGGAAAGGTTGCGAGCACTAAACTGATTCTCTCTGGAGAAGAGACGCTTGAGAGGGGATATGATTTCAATTTATAAATACTGTACTGGTAACCCCACAATAGGGATAAAACTTTAAAATTAGAAGAAAAGAGGTTTAACCTTAAACTATGTAGAGGGTTCTTTACTATAAGAGTGGCAAAGATGTGGAATTCCCTTCCACAGGCAGTGGTCTAAGCAGGAAGCATCAATAGTTTCAAAAAACTATTAGATAAGCACCAGAACGACCGCAGCATACACGGATATACAATGTAATACTGACACATAATCACACACATAGGTTGGACTTGATGGACTTGTGTATTTTTTCAACCTCTCCTACTATGTAACTGTGTAACTAAAGCAAGATCAAGTGCTGTAAATTGATATTATTTTTTAAACATTTTTATTCAGTTACACCATTCTATTTTTCTTAACCTTTTATTGTATTGCACTGATGTTGCGTCTTTGATGCTACATATGTTTTTACTGTAATTTTTATCTATTTATATTTTAATTGACTCTTAGAAGGGTCTGTTTAGCCTTGGGCTCCTGTTTCTGCTAAGCCAAGCCTAGGTATTAACATACACTCTAAAGAACATTTCCCCTTTAATTTGCAATTTTATGTGTTCAGGCAGCAATATATTGTTTTTTGTAATAATGTTTCTATGTTTCTATGGTGTATTTCTTCCGCCTTTCTTACTCAGTTCTTTTACAGCCCAGGATAAAGCAATATATGTGATTAGCCGCTGATCTCTATAGTAGAAGAGAAGCTTGAATCCTTCATAATTATTTTTCTTCTAATGAAGTAGTTTGACGTGAAGCAGGGATACATGCAGGAGTAGTTAGTTAGCCTAAGAGCATAATCCTGGTTTCAGGCTGAGGTCTGGGGTGTGTATGGTGCTGATGCTGTGTTCATGTTTGTGCCCCGCGGGCAAATGACATATTGCCTAGCTCCCCCTGCTGTGATTAACTTCTTATGCGGCCGCCCTCCATGTTCATCGGGGACGTGAGCATGTGACATCCACTCATAAGAGCATAAGTAATCCCCCTGTGGTAAATTCCAATCCAATTATCTCTAACCTCTAAACCCTAAACATACTCTCTGGGAATTAGTTATAGATCTCCACACCTATTGCTAAGCCGAGTCACATGGCTAAGCCTGACTCTTACCGTATATCTCTATCTCAGTCTAATCATGTCTAACACTTTGCATCTATAAGGAAAGCAAGGACCAAACAATCCCTATGGCAGCTAGCAAAAAATTATGCAGTTCAAAAAAAATATGTGCATGTGCAATGCAAATGCTATTGAATTTATTCAGTAAGACTTTATCCAACAAGTGCAAACAATGGAACCCTGAAAAGTGCAATAACTCACAGCTACCAATGAGATTTCAACTTCTGTTTATTTAGGCTAGCCACAGCAATAAAACTGATTTTTTTTATTGGATGCTTTAGGATACTGCACATTGTAAGCTTGCCATATTAAAGGGGACCTATACTTACAAATTCGATTTAGCTACATTAATTGAATTAAGATGGTCACTTCAACTAGAAAAAAATGAAATAAATAGATGTAAACAAGCCATTTTGAAGAAACCAGTGCTGCTTTGAATCAGCTAAAGATGTGGGGAAAAAAAAGAAAACACTTGTGAACCATATGCATTTTAAACATATAGTAAAGGGCCATAACTGCTTTGCAGCTGCCATATACGAAAAGGGTGAAGCCTAACAGTAATTTGCAAAGCTCAGTTAATATGGGAGAAGACCCAGTGAAATAAACGTAATTAGGTAAAACAAAGTCAAAGTACCTGTCTATCTTTCCTATCTATTTTATATATAGTATATTCATTTTTGCAAGGTCATTGATCAATCCAGTCTGGATCACACCACTTCCTCAAACTCAATCTATCCAAAACTGAGCTCATAATATTTCTTCCCCCACATGACTCTTCTCATAACTTCTCAGTCAATAGCAATGGCACAACCATCAATCCACACCTGCATACCATGCTGAGAGGTGTTTTCCTTGACTCCGAACTCTCCTTTCGGCCCCACATCAAATCACTTTCCAAAGCTTGCCGCCTCAACATCTGCAAAATCTCCAAAATAGGTCCCTACTCCCTTCCTAACCATTGACACCACAAAGCTCCTGATTCACTCCCTGGTTATCTCTCGTCTTGACTTCTGCAACTCCCTCCTCATTGGCCTACCTTTAAATAGATTACCCCCCCCCTTCAGTCCATCGTGAATGCTGCTGCTAGACTCATCCACCTTACCAACCGCTGAGCTTCTATCCCTCTCTGCCAATCCCTCTATTGGCTGACACTCACCTAACAAATTCTTCCAGTCATAATCTTAATTATGAAACAGCGTTTTAACAATAGAGGATATTCTGAACCTGTTTTAGATCTGGCAATCAATATTGCCAACGACCCTACAAGGGATGTTTAGTAAGGATGAATTTACCATTAGGAAGTATCTTCCCATTCTATTTAATGACCCAGTGTATGCAAAAATTCTATCTAGGGGCAATAAAACGGTTTCCCGTAGGGCCCCTGCTTTGGGTAGAACTCTGTCCCCAAGTTAATATACTAATAAAACACAACATCAACACTGGTTACAGTTTAAGGGCTCTTTTCGCTGTGGAGGTGGAGGATGTCTGTGCTGTCCGCATGTTAAGAGGGGACACGATCCACTCTATGGTCACTAACAAAGATCACAAAATGTTGTCATTTATAAATTGTAACACCAAGTATTTGGTCTACACTATTACTCGTGATTCGTGTTCCATCCAGTATGTGGATGGAACCATAGACGATCCATAGACTGAGAGATCGTTTACATGACCATCTCTGTAGTGAGATCAGAGAATGGAAGCCCTGCCCACATACCTCTAAATGTATGTAGTGAGTTTGGCTGCCCAGGTATGTCCTTACATCCATAAAATGCCTGACTGCTTAAACCCTGGGCTGTGTTATTCAACTGTCAAGCTGTGCGTTGCTGAAAGTTCTCTGACCATCACCTGTAGCATGTCCGCAGTCTCTGATTGATTGTCTCCTGCAGTATGTCCGCAGTCTTTGATTGTCTCCTGTAGTATGTCCGCAGTCTCTGATTGTCTCCTGCAGTATGTCCACAGTCTTTGATTGTCTCCTGTAGTATGTCCGCAGTCTCTGATTGTCTCCTGCAGTATGTACGCAGTCTTTGATTGTCTCCTGTAGTATGTCCGCAGTCTCTGATTGTCTCCTGCAGTATGTCCGCAGTCTCTGAATGTCTCCTGCAGTATGTCCACAGTCTCTGATTGTCTCCTGCAGTATGTCCGCAGTCTCTGATTGTCTCCTGCAGTATGTCCGCAGTCTCTGATTGTCTCCTGCAGTATGTCCGCAGTCTCTGATTGTCTCCTGCAGTATATCCGCAGTCTTTAATTGTCTCCTGCAGTATGTCCGCAGTCTCTGATCGTTTCCTGCAGTATGTCCGCAGTCTCTGATTGTCTCCTGAAGTATGTCCGCAGTCTCTGATTGTCTCCTGCAGTATGTCCGCAGTCTCTGATTGTCTCCTGCAGTATGTCTGCAGTCTCTGAACCTCTCCTGTAGTATGTCTGCACTCTCTGACACTCTCCTGTAGTATGTGTATTAATGTGCCCCTTTACTTGGTCAATTATTTAGGATTGCTCCACGTCTCAGTGAGAGGTAATGATGTGCATTAACCTGTAGCAACCAATCAGCGAACAGTAGTGATCTGCTTTAATCTCTAGCAGCCAATCAGTAAGTGGTAATGATGTGCATTAACCTCTAGCAACCAATCAGCAAGCAGAAATTATGTGTTGTAACCTCTAGCAACCAGGCAGCGAGCAGTAAGGATAGGCTGTAACCTCTGGCAAACAATTGCAATCACTGCATGATCTGCTGCAGTAAACTGATTTTGAGTCTACCTGCTAATTTTTGTATGTCTCAGAATGGAGGGGGGGCCCCAAGAAAATGTTTGCCCAGGGTCCAATCAAAATTAAAGACGGCCCTGCCTGCTGCACACCCATACTGACCCTGGCTTGCCACGCGGCCCCCCCACCCCAAAGCACCTTGTCCCCATATTGATGAGGACAAGGGCCTCTTCCCGACAACCCTGGCCGTTGGTTGTCGGGGTCTGCGGGCGGGGGGCTTATCGGAATCCGGGAGCCCCCTTTAATAAGGGGGCCCCCGGATACCGGCCCGCCACCCTATGTGAATGAGTATGGGGTACAATGTACCCCTACCCATTCACCTGTAAAATAAAGTACAAAAAAAACACAACACACAAGATAAAATAGTTTATTGCACAGCTCCCGGGGTCTTCCGTCTTCGGGGGTCTTCTCGCCGGACTCCTCCGCTATCTTATTCTAGCTCTTTTGCTAGTGGAGGAGCCCGGCTTTCTTCCTTTGCCGCGGCCTCTTCTTCCTACTTCGGGGGTCTTGTCCCCCTCTTCGGTTCTTCTGCCGGGCCACCGCGCCTTCTCATAGCTCTTTTACAAGCGGTGGCCCGGTCTTCATTGTACCCCATACTCATTCACATAGGGTGGGGGGCCCTAAGGGGGGCTCCCGGATTCCGATAAGCCCCCCGCCCGCAGACCCCGACAACCAACGGCCAGGGTTGTCGGGAAGAGGCCCTTGTCCTCATCAACATGGGGACAAGGTGCTTTGGGATGGGGGGCCGTGCGGCCCCCCCTTCCCCAAGGCACCCCCATGTTGAGGGCACATGGCCTGGTACGGCTCGGAGGGGGGGGGGGGCGCTCGCTCGTCCCCCCCTTTCCTGGCTGGCAGGGTAGCGTGCTCGGACAAGGGTCTGATGTGGACCTGGGGGGGACCCCCACGCCTATTTTTTTCGGCGTTGGGGTTCCCCTTTAAGTCCATATCAGGTGGTGGGGCCAGCGACGTCTCCTTCGTGGGCCCCGCCTACCTGGAGACGCGCTAAAAATGAGCGGACTTTTCTCCGGGCGGGAAAAGTCCGTTCATTTCAAAAGTACGGCGGACTGACATACACATTGTCCACCGAAATGCGAGTCCGGCGGGAAGATTGGAGTGCAAAACTACTTTCTAAGTCCGCCGTACTTTCGGGTCAAAAAAGTATGCCGGAGGCTACACACGGGGGGATTGTCCGGCGGACTTGAGTTTGCCAGACTTTTCAACCCGATTGTTTGATCATGTGTACGCGGCATTAGGCTGTCTGGCAGGTAATGATGTTTTATTGACAATAAACAAATTACGGTAGGTCTTAAAAAGAACAAAGTAAGTCTTTTTATAGCAGGCATGGGTGAGATTATAGGGGTCCTTGTCTCCAGATCTTTAGCAATTTTGAGAATCAGTATATTTGTCAAAGTCAAAAGTAATTAGCCATTTAAATGCATGTAAGAAGGAAAGCATAATTGCCAAGAACTTCAGTTTCATACAGATTCTGCCTCAATCTAGTGACCACACCACTACACAGATTCACCGTATTGCTCTTAATATAGTGATTTGTTATTAGTTGTTATTACAGTGGCTTATTACCGACCTGCCCACCTACTTCTCTGTGTTTTTGGAAGATCTGGAGTCATGTCTTTATGTCGATAACTTCACTTCCAAGCACCCTTATCCTTCTTCTATGCTCCACCACACTGGTCCTAGCCCTGCCTATCCTATTCATAACCCTTCATGATTTTTTTTCCCACTCACAGTTGTGCTAATGTCCCTCATCACAGTTTCTCCCTCTTGGCTTTTCCACACTCCCTTCTGTACTTGAGAAACTATGTGAAAAGACATAGTAGTACTCTGTGTCTACATTGCTCTTTAACTTTCAATTGTCATGAAAGGATATATACATTTCTTGACCTTGGAAGAGTCGATACATAAAGTCTCAGAAAACGAACATCACTTTTCTATTCAATTATAAAAAAAAAAATAGAAAATAGAAAAAAGATTTCTTTCTGCATCACAAACAAGATGTATTAACCATTTGTGCAGCATACCTGTTGTAGTGCAGCTTTCAACTCACAATTTCCCTTTTCCAGAATGTCTTGGGACTTATGGCTTGGGGATACATGTTTATGATTACATTACAAGCACATTGAGCAGCTGCAATTAGAAAAGGTTGTGTGCATTCACCCACAATGTCCTCTTGTTATACCTGTCGGGAAATATGGGAATGCACCCACACCTTACTTGGCTTCTCAGAAGCATGACCTCCATATCTGAGACTTCTGAGAATCCAGTACTGCAGGTTGTCTATGTGGAAAGGTTATATTAGTATGTTGATAAGTGACATGTTATGAATATTTTGAGTGCTACGGTATAAAAAGTCAAAAAAACTAAATTTTCCAAATTTTTGTTAGTTTCACTATTCATTTAACTATTCATTTAACTGCTTCCTGACCAGCCGCCAGCTCCCTGGGCGAGCCGTCGCAGCTGTACGCTGGCCACTTTAAAACCACTAGGGGTGGCGCGTGCACCTGCAGCGTGACGACTGAGCCGATGTGTGCGCCCAGCGGTCACGATATCTGCCGGGCACCCGAGATCGCTCAACATAGAGTCAGAATGGAGGTTGTCAATGTAAATAGACAGATCTCCGTTATGTCAGGGGTGAAGAGACTGATCAGTTGTTCCTAATGCTTAGGAACAACAATCGGTCTCCTCCCCCAGGCAGTCCCATCCCCCCACAGTTAGAAACACAAGGACTAGGACACACATTTAACCTCTTGATCGCCCCCTAGTGTTAACCCCTTTCCGGCCAATGGCATTTATACAGTAATCAGTAAACAGTAATCAGTGGCTATGTTTAGCTCTAATCGCTGTATAAATGTCAATGGTCCCAAAAAAGTGTCAAAAGTGCTGCAATGTCACAGTCCCGATAAACGCAGATCCCAGCCATTACTAGTAAAAAAAAATAATAATAATAATAGTAAAAATGCCACAAATCTATTCTCTATTTTGTAGATGCTATAACTTTTGCACAAACCAATCAATATACGCTTATTGCATTTTTTTTAACCAAAAATATGTAGAAGAATACATATTGGCCTAAACTGAGGAAGAATTTTTTTTTACATTTTTGGAGATATTTATTATAGCAAAAAGTTAAAAATATTGTTTTTTTCTTTCAAAATTCTCGCTCTTTTTTTGTTTATAGCGCAAAAAATAAAAAAAGGCTGAGGTGATAAAATACCACCAAAAGAAAGCTCTATTTGTGGGGAAAAAAAGGACATCAATTTTGTTTTTGTACAACATCACACGACTGCAATTGTCAGTTAAAAAGTCGCAGTGCCGTAGCGGAAAAAATGGCCTAGTCATTAAGGGGGCAAATCTTCTGGGGCTTAAGTGGTTAAAATAGCAAATTTTATTTTAAAAATGCTCTGGAAAAACTATGGGGTGGTAATAATTATGTTCTTTACTCAAAAACCGTTATTGCAACTTATCATTTCTTAGATATGATGGCTGCATTCATTTTCTTTCTTCTTTTTTCATCTGGTGGTCCACTTAATAAGTCTGTTATTTTTCAAATGAACAAGCTCTCCTGCAGAATGTATCAATAATAGAGAGACAAACCATTTAACACTAGCGGCGGTGCTTACAACGGCAGCTTTTATTTATTCATGTAAAACCTGTATCCCAAAAATAAAAAGCTGTTTGCTGTAACTGCTTATAAAGTGTGAGCTGGAGTTTGGCTTCAATTTGTTAGTATACAGTATTTAAATCAACTAGCACATCTAACACTCTCCTCCCCCTAGACTGAAAATTCTGCTATCCAAACGTGTCCTCTGTGCTTCTTCATCCAGATGTGTCAGCAGGGTTAAAAAAATATGGAAAAAAAGCCAAAAAAAGAAAAGAAAACTAAAGCAGCCACCACATCTAAGGATTGGCAAGCTGCAATATATTCAAGTTTTGGTTTTGAATTTAATACAGCTTTAAAGCTGTATTAGATATAGATTTTATAGCATAATTCCATTGGTCCAGCTTGGACCAAAGTAAGTGTTGCATATGTCATACCTGTGGGATCCCTGTGGAAGTAAATCACTGTAGTAGGCGCCTCTACTGTAGTAATTACCGTTGTCGTCCTGTGCTGAGTGGTTGCTCTGCTGCATAGTGAACACGGAGAAGTGGCTTACGTGGCACGGCCACTGTTCTTGTATTTTTCTTAATGAAATTGGATTTCTTATTGAAATTTGGTTGGTCAAAATAGAGACTGTGACATCACTACCCTGCCTCTCTACCACATCCAATTAAAGGCATTCTATGAATGGAGCCCATGCTGAACAGGCAACCTCTTGTGTTCACTATTCAGTAGGGACTGCTCAGCAAGGGATCCCAAAGACAGCAGTAATCACTGTAATAGCAGCACCTACTTTAGTCATTTCCAGCCTCCTTGGGGATCCCACAAGTATAGCACATGCATATATACATGAATACAAGCTGCACCAATGTAACTATGCTATAAAATCTGTAACTGGACTTTAGCTTTAAAGCCAATCTCAGAGCAAGGCTTCCCAAAATAACAGAATAGTAGAGACTGTTAAATCCACATGGAGGGATGGGGCAACTTCATATTAATGCCAGTGGTTTTGGAATGGGATATCCAATAAGCTTGTATAGGTGTAATGGTCTGGTGTCCAAAAACTTTGCCCATATATTGTACATTGTGCAAAGATAGCATTGTAAAAAGAAGATGGGACTTTACAAAATGTGGCCCAATGTTTCAGCAGCTCAGCTTTTGGTTGTCATAATGGAGGGGTGCTGTGTGTCCCCCTGTTTATTAAGACCCCTTTCACACCGGGGCGTTTTTCAGGCGTTTATCAGGCGCTTTAGCATTACAAAAAGCACCTGTAAAGCGCTTGAAAGAAGCCTCATCTGCAATCCCAATGTGAAAGCCCAAGTGATTTAAGAGCCCTTTCACAATGTCAGCGCCTGAAAAACACTCATAAAGCGCCACTTAAACTAGCAGCTCTTTACCAGCATTTTTCGAGCGTTATTGGGGCGCTTTTAACCCCTGCTAGTGGGCAAATAAAGCGTTAAAAGTGCCCACAAAACGCTGCTGCCAATAGCGCTTTTCATGCGCTTTTCGGGCGCTTTTCGGGCGTTTTACAGGTGCTTCCCATTGATTTCAATGGGAAGGGGCGCTTTAGGAGCGTTGTATTCACCGCTCCAAAAGCGCTGCAAAGAAGCTGCTAGCAGGACTTTTTTTGACGCCCTGCTAGCGCAGCGCCTTGGTGTGAAAGCACTCGGGCTTTTACATTGGGATTGCAGTTGCGGCTTCTTTCAGGCACTTTTTTTAACGCTAAAGCACCTGAAAAATGCTCCAGTGTGAAAGAGATCTCAGTGTGAAAGCACTCGGGCTTTTACATTGGGATTGCAGTTGTAGCTTCTTTCAAGCGCTTTACAGGCACTTTTTTTAACGCTAAAGCGCCTGAAAAACGCCCGAAAAACGCCCCAGTGTGAAAGGGCTCTAAATGTTTGAGTTGGGAATCCTGGAACATTTATGCATAAGGTCCCCCAAGCCGTGTAACTTGTTAGAAGCGTTATATGGTTCTAACATTCCCTTATTTAACTTAAAAAATGGAAAATTCCTATCAAAATACTTACCGTAATTTTCCTTTCCTGATGGACTCCATGGCAGCAACGTGTGGGGTTAAGTCCCGCCTCCACTACCCATAGGACACTACTCCCATAAATCTTTGCTCCCTGCCCCTGGCCGTGTTCGGTAACTAGCCTACTCCAGCCATTTGGGAGGGAACTCCTGCTGCCATGGAGTCCATCAGGAAAGGAAAATTACGGTAAGTATTTTGATAGGAATTTTCCATTTTCCTGACAGACTCCATGGCAGCAACGTGTGGGAAATAACTCGCCAAACACACCCGGGTGGGCAAAATGCTGAACAAAAGATTTATTTAACACTGTCGGCCGACAGGACTTTCAAACCAAAATCAACAGAGGATAAAGATGCTGGTTCAACACAATAGTGAGACATGAAAGTATGAATAGAAGACCAGGAGGCCGCTCTGCAGATTACATCAGGTGCAACGTGGCGCGAAGCCGCCCATGAGGTTGAAAGACTTCTGGTAGAGTGAGCTGTAACCGCCTCAGGCACTGGAGAGCCTGGAGATGAGAGGCAGAGAGGGCTGGACGGATTCTGTCCCTGACCACTGACAACTTCTCTTCTGGTAATGAGATGGTGCCTCTGACAGTATTGAATAGGGCCCCCAAGAACACCAGCCGCTGAGATGGGACCAGCTGGCTCTTCTCCAAGTTCAAGATCCACCCGAATTCCTGTAGGGTGGAGATGACCTGCTTTCTGTGTACCAGAAGTTGATCCTTGTCTTGAGCCAACAACAGAAGGTCGTCTAGGTAGTGATGTAGACGAATCCCTTTGGTTCTCAGAAGAGCTACCACTGCCAACAGTACTTTTGAAAATACACGAGGAGAAGTTGATAGCCTGAAGGGAAGGCAAGTAAATTGAAAATGGCTTTCGCCCACGGAGAAGCGGAGATACTGCTGGTAATTTTCTGCAACTGGGACATGAAAATAGGCGTCCTTGAGGTCTATGGAGACCATCCAGTCCCCTGCTTGGACAGATTGTTGAATTGTGGATAATGACTCCATCTTGAATTTTTCTTTTTGATAAAACTGTTCAAGTGGGTTAGATCTATGACCGGCCTCCAGGCCCTGCTCTTTTTCCGGACCATAAACAAAGGAGAGTAGATTCCCATGCCTCGCTGAATGACTGGAACATGGATAATGGCGCCTTGAGCCAACAAAGATTCCACGTAGGCTAGAAGAATTAGCCTTTTTTCGTCTAAGGCCGGGAGAGAGGTGGGGACCCATCTGAGTCTGGGAGATTCCTTGAAGGTCCAAACATGACCTGAGGAGACGGTCTTGACGGTCCAGAAGTCTTGGATCGAGGCCGCCCAGACATGGCGAAAGTGGAAAAGACGAGCCCCCACCTGCCCTGTCTGAGCGGGCCCAACCTCAAAAGGATTTAGTTGGTTCCCTCTCTCCCTTCAAATCACTTTTTGTAGATTTTTTAAAAGAGGATTGTCTTGATTTCCAGGACCTGGAAAATTCACGGCCTGGTCTGTAACTGCGAGCTTCCCTGGCTCGTTCCTGGTACTGTCTCCTTGGAAAAGACCTTCTCTGGGCTTGCAAACGCCGGTCCTGGGGGAGGAACCCCGACTTCCCACCAGTGGCTCGGGTAATAGCCTCATCCAACTTATTGCTGAAAAGGGAGGACCCTTCAAAGGGGATGCGGCACCATACTTGTTTTGAGGCTGGGTCTGCCAGCCAAGGGCGGAGCCAAAGAGCCCGTTTAGCCGTAACAGAAGAAAGCATCACCCGAGCCACCAGGCGTATGATGTCGATAGAGGCCTCCCCAAGAAAGGCGGAGGCCAGCCTAAGCTCTTGGATAGGCGAGCTCTTAGCTGTATCTTCAGAGATATTTCTAAGTGTCTCATCTACACTATCTGTCCATATCTCCATTGCTTTGGACATAGCGGCCAGAGCTAGCGCTGGCTTACAGGCCATTCCTGCTGTGAGATACACTCTCTTCAAATCAGCATCAATTCGTCTGTCCAGAACGTCCCTAAAAGACACGGTATCCTCTAAGGGAAGAGTGACATGTTTCACCAGCCTCATGACTGCTGCGTCTACCAATGGCGCTGACTCCAAATGCTTCACCTCTTTTTCATTGAAAGGATAGAGTTTCGAAACCTTCGATAGCATGGAATTTTTCTTCTCCACCTTGCCCCATTCATCTGTGATAATCTCACCTAGCTCAGAGATAAAAGGAAAATTATCCGATCCTTCTTTAATTGCTTAAAGAATTTTCTTTGTTTGGAAGGAGCAGCCACAGAATCTTCCCAGTTCAGTGTCTCTCTAACAGCTCTGACCAGAGGAGGCAGTAGAGCGAAATCAAAGCCCACACAGGGATCACTTTCATCAGAGTCACTGTCAGATATGGCAGCTGAGGGGTGGCTATGCGCAGAGGATTCCCAAGTATCCTGCAGCTGAGTCTCCCCTCCTGGAGAAAGTGGAGGCTCTGCCGGGGGAACATAGGACTGGCCCTCAATATTTCTGAGGGACTCCTTAACAACTTTTTTCACCAGGGTTTTGAGTTGTTGATCCGCGTCACCCCTTTCATTGGAAGCCTTGGCGTAGCAAGGATCGCATAAAGATTTTCCTGCCGGTACAAGAGCTCTGCACCCCCAACAGGCACTAGCTGAGTGACTAGATTGAGTCCTCGAGGAGTGCGATCTTTCTTCACTACGGTGTCCTGATCTTGAGGAGGAACCATAATGTTTAGATTTGGAAGAGGAGTGCCGGTGATGCGACTTGGAGGAGTCGCTCCCTCTATGAGAGCTGCGATGCTGTTCTGACCTGGAAGTGCTGAAACAAGAACAAGACAAGAAACCACAAGAAACAAGACATCAGGACAGAGCTAACAGATAATTACCCCTCCCCCACCAGACCTTCAGGTGAACATTAGAAATACCTTTTATGAGAGGGCTGGCCACAAACAGGCGGTAAAGAATCCATGTCCTCAGCAATATCCATACGCGCTGAAAAGATGACAAGGGATCAGTGCAAGGGACAGGGAAGGGATAGCCACCCTGTCCCAGAATGCCACTTACCAGTAGATGCAACACAGAGGCAGGGGGAAGTCACCGCAACAGCCCGCAAGCATTCCCAAAGCTTGCAGACTAATTCCCCGTTTAAATAGCCCGCCCCTGTGATGTCACCGCCGTGCCTGTGCGCATGTGCGAAACAGCGGCAATTTGCGGCAAACCCGGAAGTAGAACGGCGGCTGGAACGCGGAAGAACCAGCCGCCATGCCTGCACATACAAACAAACAGAAACAAACGAAGACAGATAAAAAATACAAAAACTGCTGCCATAAGAACTTTTAGAACCTCTCACCACGATCGATCACTCGGCCGAAGATAAGGTAAGATGACACCGGACTTTCCAGGGGGCAAAACAGTTCACCTGCTAATAGCTGGCTATCCGACCAATGCGCAGCCTGCCTGCCAGTGGCCAGGACATGGGCTTCTTCACAGCGCCTCTTCCACTGCCCACTCCATACCCTGCTAATAGCTAGGGCTTAGCGGAGTAATGCACCTTTCCAGACCCAGAGTCGCAGACCGGCCGACCTCGATCGTGGGGATGATAAATCTTCAGGTAGAAAGACCACCTCTGGGTCCTTCGGAGGAGGACAAAAAAAGAACACGGCCAGGGGCAGGGAGCAAAGATTTATGGGAGTAGTGTCCTATGGGTAGTGGAGGCGGGACTTAACCCCACACGTTGCTGCCATGGAGTCTGTCAGGAAATATATATTTATTTCTGTCTGTGTTGCTGTTAGAAAACTGTTGTCTCACTTGAGCACAGTGGTGTAGTGGTTAGCACTCTGACCTAGCAGTAAAAAGGGTCACTGGTTCAAATCCCAACCATGATCCTACCTGCCTGGAGTTTGCATGTTCTCCCTGTGCCTGTGTGGGTTTCCTCTGAGTACTCTGTTTTTCTCCCACACTCCAAAGACACACAGGTAGGTTAATTGGCTTCTGTCCAAAATTGACCCTAGTATATAAATGGGGACCTTAGATTGTGGGCTCCTTGAGGATAGGGATCAATGTGAGTGTGCAATGTACAGGGATAGAGACAATTGCAGACACTCAGTCAGGTTGAACTGGATGGACTGGTGTCTTTATTCAGCCTTACTAACTATGTAACTTCCTGCCCTGGGGACAACCTTTTTAGCGGACATGAAGTGAAAAAATCTCTTTGTCAGAGACTTCAATGGCAGTAAGGGCACGTTCACACCATCTACCTGAGGTAAAACATTTGTTACCACACTGTGGAGTAATTCATTCAATTTTATTCAATCTAAATGGAACCCCAATGCGCCTGCTTTCCCATGACTATCGTATGGCTGATGCTGCGCTGTTATTCTAGATGACCACCTACATACCCTTCCCTTTCCCATTAAAGAGACCACACATTTTTGGAGCAATTAGTGGCCGTAGCAGCCCCTTTATTATCAAAATATAATTAACATGTAAACCAAAACAACAATATAACAACATCCTTTTAACTTAACAACACTGAGCACGTTGGTCTTCCACAGGACATTCCCCCTCCTCACTCATTATCATATTGATCAAACAGGCACTGCGGTGATATTACTGTAACTAGGCCTCAAGCTGACATGCTAGCTCAAAGACATCCCAACTCTTGACCGCAGTGCACCCCATTACCAGTTACCATATAGACCCTCGCTATATGGTATATCAGCAGCGAGCCCATATCTCCAATGGGTCCAGCATCAACAATTCTCTGTGGGGAGGGGTTATCATCCTTTGCCTGCACCGACCAACACCCGCCACCGCTACGACATCCAGCACTAAGTCCTGAAAGGAAAATAAGTTAATATCTGAACACTATATGGAACTACCACAAACCCAAGTAGCATCACCATGTATCCAAACGATGTCCAACCCCTCCGTGCCCTGCGGGCACCACCCCGCGCTATCAACCCACCAAATAATAATTGCCAAGCAAAGAAATAAAACATAAAAATGGAAATAAATAATGTAAGGGAGGGAGGGTGGGAATCTTCTCACTTGCCGACTGACGCTGGGGCGTGGAGTGCGCTCTCCTCCACGCTCAAGCTCCGCCCCCCTAGAACTGAACTGGCCAATCCTTGCCCAGCCCCTCTGTCATGCCTTTACTCCGCCTACCCTTCGGTCCTGCTCCGTGCTGTTCTTGACTATCGTATGGCTGATGCTGCGCTGTTATTCTAGATGACCACCTACATACCCTTCCCTTTCCCATTAAAGAGACCACACATTTTTGGAGCAATTAGTGGCCGTAGCAGCCCCTTTATTATCAAAATATAATTAACATGTAAACCAAAACAACAATATAACAACATCCTTTTAACTTAACAACACTGAGCACGTTGGTCTTCCACAGGACATTCCCCCTCCTCACCCATTATCATATTGATCAAACAGGCACTGCGGTGATATTACTGTAACTAGGCCTCAAGCTGACATGCTAGCTCAAAGACATCCCAACTCTTGACCGCAGTGCACCCCATTACCAGTTACCATATAGACCCTCGCTATATGGCATATCAGCAGCGAGCCCATATCTCCAATGGGTCCCGCATCAACAATTCTCTGTGGGGAGGGGTTATCATCCTTTGCCTGCACCGACCAACACCCGCCACCGCAATCAAGGATAAAACCTTATCCTTGAGAGCACCTCCACACCCTCAGAGCTCGCTCAATCCCGTCCTGCAAGCCAACCGTCCACAAATCAATGCCAACCGCATTGAGGTGTACCCCATCATCCTTCAGGTACCGCCACGTGTCCACCTCCAGCTCCACATGTCTAACAGCCAACCCCCCATTACGCACCACAAAACAGCTAACCTCCTGGTTCACCTTCCTCCTGGCCTTGTTGATCTTATCCACCGAACGCGCAAATCTCCACTTAGTCCTAGCCACTATATCCGACCATACAATAATCATTTGCGGAAAGGCCGCTCGCAGGCGCAAGAGATCATACTTAATGTCCCTAGTGACGTCCAGCTTAGTGCGGAGGCCCAGATCATTGCCCCCCACGTGCAAAACTAGAACGTCCGGGGCCCTATCGAACCCCGCAAAACGATGCACCTCGTGCACCATCCTGCTCCAGAGCATGCCCGGAAACCCAAACCATTTTGCTAGCGCCTCCAGCCGGGAAATGCCTAGCTGTCTGCCCTCCGGTCGCACATCACCCCTCCTGGCACCCCAGCAGACGTAAGAATGGCCCATAATCCAGACCAAACCTGGCGCAGCACCTGTAAGAAAGAAACAAAACACATACCCAACTAACAATAACCACACCTGTGTCACACGAACCCATGCCAACACCACCAAACCCTTGCAGCTAAACGCCCACCAATTCCGGCCGCACGTACGATTTGAACCTCCGTGACTCCCAACGACCAATCCGTTTCACCGCCGCCTCGTCCAAACCCCACCTCGTCGCCTCCGTTGCGGCCCCAATCCGAAAAGAATGAGAGGAAAACTTTTCCCCTCCCAAACCCAATGCCCTCAGGCACTTCCGAAAAACCCCAACAAACTGGAACCGGGAAACAAACTCCCCATTAACATGTACCAACAAAGGGCCCGGACACGCCGGCCGAACGTACAAGAATTCACGCAACACCAGAACCGGGCAGAGCCCGCTCCCCGGAATTGCGAACACCACCACTTCCTTCCCTTTGCCACCCTGATCTGTCTTTGACCTACGGATCCGCATTGCACACCCGGTCATCCCCACAAACCACATCCTCGAAAAACAAACCCCCCTGCCCTTTCCTGGAAGGGCTGACCAGTTCGCCGATCCTAAAAGCGCCAAAAAATGCCAACACAAACGCGGCTTTAAACAAAATTCGCTCATAAACCGAAAAACACACCAGCCCCAACCGATCGCACAGCCTACCCAACAGATCAAAAGACACCGGTCTCCTGGTGTCCCTTACCTGTTGGCCCCGCCGGTAACCCCTCATCACTTGCCGCACCCAGAAATCCTTTGTGTAATCCACCAAAAGGCCAAGCCAGACAATTCTTTCCCCATCCGCGAAATCGATACGCCTTCCTCCAAATTCCGCGACACAAAGTAGAGTACCATCAAACGCCGGTCTCGCACGTCTGCACCAACCTGCAACCCCAGAGCTTCCCATTCCTCCCAGGTCTTCTCATACGCTGACCAAGTGCGCCCACTTACCGACCGCTTGATCCAGCCGGAGGCCGTTCCAACGCAATCATCCACAACTCCTCTGGGCAGGGGACCCCCTGAGCGTCCGCCGACGGTGCCAGCTCCCGGAACCTGTCCCACTGAAATCGAGACAGTGCGTCAGCCACCACATTCTCCACCCCGGGCAAGTGTACCGCATGCATAAAAATATTCAACTGCATACAACGCAAAACCAAATGCCGCAGCAGCCGCACCACTGGCAGGAAGCACGCGGACACCCGATTAATGACCTGTACCACCCCCAGGTTGTCCCCATGGAAACGAACCTTCCGGTCCCGGAGGCACTCCCCCCACAGCTCAACCGCCAGCACCACTGGGAAGAGTTCCAGCAGCACCATGTTCTTCAGCAGCCCCTCCGCCCTCCATGAGTCGGGCCAGGGGCCCGCACTCCACCGACCCTGAAAAAAGGCCCCGAACCCCGTGGACCCCGCAGCGTCCGTATAGAGCTCCAAATCAAAATTGCTCACCGGACCCGCCATCCACAACGCCCTGCCGTTGAAGCTGTCTAGAAACACGTGCCAAACTTGCAGATCTGCACGATGGTCCCTGGACAACCGCACAAAATGTTTAGGGGAAACCGCTCCCCCCGTACTGGCCGCCAAACGCCGACTGAAAACCCTACCCATGGGTATGATCCGGCATGCGAAATTCAATTTACCCAGCACAGACTGAAGAGTCCTGAGCTGCACTTTACGCATGCCGACCAAACCACGCACCTCCTCCTTCAATCCCTCCAACTTATCCTCTGGCAACCGACACTCCATCGCCTCTGAATCCAGCACAATGCCCAAAAAACTGATCACCGTCGTCGGCTGTTCGGTCTTCTCGGGGGCCAGCGGGATCCCAAAAACCTCGGCCACCCGTTCCAGCGTCGTCAACAGCACCGCACACAGCGCCGACGAAGCCGGCCCTACGCACAGGAAGTCATCCAGGTAGTGTATAATTGAATTAACTCCCGCGACGTCCCTGACCACCCATTCCACGAAGGAGCTGAACCACTCAAACAGAGCGCACGAGATGGAGCATCCCATGGGCAAGCACCGGTCGACATAGTATTCGTCCTGCCAACGGCAGCCCAACGGTCGAAAATTCTCGGGGTGCACCGGAAGCAATCGAAAGGCCACCTCAATGTCAGTTTTCGCCATCAAAGCCCCCCGGCCATAACGCCGAACCCAGAACACCGCAGCATCGAATGACGTATATGACACTGCGCTAAGCCGGGGGTCGATGGCATCGTTCACCGAACCCCCTTTGGGATAGGACAGGTGATGTATCAAACGATACTTACCCGGTTCCTTCTTGGGAACCACCCCTAAAGGCGACACCACCAAATCCGGCAACGGCATGTCAGCAAACGGTCCCGCAATCCGCCCCAGCGCCACCTCCTTCCGTAGTTTCTCCGAAACCACCTCCGGATGAAGCAACGCTGATCGCAAATTCTTGGACACTGGGGGGGCCGCCCCTAGGAGTGCTGGGATCCGAAACCCCTCCGCAAACCCCAAACCCAAAAGCAATGCAGCCTCCCTATCCGGATACCGATCTAGAAAAGGACGCATCCTTTCCAGTCTCACCGGCGTCGTCCCTCTTGTGCGAAGGCTCCCCAGCTCTGCCCTTTCCTTGCTTGTAACACCGAGAAACCGGATGGGTCCCCCCACAACCGGAGCACTCGTGTTTGTATTTGCAACTCCCGGCAAACTTACAACCCCCTTCGTTGTATTGCCAGCAGACTCCCTTCTTGCGAGCGGCCGATTGACCGGAAGTCCCTGATCCACCGGCCCCCCCCTGAAAAAACTGATTCGGCATCCGCGCCGACGACATGAGGCGCATCCACAGGCTGATGTCCTTATGATCCCAGCGAAGAGCAGGTCGAATCGCCCTCCGCTGACGAAATTGCTCATCGTACCGCAGCCATGCCAATCCCCCGTAGACTCTGTGCGCCTCTCCAATCGCGTCCAAGTAGCAAAACAGAGCGGAACAGTGCTCCGGGTTCCTTTCCCCTATCACACTGGCGAGAATCGCAAACGCCTGTAGCCAGTTCTGGAACGTCCGCGGAATCAATCGGTACCTCCGCTTCTCTTCGTCCTCCTTCTTGGTGTCCTCCGGCTTAACTCTGTCCAAGTTGAATTTTTCCAGGGGCAACAGAGAAAATATCTCCACGTATTCCCCTTTCCAAATCTTTTCCCTAACCTCCTGCTTGAGATGTGCGCCCAACGGCCCCTCGAAGCACACATACACTTCGCACCGTGCCGCATCCGCCAACCGAACCAAATCTTGCTTTTTTCCCGCATCCCCCACCTTATCCCCCACGGACCCTGTCGGCACCGCGGGCGAAGCAGCCACCACCGAGTCCCCCAAGCCGGGGCCTGTGGAGGCCGTTGCAGTCCCCACGCCCCCACCATCCCTCGTTGGCGACACGCCCGCCGCCCCAGACCCACCCTGCGTGACCGCGCAGCCCCCGACGCGGTCCCCCGGCGCAACCCAAGCCGCCCCCGGCGCCTCGGGCCTGACCCCTCCCGCCTCCAACCTCCCCACCAGCTCCCGCAACCCCACCAGGAGACCCGCTAGCCCCCCCATCCGCCGGGGCGCGGTCAACGACCGCATGTGCCAGAGGGAGGGCGGACGGGGAGGGATCCCCCCCGCCGCGGGCAACTCCAGAGCTCCAGACCCCCCCCGCCACCCGACCCCTCCCCCCCAAGAACCCAGAAGAAGACTGGACTTACCGGGCCGCCTGGAAGACTCGCCTCCAGCCGCCGATCCACTCCCGACCGCCGACGGAACGCCTCTCGGTCCTTCATCATCCGATGACGACAATTCCCCTTCCGACCGGACAGGGCTCTCCTCCCCCTCCACTGGCAACATGCGATCCGTCCGCGTTGGGCTGCGCCTGGGCCGTCCTCTGTTCCGCCCCGTGGCCGACTTCCGCGCTGCCTTTCCTCGGGCCTTGGAACTGTACGCTGGTGTCGCAGAGGGTGGGCTGTGTGCCGCCCCCCGCCCCTCTGTAGGCACGGCCGCCATCTTTAAAGTCCTCCTGCGCCCAGGCACACGGGCCGACACGGTCTGCAAACGGGCCCCCGCCCCTGCCGCGGCCGCGACAGGAGCAGGGCCCGAATCTGGCTTCCTGGGCCTAGTCACATGTCCCGAGGCCACCGCCGGTCCGGCGGACGGCCTCACAGCGGATCCCCTATTGCCCCCCCTGCGCCCTGAGGCCTCCTCTGCCCGAACGGCCGGCCGTTTCGCGGGCGGCTCGTGGTGGGCGGAGCTAGCGGTGTCGGCAAGGCGGGTGGTAGGAGCCCGGAGCAGGTCCGGGGAGAAGCGTGCCGGCGGGCGGGAGTGCCGCGCCCGGGCCGCTCCATCCGCCGCCGCCCCAGCATTGTCAGCGCGGCCCCCGAGTACCTCCTCCACTTGCTCCCGGAGCCAGCGTTCCCCGTTCGCCGCGGCTGCGGCCCGCAGCTGCAGGACGAGATCTCCCAACGAGGACGCCATCCTTCCGCGAATCTTCTCACTTGCCGACTGACGCTGGGGCGTGGAGCACGCTCTCCTCCACGCTCAAGCTCCGCCCCCCTAGAACTGAACTGGCCAATCCCTCTGTCATGCCTTTACTCCGCCTACCCTTCGGTCCTGCTCCGTGCTGTTCTTGAGTTGTGATGTGCTGCAAAACATGTCCAATGCCAGATGTTTTGGGGTGACATTCAAAATTAATAGCATTTTATCGCGCACATTTCTAATCCTTCCACTAATCCTGTTTTTTTGTATTTGTTAAGTTCTGTGTATTGCTATTTAAGAAAATGCTATGGCATTTCTGCTTTAAAATCTTTAAGAGATAGTAGGAGGAGTTGGGGCAGTAAGTTTGTGTTTTTAAAGCAGGAGTCCGCCGGGACTCCGCGTTTTTTTTTTTTTTTAAAGCCAGCAGCTGCTGACTTTTAAAATAGTGACACTTACCTGTCCAGCACGCCCGCGATATCGGCACCCGAAGCCGATCTCTAGATCGTCTCTCGGGTGCTGCCGCCGCCATCTTGGGTATGGGAATCAGGAAATGGAGCCTTTCGGCTTCATTTCCCGGTTCCCTACTGCGCATGCGCGAGTCGCGCTGCGCAATAAAGACGGTCCCCGCTGCCTCTGGGATCTGTGTGTTTCCCAGCAGGCAGCGGGGCACTTGCAGAAATGGGCGGGCACTTGCGGAAAGGGGCGTAATCTACGCCCCTTTCCGCAGAGAGCTATCCCGGAAGTGGGTGCAGATACCTGTACTGTAAAGGTATCTGCACCCCCCTCCCCCCTGAAAGGTGCCAATTGTGGCGCCGGAGGGGGGGAGGGTTCCGATGAGCGGAAGGTCCACTTTAGGGTGGACCTCCGCTTTAATAAAGACTATGACCTGTTAACAGTCTGGTGGGACACAAGAATGGTTCAAGGACACTTGAACCCTGCGTGCAGCCTCTAAAGACGTTTCTACAGCATCCTGACCAGCCTGCAGTGCCCAGGTATCTCTGGTATGATCAATTTTCAATCTATTTACTAGCATTGTGCATGGATGGGACCTCACCTGAGAGATAGATAGATAGAGATAGATGCTGCTTAACAAATTCGGTTCAGATGGCTGTAGGAGTTTCTGAACTTTGGGAGCAGATTCGTTATACAAATTTACAGTTTAAGCCCTGGAATGGTATTTTTTTAACCAGCCACAAATGATTGGTGGCCAGAGTTTATTTTTTGTGCAGATGCTGCTAGGGAGAGAGAGAATCTATTTGCCACTATGTTGCTGAACTGAGATAATTATCAGCACCCTGCAGATTTAAGTCCTTACATAAGGAAAAGATTAGAGACCTGCTTAGACTACAAACCCAAAACTGAGGGAAAAGCCGCTTATGGAGCCAGTTACACTTACTTCGCAAAAAAAAAAACATGCATATGGAATGGAAAACCAAAACTGACTACCAGCACAACAAACAAATATTGTTTTAACCATGGAGAAATTACAGTAGCACCAAAACATCAAAGATACTGTTTGGTAACATATGATTTGTACTCAGAATGGACAGAGGTGGCTAGAGCAGAAGTCATGACCACTAAAATTGTCATCACTGCCTTGGAGGGATGTTTTTTAAGGTAGAGATGCTTTATTTTAAAAGAGTTTGAGAATTTTAATAAATCAAAGGGAATACAGCATATCTTAACACCACGATACCATTAATAGGCCAATGGAGGTGTGCAAGGTTTTAATCAAACATTAAAAAATGGCCTTTAAGACATATCTGCATGGCAGACTCCATCTTCAGCAAAGTTATGACTACTGTTTTACAACACTACAGGTCAGCTCCTCATAGCGCTGGGGAATTACCTACAAAACTGATGATAGGTTGTGATCTATGAACCCCACTCACAAATTTGAAGCCACCAAGTAAAGTAGCAGAACCCCAAAAATTGCAAGCTAGGACGGCGCGTTATCCGATCAATGTAAAAACTTACAGTGATGTGAAAAGTAATGCCAAGACAACTATCCTCATTCCTGACTAGTGGGTGAGGATAAGGAGTCACAAACCAAGTCAAAGTTTAACTCCAGTCTATTCAATCCTCCATAAGTCCACAGCTGGTTGGGACCAGTAACCTACATAACCTTATAAGCTGGAGGATGTGTAGGCAGGTTGCCTACTGTGTTTATGTTAGACTAGACTGGCTGTTCAGGTTAAGAAAAGGAAGAGGTTAACTCTGCTTTGCTTTCCTGCTCATGTTCGCAGGCTTTTGGGATCCAGCCTCTTGTCCTGTAACATATTGTGAGAAACCATGAATCAGACTGAGACAGAAGTACAGTTAAATAACACTTGTTTAATAATAATAAAAAAAGGTAAACAGAGTAAACGTAGTCAAAACATAGCCAAAGTTCAGGAACCGGAACGGATAGTCAGACAAGCCAAAACTTTAGGGAGCCAGAGATGAGCGTAGTAGAACAGCAAGCAGGATCTGGAACCAGAAGGAATGTCAGCCAAGCAAGTCTTTAACAGGAACACAGGAGAGCGTTTCTAGAGATGTGACCAAGGCAAAGGCTGAGATCATCTGGGATGGACGGCTTAAGTAGGCAGGACCGACGAGCAGGATATCATCAACAGGTGAGTCAATGTGGAGAGAAAGGAGCTGGCAATTAGCTGACAGCTGAGTGGGCAGCTTTGAGAAGGAAGGGCTGAGCCAAGCCCTGACACATATACTATAAAAAGGCAGAAGTTCAGGTTTCGAGAGAGCACGGGCCAGCGACCTAAAGAACGGGACTCTTACAAGACATGCTAAAACTTGTAGTTTGTCTATGGAACACCGACCTTCGGACTACACACAAGTCATGAACTTCTCCCATTGAGTCATGCCAGCTATGGACTTCAACCACAAGGACTTTACTTATGTAAGTAACCTAGGGGCATTCACTGTTAGCATTAGATAGAGAAAGGATGTTCTGCCATGTTGTGTTTATTATGCTGCACTTTTAGTAATAAATGTTAACTTCACAAAGCCTCGTTTTAAGTTTCTCAGGGGGTACAAATGGGATCCCGGTGTACATATAAGGGTCTGAGTCCATTACAGCACACCAAAAGGTTCTAGTAACATCACAGCAACAAAATATTAACTGCAATCAGTCATTTGCATGGTATCTGGTAGGGGGACAGGTTCTCTAGTAGCGATGGTATCTAGTGCTACAGCTCCCTCCCTAGCTGTCTTTCTCTATCTACAGAGATCTAATACGTGGTCACTTGGTAAAAAATGGGAAGAGTTAAGTGAGCATGCACGCACCCAAAATAAGGTAACAGAGGTATGCTGACTGGTGAAGCTTCATATACAACACTACACAGAAGTGGTTCATCTTTGAGTTGGAGGCCTGCCTTAATGTTTGACTTTCACATAACCACAGCCTTTGTCTGGTCCTGGCACTGATAAGCATGCCTTCAGGCAAGGTGTAATCCCTGTGTTATGGCAACTGATCCTTTTTGCCGCCTGACATAACCCAAAAGAACGCACCCCACCTTCTGTGTGACCCAGACTTGGCGCCCAACAATTTAATGGGAAAAATATGAAGGAGATATCATCTGCCTATTATAACATGCACCCTACCCTTACAGATGGGTCAACTTGTCATGCAAGCAGGTTAGTACCTGTTCAAGATCCTTTGGTTAGGCAGGACACTACTCTTAACTGGGTTACTTAGGATGATGCATCTAACCTTATCACACATCCACAAACATCTGGAAGACTGGACAGCAATTCCCACTCTCATTAACTGTAGGGTGGAACTCAGTGGAGTTAAGAATGCACCAAAACTTTATCTAGGTGCCTGATGAACTATGCACTGTATAATGTTATCAAGGTTTGAAGTGTAACGGAGGCGGGTGATGCTGCGTAGTTGTTCAGTTCGGTGTATTGGCATTTTAAGAAAATGTTATGGCATTTCTGCTTTAACCACTTCCCACCCGGCCAATGCATATATACGGCCGGGTGGGAGCCGCCTACTCCTGATAGGACGTTCAGGAACGTCCTTCAGGAGTAGCGGGATCGCGCGCGCGCGTGCCCGCGCAGCGGCGCGATCCCGATGTGCTCGTGTCACTCGGACACGGCACATCTCAGATCGGCAGGAGGGCTCTGTGATTGGCCCTCCTGATCACATGACGGCCGTGTCCAATCACGGCCGTCATGTGATGTAAACAAACAGCCGGTTGCTAGGCAATCGGCTCTCCTCTCCTCACACGGAAGTCACCGCTGAGGAGAGGAGAGCAGAACGCTGCAGCCGGCTGATGATCAGTGAGTATGGGCTGCTTTTTACAGCTTTTTACTCACTGATCATCAGTGTAGTGTCAACACACAACACACCACACAGTACAAACACAGTCCCCACATATGTCCCCAAAACACACATGTCCCCAAAACATACATGTCCCCAAATAATAAAAACACATGTCCCTAATAATAAAAACATGTCCCCCACATATGTCCCACTAAAATCACATGTCCCAATGATTATGTGCACACATATGTACGTGATCACCTGCACACATATGTACATGATCATTTGCGTACATATGTCCCTGATCACACAAACCAATTATTATACACTTAACGGAATTTTTTTTACCAAAAACATGTAGCAGAATACATTTTGGCTTAAATTTATGACAACATTTGATTTTATTGGATTTCTTTTCAAATAGAAAAAAGAAAATATTGTTTTTTTTCCAAATTTCCGCTTTTTTTGCGCTTATATCGCAAAAAAAAAAAAAAACGGAGTCGTGAATAAATAACACCAAAATAAAGCTCTATTTGTGCGAACAAAATGATAACAATTTCATTTGGGTACAGTGTAGCATGACCGCACAATTGTCACTGAAAGCGATAGAGCGCTGAAAGCTGAAAATTGGGCTGGGAAGGAAGGGGGCGAAAGTGCCCTGTATTGTAGTGGTTAAGAACTTTAAGAGTTAGTATGAGGAGTTGGAGCAGGAAGTTTTTGTGATTAATAAAGATAGTGACCTGTTAACAGTCAGTCTGGACTGCTGAGACACAACAATCGTGCAATAGCTTTCTGAATTTATAAAGCAGTGAATTTTTGAATCTTCCTTATCATATGACAATGAGTCATTCACCACCAGTGCATATTTGCTACTGTCTCAATCACTGCTTTATAAATATGCCCCTTAGTGTTCAGTAATACCAGTCTATTAAACATTTTATAAAAACACGTTCCCATGAAGAACAAGCGAGTGAATAATAATGTGAAAAACAACTAGTGCTTCTCTGACTGTATTAAGCTGCTCCGCTGATTGGCTCTCCTTTGCTGCAGAAGATTGCTATCTGTAAGCTGCTAATTACTGAAAATATTAGCGGCAGCTAACTGCTGGCTTTCCTAAATAGTCACAGTGTTACCCATTAGGAGTGGTCAGGGGTCGTACCACTAAAAATGCTAATCTTTTTTTTTGCAAGGTACTGCTGTACAGCTAGCTAATGATGTGAATATGTTTTAGAGTTGCCATTTTTCCTACTATTTTCCTACTATTTTCTAAACGCTAGCTTAAGGAAAAATATAAACCCTAACTTAATGACATTTTGTAGGTTAAATCTTTGCAGACACTTCCTATCTATGTGTACTTAGTCCAGTGGCTGCTGTAAATCATTGCTCAGGATCAGCTTTCTAATAGTGGCAACAGTGGACTGTACCTGCACAATGTACATTAACATTGGCACCTATAGTCTTCCCCAGAAGCATGTGGCAGCTTGAAAATGCAGAAGGGCTCTTGGAAGACAAGGGCAGTGTTGTCACCCGATAACAGGAAGAACCTGAATAGGCATCTTCAGTACCACTTATTTAATTATAAAAGCTGTGGGATTAAGAATATTAACAATTACCTTTGAAACTACATTAACATGTTAAAGATTTAAAAAAGTGATTGGGTTTACAGCTGCTGTAAAGCAGAAATAAACTCTCTCAATCAACATTACCAAGTTTAATCCTTATAGTATGCTGCTAATATTTAAAAAAACATGTAGGAAGGTAATTCATATCATATTTACTTATTTTAACCTTTTTTTTTTAGGTTAAAAAAGGCCAAATAATGTCAAACATCTCAGGAGTGTCGATGGGCAATTTTTTCATTCATTTGGAGGAGGTGCTTTCTCAGGTTAGTATTGTTTACATAAACTCAAATTTTTAACTATTAAAATGAATGCTGACATACTGAAGGCAAATGTTTGGATAATGAAGACATTTAAATGTACAATAAATATAATTTCAGAAGCAATATTTTTTGTTAAAATAATATAATACAGACAATATAAAATCAATCTTAATTGGACAGATTTACGATTGTTCTTAACAAATAGTATGATATTTTGTTGGTGTTTTTACTTTATCATATGTAATGGAAATGTTAATGGTTTTAATTATATATACATTTTTATGAGTGTATACATTTTTAAACCAATATTCTATTATTATTATTATTTGTTTAAAGATTGTATGGCTCAGAGCAGTGGGAAACAAAGTCTTATGCCGCATACACACGATCGGACTTTCCGGCAGACTTGGTCCGGCGGACCAGAATCCGTCGGACAATTCGATCATGTGTGGGCTCCGTCTGACCTTTTCTTCTCAAAAGTCAGACGGACCTAGAAATAGAACATGTTTTAAATCTTGGTCCGCTGGATCAAGTTCCTATCGGGAAGCCTGTTCGTCTGTATGCTGGGCCGACGGACCAAATACAATGCAAGGGCAGCTACAGCACTTGCCTGCGAGAATGTTTCTAGCGCAATCCTAGCTGGTTCTCGGCTACAGGGTACTGTACACCAGGCCCTTAGGTCTAGTATGGATTTTGGGGGGGGGAGACGGCATAGGGGGTTCCCCTTAAAATCCATACCAGGCGACGGGGCTCGCAAGGTGTCAATCTCGCGGATGAAAGCTGCGAGTTTGACTTCCCTTTCTAGTCCCGTCCTACATGGAGTCACGGTCAAAATGAATTTTGAAAGTCCATCAGGAAGTCCGGCAGACCATTTGTGTGTATGCAGGTCAGCTCGTTCGGAAAGCCCATTGGACCTCCGCTGAAAGTCCGTCGGGAAGTCCGTCGGACCTAGTCCGTCGAAAAGTCCGGTCGTGTGTATGCGGCATTACTTTGGAAGTTTGCAGTCAGGGTGTCCAAGCTGAGGTGTCCTCCCACACACCAATAGACAAACGGTCATCGAATAGAAGAAGCAGTCGGCAACTCCATAACATCAAGTGTATTTATTTTCAAGCCTTCACAGTCAGTAAAGTCAGCAGCAAAACACAAAACACCAAATACAACACCAAATACAAGTCCCATAACAGAACAGAGAAGCAGAGAGAGAGAGTAAAAGGGGAAAAGGTCTTTTTAACTCATTCAGTTGCATAGGTTTGAAGAAGCTCAGTAAACAATAGGCTTTTTTTTTCCTGCAAAAACAGCTAAAGCTTTGTAAAGCATGTGAAAAGCAGACCAATGTTTCACCTTCTATCTGAAAATTGAAATCTGAAATGATTATTCAATATATTGTGATTACAGAGCAAAAAAATTAAAATAATTTTCAAAGTTCTATTTTAAAGAAAAGAAACAGAAAGGAAAGGAAAGGAAAGGAAAGAAGAAGAGAATGAAGGGAAGAAAGTGAGGAAGGAAAGAAAGAAAGTTGGAAGGTTAGTCTGCATTCAGCCTAGGTGCGATGCGATGTACTGCAAATTTGATCCGTTTTTTTTGTCATGTGTAAGGTGCAAATTTGCCTTGCATTTTAAGGTGGACAGGAGCGAATTTGACATGATTTTACAGCGAATTTCAGGAGGCAGACAGTGAACAATTTGCAGGGATGTGAACGGTGGGCTGCGAGTTTACTGCAAGTTTAATGGAAGCCTATGAAGATAAAATTCGCACTCCACCATAGGCATTTGCATCGCACCCGCAGTCAACATGCACAGGACTAGGGATGAGCTTCGTGTTTGAGTCGAACGTACGTTCGACTCGAACATTGGCTGTTCGTGCGTTCGGCGAATTCCGAACGTTTTGGCCGTTCGCGTCAAAATTCGAGTGACGCGCGCGCGGACCACAATGCACTGCGTTGGCGCAGTGCATTGCTGCCCGATGATTGGCCAAGCATGCACTGTGACCCCGCATGCTTGGCCAATCGCAGCGCTGGCAGCGAGGAGAGCCATGATTGGCCACAGGCATCCTGCCTGTGGCCAATCATAGCTCAGGCTGTGTAGTGCACGCCCCACACTATATAAGGCCGCCTTTAAGGCGGCCTCCTGTAGTGTGTTACTTTGCATCTGAAGCAGTGGGTGTTCTGTGTACCTTCAACACAGTACACACCAATCGTTTTTGGCTGATTTCCTATCTTGCTGCTGTGTAGTGGTTGTTGTCTGTGCCCTGACTGCAGTATACACCACTATATTCACCTCACCTATATAGCTAGTGATCTAGCTTTAACCACTTAACAACTGCCCATTGCCGATTAACGGCTTCAGGGCGGTTGTTTAACTCAGAGAGGCCGTTAATTAACGGCCTCCCAGAATTCTGCTCTCGCGTGCCCCGAGGTGTGCGCACTCGAGAGCATCCGTGACCGCCGGGTCCATAGGACCCGGCGTATCACGGTAAACGGCCGCTCATAGCGGCCGTTTACCACGTGATTGCTCCGTCAAATGACGGAGTGATCACTTGGAAACAAACCGGCGTCATGTTATGACGCCTGTTCCTCCCTCCCCTTTCTGTACCGATCGGTACAGCGGAGGGGAAAGAGATCGGTGTCAGCAGCGATGTGGGCTGCATCTGCAGTGCCCACATCGCTGCTCACCGAATTTAACCCCTCAATTCCCTGCCAATACTCTGCAATACCAGTGCATACTCTGCAGTACCCTGCCATTACTCTGCAGTACCCCGCCATTACTCTGCAGTACCCCGCCATTACTCTGCAGTGCAGTACCCCGCCATTACTCAGCAGTGCAGTACCCTGCCATTACTCTGCAGTGCAGTACCCTGCCATTACTCTGCAGTACCCCGCCATTACTCTGCAGTGCAGTACCCCGCCATTACTCTGCAGTGCAGTACCCTGCCATTACTCTGCAGTACCCCGCCATTACTCTGCAGTACCCCGCCATTACTCTGCAGTGCAGTACCCCGCCATTACTCTGCAGTGCAGTACCCTGCCATTACTCTGCAGTAGCCCCCATTACTCTGCAGTAACCCCCATTACTCTGCAGTACCCCCCAATACTCTGCAGTACCCGCCATTACTCTGCAGTACCCCCAATACTCTGCAGTACCCTGCTATTACTCTGTAGTACCCCGCCAATACCCCGCCAATACTCTGTAATACCCTGCCATAAATTGCCATACCCAGCCATACTCAGAGATACCCAGCCATACTCGGTGATACCCTGAAATACCCAGCCATAGACGCCCCCCACCCCTCACCGCCCTCCGGTGCTTCTACCAACTCGCCAGTACGATCAAAGCCAGAATCTTTTTTTTATTTTTTATTTCAGGCTTCCCAGCCTAGAGGTGAGATGTGGGGTCATATTGACCCCCCAGATTTCACTGTAAAGAGGACCTGTCACCCCATATTCCTATTACAAGGGATGTTTACATTTCTTGTAATAGGAATAAAAGTGATCAAAAATATATTTTTGGGAAAAAAAATGTCAAACTAAAATAAATAAAGTAAAATGAACAATAAAAAAATAAAATAAAAATTAAAGCGCCCATGTCCCCATGTGCTCGCATGTGCCACACATGTGAGGTATCGCCGAGAATGTTAGAGCGAGAGCAATAATTCTAGTCCTAGACCTCCTCTGCAACTCAAAACATGTAACCAGTAAAAAAATATTTAAAGCGTCGCCTATGGGGATTTTTTAAGTAGCGACGTTTGGCGCCATTCCACGGGCATGTGCAATTTTGAAGAGTGACATGTTTGATATCTATTTACTCAGCATAACTTCATCTTTCACTTTATGCAAACATTGGGCTAAGAAGTGGTTAATAATAGAGCTTGCAGTCAGTAGTGTTAGGAGATAGTGCGTGCTGTCTGCGTGCTCTGTACCCAGTACATACCGCTATAATATAGGGCAGGCCCCTACTTTCAAACATCCAACTTACAAACATCTCCTACTTGCAAACGCAAGGAGACAGCAGCAAGTGAGATGAAAAAAGATGGACGACAAAACTAATTATACAGGGGTGATAACCCTTCCCTATGTTTTCCAAAAAGCTTAAAGATAGTTTTTTTGACTGGAGCTACACTTTAAAAATGTACCGGTTGAAAATGACAAACAGATTCAACTTAACACAACAAACCTACACAGTCCCTGTCTTGTTTGCACCGCCTGTATACTGCTGTTCTGAGTATATAGGGCCTGGGGGCCACACGCATTTCCTTTTTTTAATATGGGTACGGGGTTCCCCTTAATATGCGTACAAGACCCAAATAGGCTGGTAATGGGCAGGGAGGGCTACCCATGCCATGTTTCTCAATGATTTTCAACCATATTGCAGGAACCAGATATAACATTAAAACCGCAAGCAGTTTTAAATGGTGTTATTTCCGTTTAATGTCATTTTGTGCAGGGACTGTTCTAAACACGGGAAACACGTGGCACTTCACAGGCATACTACAGACACCCCCCAGGCACCATATTTAAAGGAAAATTTGACTTTTTTTTTTCACTTTAATCGTCATTAAAATCAGTGCTCCCGCCAAAACGGTCGTTTTTAAAACTTTTTTTTGCAGTGACCCATGTCCCCTGAGGCAGGAGGCAGGTCGCCAAACCCTTTTTAGGACACTATCTTGCATATTAGCCGTTAAAATTAGCACTTTCCAATTCGAACGTTCGAGTCCCATAGACTTCAATGGGGTTCTAACGTTCGTACCGAACGCGGGGGTCGTTCGCAAGTTCTGGTGCGAACCGAACCGGGGGGTGTTCGGCTCATCCCTACACAGGACCCTTTTTTCCTCACATTAAATTCGCAACGCATAGATGTGAACCAAAGCCATGGAATACTATGCTTTTTACATGACCTGTGAATCTGTGTGTTCCTAAACACATCAAACCCACAGTAATTTTGCATCAGTGTGAACCCAGGCTTACTCTTGAGATGAACAGCTTTGGTCATTTTGACAGGCTTTTTTTTAGCATTTGTACATGTGTGTTTGAACATTTTGAAGACATTTTGAAGACATTTTGAAGACATATTTGCTTGAGTGTTTCTTATTTTAATACACGTAGCCAATGGAAAGCTAGTTACGAGGGGAAAAAAAAGTGTGGCGTATATGCATGTTTTTTGTCTGTGTTTTTTTTTTTTTTTTTTTTTTTTTTAATATAATTTTTATTAAAGGTTCACAGTTACAAAGTGGATTATCAAACGTAGTCATACGAATAATACATTGTAATATTCAAAATAATATACAATTCTAGATTGATTAAGAGCATTACCGTTGGAACATATAATTAATATTTGCATGTGAACAATACTGCTGCGCTCACTCCAACTGGAAGTCACGTCTAAGGGTCATGCCCGGACTCCTCTAGTGTCCCAATTGGGATCACACTGCGCCAGAGGAGGTCCGTTGCTTGGATGTAAATGAGACATAATATTCCAGTTGGAAGATCGCTTTATAAAAAGGACTTAACAATGACTTGTCTTCCTAAACAGTTAACTTGCTTCAACTACCTAGTAGGTGATGTGAACGATATAGTTATAGGGGTGTCAGGAGGGGATAAAGGCAAGGGCAATTAGGGGGAAGGGAAGGGATTATGTCGTCAACGTCCATACCATTCTTTCCAACATTTCCAGTTTTTGTCAAAAGTCATGCAAGAATTTCTTCTAATCGATAATAATCTTTCATAATGGTAGTTAAGATTTACTTGTGCCATTACTTCAGAGGGGTTCGGAGAGAGGGTATTTTTCCAGTGTCTGGCAATTATCAGTTTTGCTGTGGTTAAAATATGTGTCACGACCAACCGGAATTGATAAGGGTAGTTGTGTATACCTATATGGAGAATTGCCAGTGCTGAGTTTGGAGTTTGTAATATGCCAGTAATTTCGGCAAGGACTGTGAATATTTTTCTCCAGAAACTGGTTAAGTTTTTGCAATGCCAGAAAATATGTAGTATTGTTCCGGGTGAATCGCAGTTCCTCCAGCATAGCTTGGAATGCGTAGGGAACATTCTAGCTAATTGAAAGGGTGTCCTGTACCATTTAGTTAGAATTTTTTGGGTCAGTTCCCAGTGATTAATGCAGTTCGTGGCCTTGTAATTGTATCTCAGGGCTACTCGCCAATGGTCAGGGTCAAATGTTGTATCCAGATCTTTCTCCCAGGACAGTATATTTGGAGTTTTGATGAACTCTTGTTTGGATTGAAGTAGATTGTAGATAAGGGATATGCCTCTACGTTTATTGTGTTGTGACGTAAGGAACTGCCATACCTGGGTGTTTATTTCGATATCCGGAAGGGGATTTTTGGTTAAGAATGATGAAATTTGCTTATATAACATGATATGTGAGGCAGGTAGATTGTATTTACTTTGTAAAGTGTGAAATGGCATCAGAGTGCCGTTGTCTAGAAGTTCTTCCACTGTTTCTATTCCTAATTCTATCCACTTGTGAATATGGCTATAGGGAAGAATTATTCCGAGCGTCTGCAGTGGTATTCTTATGGTGGTGAGTTTTTGTTCTTTTTTGGGTTGTGACAAAAGGTGTCTCCACGCAAAAAGTGTGGCCTTGGTAGTTGGGGACAGGGATGTAAGCGACAACTGTTTCCAGGAGTCTGCTATCAGTAGTAGACTTTAGGCCTCATGCACACGAGACGCAGTTAAATGCGCGTTCAGATGCAGTTGGACAGTTTTTTCAACTGCCCCTGAACTCATTCAATGTTATCCTATGTGTCCATGCACACAGTCTCGTTTTTTTCCGTTTTTATGCAGTTGCGTTTAATCTCGTTTTTCCAGAAGCAAAAAAATGCGTTCAGAAGCAAAAATTTCCACGTTTCAGACGCAAAACGCGGTAAAACGCGGCAAAACGCCGCTACCGCGTTTAGCCGCGTTTGCGTTTATATGCGTTTTTAAAGGTGACCTTTTTTTTTTTACATTAAAAATCTCAAAAATGATTGCAAATGATGAAAAACCATTAGAAAAATATTTTAAACAATTGCAATTGCAAGTGGACAATCCACAACTTGTGGCAAGTGACATGGCAGGTGGCAAGTGACGTGGCAAGTGGACAATCCACAACTTGTGGTAAGTGACATGGCAGGTGGCAAGTGATGTGGCAAGTGGACAATCCACAACTTGTGGCAAGTGACGTGGCAGGTGAAGTGGCAAGTGATGTGGAAAGTGGACAATCCACAACTTGTGGCAGGTGACGTGGCAAGTGACCTGGCAGGTGACGCGGCAAGTGACCTGGCAGGTGACGTGGCAAGTGGAAAATCAACAACTTGTGGCAGGTGACTGGCATGTGACGTGGCAAGTGGACAATCCATAACTTGTGGCAGGTGACGTGGCAAGTGACGTGGCAAGTGGACAATCCACTTGTGGCAGGGGATGTGGCAAGTGACGTGGCAAGTGGACAATCCATTTGTGGCAGGGGATGTGGCAAGTGACGTGGCGAGTGGACAATCCACAACTTGTGTCAGGTGAAGTGGCAAGTGGACAATCCACAACTTGTGGCAGGTGATGTGGCAAGTGATGTGGCAAGTGGACAATCCACTTGTGGCAGGTGACGTGGCAGGGGACGTGGCAAGGGACGTGGCAAGTGGACAATCCACAACTTGTGGCAGGTGACGTGGCAGGTGACGTGGAAAGTGATGTGGCAAGTGGACAATCCACAACTTGTGGCAGGTGATGTGGCTGGTGACGTGGCAAGTGGACAATCCACATCTTGTGGCAGGTGACGTGGAAAGTGGTGTGGCAAGTGGACAATCCACAACTTGTGGCAGGTGATGTGGCTGGTGACGTGGCAAGTGGACAATCCACAACTTGTGGCAGGTGGCATGGCAGGTGACGTGGAAAGTGGACAATCCACATCTTGTGGCAAGTGACGTGGCAGGTGATGTGGCAAGTGACGTGGCAAGTGGACAATCCACAACTTGTGGCAGGTGACGTGGCAGGCGATGTGGCAAGTGATGTGGCAGGTGATGTGACAAGTGGACAATCCACATCTTGTGGCAAGTGACGTGGCAGCTGACGTGGCAAGTGACGTGGCAAGTGGACAATCCAAAACTTGTGGCAGGTGACGTGGCAAGTGACGTGGCAGGTGACGTGGCAGGTGACGTGGCAAGTGACGTGGCAAGTGACGTGGCAAGTGGACAATCCACATCTCGTGGCAAGTGACGTGGCAGGTGATGTGGCAAGTGACGTGGCAAGTGGACAATCCACAACTTGTGGCAAGTGACGTGGCAGCTGACGTGGCAAGTGACGTGGCAAGTGGACAATCCAAAACTTGTGGCAGGTGACGTGGCAAGTGACGTGGCAGGTGACGTGGCAGGTGACGTGGCAAGTGACGTGGCAAGTGACGTGGCAAGTGGACAATCCACATCTCGTGGCAAGTGACGTGGCAGGTGATGTGGCAAGTGATGTGGCAAGTGGACAATCCACAACTTGTGGCAGGTGATGTGGCAAGTGATGGGGCAGGTGATGTGACAAGTGAACAATCCACATCTTGTGGCAAGTGACGTGGCAGCTGACGTGGCAAGTGACGTGGCAAGTGGACAATCCAAAATTTGTGGCAGGTGACGTGGCAAGTGACGTGGCAGGTGATGTGGCAAGTGACGTGGCAAGTGGACAATCCACATCTCGTGGCAGGTGACGTGGCAAGTGATGTGGCAGGTGATGTGACAAGTGGACAATCCACATCTTGTGGCAAGTGACGTGGCAGCTGACGTGGCAAGTGACGTGGCAAGTGACGTGGCAAGTGGACAATCCAAAACTTGTGGCAGGTGACGTGGCAAGTGACGTGGCAGGTGACGTGGCAAGTGACGTATTAAGTGGACAATCCACAGCTTGTGGCAAGTGACATGGCAGGTGGCAAGTGATGTGGCAAGTGGACAATCCACAACTTGTGACAGGTGACGTGGCAGGTGATGTGGCAGGTGACGTGGCAAGTGACGTGGCAAGTGGACAATCCACAGCTTGTGGCAAGTGACATGGCAGGTGGCAAGTGATGTGGCAAGTGGACAATCCACAACTTGTGACAGGTGACGTGGCAGGTGATGTGGCAAGTGGACAATCTCCAACTTGTGGCAAGTGACGTGGCAAGTGACGTGGCAAGTGGACAATCCAAAACTTGTGGCAGGTGACGTGGCAAGTGACGTGACAGGTGATGTGGCAAGTCACGTGGCAAGTGGACAATCCACAACTTGTGGCAGGTGACGTGGCAGTTGGACAATCCACAACTTGTGGCAGATGACATGGCAAGTGACGTGGCAGGTGATGTGGCAAGTCACGTGGCAAGTGGACAATCCACAACTTGTGGCAGGTGCCGTGGCAAGTGACACGCTAAATACAAGTACACTGCAGCTCTCACAGCTGCTGCTACTCACTCTGGTCTCACAAAATTGCTGAAATAGTTAATTTTTGAGCTGGGGAGGGTCTATGATGTTAGCTTAACTAAACGCTTTTAGACGCAAACGCGGTAAAACGCCGCTAAATCGCGGTAAAAATCGCGGCAAAACGCGCGTTTCTAAACGCCGGTTTCAACATGTGTCCAGCAGCGTTTGCATCTGCGTCTCGTGTGCATGAAGCCTAAAGGGTACGCCTTGTTGACAGATGCTTCTATAGTCACCCATAATGGGAATGAAGATGCCTGGAACCAGCTTTTGGACTGGGCTAGAAGAGATGCCCAGTAGTAGTCTTTTAGATCCGGGAGCCCCATCCCCCCTCCTTTCCTATGCCGTGTAAGAATGTCGAGTGAGCATCGAGCTCTTTTCCCTTGCCAGATAAACAACTTAAGAGATTTGTTTAGTTCACTGAAATAGGAGGCTTTAAATGGGATGGGAAGGGTTCTGAACACGTACAATATTTTAGGGAGAATGATCATTTTGTAGGATGCAATTCTACCCGCCCAGGAAAGTTCAATTTTGGCCACATTATCCAATAGTTTTCGAATGTCCAAAAGTAACAATTTGATGTTTATCTCGGCTACCTGTGAAATTTTGGCCGCTAGCTGAATGCCCAAATAGGGTATGGATTTCTCCGCCCATATATATGGGAAGGCATTTTTTAAGTGGGTTTTAGTAAGGTGGTGAACGCCCAAATCTAATATTAGGGACTTATTGAAGTTGACTTTATAGTAAGATAGTTTACCGAATTCATTGAGGACGTCATGGTCGAATTGGAGTGAAAGAGAGGGGTTGGTAAGTAGGAGTATTACGTCATCCGCAAAGAGATTTATGACGTGGTTAACCTTATGGTGTTTAAAGCCTGAGATATGGGGGTGAGTACGAATGGCCTCCGCCAGGGGCTCCATCATTAGGTTAAAAATTGATGGCGATAACGGGCACCCCTGGCGGGTTCCATTCGTAATGTGAAATTCTTTCGATAGCAGTCCTGATGTATAAAGCTGTGCTACTGGGTTTGAGTATAGGGCCATAATAGCTGATAGGGACTCACCCTTGAAACCAAATTTTTGTAAAACTGCCTCCATATAACCCCAGTGGACCCTGTCAAACGCCTTCTCTGCATCCACTGATAGAAGCAGAGAAGGCGTTCTCCGGATCTCTGCCTGGTGAATGACATTCAAAAGGCGTCTTGTGGCATCTGATGCCTGACGGCCTTTGGTGAAGCTCGTCTGGTCTGGTTTTACCAGGTCTGGGATAAGATCATATAATCTGTTAGCGAGCATTTTTGCGTAGAGTTTTATGTCCCCATTGAGAAGAGAGATGGGGCGGAAGTTAGCTGGCGTATCAGGAGTTTTACCCGGTTTTGGTAGTGTGATCACATAAGCTTTGAGCATTTCTGGCGGGAAAGAACCTTTTGTCCTGGCCTCATTGAATAGTGATATGAGATTTGGGGACAATATCTTGGTAAAGGCTTTGTAGTATCCATTGGATAAGCCGTCTGGGCCGGGAGCTTTATTA
This sequence comes from Lithobates pipiens, assembly GCF_037356315.1. NCBI lineage: Eukaryota > Metazoa > Chordata > Amphibia > Anura > Ranidae > Lithobates > Lithobates pipiens. Next base: position 196,557,794 of record NW_027507790.1, read on the forward strand.
AGGGGGAGGGACTGTATGGCTTTTTCTAATTCTGGAACTGAGAAAGGGTCGTTCAAAGTTTGAAGCTGGGATTCTGACAGTGAAGGCATTTTAATTGTAGATAAAAAGTTGGCTATATCCGTTCTATTTGGTTGGGTGACATTGGGATTGTCTTTTAAGTTATATAGTGTCGAGTAGTAGTCCGCGAAGGCATTAGCAATTTCCTGTGGATTTTCTATTTTCTTGGAGACGTCGGGATAGTGTAGATGGGGAATTACCGTTTTGGATCTTCTTTGTTTGAGTCTGTTCGCTAGGAATTTACCTGCCTTGTTGTTATTAGCATAGTAGTTTAATTTTAGTCTGTTTATATATTGGTCGTGTTGTGTACTAAATAATTCCCTGAGTTGTGAACGTGTATTGGTTAGTTTCGAGGCTGTGGCAGCTGTAGGTGTGAGTTGGTTCTCTCTCTCAAGCTTACGGAGTACAGTTACCGTATAAGTTCCGTAATCTTAGCCGAGCATACCTTATGGGCTACTGTGTTCAGTTTGATAAGGATACCCCGGATATATGCTTTGTGGGCATTCCAATTTGTAAAGGGATTTTTGTCAGTGGGGGTGTTAAAATGAAAGAATTCTGTCAACTGTTTGGCGATATCTTTTTGTAGCTTAGGGTCCTGTATTATGTAGTCATTGCAACGCCATAAGCGAGCTGCGGCAAATGCACTCCCACCCTCTATCTGAATAAGTACAGGGGCATGGTCTGACCACGTTATATCATATATAGTAGAGTGGGAGATTCTCTGCAGCAGCAACTTATCTACTAGAAACATATCCAATCTGGAGTATGAATTGTGTCTGGGGGAGTAGTATGTGTACGTTCTATCATTTGCATTTAGACAACGCCACGCATCATACAAATCTTCTTTGATAAGAAGGTCCCGAAAATTCGGGTTACGATTTTTAGTTCGGGAGGAAGAGTCTAGGTTGTCATCTACTACCATATTGAAGTCACCACAAATTAATATGCTCCCCACTCGCATCTCTGATATTTTTTTGGTGACACGTTTTACAAATTGGAGTTGACGCGAGTTGGGAGCATATATACACGATAATGTGATAAGGAGCTTATTTATGGTACAAACCAGAATGATGTAACGACCATCTGGGTCGCAAAAAGAGTCCTTCAATTCAAACGCCACCGTGTCTCTCACAGCTAACATCACTCCTCTCTTCTTCGCTGTAGCAGATGACAGGAACATATGCGGGAAGTTTGGGTGGGAACATCTAGGTGTGGCTGAGCCGTGAAAATGAGCCTCTTGGACTGCTAGAATGTCTGCGTTGTGCTGGATAGTCTCTTTCCATAGGGATCTTCTTTTGGCCGGACGGTTAAGGCCCCTCGCATTGATCGATAAGATCTTAACGGACATTCAGGGTTGTGGGGCTATAAGTCAGTCTGTAATTTCTTCGTCCATGGGGTATATGGCACAGTGTCTTCTGTAGTGGAAAGGTTTTAGATGTAACGGTCAATAGGTCCTTCGATAAGTGTTCAGTTGAATAGGGATCGATGTTAAAGCATAGTTGGTACTTCACGACAGTCAATATCCAGGATGACTGCCAGGAGTAATGGTAAGGAAGGCATACAATCGGAAAAACGGTAATGCCCAGATCCATATATGGAGATATTCGAAAAGTTTCAGCTGTGAGCATAGCAGTCGAGTATAAACTCCAAAGATCAAAAAAAAAGAAAACAAAAGGAAAAACAAAAAGGAAAACTCTCAAAAACATACGAACAAAGTCCAAACGGACCAGGCAGTCTAACTGCCCAACTGGAGGGTGCTACGGTACGGTGTGCGGTACCATAGGCCTTCGGGGAACCCTACTGTGCTTAGCAGGTCGAGTCATACTAGTCGGTTCAGGTGCGCCTCGAATTGGATCTTATGCGATGCTGAATTTGCCACTCTGGTTGTACTTTGCCAGGTGGGGGCTTATGCAGTGGAGGAGGCTCATCGTTGCTATCTGGCGGTAAGATTTGCCAATGACGGATGAGATGTAATCCATCTTCTAGTGAGGTAATCAAGTGAGTGGTGCCCTTATGTGAGACGACAAGTTTAGCCGGGTATTTCCATTTGTACATTATCTTGTGGTTTCGTAGCGCTTTAGTGACTGTCGCCATGTTGCGTCGCAATTGCAGTGTGTATTGCGAAAGGTCCGGGAGCACTTGTAAGTTTGCGGCCTGTTCTGGAATGTTCTCCGCTTTGCGGAAGGCATCTAAAAGTAGCTCCTTGGTCTGGAAGAAATGGACTCGAAGGAGCAGATCTCTCGGAACTTCTTGTGGTAAGAAGGAAGGTTTGGGTACTCTATGAATCCTGTCTATCTTCAGATCCATTGGGGACAATGATGGCGCTACTGCGTGAAATAGATCTGTGGCATAGGACTGAAGCTGTTGCGTTGTGACGCTTTCCGGTATGCCCCTTATTTTCAAATTGTTCCTACGGGAACGGTCCTCGAGGTCTGCCAATTTCGATTGTATTTTAGATATAGAGTCTTGCTGGGACATATGGGAATCAACAAGTGCGTTGAAGGATATAGTAACATCACTCATCTGCGTTTCAACTTGGTGCACCCTGTCCCCCAATTCAGTGATCTCTGCTCTGCATTGTTGGAGGCATGTCATCATGTCTGACTGCAGCGATGATCTAAGCGACATAAGCATATCTTTCAGTGTGATGTCTGAGATCGATTGCCCTGTGGTTGGAAACATGGCGATCGGGTCTGCTGGAGTATGTGTGCCTGAGTCTTTGATATGTGCACCACTCACCTCCATGTCCAGGGCTGAGTATTTGTTATGGTGTGCGGGGATTTCCGGATCCAGCCTGGGCTTGGATTTCGCCGGGCTTCTAGTTGTGGGTGAGTCACACGGAGAGGTATTTCCACTGTTCCGTGCAGCAAACATGGTGTGTTCAGTATATGCATTCCTCTCCTTCTCCGTTCTCAGCGCTTCCGATCCGGATGCTGGCACTAGAGCACCTGAGGCTTGCCTGTGATTTTGTCTTTCGCCGCCATTTTCTTGTGGTCCGCGGGAGACGGCCGGAAAAAAGGCCGGTAATTTCTGCATTTTCTCCGCCGCGCGGAGCTTCTTCTTCATGTCCCCGGGACTCCTCGCGTCAGAGGTACTTCGTCGAGCCGCGGCGGCGATCTTAGCTTTCGACCGAGCGGCGGTAGGCCGGTGGTTCCCCATCAGCCGAGCGGAGCTCTATTCACTTGCGGCCATCACGGTCGGCGGTCGCCACGCCCCTTTTGTCTGTGTTTTTGAGGCGTTCTCATTGAGTCTGTTGGGGCCAAAAACAGAGGAAGCTTGAAGCTTTTCGTTCAAAAGAAACTAATTTTCGAGCTGCAAGTGACACTTTGCTCAGGTGTGAACAGGCACAACTGAAAACCATGTACTTTTTGATGTTGATCGTTTTGGAGCTTCAGGCTACAAAATTTTCAGGTGTGAATGGGGCCTTAGGAAAAATTAAGCTAGAATAGGTTAAGGTAATCCCTACAAGTACAAGCATAAGTGAAGTGATAATTAGAACAGAAGTAGAGCTACATAAGGAAAAGTGGTAAAATAGAAAAGGGTAAAACAAAGGTGAAGCTATCTAGGGCAAAGTACCAGCAGTATTTAAAGTAAATATTTAAAGTAAATCTTTAAAAAAGCTGAGTAACCCAAAATGCATAAGGTGAAAAAAAGTTAGTGCCATTAAAAATCACATGGCATGATCCGTAAATTAAGAGATATGGGCAGATTCTTATATACGCAAATCTTGATTTTTTTTCCCTGTAAATGTTGAGCTGTACCCTGCCCCCCTGAGCCCTCTACTATGTCACCCATCAAATTAAAGGGAAGGCAGAAAGTTTTTTATCTTAATGCATTCTATGTATTAAGATAACAAAAACCTTCTGTGTGCAACAGCCCCCCTCAGCCCCCCTAATAATTACCCGAGGTCCATCTCTATCCAACGATGTCCACGAGTCCCTCGGCCATCCAGGACTCTCCCTCCTGATTGGCTGAGACACAGCAGTCGTGCCATTGGCTCCCGCTGCTGTCAAAGTCAGTTAGCCAATCAGGAGAGAGTGGCCAAACTGCAGCTCAGTATCTGAATGTACACACCGAGCTGTGGCTCGGGTGCCCCCATAGCAAGCTATTTGCTCTGGGGGCACTCGACAGGAGGAAGTGGCCAGGAGCATACAAGAGGGACCCAAGAAGAGGAGGACCCAACCTGCTTTGTGCAAATCCACTGCACAGAGCAGGAAAGTAGAACATATTTATTATTTACAATCACTTTAAATCAACATTGGGAAGCTTAGTAGGCAGGGGTGGTGGACCAGACTTGACTTTTACCCATACCCATGCTACCCATTCACTCAACTTTAGAGCACAGGAAAAAATGTACTGAGCTCTCAATAACTCTTCAATGCTAGGTGAGTGGTGTCTCAACAGCTGGTCCCCACACATCCATAGACCTGCAAGTCAGAAGTAGAAAAAAAAATATGTTTAAGTTGGAAATCTCCATTAATATACCGATTACAATAATACAGCTAAATATTGCTTCCAGGAGGTCATTGGCAGAGTATGGATCATTTAAAGTAGTTTTCCACGCTATAAATTCCCACTAAAGAAACAAGAAAGAGTCTCGTATCCTATGCCCTCTTTTATGTAATCTTTATTTTAGACAAATGACATTCCAGAATAGACATAGCCAAGTCATCAAAGGCCAAGAACAGGTACAAGACAACTTGGTAATACTAACAAACACAGGCAATGTGCAGAAACCGTCCAAAAGGTACACAAGTTAAACCAGAGCGTAACTAAACCAAGCAGGCCCATGAGCAAGCCTGAGCATTCAAAAAAAGGGGAGGCTGATATAACGTCAAATATTTTATGGGGCCCGTGAGTTGGAGGAGGGGGGCCATAAAAGCCATGGAAAAAGCCCTCTTCATGAGGAGCCTTCTAAAGGGCCATAAATGATAATGTGAAAGTACAAATAGAAAACGCTATCTTGTGCATAATCTGTTAACCTCTACAAATTAAAGTGTAAATGGGTGTTATCTTCAGAGCAAGGCACCCTGCATAGTCTTGCATCATATGTTATTCCAACAGTATGCCAGTCTACTGCAAAAAAGTAACACATAATAACTAAAAATCAGTACAAACAGAATGAAAGACATGGATGTGTACCTGGACCTTCGCTTTGACCGTGATCACCCACACTGGCAGATTCAAAAGCAGAAAAAAGGTCTTATGGCTTCTTAAAGTAGGTTGAGTGAGAGATCCTATACACCCTTTTAAATGGTGAAGCCACTTTATATGACATCTGCTGCAGTTATTCCATATAATAATCGGAAGCTTTGGTGTAGTGACTCACAGGCTTCTAATATCAAATATATTTGTGCATACATGATCATTATCCGACCCTCAATATAATTGACTTTTACTTTTTTTACCCAGAATGATATTACTATTTATTTTGTCCGTATCAATAGATAAAAATGGTAACAAGACCCATGACTTGTAAATTACTTTTACTAGGAAAATTGTTTGTTCACAAAAGTTTAAATAACAAATAAAACAGCCAACAGAAATAGACTAAAATGGCTCTGGTGCGGTCCTTCATTCCTATTTTCAGGATCTTTAGCACTGTTTAGCTTGTGTATAGATACATATTTTGGCCAGCAGGAAACTCAGAAACAGAAGAATCTAGCGTTAAGTCATTTGATATGGGCAATCATCTGATTAAAAAACACTTTACATGCCAATGGTCTTAGTGTCAAATCTTGACTTCCTGGAGGAGGCCTTGTCCGTTTTCATACAACAATCTGGGCAGGCTGGCCCCAACCCAGCTGTGTAAAAAAAAAATACACAATGAATCTGGGATATATAACCAGAGCTTATTCAGACCTGAGGAAATGCTGGAATCAAGAATAGAACCTCATGAAATGACATTAACTGGAGCTGCTGAAAAGTCCCTGTTAATCCTGAGAGCTACAATGGTGATTGCTGCAGGCCTCAGAGTTCTATTGTGTACAAGAACTGCTCCTTGCTTCCTGACGGCCTGAATAGACTTATTATGAGAGGACTCTGTATTGCTGAATTTCTCGTTCTACTGCTGGATAATAACAGACTTGTTCCTGCAAGCAATACTCCAGGAAACTGCTTTACCTCAGGGTCAAGATAATGAAACAAAGTGGAAAACAAGCTAGTCCCAGCTAAGTTCAGGGCAGCACAGTGACTTTGACTTTGAATGTCACCAAGGATTTTAATAGAAGAATGCTGCTTTATAGGAACTATTTTTATCAAGACTGAATGCCTATGAAATAGTTAAAGTGACACTAAACTCTGGTTTGAAAGAAGAAAAATATTTTTTAAGTATGAATTCTTAAGTCAAAAAAGTAGTTTCTATTGTTCCTTTCTTCTGCTGCTATGATCCAATATCCTGTTAGAGGATGGCTGCGTTCATTTTCCATTGTCCCACTGTATGTACAGTAAGAATGTATCTATCTTCTGTTGCTCCCTTCTGAGATGGACTAGAGACTTATGCCGGCCATACACGGTTCGAATTTCAAAAGAATTTTCTTTCGAAAATCGTATCTAAGAATTTTCGTATGAATTTCGCACCATTAGTGGGCTGCAGCAACAGACGATTTTCGTGCGGAAATAAAATTTGAGGAATCGGACATGTTGGAATTTTTTTTAAAAAGAACGATTTTCTAATCAATGATGGGAGAATCGTGCGAGAAATGTAATAAGAAAAGAAAATTTACGGAGATAAAAGAAAATTTACGTAGAGAAAAGAAGATTCCTGGCCAAGAAAATTATTTTCTGTAGCAACATGAGGTGAAATTGAAGGCTTGGTCGGCCGAATTTCGAAAATCAATGGTGGCATCATCGGATCACAAAAAAAACGAATTTTCTGATTTTGAAAAGAAAATTTGTTCGAAATTCGACCATGTATGGCCTGCATTAGGCCGCCCAAAGACGGAGAATATTTTTTACTGAGAAATTAGCTTGATTCCCCCATCAACACAGACAGTGTATGCCCTCCTGCAGAGCCATTGTGAAGCAATGATTATTGCTAGTGGCTATAATGGCAGCTTGCAATAATCGCATGTAAAATCTTGGGTACATTCAGCCTTGCCCATACATGGTCCTGCTGAACCATCTATGGAAGGCTTAAGGACTAGGGACTGGGATGAGTAGTGTGCATAGAGCAATGCACATGACTATATTTAATGTGCATTGCAGTTCCAAACAAATGGAAGTAAGAAGGAAAAATGAACATTTGGGGTTTTCATGGAGGACATTACAGGAAGGCAAAAAAACACAGTAAGAAATTATTTCCTGAAAAATAGATTACAGGGTCATTAAAGCGGTTGTAAACCCACTGATGTGTTTTTTCTTTTTTTTTCACACCTGCAAAGGAAAAGGCATAATGAGCTAGTATGAAATACTTACCTTAGAATGAGGCCCCGACATCTGCCCGATCCATGCAGAGGGAGCTGACATGTTCCATACGCGCGGGAGATTTCTTCCCGGCAGGGTCCGGCGTCTGCTGGGCTTTCAGCCGAGAATCCCCTGTGCGCATGCGCCGCTGCAGTCAGCGGCGCATTGCGAGGGGAATATCTCCTAAACCACACAGGTTTAGGAGATTTTTTTTTTACCTACATGTAAGCCTTATTATAGGCTTTCCTGTAGGTAAAAGTCCCAAAAATTACTATACAACCGCTTTAAGTAGTGGATGTTATTTTTGCAGAATAAGAATTTATTTAGTGTCACTTTAAATAGGTACTCTAGTTATAAAAGGAAATCCTACCTATAAAATATTCTGTTCTGTCTTTGCCCCCCTTGCTATATTCATAGCTGTTTTAACCTAAAATTTTAGGCATCTACTTTCTGAGGCTGCACTCATTTTCTAGGGATTGCGAGTCAGAGCTGTTTCTCTTAAAATATGCCTGAACTGCACTTGAATTCAGAAAATTCTTAATTTCAGCAGCTAGTGAGGGCACTGAAGTGACTAACTTGACCACTTTGTTTGACACGGTGACTAACCCATATGGGTGTAGGCTATGCCTCCTTTGAATACCAATCATTTCTCATTTAAGCCACTTAGTTATATTTACTTTAAGAACATCAGAATTCTAGAGGGTGGAATATAGAAACATTGGTGTAAAGATAATATGTTTAGAAGCAAGGAATTGTTCTTAAAACAAATGATGGACTTTCCAGTATGTGGACCATAAAGAGCAATTATAAAGTACAAAGTGTAGTGACCTAGAGCAACCCAATCTCAATAAATGCATCTAAATCTAAAGGCCAAACTCAGTGGTGTTGATACGGGGTTGCTATTGAGGCTATAGCCCCGAGTCTCTTGAGGTAGGGTCCCTGCCTAACAAACGGGGCAGACAGCATGAGAGAGGCGGATGTGAGGAGAGAAGCGAGCGGGCAGACGAGCAGAGATGGCATCATCTCTGTCCACCCGCTCCACATCAACGCTCTTCCACCCTCACAGCCTGGCATCTTCAATGTGGGAGCGAGGTGCGGTGGGTAGTAGAGAGATGACATAATTTCTTCACTGTTCACCACACATCGGCGCTCTTCCACCCTCACTAAATGGACCAGTGCTACCAACCTGCCACCAATGCAGCGACAATGCACATTTGGTGGCACTGGCTGGCATGGCAAGTGACAATCCACATCAGTTGGCAAGTAACAATCCACATCTGGTGCCAGGCGACGTTGCAAGTGACAACCCACATTTGGTGGCAGGTGATGTGGCAAGTGACAATCTGCAAATGGTGGCAGGTGATGTGGCAAGTGACAATCTGCAAATGGTGGCAGGTGACATGGTAAGTGACAATCTGCAAATGGTGGCAGGTGACATGGCAAGTGACAATCTGCAAATAGTGGCAGGTGATGTGGCAAGTGACAATCCCCATCAGGTGGCAGGTGACGTGGCAAGTGACAATCTGCAAATGGTGGCAGGTGACGTGGCAAGTGACAATTTGTAAATGGTGGCAGGTGACGTGGCAAGTGACAATCTGCAAATAGGGGCAGGTGACGTGGCAAGTGACAATCTCCATCAGGTGGCAGGTGACGTGACACTTGACAATCTGCAAATGGTGGCAGGTGACGTTGGAAGTGACAATCTGCAAATGGTGGCAGGTGACGTGGCAAGTAACAATCTGCAAATGGTGGCAGGTGACGTGGCAATCTGTGAATGGTGGCAGGTGGCATGGCAAATGACAATCTACATCTGGTGGCAGGTGTCGTGGCAAATAACAATCCACATCAGGTGGCAAGTGACAATCCACATCTGGTACCAGGTGACATTGGCAAGTGACAATCCACATCTGGTGGCAGGTGATGGTGGCAAGTAACAAGCTGCATCTGGTGACAGGCAACAGTGGCAAGGGACATGCTGCATCTGGTGACAGGTGACTGTGGCAAGTGACATGCTGCATCTGGTGACAGACAACGGTGGCAAGTGACACGCTGCATCTGGTGGCAGGAGATGTGGCAAGTGACACACCCAGGGCTTCCACTGAACACCAGCCATTGCATGCAAAAAATTGCTTACCACCGGCGTGCCTGCAAAAAAGGTTGGTGAACGCTGCTATGAGCCCTAGCCCCAGATCTTTTGCAGACCTAGCAATGCCCCTGGCCAAAGTTATTTGTTTTAGTTTTGAATAGAATGGGGAAGCATTAAACCTATGTCAGTTTTCTTATTTTTGCAATCTGTGTACCGTTGGGGGGATTTCTTTTTACTTCCTGCCTAGGCGGAAGTGGGAGCAGGTACCTGTCAAAATTAGATACCCGCTTCTCCCCACTCCTCAAAAGTGCCAATTCTTCAAGAAGAGCAGGGCATGAGTCCTTAAAGCGGAACTTCCCCTGTTGGGTAGAGCTCCAGTTTAAAGTATTTGGAAACCTATATTTATTTTTTAAAATAACAAGCATGTTATTCATACCTGCTCTGTGCAATGGTTTTGCACAGAGCAGTCCTGAGTCTCCTTTTCTCGGGTACACTGCAGGAGCTCCTGGTTCTTCCCCCCTACTGAGTGCCAACCACAGCAATTCTCTTGCTATAGGGGCACTCATGTGGGGTTGCTCACAAACCAGCTCTGAGTGTCCATACACACACAGAGCATGGCTGGGCTCCGACCCTCACTCCCTTGTGGTCTATGAAGAGGGAGAAAACTGCTGCTCTTGTGCGCTTCACTGGATCAAGATCAGGCTCAGGTAAGTATAAGGGGGTGTTGGGCAGGGAGAAGAGAATACATTAAGGTAAGAAACCTTCAGCCTTTACATACACTTTAATATCTATTACGTAACCTGTGTTACCCATTTTGTCAAATTTTGTTCTTACGGAAAATTTGTTGGCACATAGAATATTCTCTATGAATACTTTACAGACAACTGTTGGCAGGTGTACATAGAATATTTGGATACTGAAAAAAAAATGAAATAATTTCTTACTGGCTACAAATTATATATTAGGAGTCTAAAAAGACTTACAAGTAAAAGATTAAATACTAACAAATTCAATTTATAGACTTGGTTATTAAAACTGCCGTTACTTACAATAGCAGCTTTGCCAGAAAAGTGAAATTTACCCACAAAGAGACCACAGAAAGGATTTTTTTTAAATAGTCTAGAAGCAAATAACATCCAAAAATGGTTTAAGAAACCCTATTGTGAGACAGTATGGCAACTGATGCCAATCTCATGTTCAAATGTCACTGTGAATTTCAATAGGTAATGGAATTTGTGCCAATTATCTACTAACCTGACAAGCTAGCGTAAAGAGTAGATCTGATGCTGCAGCATATGGGCAGGATAGCACAGGGAGCTCTCACAATTGATAATACTATACAAGTGGAAACTGAGCTATTAATTAAACACTCTGCCAATATTTTCTCGACTAATAACAGACGGAAGGGATTATGAAAACTTCATGTCTGAAACACAATCCCACACAATTTCCTTAGTTACTTTTCAGCTTGTAGTTAATGGTAGTATGTCTTGCCATCACAACTTAAACTGTTTGCCTTTATTATATTACAGTAAAAAAAAAAAAATACTCAACTTTTTTCAAAGTTTCACAAAGAACCTTTAAATGTACCAACTGCAAGTCAATTTCAATAAAGGCTGATTCACACTTTAGCGACCCATTGTGGTACATAGGGTGCCCACGTGTCCCGGATTGCCCGGGACATTCCCGCAATTAGCAGGTCAGTCCCGGGCACTTTTATTCCGGTGTCTTATCACAAATGGTCCCCCATCGGATAGTGTCCGCTGTGTACTGCGCATGCGCAGTAGACAGCAACACAGATTCCGAAAATTGCAGAGGATGAACGGCGCCTGTGCACTGAGTCCAGGTTCTATCCCCACTATCCAAGTGGACATAGAGTAAGAATATAAAAGAGCCGAGCGCAGCGAGGCCGAGCCCGAAGCGTGGCGAGCGAAGCTCGCCCGCGAGGGGCCCTCTAATATTCACAACCCTATGTCCGCTTGGATGGTGGGGCTACCACCTCCACTCACTGCGCAGGCGCCGTTCAGCTTCGGAGATTTTCCGTAGCTTCTCTGCTCCGTACAGTGCATGCGCAGTACGGCGCGGACACTATATCATGGCCGGACAGTATATGGCAGAACACTGGCACAATACAGTGTCCCAGAATGAAACTGATGCAGCCATTCACGATTTTCATTGATTGCCGAATGTTGATGGTGTCATTCGGCCGGGCCAGCCCAGTGGTGTAGCGTGGGGGTGGGCAGCCCAAGTGACTTCTTCCAGGGTCCAGCCCCTATAATCAATGACTCCTCAGCACCCGGATCTCCCCCCACCCAGGGACTCCAGTGGTCTAGCCTGCCCTGTCCCTCATGATTCCTCAGGTGCATGCCACCGCCCACCGCAGGCAGCCCATGTGTGAGTGGGAGGGGCGTTGCTTGTGCAGGCGAGCATACGGCGGCAGCTGGCAGAGTTCCCGGCCTGCGGTGATAGCAGTCATCTGACTATGGATGATCTTCATGGAGTCCTGGCCTGGAGTGGTGATTGAAATCCACCGATCTACCTTATGTTTGTGTGGGGGAGTAGTCAGTAGTGTGAGTAGTGCAGGAAGGAGTGTAGTGGTCAGGTAGGTCAGTGCAGGGGACAGAGAAGTCATTGTAGTGGGCAGGTGGGTCAGGTCAGAGAAGTCATTGTAGTGGGCAGGTGGGTCAGGATAGAGGTCAGGTAGGTTATAGTGGTCAGGTGGCTCAGTGTAGTGGACAGGTAGGTCAGTGTAGTGGACCGTATAGTGGACAGGTAGGTCAGTGTAGTGGACAGTATAGTGGACAGGTAGGTCAGTGTAGTGGTCAGTATAGGGGACAGGTAGGTCAGTGTAGTGGACAGTATAGTGGACAGGTAGGTCAGTGTAGTGGACAGTATAGTGGTCAGTGTAGTGGACAGGTAGGTCAATGTAGTGGACAGTATAGTGGGCAGTTAGGTCAGTGTAGTGTACAGTATAGCGGACAGGTAGGTCAGTGTAGTGGACAGGTAGGTCAGTGTAGTGGACAGTAAAGTGGTCAGTGTAGTGGACAGGTAGGTCAGTGTAGTGGACAGTATAGTGGTCAGTGTAGTGGATAGCATAGTGGTCAGTGTAGTGGACAGGAAGGTCAGTATAGTGATCAGTGTAGTGGACAGGAAGGTCAGTATAGTGGTCAGTGTAGTGGACAGGTAGGTCTGTGTAGTGGACAGTATAGTGGTCAGTGTAGTGGGCAGTATAGTGGTCAGTGTAGTGGACAGGTAGGTCAGTGTAGTGGACAGTATAGTGGTCAGTGTAGTGGACAGGAAAGTCAGTGTAGGGGTCAGTGTAGTGGACAGGTAGGTCAGTGTAGTGGACAGTATAGTGGTCAGTGTTGTGGACAGGAAGGTCAGTGTAGTGGACAGTGTAGTGGACAGGTAGGTCAGTGTAGTGGACAGTATAGAGGTCAGTGTAGTGGACAGGTAGGTCAGTGTAGTGGACAGTATAGTGGTCAGTGTAGTGGACAGGTAGGTCAGTGTAGTGGACAGTATAGTGGTCAGTGTAGTGGACAGGTAGGTCAGTGTAGTGGACAGTATAGTGGTCAGTGTAGTGGACAGGAAGGTCAGTGTAGTGGAGGGAGGAGCTAACCTGGATGATGCCACCCGCTGCCATCCTGCTGTGCTGACCCGCAGTCGGCACTGTATTGCTATACACTTTTAAATCAAGAGGATTTCATGTGAGTACGTATTTGTTTTAATAAACTAATATTTTTTTAGCAGACGGAGAGCACTTAGTATACTTTGTTTACCCGCATGTTCTGGAATATATCTGAGTATCAAGACCCGCTGCTGGCATTCATATATTCCCCAAGGTGGGACAAGTGCTTTTGACCTCCTGTTGATTCAGGGGTCCACCTTTTGTATTTGAATAAGCATTTCTTATGGTGGTGGAGGGCGCTGTCACCCATTAAGGATACCAGATTTTCCTTCACCCACATGGATACTTGTGCTGCTGTCTGGGCTCTGTGGTTCTATTGTGTACTGCCTTATTTGGACTTTTATATGGCTTTATATTTGTGTGTGTTTTTAAGTGTTAGGTACTAGTGCACTGCCTTTTTTCTTATATGGCTATTTAGAGGGATGTGAATTTACCTTTAGTGTTCAGCTGGCAACTTATTATTTATACCTTCCCAATGTATGTTTAGACTGACAATATTAATTTATCATTGAGATCAGTGTAATGGTCAGTGCAGGAATCGGATAGGCCAGAGTAGGAATCAGGTAGGTCAGTGTAAGGGTAAGTGTAGGAATCGGGTAGGTCAATGTAAGGGTCAGTGTAGTGGACAGGTAGGTCAGTGTAATGGACAGTGGACCTTTTGTAGTATAAAGTATGTTTTTTTTTAATATGCAACATTAGTGCCTTAGATATAAAGAGCGTTTGTTTAATTATGTCAGCCTAGCACTGAAAAACAATTACCATGTTTATCTGCGTATAACACACACTTTTTTCCCCTTAAAATCAGGGCAAAATCGCGGTGCGTGTTATACGCCGATCCTCCACAATTTTGGAGCTTCTGGGCAGCTTTAAGCCGCCTCCGGCTCTTCTCGGAGGCTTTCGGCCGCCTTCGGCTCTCCTCGGCAGCCGAAAAATCGCTGAGAATGATGAGAGCTGACGAGAAGGGCCGAAGACGCCCGAAAGCTGACGAGAAGGGCTGAAGGCGGCCGAAAGCCGACTAGAAGGGCCGAAGGTGGCCGAAAGCCGCCGAGAAAGGCCGAAGGTGGCCGAGAAGTACTGAGCACCGCCGAGATACACAGGACATCTTGGAGGTGCCATTTTTTAAAATAAAACCTGAAAATGAAACAGGCAAGGCTGAAAATGAAACAGACAAGGCTGAAAATGACACTGACAAGGGGACAACGATGGACAAGGCTGCATGACAATGCTGCAATGATGGACAAGGCTGCAATGATAGACAGGCTGCAATGATGGACAAGCTGCATGACAAAGCTGCATATGACACTGACAAGGGTGCAATGATGGACAAGGCTGCATGACAAGGCTGCAAATGACACTAACAAGGGTCCAGATGGACACTGATAAGGCTGCATTGATTGACATTTAAATGTAAGTTTTTTTCCTTAAACTTCCCTCCTAAACTTGGGGTGCGTGTTATACACCGGCACGTGTTATACGCCGATAAATACAGTACATTCTTTGAATCTAAGTGGCCACCTGCAGCTACAATGTTATGGCTAACATACATGAAACAAATGCTTGTTCTATCTAAGGCACTAAAGTTGCATATAAACCCCGTTCTGCTCTCAAGCCCGACCACCCACCATCTGCATTTTAAGCCAAGTAAAATTTCTTAAATAGGTAAGGGGCGGTGCCAACCAGTGATGCCACATGACCAGTGCATGCTGGGGGGGGGGGGGTGTCCCTGAATGGTGTTTTTGGACATGTGGTCACCCTAACATTAACGTGTGTTGCATTAAGGCAGCCCATTCATTATGAATAGGCTGCCAATGCACAACAATGGATCAAAAATGCACATGACCTTTTTTTTTAGGAGTTAGGTGCACCACAACGTAAGGTATATACACTGTGGTGAACTGTAGTGCTTTTACTCTATTACACTTAGTTAGCTTAGGTTAAAGTTCTGTACCACTAGATTAAAGTATACATAGTGACCCACATAATCAGCAATAAGCCGTAGCATTTGTAAACAGTAACAGTGGTGATCAGTATTACTATAACTCCTCGGTTATTAGCCAGGTATAACCGCTTTATAGTGCTATATTAATGGCTACAATGGAATAATACTTCCTAAAGTGGTACATCTTACTATGGATAATGGGCAAAGTTCTTGTGAAACATCTGGGTGAGCAGCCCTTAGCACTTGTTCTTCAGCCATATAGTGTTGGGGCCCAGTCCTTACGGTTTTGCATGTAAGTACGGTCTCAGAAAAGTCTACATGGAGGATATAAGACTACTAGTTAGACAACAAGTCCCTATGTACTCAGTCTCCGCTAGCAGCAATTGATCGGTGACAGCAATGCCTTCTAACTAATCCCAGTAAAACAGCAAATAACTTTGCTAATGCTCAAATGTCAGCCCAATTCTGGATGTGACTCCAGTCAGCAGCAGATGGGTTAACAGTGCTCCGTTTTCTGTCTCAGGCTGCAGATTTGTAGCAGGTTAGTGTGCACTTAGGGATAGCAATGCACACACTCTGGTCCCCCTCAAGGCAAGAGAAAGTTCTCTCTCTAAAGTCCAGGAGAAAAACTACTCCTTTACCCTTCTGTTAAGAGTATATACCTGGGAGATGCAGTCCATCACTACTCCCATGCAAGATCCTCTTTCCGGACTACATTTCCCAGTTTAGTGCAGCCTGCATCAAAGTCTCTCAAGTCCTTCAAGCCCACCTTCTTCTGCTGGATGGATGCTAAATGGCACTAAACGCCAGCATAATAGTCTTGTATAGGCACACAAAGCAGCTGCAGCTCAGTGTTCTTATAGTGGCTCCTTCTCTAGCCAAGCACCTGGGGACACATGTGTTGGCTTTCTTTTATTTCTCAGGGACACTGGTAATGAGATATCTCTGCCTAAAATCCCAGATCCATAGCCAAAGCCATTACAATGTCAAATAATGGTGTTATTCCCCCTCAACTGGAATTCCCATAGTGTAGAATAAACAGTGTGTTATCTTTGTTATTGCCTTGTGGGGTCAGGTGGAGACACAAATCTCTGCAGATTCTAAGAAGTCAGTCAGGTGATTTACCTCACCTACACAAAGATGAAATATCTGTTTTGATTAGAGCGGTTCTTCATGTTTTTCATGAGATCAGTCTACCTGTACTAAAACAAATATTTCACTTTTGGTTGTACACTGGTATGCTATACCTTTGTAAGTGTTCGTTGCTCGGTCCAAACTGAACGTGGATTAAGGAATTCCTATTTTGAATTATATTAAAGTAAAAATTAGCATGGGTCATGAAACTTTGTCATAGATGATGTGACAGGAGTAAGGATGAGCAAAATTGAGAGTTTTCACCTCCATGAAATTTTGGCAAAAATCTGGAGATTTCAGCAAAATTCAAAAAAACTATTTTTTTAATTGAGAAAGGCAAAATTAATGAGGGTTTGGTGTCTTTTTGAAGAGTGCAAAAAGCTTTAAACTGTTTTAAATCCCAAACCTGTTCTTGAGCACAAAAATGGACTCTCATGGGCTCTCGTTGTTTTTTTGTTTTTTTTCACAAAAAACTGAGTGAAAAAATAAGATTTACACATATAGAAATAATATACACAGAAAAATGCACAAATTCAAAGACATACTTTCTACATACATAAAAAAAAAAATATATATATTTTTTCAAACAAATTCCCCTAAGCAGCTCAATAAGCAAAATTGTTTCTACTAGGCCAAAATTTCACAGGTGGCAAAAATCTATTTCAGATAAATTGCTTGGCTCACCCATGCTCAAGAGCTGTGGCTTAGCAGGCTAGCATATTCATAAAATAGAAAGACGAATTCTAAGTGCAATTACTATTTAGAACCAAATGGGGTCATTGGCAGATATGTGCGCTATAAGAAAAATTAGCATAGTTAATTACTAGAAGAATTAGTACACGTACCTGTGATAAATAATTAACTTAACTATCAGCTGACATGATTAAGAGCTGCATTATGAGCATTCTATATGGGGACTGCAGATATATCAGCAAAAGTAGTTATTTATCTGAGGAATTAGCCACTATATCAGCTAATGTGCTCAAGAAACACATAAGGAAAGATCAGTGTGTTTTTAAGTAAACTCCATGTATAGTACACACACATAGGTTTATTTTATACTTGTATTATATCACTGATTTATTTGTAGCGTGCGCTCATGTATTGCAGAGACTGGTGTATATGATTTTAAAGCATTTCCCCTTCTTGAAGTGGTATTTCTAGACAGGTACAAAAGCGCTGAGTAAAAATAAAAAAAAGTTCTGTACAGTTTATTACTTTATTCTGCTCTGATTTAATCTGGATTTCTAAAATTACTGATATAAAAATAATAATGCATTCAGTCTCACATTGAGATCACATTGTTTGTCATCAGTTTGACTTACTCATCACTAAATGCATTAGTTAACCACCTCAGTCCTGGAAGATTTGGCTGCTGAATGACCAGGCCATTTTTTGCGATTCCGCAGGAATGCGTCGCTTTAACTGACAAGTGCGCAGTTGTGCGGCACTGCACCCAAACAAAATCTATGTCCTTTTTTCCCCACAAATAGAGCTTTCTTTTGGTGGTATTTGATCATCTCTGCGGTTTTTATTTTTTGCGCTATACACAAAAAATAGCGACGATTTTGAAAAAAACACAGTATTTTGTACTTTTTGCTATAATGAATATCCCCATTTTTTTTTAAAAAAGCAATTGTTTACTCAGTTAAGGCCGATATGTATTCTTCTACATATTTTTGGTAATAAAAATTGCAATAAGCTTAAATTGATTGGTTTGCACAAAAGTTATAGCGTCTACAAAATTGGGGATAGATTTATAGCATTTTTATAAATTTTTTTTTACTACTAATGACGCCAATCTACATTTTTTTATCGTGACTGCAACATTATGGCGGATACATCGGACACTTTTTGGGACCATTGGCATTTATACAGGGACCATGCTATAAAAATGCACTGATTACTATAAAAATGTCACTGGCAGGGAAGGGGTTAACACTAGGGGGCTACTTTGTGTGAACACACGATCAGTCTCTTCTCCCCTCAGAGAACCAGAATCTGTGTGTCACGAGCGATCGCGGGATTGCATCGGCTCAGGGGGCGAGCAGCAGGCCACAGGGCAAAGCAACGTGCACTCATCGGCCACTTTATTAGGTACACCTGTTCAATTGCTTGGTAACACAAATTGCTAATCAGTCAATCACATGGTAGCAACTCAATGCATTTATTATTATTTTACAGGATTTGTTTAGTGTCAGCAGTTTGCGCAGCGCTTTAGAACATGAAGGCAGACAGTACAGTTACAATACAATTCAATACAGCATCTAGATGTGGTGAAGACAACTTGCTGTATTTCAAACCGAGCATCAGAATGGGGAAAAAATTTATTTAAGTGACTTTGAACGTGGTATGGTTGTTGTTGGGTGCCAGACAGGTTGGTTGGAGTATTCCAAGAATTGTATATATAAACTCAAGACCGGAAATTTAAAATATTTTAGCTTACCAATACTGTGAAATGTCAAATTATTATATGTGTGGGAGTGGTACTTGTATCAATAATAGTACCATTGGAGGGTCTCATCCCTGAGCCAAATCATATGGGTATAAAAATAAGTGAAATGGGACTTTAAATACCCCTCCAATGGACAGATATACACAACAAAATATATTAAAAAATATACATATCTTTATTACATTTAATTAAAAACTCATATAAAAAACACACAGTTTGTACATGTACTGCAAGTCTACCACTTGTCTTCCATTTAGGGAAGAAGCGGATGTGTGGTATGATAGCCCTCTGAGATTATGAAGTAGGTTGACGCATCTCGCGGAAGAACCCCTTTCATTAGGACCTCAAATCACATGCAAAATTACAACTGGACACTAAAATAACACTAGAAACTAAAATACAAATCAATTACATATAATACAATATACACAATGTGTAATATTAGTCACTTCCATATGAGTTACTGCGCAGTCCGGCAGACAATTTTGAGTCAAGACTTCATTTCTAAGTCCGCCGGACTTTTGGGAACAAAAAGTCCGCTGGAGCCCACACACGGGCGAACAGAGTTCGCCGGACCAATTCTGCTGGATAATCCGATCGTGTGTACGTGGCATAACAGCTTTCTGTTACCAATCTCGTAATTGCACTCTGCAGGTGACAATTTCTTGGAAAATTTGCCACAAGGATGCATAGCGATCTCAGAGGTAGGACGTTGAGACAGAAGAGCACCAACTCCAGTCTCAGAAGCATCAACTTCAATGATAAAAGGCAACGTAGGGTCAGGATGTGCCAACACAGGAGCAGAAACAAAGGCAGCCTTGAGACTCTCAGAGGCCTTAATGGACTCCGGAGACTAACTCTGTGAGTTACTGTCCACTCTGGTCATATCAGTCAAGGGCTTGACCAGAGACAAGAAGTTACGAATAAACTTCTGATAATAGTTGGAAAAGTCAAGAAAATGCTGCAGAGGACATAAACCCATGGGTTGGGGCAACTGTAGGACTGCTGAAAGTTTCTCTCGGTCCATCAAAAAACCAGCAGTGGACATGACATAGCTCAGGAATTTAACCTGTTCACGATGGAATTCTCACTTACAGAGATTTCTCTCTCTTAGTTTCTGAAGCACACGACAGACATCTGTGTGGTGGCTCTCCAGGGACTTGGAAAATATGAGGATGTCATCAAGATAAGCCACCACACATAACTGCAACAAATCTCAGAGGACATTCTCAAAAAAATCCTGGAAAACTGCTGGGTTGTTACAAAGGCCAAAAGGCATTACGAGGTACTCATAATGGCCTGTTCTGGTATTAAGCGCAGCTTTCCACTTGTCGCCCCCCTTAATACTCATGAGATTGTATGCTCCTCTCAAATCAATCTTCGTGAAAACCGTTGCTCCCTTGAGGCGGTCAAATAACTCCTTAATAAACTAAATCGGATAGGCATTCTTAATCGTGAAACGATTGAAACCCCTATAATCAATACAAGGTCTCAGTTCACCATTCTTCTTCACAAAGAAGAAACCAGCACCAGCAGGAGACGAGGCAAACTAACGGCTTGACCTTTGTCAAAGACAGTGCTAAAATTGTGGTACTCCTCCGGCAGGGAGGAGAGTGAAGAGGTGCACAGGACCTTGGCTACCTTATGTAAGCATGTCTTACTGCATTGTGGTGACCAGGAGAGAACCTCAGCAGGGAGCCAATCAAAAAAGTGTTTGTGCCTCTGTAACCAAGGATTGGATTGGATTGGATTATCTCATGGTGAAGAGCCTCTATGGCCATGGTCAACGGAACAGTCTCATGAATCACATGGGCAGGCTGTAGAGGTCTTCCATCAAGAGCCTCAATGGCAAGTGGAGTGTCACGCAGCTGCAACGGAATCGAGTGCTTCTATACAAAGGGAGCATCATTGAACAGGCCTGCAGTCGATTAAAGCTTGTCTCTTGATGGAAGACTCAGACCAAGAAAGGGTAACCGAAACCAGGGGCTTATCCTTCTGGATAACTGGGGATGAAACAACGCCACCTAAAGTCTGTCCATGACAAGACCTCAAGGTTCAGACGTTCTCTGGACGGGTAGGACAAGACTTCAAAAAGTGACCACAATAAAGGCACAATCTCTCCCTCCTCCTTAGGGTTCTCTCATTCGCAGAGAGACCCGTGAAGCCTAAGTGCATGGGTTCATCTTCACAGACTGACTCTGTACCAGGAGGCAAAGGTGGAACTGCAAAGCTTGGAGATAAATGTACAGGAGGCTTCCGCAAGTGCTCCTTAAAAGGGAGTTTTTCTCTGAGTCTGGAGTCAATGAGGATGGCAAACATAATCAACTTCTCCAGCTCAGTGGGTATACCTCCGGCTGCTATCTCATCCTTGATGGTATCTGAGAGACCATGAGAAAAAGCAGACATGAGGGCCTCATTGTTCCAAGCAACCTCTGCTGCCAGAGTACGGAATTCAATGGCGTAATTGGCAACAGTTCTCGTACTCTGTATGATGGACATGAGGCACTTGGCAGCAGAAGCGAAGTATGCAGGAACATTAAATACCCTTTTTAAAGAAGCCACAAACTCAGGGTAACCCAAGACAACAGGTTTTTGCGTCTGCCATAAAGGGTTTGCCCAGGCCAAGACTCTCTCTGAAAGCAAAGACATCACAAAACCTACTTTTCTTCTGTCCATGGGAAACGCCTAGGGATGATTCTCAAAGTATATCTCAACCTGGTTGAGAAACCCTCTGCTTTGTACTGGCCAAATCACTGGGGAAGCGGAGCGGAACCAGACACACCTCTTATAGAGGTATTACTCAAGGCCGATTCCTGCACAGGGACTGGAGCAGCAGCAGGGACTCTGACAGGTTTAATATCTAAGAACATTATTTAAAGCAGTGGTTCCCAAAACGAAGGCCTCGTACACACGGTTTGATTGTTGGACATCTGAGTGCCAGATTTTTCTCAAAAGTGCGTGTGCAGGATTTTGTTTAGCACACTATCTATCTGGAAATTGTCGTTTGAGAAACACGAACGTAGTGATGTACTATGAGAGAATAAAGAGGAAGTTAATTTCTGAAGCGCCACCCTTTTGGCACCTTATGCTAATTTCTTAATTTTTGCTGAGCATTTATTCACGATTTTCAGATCTTACAAAACAAATAAAGTATGTTTGGCATAACTACATCAGTATCAACAGCAAAGCAGCTTCATTATTATCCCATTAAAGAAGATGAGAATTGTGCCCTGCATTTCTACATTTCATCAATTGCCGCGTCACGAATGTTAATTCTAGATAACGAACGGTAGTTTACAAGACCAAACTCTTCCGGCTCATCCTTAATTCCGAGCATGTGTGGTTGTACTTTCAACTTTTGTGTGATGGATTTCTGTACTGACCATCAGAAAATCAGATGTTGAGTTCACATCCAACAATAGGCCTAAGGGCTTGCACACACGGTGCGAAAATCAGAAGGGAAAAGTCTTAAGATGAGCTGTCTGCGGATTTTCGGATCATTAATATGGTGCATTCGACAGACGATTTCACTTTTACATCTGACAAAAGCTGGATGTGCAGACTATAAAACTTTTGTCTGATGTGAACTCAATGTCTGTTTTTCAGATGGTCACTCAGTACACAAATCCATCACACAAAAGTCAAAAGTGCAAACACGCAGGCGCGGAATCAAGGCACGACTGGGAAGAGTTCGGTCTTGTAAACTACCATTCGTAATCTAGAATTAACATTCATGACGTGGCAATTGATGAAATGTCAAAATTCTCATCTTCTTTAATGGGATAATAATGAAGCTGCTTTGTATGTAGTTATGCCAAACGTATTTTAAAAGTCATTTGTTTTGTGCGATCTGAAAATCGCGAATCAACGCTCACCAAACGTCTACTAACATGAGATTAGCAGAAGGGGCCCAAAGGGTGGCGCTTGAGAAATTTACTTTCTCTTTATACTCTCATAGTACGTCACTATGTTCATGTTTGTCAAACTACAATTTGTGGATAGTTGGTATGCTAGACAAAATCCTGCACGTGCCCTTTCGATAAAAATCAGATGCTCGGTCGTCCAACAATCAGACCGTGTGTATGAGGTTTTAATTCTGCAAGTACCTCCAACAGAACATGTTTTTCTGCATTTCCTTCACCTAGCACAGGTGCTTTAAATCAAGGTGAATGGCTTGGTATTTATGACAGCTATTTTAGGAAAATTCTCAAAACATAGCCTCTTACTATGTTACCGGGTACTTTACGGCTAAGGTTTGGAACCACTGGCTGAAAGTGATTTCAAAGTCTCCCACGACCTAACCACCTTATAGATGCTATAGTAACACGCACAAGGGAGTGTGGTGTTATGGTATAAAAATTATGGTTTGATATTAATACATCATCCCTTAAAATGCACAAAATCCTGATTAACTGAATAACTTAAACTGAAATAAGACCAATGAATACTTTCAGTATCCTACTCGTAGATGATGTATCACCTTGCAGGTGGGGCCCAGTGCAAACTTTGGATTGTGCATCCCCTTACCATCCATTGTTTCCTTTAAGGCCTCCTTTACATGGGTGATTAGGGACGTATACCAGATACCAGTAGCAATAATGTGTGTAGATGGGGTGTAGCATGGTCCTGCAACAATAATTCATATAGTCAGGTGCAATAATAAACTTGTATTGAAGCAATAGCAGCAGAAACAGTTCACAACGATCCCGGCGGGAAGACTGCCCAACCAGGTGCACTCATGCTTACAGCAACGTAAACAGAACAGGTTCCAGCCAGAGTGACAGTGTCTGTAGAGAGGGGCAGAATGTGATCTAGCCGCTGTGCGCCCAATCGGGAAGATGTTCAGAAGTGATGCAACCCTGTGCTTTCCCTCCTTTCCCTCATCAGGAACCTTTCCCTCCCACTAATACTGTCCCTAACAAATGGGATGCCTTTCCCTGCACTATCCACTCACATGAGGCATGCCAATCTCAGGAACCAGGGCCTCAAATAGGCTCTGCCTGACCCAAGATGGCTGCCAGAGTCATATGGGGCAACAGCATCCAACCGTATCGCTCCCCCAGTGACCCAGGAAACTATAGAGGAACCAGGTTCCTCTTGATTTCCTTTCCAGCTGCATCGCTGCAGTTGAGTGCCAACTGCAGTGGAGAAAACAAACTTTACCTGCCTACAGGTGCAAGCAAATAGCAGTGGCCTCTCAGCCTGAGAGAAGCCTTTGCTGTTTGCATGCATGTGCACAGGCAACAGTTACCTGCAGGTAGGGATGGATATCAGAGCCAGAGCACATCTGTGTGTCACTTATAGCCTGACCAGCAATGTAAGAGGGCATAGTTCATCTGCCCACTAATGTAAGGGTACACTATAATTTTTACAGATTCTTTTCTGACTTTTATGAATTTTTTATGATTATTATTGAAAATAATTTAGCATATAGAGCAAGGAGTGTCATAGAATGATCAACTATTGATGTAAAATTCTTTAAGCACAGCACATTCTTCATTATTTTATATATTCCTGTATCAATTTCCTAATTACACTTATATACCATGAAATATAGATATCATTTTCAGTAGGGGTTCTCTAGGACCCGATTTTTTTTTCTGAGTTCCTGCAGGAAGAAAGGTTGAGTAAGCCCACGTACACACGGTCGGAGATTTTGGCAACCAAATCCGTCGGATTTTGCCCGTCGGATTTAGTCCGACGGATTGTGTCCGAAACTGTTGCATACACACGGTCGGGCCAAGTTGTCTGATTTCGCAGGTGGCCAAGAACATGGTGACGTAAGCCGTGTACGGCGGGACTAGAAAAAGGAAGTTCAGCTCCACGTCCAGCACCCTTTGGGCTCCTTCTGCTGATCTCGTGTTTTAGTAGAAGTTTGGTGAAAGACGATTCGCGCTTTTCAGATTAGTGATTCAGATCGCTACTGCTCTTCAGTTTCTGCTTGTCTTTGCGTATCTGATAATCAGTGCGTGCAGTCATTAAGTATTTGCTTCTCATTGTGGACTCTATCTTGGTATAGTACACTTTGAAAGGCATTTTTTATTGTCTGCTTGCTTCTGCTATTCAGGTCGTCCTTTCAGGCCTTGCTGTTTAGCGTTGCTTTCTGGTGTCCGTTCTGACCAGCCGACCGTTTTCAAAACATGTTTCGTCTACGTACTCATCGTACAGTTTGTGCTGTGCAGGGGTTCTTACTTTGACTTTGACATAAGCCAAAGGGCTTGTGTCAAAGTCAAAGTAAGAACCCCTGCACAGCACAAACTGTACGATGAGTACGTAGATGAAACATGTTTGGACGACCAAGAATTGGTTGCGCCAGCGTCACCAGTTCTCCCACATGCCTTTGCTCCGTGAGATCCGCGAGAATAATCCTGATCATTTCTGGATTATTCTCAGGATGACGGACCCCGTTTTTCACTGTCTGCTGGCTTTGTTGTCACCTTATATCACCAGGCAGGATACCTGCATGCAGCAAGCCATCACTCCGGAGCAGAGGCTCATCGCCACGTTGCGCTACTTGGCGACAGGGAGAAGCCTTCAGGACCTCAAGTTCTCTACAGGCATCTCCCCCCAGGCTCTGGGGATCATTATTCCAGAGACCTGTTCTGCCATCATTCAGCTCCTGCTGAAGGACTATATTATGCTAAGTTTTAACCTTAAACATCACATTCTATGTATTTCATGCTTGCTAATGTCTTGAATTTCTTTCCTCATTCCCTAATTACCATCATTGCAATATGCTCTAATTCATATGCTCTGCCCCTTTGTCCTCATGCAGATTTGCCTCACTAACTTCCCCACCATGCTCTTCTTGGCCCCTAAAACTATAGTCTAGTCACTTGACAATGTCTTTTGTCAGCTCCATAGTATTGCTTTCCCCTAAACACCCCCTAAAATCTCTACGAATGTGATGTGTGTGCTTCAATTCATGCAAAGTGACCTTTTTATTGTTTTTTTTGGAGTTGTGCCAAACTCATTAGTAACCCCCCTCTCCCCAACTGTTACCTCAGCTGATAGCAATCTTCTATCTGATGACTTGACCCAACCCAATACACACTCTAAATACCTTTTTCATGATAAAATTTATGGAACAATTCACCAAAGCATGTAGTGTAAGGGCCTCAATACTTTCAAATGCTATTTTGATTTTTTTAACACATTCATTTTCTTGCTATGTAATAGCAGAATGTCAACATGTGCTTCCATTTCGTTATTATGACACTTCTTACCTGTCCGCTGGGCTGCCAATAGTGTAACTAAGGAGGGGCTTCACAAAGTAGCACACATTATTTAGGCATTCAGCTCTCAATCAAGTGGAGAGGGTTACCTGTCCTAAACATCCCCCCTCATTTTTTAGCAAGGGCCCATCAGATGGGGGGGGATGGGGGGGTTAGGACTCTCATAAGGGGACCTTATACTTTAGGCTTTAAATACTCATTTTAAAAAATGTTAGACTAATTTTGGCCAAAAATGTGGGTGTCTAATCTGCATGCAATGTTGATTTGTCAAATTACTAGTTTTTTTTCTTGTGTCACTACACAGTGTCCTTCAACGCCACAGGAATGGCAGACTGTGGCCTCCCACTTTGCCAGTTTTCGTCAAGTTGTGCCTTTTTCACCAACAGTGCAAACCCAAGTTCAGAGTGAGATGAGGGGACAGTCTCTTCTTCAGATAATCTTATTATGTTGTGGGTCTGCTACACACACACCTTGTTTTTGTTAACTAATGTGTAGTGCATTACTGATCTAAATCATGCTAATTTTCAGCACCATGGTAGGAAAATGGCATGATTGTCCAAATTTACACATCACTGTGGGTGCGTTTTACTAAAGGCACATCCACTATGCACTACAAGTGCACTGCAAAAGTACACCTGAAACTGCACTTGGAGTGCAAAGTGGAGTTGCCTTTAGTAAATCGCACTCCCTCTCAGAACAAACTCAAATTTCACTACAAATACATTTTAAGCCCAATGAAAAAGGAAGCCACACATTGTTGAGAATTCAACTTTTTAATACAAGCACATTCACATGTGCGTTTGGTAAAGGTTTTTACAACAAACCAAGATATTTTGGGGATCCAAAACCCAGTTTAATAGTATTTATATTTTAGTTGTTTTTTTGTGTAAACAGGCATGTATCAAAGCATAAAATACAGAACACAGGAACTTACAAAGTTCAACTTGGAAAAGTGAAGACAATATCAGACATGAGTATGTACAAACTGGGCTGATATTGCCTTCATCACATGGGGTGTGACCCCTGAAAAATACAAATTTGGAAGATGCACACAGTGTGTCAACATGTGCTAACTCCCATCATGGGGGATCAATGTACATGCTTTGGGGCTGCAACCCCTTCATCTCAGACACTTTCCACAAAACATGTACATTGATCCCCCATGATGGGAGATAGCGCATGTTTACACACGCTGTGCATCTTTGGAATTATGCAAAATACTAATTATTTTTTTTTAAAATCCAAAATAAAACCCTATCTAGTTTTTTCGTTTTCACACTCTCCCCAAAACATCAATGATGTTCTTCATTTTATTTTTAACATCATTGATGTTTTGTTGTACAATTTCCAAATCCCTATTGCACCCCATTATCTCCCCGATCAAGATCTGGGCACTTTCACTGGTAAAACGGGAATCTTCCTCCACATCACCTAGAAAAAAAAAAAACAAACACACCATGTAATCCAAATATGGTGATATACATTGATGAGCTTACCGGAAGCTGTGTTCTCCGACACTCACCTGTTGTGGTGACAATTTGGCCAACCTCCACAATCTCTCCTTCTTCCTCCTCCTCCTGCTCCTGCTCCTCTGTTTCTTCTTTTGGAAGTTGCCCTTCTTTGGGAGGGGTGTGGTCCCTGGTGTCTTCATACTTGCCGAGTCTTCTCTCCCCTATGAGAATGTAAACAAAGATTAATTAGCACACAGAGGGCATAAATAGGAATATGAAACATTGCTTGGAAGTATTGTACAATGTGTTTTTGGGCCGATTTCCAAGGTGAGAACATTATTGGGGCCACTTTGTTAAGCTGGAATACTTCCCTGCAGAACGATGTTTCCTACGAACGAACGAAACCATGACCTTGAAAGTGGCCATTTTAAAATGCACAACATGAAATCAAAGCACATGGAGCATGTATGCAAGCAAGAATAATCATATGAACACACGACAACTACTTACTTTTTTTAAGAACACACTTGATCCTTAGGTACTGCTCGTGCTCCCTCAGTTTCAGGTCTGACCAGTGTTTTCTCAGTTGATCCTTAGATCGGTGTACCCCAAAATTCTTCAGAAGACTCTTCACAACTTTATTCATGATCTTGGCCTTTCTGATATTTGGGTTTGGGTAAGGTCCATACTTCCCATCATAGTCGGTCCTGTTCAATATGCCGACTATCTCCAACATCTCTCCAAAAGACATATTTGAGGCCTTAAATCTTGTCTTCCTGGATCGGGATGTTTCAGGCTCCGTGCTTTCCTCACCCTCCTCCTCGTTAGTGGAACTATTATTGCGCACCTGCGTTCTCTCCGCCATGTGCTCTCCCCACTGCGCGGGAAGCGAAGGGGCGGGGAATAGTCTGGAAAGAACGTCAGGGGCGGGCGGAGTTTCACGCATGCACACTATATATAAAACGCCACACATGTGTATCGTCCGTACGATCTGGGAGGAGAGTGTGAGTCACGGACGCGGCAAACGTGGAAACGAAGGTAACATTTTTAACTTTGTGCTTCACTAGACTAGACTGCTTGTATCTAGGCCGCTGTTGGGACAAGATTAGGAGGGATTTTAATTGCATTATTAGTATTTGAGGGTTTGTTTTGTGTTGTGTCTTGCAGAAAAAATTGACCCATTCAACAATGCCAACTTTATGGGGCTATTCCTCGAGCTCTACATGGAGATGCCCTGCCTGTGGCAGTTCCACAACAAATTTTATAATGACAGATCAAAGAGGAACGCAGCACTGGAGAAACTGCTTGCTTTGGTGCAGATCAGGGTCCCCACGGCAGACATGACATATCTGAATCGCAAAATTGTGACCATGAAGCTTACATATTTCAGGGAGAGGAAGAAGCACCTGGAGTCCTTGAGAGCAGGAGATCCAGATGCTGTTTATTACCCCAGGATGGTGCACTTTGACAGGCTGCATTTTCTGGTAGACCAAGGGGTACCCAGGCCACCACTCAGGCCACCACTCTCCATGCTTCCTCCAAGGCATCCTTCACCCCCAGCTGAGGCTTCTGATGACCTACCTGGGCCTTCCAGGCAGCACCATGTGGTGGGGCCAAGCTTGAGACAGGTATTGCATTGTTGAACATATTTCTTGTGTTACATTTAATGATGTTAACTAGATGTTCTTATTGATCAGTAAGTTGAGATTTTTCCAAGTGGTTTACATCTCAATAGACAGTAGTGACCAAAAATGATTGGGACGGGAAAGAAAAATGCTGGTGTCAGAATGATAGTCTGTTCTATTTGGTAACAGTCAAATAGCAAAAGCCAGGAGCTCAAAATGTTGTGATTGATGATCAAAAAACTAAAACTATGTCCCCTTTTCATACACAGGAAGACCTCAGTCGGGGGGAGGCTGTGGCAAGTGGCAGCCAGGAGGTCCACCAACGCCCTCCTTCTCCTCCTGCCCCAGCTACAGGAGCCCAGCCACAGCCTGGGAGGATGCCTGGTGGGAAGTCCCAAAGGAAGACCAGAGAGTGATGGCCTGGGATGAGTCTGGTGTGCCAGAAGATGCAGCCTCTTCAAGATCACCATCCCGGGGACAGAAATGGCATCTGAATTTCCTGCTCTCTAGAACTTCAGGAGCAGACTTCTCTACCTGAGATATCTACTCCTCAGGCCACCAATTTTTTTATATCTCATTCAGTCATGTCTGCCCTGGGGGCCAAAGGCTGCACCAAAGTTAAGACGTTTCTCCAGTGCTGCGTTCCTAGTTTTATTTTGGAGCAAACTAAATACATTTTATTTTTGTTTGATGAAATACTTGTGTAATGTGTTTTCCTTCATAAAGTAGAGTTTATTTGTGAGCAGGCAGGTACATTTCCAAAATACAAAATGAACTAAAGAACAAGGGGTACCAACACTAAACAACCTCCTGTAGATTAAAAAAGACAAAGAAAATCTAAAAAATACAATAATGTTGTTGTTGTAAGTTTACACCCAAAAATAAAAAGTAAAAAAAAGGATAAATGAGCAGTGTCATTAAAGGAGATTTTTAGGGAATCCCCCCCCCCCCAAAAAAAACATCCAAAAAAAACAAACAAAAAAAACCATTGAGTAGATGTGACTTAAAATAAAATTGTATTGCTGAAATGGTTAAAAAAGAGTAATGAAATCCGTTCGGGAGAAGTGTGTGTGACTATGAGCATCAAAAGAAGTTGGTTCTTGCAGCATTGTAAAGAACAAGAGAATGCGCTTGATGACTGATTTTTTAACATTGCAGCGTGATGAATGTGCTATATCGCTTACGAGCAGTAGTTTTACCTGAACGAGCGTTTCCGTGTCGGAATTTGAATGTGAGCATGCATGGCACTTGGTCCGATGAAAATGCTCTACACATGATCGGATTAGGTCCGTCCGGCCCAGTTGGTCGGGAAATCTTTCCAACATGTTGGAAAATTGGGTCGGACGGAGATTCGGATGGAATCAGTCCGATGCATACCACACACAGTCGGATTATCTGACGACACGGTCCGATAAGACTCATTCCGACAGATTCTCCGACCGTGTGTACAAGGGCTAAGGCTGCAAAAATATGTTAAAGCCTTCATGAGATGTTAATGACTGGCTTTACATATACAGTATGGTATTGATAGGCATTATAAACTTAAGACTAGTAAAAGGGGTGACAGGAGCCACCTCAGCCTCCATGCTGTAGTATAGAGGTTTATTTGCAACTGTGATCGCAGTCCTATCACCTCTATCATGTGGAGATACAAACATAATAGCAGATGCTACTGTCAATTTGCATTCAATAACAGAAGAGTTAACTCATCAAATCATCAAACATAATTGCCAGTTTTGTCTCACCTTCCTAACCCACTACATTTACACTAGATCTCGTTATAATAGAAAATAGATACAAATACTAATTTTACATTTTTGAATGCTATTTTTGTGTACACAGATATTTACAAATTGCCTATTTACATTTTTTAAATGTTATTCTCCCTCAAGTGAAAGATAATACTCATAATCAATCCCCCAAGGATGTAATAATAGTTAATTACGTGAGCACGAACACATTACCCAGAAACAATAAACTTTCACACGGCAAATTATGATTTGATTCTACAAAATCTGCTTTGATGTATCCACGTGTCACTTTGCTGAAAATCTTTTTTTTTTTTTAACAGATAAATATTTTTACTGAGTCTGTACAAAATAAAAGTACAATAGGTAACAACAATGGCACACGATTTTGCAGGACAGTAAGTTACATAGTTTTCATCAGACAGAGCTATCACAGTTTCCATCCAGCAGAGGGGGGAAGGAGGGTAAGGGGAGTGGAAAGAGAAATAAAGGAAATGCCGATAAGATTCCAACTTGAAGGGTAGGAAAAGTCCAGCAAACAACAGACTGACCATGCAGCCTAAATTAATTACTGAGTTAGGTCTCTAGCTTTGACTCATGCTTCCTACATTTTGTGAAGTTTCTGGGGGCAATTGCTCCCCAAATAGGTAAGCTTTTAAAGTGGCAATACTTTGTTCACCATGGATATACATAGTTGCACCGTGGGGGGGTCTGATACCTTCCATTTTGCAAGAATAGCTTTCATGGCATAGTATATCCTGTAGAAGATAAATAACTTTTTATGATGGGTAGTATCAATTATGTCACAGATCCCCAACAACACCAACGGGTCCATGAGAATCACTAACTCACTCACTGCACTCACGTCAGCTACTACCGCTCGCCAAAAATCTTGTATAACAGTGCAAGACCAGACCATGTGAATATATGTGCCCTGTTCAGTAAGGTTGCTTTCACACTGAAAGCGCCGGCCGTTAGCAGTAAAGCGCTGCTCGTTTTAGCTGCACTTTTTCGGCCGCTAGCGGGGTGCTTTTATCCCCAAAGAAGGAGTTAAAAACGTCCTTATTGTGGCACTTCCGAATCGCTTTTCAGGCACTTTGGAAGCGCTGCCCATTCGTTTCAACGGGCAGGTAATTTTCTGGAGCGCTGTGTACAGCTTGCAGGACTTTTCCTAATGTCCTGCAAGCATGAATGGCAGGCAGTTTTCAGGTGCTTTACAGGTGCTATTTGTAGCGCTAAAATGCCTGAAAACCGCCTCAGTGTGAAAGGGGTCCAAGGCATTTGAAACAGTGAGAATCTACAGTAGTATAGAAAGCAGCAAGTTGTTTGGGTGTATAATATACCCTGTGTAGAAATTTTAGATGTACCAAGAGATGTAAAATTTCCGAAAATATTGAAGCCATGGGAGAAAAACTTTTTTTTCTCAGTTTTTTTTTTCCAAACAATTTACATTTTCGGAAAAATTTTAAGTTTCAAATGTTATTTTTTTATTACAAATGGAATAACAAGGACTGTATATGTTTAGAACATTTCAGCTCTACATGAGAATAGGTAACCACCCCCATTCCTCATAATATTTTAAAAGCTTCCTCCATTTTCAGTTATTGATAATGCTAACCTAGAAGCATATACAGAATTTGCTCTTGCAAGAGCTTGATGAATATTCTACTGATTTTCAGGTGTCATTTTATCTATAAATTAAAGTATTGTGTATTTTTGGGACGTTGAAGATGCTGGTGAAGAAACACTTTGTGATGATCTGGAAGCAGCAGAAAGAGTGTTTCTGGAATGAGATTTCTGGAGGGAAAAGCTACTCGCCCTTTCATTCTGGTCCTCATCATTCAATTCTATGAAGTATTTTTTAGCCTGGGTTCACACTATAGCGATACAACTTTATGGCTGAACTCGTATTGCACAGACATTGAATGTGATCGGCACAGCAGTGCGGGTGCGAATCACATGTGGTGTCTGTGTTTGCTATAGTGTGAACCCAGTGTTAATGTCTTTAGGGCACCTCTGGTATGCCAGGATGTGTTTTGTCACCCTTGTAGCATTTGGAAAAGAATATTTCTTCTCACAATATTTGCAAATTGCAGCTTTGCTCTTAGCAGAAATTGTACTTTGGGAATGTCTCCAAACTCTAGATGTTGGTCTCACCATTTTACTGAGAGGAGGAAAAGAAAAAACAATTTACTGACTAGTGTTTGAGTAAACATTATGGTGTGATAGTGGAGAACATTATTATGAACCATTTAACGGTTATAAAGATAAATTAATTTGTCAGACAAATGTACCCTTTTAACTGTCAGTTAAGGCCTGAGAGGACAGAAACTATCATTTACTGTATCCCAACAATCATCAAACTAAACTGGAGCCTTTCCCTGCAGTGCTCCCTAATGGCAGAAATGCATATTTCTCTTGCTTGACAGTGAGAAGTGAGAAGTACAGTGTTACCTGAACTGTATTCCAGCATTTGCTTGTCTTCAGGTGAGAGAACTTGCAAAAATGTAAAACTTAAATTGGTTGTAAAGGCAGAAGATTTTTTTTTATCTTAACCACTTTCAGACCGGACCATTTTGCTGGTAAATGACTTTTTACAATTTGGCACTGCGCTGCTTTAACTGGTAATTGCGCGGTCATGCAATGTTGTACCCAAACAAAATTTGCGTCCTTTTCTTCCCACAAATAGAGCTTTCTTTTGATGGTATTTGATTGCCTCTGCGATTTTTATTTTTTGCGATATAAATGGAAAAAGACCGCAAATTTTGAAAAAAAATGATATTTTCTACTTTTTGTTATTAGAAAAATCCAATAAATTCAATTTTAGTCATACATTTAGGCCAAAATGTATTCAGCCACATGTCTTTGGTAAAAAAAAGTCAATAACTGTATATTTATTGGTTTGCGCAAAAGTTGTCACATCTACAAACTAAGGTACGTTTTCTGGAATTTACGCAGCTTTTAGTTTACGACTGCCTATCTCAGTTCTTGAGGTGCTAAAATGGCAGGGCAGTACAAAACCCCCCCAAATGACCCCATTTTGGAAAGTAGACCCCCTAAGGAAATTGATAAGTGGCATGTTGAGCCCATCGAATATTTTATTTTTTTGCCTCAAGCGATTGAATAATGACAAAAAAATAATTTTTTTTTTTTTTTACACAAAGTTGTCACTAAATGATATATTGCTCACACATGCTATGGGCATATGTGAAATGACACCCCAAAATAAATTCTGCTGCTTCTCCTGAGTACGGGGATACCACACGTGTGGGATTTTTTGGGAGCCTAGCCGCGTACGGGGCCCCGAAAGCCAAGAACCGCCTTCAGGTTTTCTAAGGGCGTAAATATTTGACTTCACTCCTCACTACCTATTACAGTTTTGAAGGCCATAAAATGCCAAGATGGCACAAAACCCCCACAAATGACCCCATTTTAGAAAGTAGACACCCCAAGCTATTTGCTGAGAGGCATTTTGAGTCCATGGAATATTTTATATTTTGCCACAAGTTGCGGGAAAATTACAAACTTTAATTTTTTTCTATTTTTTTTTCACAAAGTTGTCACTAAATGATATATTGCTCACACATGCTATGGGCATATGTGAAATGACACCCCAAAATAAATTCTGCTGCTTCTCCTGAGTACGGGGATACCACATATGTGGGACTTTTTGGGAGCCTAGCCACGTACGGGGCCCCGAAAACCAAGAACCGCCTTCAGGTTTTCTAAGGGCGTAAATATTTGACTTCACTCCTCACTACCTATTACAGTTTTGAAGGCCATAAAATGCCAAGATGGCACAAAACCCCCACAAATGACCCCATTTTAGAAAGTAGACACCCCAAGCTATTTGCTGAGAGGCATTTTGAGTCCATGGAATATTTTATATTTTGCCACAAGTTGCGGGAAAATTACAAACTTTAATTATTTTTTTATTTTTTTTTCACAAAGTTGTCACTAAATGATATATTGCTCACACATGCTATGGGCATATGTGAAATGACACCCCAAAATAAATTCTGCTGCTTCTCCTGAGTACGGGGATACCACATATGTGGGACTTTTTGGGAGCCTAGCCACGTACGGGGCCCCGAAAACCAAGAACCGCCTTCAGGTTTTCTAAGGGCGTAAATATTTGACTTCACTCCTCACTACCTATTACAGTTTTGAAGGCCATAAAATGCCAAGATGGCACAAAACCCCCACAAATGACCCCATTTTAGAAAGTAGACACCCCAAGATATTTGCTGAGAGGCATGTTGAGTCCATGGAATATTTTATATTTTGCCACAAGTTGCGGGAAAATTACAAACTTTTTTTTTTTTCACAAAGTTGTCACTAAATGATATATTGCTCACGCATGCCATGGGCATATGTGAAATGACACCCCAAAATAAATTCTGCTGCTTCTCCTGAGTACGGGGATACCACATATGTGGGACTTTTTGGGAGCCTAGCCGCGTACGGGGCCCCGAAAACCAAGCACCGCCTTCAGGCTTTCTAAGGGCGTTACAGTTTTGAAGGCCATAAAATGCCAAGATGGCACAAACCCCCCCCAAATGACCCCATTTTGGAAAGTAGACACCCCTAAATTTAGGGGTACACTAGTGAGACTAGGTAATAAATGGCGGGTGCCCTGAAACTATAAAAAAATAACTAACCAACCAGCGTCACCTGTAACAGTTATATGGTGATCACTGGTGAAAGGGTTAACTAGGGGGCAATCAGGGGGCTTTATGCGGTAGTATATGGGGGTCCCTGGCGCTATAAAAAGCTGCGGCGAACCTAAATACCTACCTGCCTAACTAGCGTCACCTGTGACACTAATACAGTGATCAGAAAAACGATCGCTTATTAGGCTGGGTTCACACTGGAGCGATGTGGGAACGCCACGAATGCGCGGCGGGTTCCCGCATCACATGCCTCCCGGCGGCAGTTCACACTGCCCTATGCGAACTGCTGGGAGTGTCAGTGAAATGTTAATGACACCCTCAGATCAGTTCGCATATCGCAGTGCGATCTGCAAACTCGGATCGCATGGTGTGAACACCCATGCGATCCGATTCTGCTGCGGACCAAAAAAAGGGTCCCGTGCGAATTTGCGGCGGGTGCGGCGGGTGCGACACGAATTCAGCCATACTATCTGTATGGCTGAACTCGAATCGCACAGAGATCGGATGTGATTTGCACTGCAGTGCGGTGCGAATCACATCCGTTCTCATAAACCGCTGCAATGTGAACCCAGCCTTAGTGACACTGGCGACGGGGGGTGATCACGGGGTTAAACCTTTATTGGGGGGGTTAGAGGGGTACCTTAGAACTAAAGGAGGCTAACCCTAACTGCCCTAACAGTTATTACAGTCACAAATGACACCCGCCGGGTGATCAGGGGGTTAAACCTTTATTAGGTAATAAATGGCGGGTGCCCTGAAACTATAAAAAAATAACTAACCAACCAGCGTCACCTGTAACAGTTATATGGTGATCACTGGTGAAAGGGTTAACTAGGGGGCAATCAGGGGGCTTTATGCGGTAGTATATGGGGGTCCCTGGCGCTATAAAAAGTTGCGGCGAACCTAAATACCTACCTGCCTAACTAGCGTCACCTGTGACACTAATACAGCGATCAGAAAAATGATCGCTTATTAGGCTGGGTTCACACTGGAGCGATGCGGGAACGCCACGAATCCGCGGCGGGTTCCCGCATCGCATGCCTCCCGGCGGCAGTTCACACTGCCCTATGCGAACTGCTGGGAGTGTCAGTGAAATAATGACACCCCCAGATCAGTTCGCATATCGCAGTGCGATCTGCAAACTCGGATCGCATGGTGTGAACACCCATGCGATCCGATTCTGCTGCGGACCAAAAAAAGGGTCCCGTGCGAGTTTGCGGCGGGTGCGGCGGGTGCGACACGAATTCAGCCATACTATCTGTATGGCTGAACTCGAATCGCACAGAGATCGGATGTGATTTGCACTGCAGTGCGGTGCGAATCACATCCGTTCTCAAACCGCTGCAATGTGAACCCAGCCTTAGTGACACTGGCGACGGGGGGTGATCACGGGGTTAAACCTTTATTGGGGGGGTTAGGGGGGTACATTAGAACTAAAGGGGGCTAACCCTAACTGCCCTAACAGTTATTACAGTCACAAATGACACCAATGCAAAAAAAAAAAAAAAAAAGCAATTGGTGTCACTGTGACTGGGGGGGGGGCAGGGGTAATTGGGGGGGGGGATCGGGGGGTAAAGGGGGGGTGTGAGTGTGCCTGGCATGTTCTACTGTATGTGTGGTGTGTTGGTGCAACTCACCGAACCTCTCTCCTCGGTGCCGGAACGAAAAATACCGACACGGAGGAGAGAATACATCACTTCCTCTCCTGTGTTTACATTACAGGAGAGGAAGTGATGTCACGGAGGATTTCCATTCGTCGAGAGCGATCGCGAGGGGGTGGCCATGAATGAATGGCTGCCCCCTCATCCCGGATCGCTCTCGAAGGAATTCCGACCGCCGCAGGCACCGGGGGGGGGCCCGATCGGGCCCCCCACCCGCGGGCAGGCAGGGACTTATATATACGCCCATATGCCTGCCCGTGCCATTCTGCCGACGTATATCGTCGTGCGGCGGTCGGCAAGTGGTTAAAGAATTCTATGCATTAAGATAAAAAGCCTTCTGTGTGCAGAAGCCCCCTCGGCCCCCAATACTTACCTGAGCCCCATCCCTATCCATCGATGTGCATGGATGCCTCGGCTGTTTGGGACCCCCCCTCCTGATTAGCTGAGGCACAGCAGTAGCGCCATTGGCTCCCGCTGCTGTCAATGAAATTCAGTTAGCCAATCAGGAGAGAGAGGGGGCAGGGCCAAACCACAGCTCCATGTCTGAATGGACACACAAAGTGGCAGCTCCGCTCAAGTGCCCAATAGCAAGCTGCTTGATGTGGAGGCACTCGACAGGAAGGAGGGGCCAGGATCGCAGATGAGGGACCTGAGAAGAGGAGGATCTGGGCTGCTCTGTGCAAAACCATTACACAGAGTAGGTAAGTATAATATGTTTGTTACATAGTTACATAGTAGACAAAGTTGAAAAAAGACCATCAAGTCCAACCTACTGTATGTGTGTGATTTTATGTAAGTATTAAATTGTATATCCCTGTATGTTGTGGTCGTTCAGGTGCTTATCTAACAGTTTTTTGAAACTATCCTTGCTCTCTGCTGAAACCACTGCCTGTGGAAGAGAATTCCACATCCTGACCGCTCTACACAAAAAAGAAGCCTCTATGCAGTTTAAGGTTAAACCGCTTTTCTTCTAATTTTAGTGAATGGCCACGTGTCGTATTAAATTCCCTTTCACTGAAAAGTTTTATGTCTATTGTGGGGTCACCAGTACGGTATTTGTACATTGAAATTATATCCTCTCTACAGAGAGAACAAGTTCAGTGCTTGTAGCCTTTCCTCATAACTAAGGGCCTCCAGTCCCTTTATTAGCTGTGTTGCCCTTCTCTGGACTCTCTCCAGTTCCGGCACATCCTGCCTGAGAACTGGTGCCCAGAACTGGATGGAATACACCAGGTGCGGCCGCACCAGACTTGTAGAGTGGGAAAATTATTGTTTTATCTCTGGAGTTATTCCCCTTTTTAATGCATGCCAATATTCTGTTTGCTTTGCTTGCAGAAGCTTGGCATTGGCATGCCATTGCTGAGCCTGTCATCTACTAGGACCCCCAGGTTCTTTTCCATCCTGGATTCCTCCAGAGGATCTCACCGTAGTGAGTAGATTGCATTCATATTTTTGCCACCCAAATGCATTATCTTACATTTTTCTACATTAAACCTCATTTACCATGTGGTTGCCCATTTCAATAATTTGTTCAGATCGTCTTGCAAGGTTTCCACATCCTGTGGAGAAGTTATTGCTCTGCTTAGTTTAGTATCGTCTGAAAAACTGAGATTGAGCTGTTTATTCCATCCTCCAGGTTGTTTATGAATAAATTAAATAGGATTGGTTCCAGGACAGAACCCGGGGGGACCCCACTTTCCACATTGGACCATTCTGAGTACTCACCATTTATCACTAACCTCTGAACTCTCCCCTGTAGCCAGTTTTCAATTCATGAAAACAAAACGCTGGATAGCCGCACTCCAAATGTTCACCTTTTATTTCATAAAAACAGAATCCATATACATCCATGGATAAGTACAGATCAATGCACACTAAGGCATTTCACATCAATTACGATGCGTACTCATAGCCCATAGCCCAGCCCTTTGTGGAGACAGCTGCCACTGGGATAGGTGATTATCTAAGAGCAGTGAACTCTTATCACTTTAAGTTTTAAATCCATGTACTCACCCTATGGTCTATGCCAACGGACCTTACTTTGTACAGTAAACGTTTATGGGGAACTGTATCAAATGCTTTTTCAAAATCCAGATACACCACGTCTATGGGCCTTCCTTTATCTAGATGGCAGCTCACCTCCTAATGAAAGGTTAATATATTGGTTTGGCAAGAACGATTCTTCATGAATCCATGCTGATTACTGCTAATGATACCGTTGTCATCACTAAAATCTTCTATATAGTTCCTTATCATCCCCTCCAAGAGCTTGCATACAATTGATGTTAGGCTAACTGGTCTGTATTTCCCAGGGATGTATCTTGGCCCTTTTTTAAATATTGGTGCTACATTGGCTTTTCTCCAATCAGCTGGTACCATTCCAGTCAGTAGACGGTTTGTAAAAAATAGGAACAATGGTCTGGCAATTACACGACTGGGTTCCTTAAGGACCCTCGGGTGCAAGCCATCTGGTCCCGGTGACTTATTAAGTTTTTCAAGTCTATTCTTAATTCTGTCCTCTGTTAGCCATGAGGGTGCTTCCTGTGACATGTAATGAGGATAAACATTGCAGTTTTGGTTACTGAAGCCGCTCGTTTCCCTAGTGAAGACTGAGGAGAAGAAAAAATTCAATACCTTCACCATCTCTCCATCCTTAGTAACTAGATTTGCTTCATCATTCTTTATGGGACCAATATGATCTGACTTCCCTTTCTTACTATTTATGTACTTAAAGAATTTCTTGGGATTTTTTTTCCTGACTGCACCCTTCGATTTCTTGTTGCATTATATGTAAAGTTGGAATTCTGATGATCCCTCAGCTTTGTATTTTTTGAAGGCCTTCTCCTTTGCATTTATATGCATTTTTACATTCGAGTTAAGCCACCCAGGACTTTTATTAGCTCTTTTAATCAGTCTCTTGTCCACATCATCAGTTGAAGAGATTGTTGGATACCTTCTTTCAATAAAAAATAATGTTAAAATAAGTCATTGTGCGTTACATTATATTCCCATAGCAAAAGCTGAAAGTTCTGAGCCCTGACATGGTGCTAAGTGTTTTCCAACCTTTTTCCAGTCAGGGCACCCTTGAAAAATATTTTTAGTCTTGAGGCACCCCATTCTAAGGCTTGGTCTACATTACATGTTACGGAATGTGTGTACGTTCCGGGCATGCAGAAAAATGCAGACATACAGGAGTGTCATTAATGCTTAATGGTACCCCCATGCATTGGCAAACGCAGAACATTTTTGGTGCAGCACAATTAAAAAAAAATATCAGAGAATTATTTCCCTGTGTTTCTGCGGGGTAGCCCATTGAAATGAATAGGCTATCCTATATGAAGCATACAGCCACACAGATGTGAACCAAGGACTTGTTCACATGTGAGCTTGGGGGCAGAAAAACCTCACACTTCAGCTGTGTTTTAACCAAATGCAAATGCTCCCTCTTTATCTGCAAAGGGAGTAGCTAGGGGTATACACATGTTGTGGCTGGTATTTACTCCCCAGGCGCATGGGACAGTGCTGCAACCTCTCCACAACTGTGTGCATTGCATGTAGTTGCAGTGTGGTGATGCTGCATTTAAGGGGTTAAAACATATTGCTTCTTCATCGCCTGTCAAATGTCTCCAAA
The DNA here is from genome assembly GCF_037356315.1 of Lithobates pipiens. Lineage (NCBI taxonomy): Eukaryota > Metazoa > Chordata > Amphibia > Anura > Ranidae > Lithobates > Lithobates pipiens. Next base: position 196,598,581 of record NW_027507790.1, read on the forward strand.
AAGCGATATGCACATGGATCGCTATTTCTTGCTAGTATTGTGAACAAGCCATAAAAATCAACTGAGTTAGGTTTCAAAACATACTGTCTACAGGCTGAGTTTGGACAAATCCTCCAGATATGGCATGAGCCTTGCACACATTCAGCAAACTGTGTTCTTTTTATTGTTATTATTATTATACAGGATTTATATAGGGCCAATTGTTTGTTCAGCACTTTACAACATGAGAGCAGACAGTACAGTTACAATAAAATTCAATACAGGAGGAATCAAACGGTCCTGCTCATTACATGTTTGTGTATGTATGTACATTACTTTAAAGAGGTATTTAAAAAATAAAATAAAATGCACCCTGCAAGGCAAAGGCATAATGTGCTAGTATGCATAGCATACTAGCTCATTATGAATAACTTACCTGAGAATGAAGCCCCAGAAGCGGTCCTCCTTCTTCATCTTCCCGGCTGCCTTGTATCTTCCGGGTCTCGCTGCTGCGGCGCTGTGATTCGTCCAGAGCCGCGATGACGTCACTACCGTGCATGCGCACAGGAGCCGACACGAGCGCCTTATCGCCGTGATCTGCGGCCTGCTCAGTGCGCCTGCGTGCCGCTGTCTACGGCGCATGTGCCTGTCTTTTAGTAAATATCTCCTAAACCTATACGGTTTAGGAGATATTTCTTGGACCTACAGGTAAGCCTTAATCTAGGCCACTTAAGCAACCACTTTAAGTCCTGACTGCTAGTCCTGTATGGTTAGGCTACTTTCACACTGGGGCGTTACGGGCGCTGGTGGTAAAGCAGCGATATATTTAGCGACGCTTTACCGTCATTTTAGCGGTGCTATTGAGATACATACCATCCTTTGATTCAGTATGTATAATATGCCTTTATTGGCATATTATACATACACCCCATGTACTGAAGGCCTGATCAGATTTGATCAGAATTTTCAGTGATTGGCACAGTGATTGGCACCATAGTTTGTAGACTCTATAACTTTCACAAAGACCAAAAAATATACACTAATTGGGTTATTTTTACCAAAGATATGTAGCAATATACATTTTGGCCAAAATTTATGAAGGAAAATTACTAATTAGCAAAATTTTATGACAGAAACAAAGAAAAATATTTTTTTTTCACAAAATTTACGTTTTTTTTTATTTATAGCACAAAAAATAAAAAACCCACTAGTGATTAAATACCACCAAAAGAAAGCTCTATTTGTGTGGAAAAAAGGATGCAAGTTTCATATGGGTACAGTGTTGCATGACTGAGTAATTGTCATTCAAACTGTGAGAGCGCTGAAAGCTGAAAATCGGTCTGGTCAGGAAGGGGGTGTAAGTGCCCTGTATTGAGGTGGTTAAAGCACTTTTTACTGAGTGGCTTCACTCCAAAGAAGAGCAGCCTTCTGTGAAAGTGCATACATCATTCCTTGTCTGTCTAGCAAGATTCAGCGTTTTGGACTGATTGCACACCTACAAGTACTTTGTATGTAATTTATAAAAAATGGTGGTTGGACAGTAGTCTTATGAAGACTTATTACTGAGATTTATTCGATTTAATTTTATTAGTCTGAATAATTATGTGATTCGCACTGATTTACTGAGCGTCATTGTTCTTTTATATGTCTTTTTCGCGGTGCTAAAGGGTTTGCAGCGCTACCTAAGGGTTTGCAGCGCTGCCCCATTGTTTTCTATGGGAAGGGGTGCTTTAGGAGCCGTAAATACAGCACTCCAAAGATGCGGCTTGCAGGACTTTTTTTCACTCGGGCTTTCACACTGGAGAGACAGCAGTGGCTGTTTCAGGGTGCTTTGCAGACGCTATTTTTAGCGCTGTAGCGCCTGCAAGGCACCCCAGTGTGAAAGGGGCCTGAGTGCTAGGGATCAATTTAACAGAAAAAGTCAGTTTTTGCTAAATAATGTAATAAATATGCAGCTTTTTCAAGGCCTACATCATGTTCGGAACGGCAATTATGTTTGTCAAAGCTTTTGCATTCTATGTAGCTGACAATGAAAATTCCCCCTGTTTAACTTCTCTGTATACAAAATCTCAACATACTATGATAAGGGCATCTAACTTTAAAGTGATTGTAAAGTCTCTTTTTTTGTTTTTTTAAATAATGAACATGTCATACTTACCTGTAGGGATGGCAAACGGTTCAGCCTGGGCATAAGTTGGGGCCGAACTTTCATTGTTCGGACGTCCGGCGAACATCCAAACAAACGTGTCGTTCGAGCGTTTGTCTGGCCCCCCGAAAGAACACAATGCATTGCGGCGCTGAACAGTGCATTGCAAGCCCTGATTGGCTGAAGCAGTAAAAGCTTCAGCCAATCAGGGCACAGAGCACTGTCAGTCATGATTGGACAATTTCATCGTGACTTTATCCAATCATGGCTCATTCCCGCCCCACAGTTTAAAAGTATTCTTTCAACAGCAGCCATTTTTTGAACAAAATATATTGGTTTTCTTGGTGTACTCATGATTACCCTCATGTAATTTATCACTGACTTCCAATAAATTCAAACTTTTTACACCTGCCTGCTTCATTTAAAGTCCCAACCCCCAGTTCTCCTGTTTGTTTTAGTGTCATTTTGGCGTGGAGAGAGATATAACAGGGCTCTGTTCAGTGCTATTAGTTGGTTAGTGTGCTATACTGTGCTATTTTGTTTCAAATGTCAGTGTAGAATATTAGTTAAGTGTCATTCTAGGGATAGTGTGAGTGTAGTGAAGAGGACCATGATTCAGCTTTGCATAGTGTGCAGCTAGAGTAGGGACAGCTCAGATAGTTTCACTGTAGTGTACTGAGACTGTGTCATTCATACATACATTAGTTCAGAGTAGGGACAGCTCAGATAGTTACAATGTAGTGTAGTGAGACCGTGCCAGTAATCTTTATATTAGTATAATTAGTGTATTAGGGACAGTTCAGATAGGGTCAGTATAGTGACGGTTGAACACCGTCTATTTGCTTAACTGCCAGTTTAGCGCCATTTACTTCTGTGTGCGTTACTGCCAGTTTAACGCCATTTACTTCTGTGTGCATTACTGCCAGTTTAACACCATATAGTTTTGTGTGCGATACTGCCAGTTTAACTCCATATAGTTTTTGTGCATTACTGCCAGTTTAACGCCATATAGTTATGTGTGTCTTACTGTCAGTTTAACACCATATAGTTTTGGGTGCCTTACTGCCAGCTTAACGCCATATAGTTCTGTGTGCATTACTGCCAGTTTAACGCTGTATAGTTTTGTGCGTTACTGCAAGTTTAATGCCATTTACTTCTGTGTGTGTTACTGCCAATTCAACGCCATATAGTTCTGTGTGCGTTACTGCCAGTTTAACACCATATAGTTTTGTGCGTTACTGCCAGTTTAACGCCATATAGTTCTGTGTGTGTGTTACTACCAGTTTAATGCCATATAGTTTTGTTTGTGTTACTGCCAGTTTGACGCCATATGGTATTGTGTATTGCTGCAAGGTTAACGCCGTTTACTTCTGTGTGCGTTACTGCCAGTTTAACGCCATATAGTTTTTGGTGCATTACTGCCAGTTTAACGACATTTACTTTTGTGTGCATTACTGCAAGTTTAACGCCATGTAGTCTTGTGCATTACTGCCAGTTTAATGCCATATAGTTCTGTGTGCGTTACTGCCAGTTTAACGCCAAATAGTTTTGTGTGCGTTACTGCCAGTTTAACGCCATATAGTCCTGTGTGAGTTACTGCCTGTTTAACACCATATAGTTTTGTGCGTTACTGTACGTTTGGCGCATTATATTACAGTATATTATAGTGTATCCGTGGAGTGTGTCTGTGTAGTGTGAGTACTCAAATTAAAGTGCACAAAACACCACTTTACTTTGATTAAAGTGTATCCACATACAGATTTCCACTTCTTTACATTTGCTTATAAGCACCGCCCCCTCCCTCCCAATAATGTCTGGGAGGACAACAAGGAGAGGCAGACATTCCCTTGGCACTGTAAGGCCGCGTACACACGGACGGACTGTTCGCCCAACTAAGTTCGTCAGACAATCCGACAAACAGTCCGTTCAAAATTTGCATGAATGGACTTGACCACACACGATGAGCAGACAGTCCGCTGAAAGCGTGCGCGATGACGTGAACGGCACGTACGACGGGACGAGAAATTCGACGTCCAATACACTGCAATTCAACCTTCGCCGTGTAAATCCTTTTCTGAGCATGCGCCAAACTTAGTCTGTCGAACTAGCCTACACACGAGCGGACTGTCCGCTGAAACCAAGTTTGGACGGACTGTCTTACGGAAATTCCGTAAGACTTTGTTCGTCAGACTGTCCGCTGAAACAGTCCGCTGAAGCCCACACACGAGCGGATTGTCCGCTGAAACACTGTTGACTAAGTTGGGCGAACAGTCCGCGAACAGTCCGCCCTTGTGTACGTGGCCTTAGTGGCAGCAACAAATGTGTCCACAGGCAAAGGTGGACGCCGTGGTCAGTCCTCAGGCAGAGCATAATTTCCTCTGTTTAGTAAGTTTGCCTGTGCTATCCTGCCACAGCATGCAGAGGAGGTGGTGGATTACTGGCTTACTAAATCTTCCTCATCCTCCTCACGCAAGCAGAGACAAGTGTGCAGTCCCCTGCAGTTGCCAGAGTGGATAAACCTGCCTTCTTGTCCACATTTATTCCTGCCATAGCCCCAACATCAGCTATTGAGGGGTCAGCTGAGTTATTTGACCACAGCGTCAGCCAGTTTCTGCGTGATGATGCCCAGCCATTACTGGGTTCCGATGTTGGTTCTGAGGTTGAGGATGACAGGAACATGAGCCTAGAGAGAGGGGAGAACACTGGTAGACAAACTTGCATTCATGTTCCCGCAGCGTATTGCCAAGTTGTATCCAGTGGTAGTGATGATGATGGAGGAGATGGAGATGATAATGATGATGAGGTCACTGATGCAACTTGGGTGCCAGATAGAGCAAAGGAGGAAACTGAAGGTGAGGTGGCACAATCCCAAGGAGACGACATCAAGAAAGAGTAGAGAGCAGCCATCCTATTCCATCACATTCTGCAGCTGTTATCTCCCGGCCCACTCCCCAAAGCTGTCATGGGAAAGGCTGCGCCAGTTGCGCATTCCTGTGTGCATGTGCACGGGGACGGCGCTCTGGCGCACATTTGCAATAGAAATGCGCTGAGGAGCACGCATGCGCGGCCTCCCTGAGCGGCGCACACAAGCACACATAAGGCGTGACCCCTCTGCTGACCTATAAAAGAAGCATTGGCACTTAAGCAAACTGCTGGTTTGTCTTCAGCCACCTGTGATCCCTGCATTTATTCCTGTGACCTGTCTGACTCGTTGTGACCCGGATTGCCTTTTGACCTTGCTGATTCTCTCCTGGACCCGACCTCTGGCTTTGCATTTGGACTTCCGCTCTCTAACGTGTTTGACCCTCAGCTTGTACCTGGACTTGTCTGTGTCTCCTGTCATCGACCCCTGGCTTGCTCTTGGATTATCCTTTTGCCTCAGCGTTCCTGGTTTCTACTTATTCCTGATCTGAACCGTGTTTGACCCTCGGCCTTTGGACTTTGCTCCTTACTTAACGGACTTGTACTGCTGTTCCTGGACCTGCATGGGTCACTACTTACCTGCTCGGCTCAAGCTACCTACTGTTCTCCAAGCAAGTAACTGTCCCGCTGGTAGCTTGTGCCTCTTGGTGCCAACCACGCTCTGTGCCACCTTCAGGGGCGGTGTGCACCGAGTCGCAACAGCGACCGTTCTCGGCATCTTGGCCTAGATGAGTACACCTTTTATGATAAAAGCTCAGCTGTCTGGGCCTTTTTCAGCACATCTGCAGCAGATCACACTGTAGCTATCTGCAAGATGTGTCTCAGGCATATCAAACGTGGCAAAAACACCAGCCATTTGAGTACCACATTCTTAAAAATGCATTTAACGTCCAAACACTTCAGCACCTAAAAGCTACACAAAAGCTGAACAAATCTGTCCCTCCTCCTCTTTACCCACTTCAGTCTGCCTCTGCTATACCTAGACATTACCTCTCAGCAGCCTACACTGACAGGAATGATGGTATAGCACAGGGTGTCCCAGGTCCTAGTAGCACATCTGCCAGTAGCACACATCCAGCTGTATACTGTAGCCGGCAAATTTCTCTGCTCCATCTGCTGCAGCAGAAAAAAAATACACCCACATGCTCAGTGTCTAAATGCAAGCTTGTCAAAGCTGTTGGCTCTCCAACTTCTGCCTTTCAGCCTGGTGAATTCTGCCCCCTTCTGTGAATTCGCACAATGTGCTGTACCACAATGGCAGATTCCCAGTCACTACTTTTCACGTAAGGCCACTCCATCTCTCTACCATAACATGGAAGGGAATGTTATGGCATAGTTGGGGAAGGCAGTCAGCCATAAAATCCAACTTACTGCTGACACCTAGTCCAGCAAGCATGGGCAGGGACGATATATTTTGTTCACAGCACACTGGGTAATGCTGCTTGTAACTCGAAAGGATGCAGGACAGGGCTTGGTGCTGCAGCTTGTTGTGCACCCACAACTCCATACAGCTAGTGGTAATGCCACCTCCATGCCCTGTGAGCTCTACCCACTCGTCCTTCTCCGCCACCTCCATGCCCTCCTCTGCAGAATTGTCCTATGAACATCAGGTACCCCCTAAGCGTTCAAAGGGCTATTCCATGGGTCAGGCTAAAAGATGCCATGTAGTGCTTCAGCTAGTGTGTTTAGGGGACAGAAACCACACTGGAGCGTAGCGTTTTCAGGCAGAAAGTAACACGATTTTACTGTGATTTTGCTGCATTTTTACCGCATTTTTGCTGCGATTTTGACGCAATTTTGTACAGGTCAAAAGGTCACCAATGTAAAAAGCAGAAAAAGCCCAAATCTGCCTAAAAAAAGTTCCAGAACTTGTTTGAGCTTCAGGCGTTTTTGGAGCATCTGGCTTCAGGTGTATTGGAGTGGAGATGTGAACAATCTCCATGGAAAATAATAGATTTTTTCCCCTCCAGCACTTTGTAGCTTCAGGCTCGGACCCCCCGCCCGCTGGAAGGCAAGCACGTACATGTACGTGCTTGTGCCTGTACATGCCATTGTAATGACGTACATTGGCATGCGGCGGTCCTTAAGTGGTTAAAACTGCTTGTGGTTTTAATGTTATATCTGGTTCCTGCAATATGGTTGAAAATCATTGAGAAAAATGGCATGGGTAGCCCTCCCTGCCCATTACCAGCCCCTTTGGGTCTTGTACGCATATTAAGGGGAACCCAGTACCCATATTAAAAAAAGGAAATGCGTGTGGCCCCCCGGCCCTATATACTCAGAACAGCAGTATACAGGCGGTGCAAACAAGACAGGGACTGTGTAGGTTTGTTGTGTTAAGTTGAATCTGTTTGTAATTTTCAACTGGTACATTTTTTTTTTTTTTTTTTTCAAATAACAATTTTATTTTTCGTGGTCGTAAAACAGAGATATCAGTGCAGGCATACAGCAAAAACAGCAAGGCTCCCAAAATCTGGAGGGCCCATTGCAGAGATACAGCATACAGTAACATGGTATAGGGCGGTATAGCAAAAACAGGCGGTTCGACCAGGGGTGCAGAGCGGGATGAGAGACACAGAAAGTCAAGCAGTCGCACAATAAACCACGAAGCCGCCCAGGGTCTAACTGGTACATTTTTAAAGTGTAGCTCCAGTCAAAAAAACTATTTTTAAGCTTTTTGGAAAAAATAGGGAAGGGTTATCACCCCTGTATAATTTGTTTTGTCGTACATCTTTTTTCATCTCACTTGCTGTTGTCTCCTTCCGTTTGCAAGTAGGAGATGTTTGTAAGTTGTATGTTTGAAAGTAGGGGCCTGCCCTATATGCTCTGCAGAAATGGCAGAACAAGGTGTTGGTTTTGCCACAACATTGTAAGCCCTCAAAGTGACTCTTGGTGGGCGCTGGAGCGCCCTGCTGTGAACGATTATATCAAGAATTGTAATTACATGCCATTGTTGAACAGTGGTAGAAAAATTTACCTTTGGTGGTTGTGGTGCTGGTGCCACAACACTATAAGTCCTCACAGTTACTCTGGGTGGGCACAGGAACGGGCCCTCCTGTCAAATATTGTATCAAGATTTGTAATTACATGTCCCTGTTAAACAGGGGCAGAAAAATTGGGCCTTAGGCACTGGTGCTGGTGCCACGACACTGCAACCTCTCCCATATACTCTAGTTTTATTGCAGGAATTAGCCCTGCTGCAAAGCATTGCATCAAAAATTGTAATTAAACACCCCTGTTAAACAGGGGCAGAAAAATTGGGCCTTAGGCACTGGTGCTGGTGCCACCACACTGCAACCTCTCCCATATACTCTAGTTTTATTGCAGGAATTAGCCCTGCTGCAAAGCATTGCATCAAAAATTGTACTGAAACGCCCCTGTTAAACAGGGGCAGAAAAATTGGGCCTTAGGCACTGGTGCTGGTGCCACCACACTGCAACCTCTCCCATATACTCTAGTTTTATTGCAGGAATTAGCCCTGCTGCAAAGCATTGCATCAAAAATTGTACTTAAACGCCCCTGTTAAACAGGGGCAGAAAAATTGGGCCTTAGGCACTGGTGCTGGTGCCACCACACTGCAAACTCTCCCATATACTCTATTTTTATTGCAGGAATTAGCCCTGCTGCAAAGCATTGCATCAAAAATTGTAATTAAACGCCCCTGTTAAACAGGGGCAGAAAAATTGGGCTGATGGCATCACCCAGAACCAGAAATGTTCTTCCAACATATCAGCGGAGGAGGAAGAGGATAGACAATCAACATAACAGGACAGTCACTCAGCATCAGCATAGGCAGTCTTGAAGGGATGTGATATTTCAAAAAAAATTATTCGGTTACATCAGCTTCAGGTGCTTGGTAGCTGTGGGTGATCCAAGACTGATTCATCTTGATGAAGGTCAGTCGATCAACTGATTCGGTGAACAGGCGCACCCTGTGATCGGTAACAAAGCCACCAGCAGCACTGAAGGTGCGTTCCGAAAGAACGCTGGATGCAGGACAGGCCAGTAGCTCAATTGCATACTGTGCAAGCTCTGGCCAGTGATCCATCCTCAAGACCCAGTAAGCCAGAGGATTTTCGGTGGGAAAGGTGTCCAAGTCTGACCTTGCCCCTAGGTATTCCTGCACCATGTAAATCAGACGCTGGCGATGGTTGCTGGAACCGATCATACCTTGGGGCTGCGGACTAAAAAATTGTCTGAAAGCATCAGTCAGACGGCCACCTTCTCCACTGCTCCTTCTGACCGATGCCTCAGCAACACGTTGTCCAGGACCAGGAGTTTGTAACCTCCCAGTCTCTGGGAACGCATTGCACAGACCTTTCTGCAGGGCCTCCCGGAGATGTCTCATCCTCTGCTCCCTCTGCGATGGCAAGATAAGGTCAGCAACCTTACCCTTGTACCGTGGATCAAGGAGAGTGGCCAGCCAGTAATGGTCCCTCTCCTTGATCCGAAGAATACGAGGATCCTTCCGCAGGCTTTGCAGGATCAGGGAGGCCATGCAGCGTAGGTTAGCTGAGGCATTCGGTCCGGAGTCCCCTGGGTCACTAAGGACAACATGATCCGCAGCTACCTCCTCCCAGCCACGTACAAGTCCACGTGTTTCTTGGGACTGTAAATCATCCCTACAAGACTGCTGCTGCTGATGCTGAGTGCCAGCCTCCACCTCCATGCTGACACAATCATCCTCCTCCTCCTCTTCCTCATCCTCTTCCTGTGTGATGGGTGGCAAAGCAGGAACACTGTCTGGATAAAGGGGGCCTTGAGAGGCAAGGAAGTCCTCCTCTTCCTGCCTCTGTTCTGCCTCAAGTGCCCTGTCCATTTTTCCACGCAGCGTATGCTCCAAGAGGTGGACAAGAGGTACAGTGTCACTGATGCATGCACTGTCACTGCTCACCATCCTTGTGGCCTCCTCAAATGGTGACAGGACAGTGCATGCATCCCTGATCATGCCCCACTGGCGTGATGAGAAAAAACCGAGCTCCTCTGACCCTGTCCTGGTGCCGTAGTCGCACAGGTACTCATTGATGGCCCTCTGCTGCGTGTGCAGCCGCTGCAGCATGGCCAACGTTGAGTTCCACCTGGTGGGCATGTCACATATAAGGCGGTTCTTGGGCAGGTTCAACTCCTTTTGGAGCTCAGCCAGCCGAGCACAGGCATTAAATGATCAGCGGAAATGCACACAGACTTTCCTGGCCTGCTTCAGGACATCCTGTAAGCCGAGGTACCTGCCCAAGAACCGCTGCACCACCAGGTTAAGGACGTGAGCTACACAGGGCACATGGGTCAGTTGTCCCTGTCGGAGGGCGGAGAGGAGGTTGGTGCCATTGTCACAAACCACCATTCCTGGCTTAATCTGACATGGCGTCAACCACCTCTCGGCCTGCCCCTGCAGAGCTGACAAAACATCCGCCCCAGTGTGGCTCCTGTCCCCCAAACAAACCAGCGCAAGCACGGCATGGCATAGTTTTGCCTGCGTACTTGCGTAGCCCCTGGAACGCCTACGGAGCACCGCTGGTTCTGAGGACAGAGCACTGGAAGAGGCCATGGAGGAAGAAGAAGAGGAGGGGGTGGAGGAGAGAGGTGTGTCACAACCAATAGTAGCATTTTGGAGGCGTGGTGGCGGAACAACCTCCAACACTACTGCACCTTGTCCTGCATCCTTCCCAGCTGCCAGAAGAGTGACCCAATGGGCCGTGAAAGACAGGTAACGTCCCTGTCCATGCCTGCTGGACCATGAGTCAGTGGTAATATGCACCTTACCGCTGACCGCCCTGTCCAGCGAGGCAAGGACATTGCCTTCCACATGCCGGTAGAGAGCCGGAATCGCCTTCCGTGAGAAAAAGTGGTGTTTGGGGACCTGCCACTGAGGAACCGCACATTGTACAAACTCACGGAAGGGGGCAGAGTCTACCAACTGAAAAGGCAGCAGTTGAAGTGCTAGCAATTTAGCCAAGCTAGCATTCAACCGCTGGGCATGTGGATGGCACTTGGCTGTGACACACCTAATTCTACACCTTCATTCCTCTCAGAGCAGGTTTCAGAGAGGACTGAAGGTCTAGTGGGGTTGGAGATGCCAGCTGATGAGGAGCAAGGAGAGGTCCGCTTTGTTCTTTGGTGTGGGTCTTTGAGGTACGCTTGCCAACGAGCTGCATGGCAGGTCAACATATGTCTGGTCAAGCATGTGGTGCCCAAGCGGCTGATGTTTTGGCCACGCGAGATACGCTTGAGACATATGTTGCAAATAGCAGCGATGCGATCTGATGCACTCGTCTCAAAAAAGGCCCACACCAAAGAACTTTTAGAATAACGCGCAGAGGCAGCGCCCTGCACAGGCGGAGCTCTGCGGTATGATTCAGTCGGTGTGCTGCCCCTAAGCTGGCCCCCGGAGGGCATCCTGCCTCGTTGGACATGTGCCTCCTCCTTCTCCTCTTCCTCCTCTCTCCTACCAGACACCCACGTGGAGTCAGTGCCCTCATCATCCCCTCCCTCTTCATCGCTGTAGCAAACCTGACTGCCAGATTGCTGTCCTTCTTGAGCATCCCCTCTCTCTGCATTCACGCTACTGCCTTCCTCTAGCTGAGTATCATCATCAGAGCCTACAAAACACTGGGCATCCTCCTGGAGCATGTACCTAACACTGTGCTCAAAGAGTTCAGGAGACTCCTCAGGAGGACGTGGTGGGTCTAGGGAAGGAGTCACTGATGAAGATGGGAAGACGATGCGTTGGCAGCTGCTTTGCTAGTACCCTGAGACTGGGGGAGAGAGGATGAGGAGGATGAAGAGGGCTTGGTCATCCACTCTACCAAGTCGTTGGCATGTTGCGGTTCAACATGTCCAGCTGCCGAAAAGAAGGACAAGCGTGTCCCGTGGCCACGTGCTGATGTCAATACACCGCGTCCATGACCAGCACTGTTGTCTCTAGACACAGAGCCTGCTTGCCCTCTTTTATCGGCTCGCGCCTGTCTGCCTCTCCTTGCTGGCCTTCCAGACATGGTAATGGCCTGAAGGGAGTTGGGTAAAACAGCAGTTGGGTAGTGTATATTGTGCTGGAGGCACACAACACCCACTAACTCCTGCAGATGCCTTTATTATAGAACACCAGAGATAAAGGGGTATACTGTAATGGAGTCACACAACACCCACTAAGCCCTACAGATGGCTCTATTAGAGAACAGCAATAAAGGGTAGATACAGGTGTATATTGTGCTGGAGGCACACAACACCCACTAACTCCTGCAGATGCCTTTATCATAGAACACCAGAGATAAAGGGGTATACTGTAATGGAGTCACACAACACCCACTAAGCCCTACAGATGGCTCTATTAGAGAACAGCAATAAAGGGTAGATACAGGTGTATATTGTGCTGGAGGCACAAAACACCCACTAACTCCTGCAGATGCCTTTATTATAGAACACCAGAGATAAAGGGGTATATACAGATGTATACTGTGCTGTGCTGGAGGCACACACAACTTCCAATAACTCCTGCAGATGGCAAGTGGGCTCAAATAGAGAAGAGCTATGTAGGTGGATATAGCGGTGTGTACTGGGTACAGAGCAAGCAGGCAGCACGCACAAGCTCCTAACACTACTGACTGCAAGCTCTATTATAAAAGATAGATCACTAGCTATATAGGTGAGGTGAATATAGCGGTGTATACTGCGGTCAGGGCACGCAGACAACAACCACTACAGAAGAGCAAGATCGAAAATCGGCCGATAACGATCGGTGTATACTGTGTTGAAGGTACACAGAACACCCACTAACTGCTTCAGACGCCAACACACTACACAAGGCCGCCGCGCTGGCGGCCTTATATAGTGTGGGGCGTGTACTACACAGCCTGAGCTATGATTGGCTCTCCTCGCTGCTGGCGCTGTGATTGGCCAAGCATGCGGGGTCACAGTGCATGCTTGGCCAATCATGAGCCAGCAATGCACTGCGATGACGCAGTGCATTGTGGGCCGTGAGCGCCACACGAATTTGGCGCGAACGGCCCATAACGTTTGGAATTCGCCGAACGGGCGAACAGCCGATGTTCGAGTCAAACACGAAGCTCATCCCTAGTCACAGAACACACAAAAGGAGAGAGGGGAGGAGGATGAGGAGGAGGATTCTGGCACTTTCATAGGCTTCAAAGAAGACATGGGTCAGTCTGTAAGCAATAGCTTTCCAACCCCAGGACCCTTGGGAGTAGTATGTGGCTGGAAGGAGGAAGTTCCAGATCCTGTCATCCTGAGTGACCCCAAGGAGTAGGCTTCCCAAGCCTCTGCAAATTTGAGGAGCATGGGCAACCTCATGCTTCAAAGCCTGCGAAAAGACCCAAGAATACGTGGCATAAAGGAAAAGGATGATTACTGGTTGGCAACCCTCCTTGACCACTTTTATAAGGGGAAGGTTTCAGAACTCATCCCATCCCCACAGAGAGTGCAGAAAATAAATCTCTTGAGGATACGTTAAAGAGGATTTTATTGAACAATTTTACTGGCTCCAGTAGGTTACAGCATCATGAAAAACATAGTTTTCCAGAGAGCAGCGTTGGAGAAGACATCCGCCTAAGTGAGGAATTTCTGATTTTTTTTTATAGCCCTTGCCACCCAGGGCTGTCAGCTTCCACATCCCGTCGGCAGCGTCTGCATCACATGGTGGATGATTGCCTCGGGGGCCAGAACAGGGATGGAGAGCTTTCTAGTGGACAAAACCACTGACTTACTGGGTCATGAGAATAGACCACTGGCCAGAACTTGCCCAGTATGCAATTGAGTTGTTGGTCTGCTCTGCATCCATCATGCTTTCAGAATGGGCATTCAGTGCTGCAGGAGGTTTCATTACTGATCATAAAGACTCCGTGGACTGTTTGACTTTTATAAAAATGAATCAGTCCTGGATTACCAGCTATGAAGCCCCTGATGCTGATGTCACTGATTAATAGACATGTGCAAAGCAAAATATTTTGTTTCAGAATTTCTTTTTCTTTTCAAATTAATTTATTTAGTTACTCCCGAAATTCGTTTTTATTTATTTAGTTTTTCGTTCAAAAATTGCATTCATTCGAAAATCCACATGAATTACGGTCTAATCTGTCTTTGAAGGCTTATGGTGTCTGTCGAATGTATAAAGAAGATTCGACGGAGCTAGTATATAGCATACTTCGTGTGAACTTTAGAACCCTATTAAAGTCTATGGGACTCCAACGTTCAAAATATAAAGTGCTAATTTTAAAGGCTAATATGCAAGTTACTGTCCTAAAAAATGTTTGGGGACCTGGGTCCTGCCCCAGGGGACATGTATCAATGCAAAAAAAAGTTTTAAAAAGGGCCGTTTTTTCGGGAGCAGTGATTTTAATAATGATTAAAGTGAAACAATAAAAGTGTAATATTCCTTTAAATTTCATACCTGGGGGGTGTCTATAGTATGCGTGTGAAGGGACGTATGTTTCTGGTGCTTAGAACTGTCCCTGCACAAAGTGTCATTTATGCAGGAAAAAAAGTCCTTTCAAATCACTCGCAGCTATTATGAATTGTCGGCTCTGTAATACAGAGAACACTCATTGAAAGTCATTTGTAAAATAAATAAATAAATAAATTAAAAAAAAAGCGTGGGGGTCCCCCAAATTCAATTACCAGGCCCTTCAGGTCTGGTATGGATATTAAGGGGAACCCTGCGTCAAATTTATAAAAAAATTGATGTGGGGTTCTCCCTAAATATCCATACCAGACCCTTCAGGTCTGGTATGGATATTAAGGGGAACCCCGTGTCAAATTTAAAAAAAAATTGACGTGGGGTCCCCCTAAAAATCCATACCAGACCCTTTATCCGAGCACACAACCTGGCAGGCCGCAGGAAAAGAGGGGGAGGAGAGAGCGCCCCCCCTCCCTCCTGAACCGTACCAGGCCACATGCCCTCAACATTGGGAGGATGCTATGGGGGTCTGTGACCCCTCAAAGCACATTGTCCCCATGTTGATGAGGACAAGGGCCTCATCCCCACAACCCTGGCCGGTGGTTGTGGGGGTCTGCGGGCGGGGGGCTTATCAGAATCTGGAAGCCCCCTTTAACAAGGGGACCCCCAGATACCGCCCCCCCCTGTTTTAAATGGTGAGGGGGTACCTACCATTTCACAAAGAAAGTGTAAAAAATAGTTAAATAAGACAAAAACACTTTTGAAAAATTCCTTTATTAAAAATAAAAAATAAATAAAAAAAAGATTCCAGCGGTGCTAATCCACTCTTGCTATCCAGCGACGGATGATCATCTCTCCGGGGTCCAGCGATGGCTAATCTCATCCAGCGCAGCGAATCCATCCATCTTCTGTCTCCACAGAGGAGACACTGCGGGGATACCGGCGGCCTGACGTTTGTTATACGCGGAGGGCGGGGCCACCCATCACCTGACCCCGGCCCCTCTGACGCAAGGGGAAACCCTGGCTTCCCCAGTGATGTATGGGTGACCCCGCCCCCCTCTGATGTAACAGAAACCTGCCTGTGTTACATCAGAGGGGGGCGGGGTCACCCATACGTCACGGGAAGCCCGGATTCTGTGCTTTTGTTATCGTTTGTCAAAACGAAAACTAAAATACCTGAAATTCAGACGAAAATGCATTTGGACGAAAACTAATGCACATGTCTACTGATTAAGTCTTTTTGGGATGTGGAATCTCTGCAGGACTTCGAGGCTGCCTAGCTTTGAGGGTGTTCAATCATTAAATCTGGAAGAATGTTTTTGGTATAGGTTTCATGGGCACAATTAACACCCAAAGACAAATTTTTCAGCACCTGTTTGAGAGGTGCATATCATTGCAATTTTTTTTGCCTTCATCAAGAGCACCTCTATAGGGTTATGGTGGGAAGGCACCCCCAACACCCAAAGAGTAACTTTTCTGCACCTGTTTGACAGGTGCATATTATTGCAATTTTTTACAGCAAGGCCAATTCTTACTTTCATCAAGATTACCACCTGTAGGGTTACAGTGGAAAGGCACCACCGACACCCAAAGACCAATTTTTACGCACCCGTTACTTCTAATCAAAGTCAAAGTGACACCAGAATGTATCCAAAATAATCTCTAATCTTGTTCCCAGTGCACTACATTGTGGCCTTATCATACACACTTGCTCCCCAGCTGCTGCTGAGCAAAATAAAGGCAAGCTTGCAGGGAAAATGTCATTTGTTTGGCTTTATAAATGCAATTATTGCTGCAGTAGATTCTAGACATGGTACAGATCTGCCACTTTACAGGTAGACTAAAGGGTCCCCCCAACCACTGTTTATAAGTGTTTTCACAACCTTTTTTTTTATTGATACATGTCCCCCAGGGCAAGACCCGGACCCCTATAACCATTATATGCCCAGTTACTTGCTTATTAGCCTTCAAAATTGGCACTTTTTATTTTTGACGTTCCGGTCCCATTGACTTTAATGGGGTTCATTATTCGGGTCTGAACTTTTGCGGTGTTAGAAAGTTCTGGTGCGAACCGAACAGGGGTCCGTTCGGCCCATCCCTACTTACCTGCTCTGTTGCAGTGGTTTTGCACAGAGCAGCTTGGATCCTCCTCTTCTCGGGTGCCTCTTTCCTGCTCCTGGCCTCTACCTCCTGTCAAGTGTCCCCACAGCAAGCAGCTTGCTATGGGGCCACCTGAGCCGAGCTGCAGCTCCATGTGTCCATTCAGACACTGAGCTGCTGTTCGGTCCAGCCCCCTCTCTCTCCTGATTGGTTAACTGACTTTGATTGACAGCCACAGGAACCAGTCAGAGGGAGAGTCCTTGTGCACATCACTAGACAGAGATGGGGCTCAGGTAAGTATTAGGGGGGCTGAGGAGGCTGCTACACACAGAAAGCTTTTTATTTTATTGCATAGACTGTATTAAGATAAAAAAACCTTCTGCCTTTACAACTCCTTTAATGCTCATTCATGTGATTTGCCTGTATAATAAATAGCATTGTTGTAAATATAAAGCCGAACCCAAAATGGGTATAGAAAAACACCATGTGTAATCCAGTTATATGTTCATTAAAGCTTAGGTTTAGTTAATAATAATAATTTTTTTTTAAAAAATCAGCCCAATCCAATTACTTACAGTCAATGGGGTTGATTTTCTAAGGCCTCTTTCACACAGGTTGTTGGATCAGGTCTGCCTCTCAGTTTTCAGGGGGACCTGATCGGACACTGCATTGTCCTCTATGGATCGGTGGATGTCAGTGGACACATGTCCCCTGACAACCGTCACCATCTGATCCAATCTTGTCCACCAAAAACAAACGGATGGCGGTCCTATTTTCTATTCTTCTAACGGATTGGATCGGATGGAAACTCCATAGAGGAGAGAGCCGGACTGTGTCCATGTCCGCTCTGCACAGCGGAGTGGACACGGACCTGTCATCCTCCTGCTCAGCGGGGATCAGCGGATCAAGCAGATTTCGTTAAGCAGAGGCGCCTGTGTAAACGTGTAAAAGGGGCCTTTAACTGGAAAGTGCAAAATCTGGTGCAGCTGTGCATGGTAGCCATTTAGCTTATTCAATTAAAGTGGGTGTAAACCCACTTTAAAAAAAAAACTAACACTGCAAGACAAAAGCATAATGAGCTAGTATGCATAGCATACTAGCTCATTATTTAATACTCACCTGAGATCAAAGCCCTCGTTGCAGTGCCCATACACAGCACGGGCCGGCAACATCACTCCCGGGGGTTACTTCTGGGTATTGCGACTCCAGCGCTGTGATTGGCTGGAGCTGTGATGACGTCACTCCTGCGCATGCGCGTGGTAAGAGTACACTCACTGAGACAACGGCACATACGTGCCATTGCTTCAGTTTGTATCAGTGACCATGCACTGATGACATCAGCACATGCAAATACAGGGGATATCTCCTAAACCAGGGGTGCTCAACCAGTGGCCCGGGGGCCACATGTGGCCCGTGGAGCCCTCTGATGTGGCCCGCGACCTCCTGCTCTGGGATGGTGGTTTGACAAGCCCAGATCGCAGGTTGCCAACCCACCATCCCAGAGCATCAGTGTTGTGAATGAAGCCGGCGTTAGAGAAAGCAAGAAGCTGCAGAGCAGAGCCACATAAGCTGATGCTTCCTGTATAGCGCCAGCTCCTGTCACAATCGATAATAAATGCACTCTGCCTGGACAGCAATAGCCGGGGGAAAACTGAATGGAAGACTTTTATTAAAGGTGTTTGTTACTGAAATCAGTGTGTATATGGGCATATCTGTTCTTCAGTAGTTACTAGGCTGCTGCTAAACTAATCCTGCACATGAGGGTTACCTGCACTGAGCCATAGACTTCTGTTATAACTTATTACCTGTGGGTTTGGTGCGCTTTCAGAAAGTGCACTATACCATCAGGATATAATAGAAGTCTATGGCAATGTGCAGCTAACCTGCAGAAAAGCCACAGGTGCACGTGGCGCATCAGTGTGAAAGCAGCCTTAGGACCCAATCAGACCCTCCATTCACCTCTATGTCCATTTACCCCTGCTTACTTTCAATCCGATACGCTAAAAAAAAGGGAAGGGGAACCGTCCCTTCCATCAGATTGAATTGGAGGGCCCATAGAGTAGCATGGGCTGTGTCCATATCCAGTCTGCATATGCAGCGTAGATACAGATCTGTCATCCGCCCATTACACTTATTTTGGCCCGCGACCGGTTACCAAGTCGCTTCAATGGCCCTCACTCTTCAAAAGGTTGGGCACCCCTGTCCTAAACCATGCAGGTTTAGGAGATATCCTGGGTAGCTACAGGTAAGCCTTATTATAGGCTTACCTGTAGCACAAAGTGGTCTGTAAGGGTTTACAACCACTTTAAGCTTTGACAAATGTAGAGCCGTCCTCTTGAGAATCGCCAGACAAATCTGTCACCCTGGGTTTTAAATTTTTTTCCCCACTAGATAACAGCAGTAAGAAGGAAATATACCAGAATTGATTAAATCAGAAATAGTTTACTCAATGAGATGATCGTGGGAAAAAGAAATCAGAGTCAACTTGAGTTTACACCTTAAAATGTTGTCTCCCAAAGAATGTTATTGATAGTAAAACAACTATCACCTCTAAGATTCAAACATTCAACAGTGAACACTATAATCTCTATGCTCAAATAAGTGCATATAATGCCTATTTGAATAGGCTACAGGAGTGCAGGGGAATGACTCTTATGAGTGTCAGACCCCTCTCTACTGCTCCTTCACACATAAATGCAGAACAGTAGTGATGGACGAACTTCCGACGGGACGTTTCGCTAACGTGCCCAAAAGTTTGCGACCTGCAAAGTTTGCGGCGGGGCTATGAAGAGGGTGCAGGAGATGACCACCAGCACCGTGATAGAGAGCACTGACACCAGCACTGTGATAGAGAGCTCTGACACCAGCACCGAGATAGAGAGCACTGAGACCACACCAGCACCATGATGGAGAGCACTGAGACCACACCAGCACCCTGATAGAGAGCACGGACACCAGCACCGTGATAGAGAGCACTGACACCAGCACCGTGATAGAGAGCACTGACACCAGCACCGAGATAGAGAGAACTGACACCAGCACCATGATAGAGAGCACTGACACCAGCACCATGATAGAGCGCACTGACACCAGCACTGAGATAGAGAGCACTAACACCACACCAGCACCGTGATAGAGAGCACTGAGACCACACCAGCACCATGATAGAGAGCACTGACACCAGCACCATGATAGAGAGCACTGACACCAGCACCGAGATAGAGAGCACTAACACCACACCAGCACCGAGATAGAGAGCACTGATACCACACCAGCACCGTGATAGAGAGCACTGACACCAGCACCGAGTTAGATAGCACTGACACCACACCAGCACTGTGATAGAGAGCACTGACACCAGCACCGAGATAGAGAGCACTGACACCACACCAGCACCGTGATAGAGAGCACTGACACCAGCACCATGATAGAGAGCACTGAGACCAAACCAGCACCGAAATAGAGAGCACTGAGACCACACCAGCACCGAGATAGAGAGCACTGACACCACACCAGCACCGTGATAGAGAGCACTGACACCAGCACCGTGATAGAGAGCACTGACACCACACCAGCACCGAGATTGAGATCACTGACACCACACCAGCACTGAGATAGAGAGAGAGCACTGACACCAGCACTGAGATAGAGAGCACTGACAGCAGCACTGATACCAGCAACTCGCTGCGGGACCCAAAAATATGACACCGCTCAACCGCTTCAAACAGGAAGGTACGGGCATATAGTACGGTGTGCTTTTTTTGTACAAGGAAGTGAGCCAAAGGTAGAAAAAAGGTCTGTGTGCTCGATTAAATAAATCGTTTATAGAGTTATGCATATACAGTACATGGTCTACTGGTCACATGTGTTGAATTCCTCTGAGATCCATGCCTCATTCATTTTTATAATTGTCAGGTAGTCAACACGGTCATGAGCTAGGCGAGTGCGCTTATCAATCACGATCCCCCCTGCTGCACTGAACGTCCTTTCAGACAGGAAACTGGACAAGGGGCAAGCCAACAGTTCCTGTACAATATACTGTACACCTATACCAGTCCTTAAAAGGACCTTTGTGGACCTAGTAGCTAGTGATTTGCAGACTGTCCCTCAGTCCCTACACTGATAAAAGACAGCTGCAGAATCGGGCAGCAATCAGCAGCACAGCAGTCCGCAGCAGTGCACCGCAACCCTATATATTGTTCACCTATACCAGTCCTTAAAAGGACCTTTGTGGACCTAGTAGCTAGTGATTTGCAGACTGTCCCTCAGTCCCTACACTGATAAAAGACAGCTGCAGAATCGGGCAGCAATCAGCAGCACAGCAGTCCGCAGCAGTGCACCGCAACCCTATATATTGTTCACCTATACCAGTCCTTAAAAGGACCTTTGTGGACCTAGTAGCTAGTGATTTGCAGACTGTCCCTTAGTCCATACACTGATAAAAGACAGCTGCAGAATCGGGCAGCAATCATCAGCACAGCAGTCAGCAGCAGTGCACCACAACCCTATATATTGTACACCTATACCAGTCCTTAAAAGGACCTTTGTCGACCTAGTAGCTAGTGATTTGCAGACTGCCCCTCAGTCCCTACACTGATAAAAGACAGCTGCAGAATCGGGCAGCAATCAGCAGTACAGCAGTCAGCAGCAGTGCACCACAACCCTATATATTGTACACTTATACCAGTCCTTAAAAGGACCTTTGTGGGCCTAGTAGCTAGTGAATGAATGAATGAAATACTTATATAGCGCACAATGCGAACTGAATCGCCTCTAGGCGCTGTGGCGAGCTTTGATCATCTGCTAAAAGAGGAAGGTCTTGAGTTTTTTCCTAAAAGCCAGGTGATTTTCTTCTAGGCGGATGTTGATTGGTAGAGCATTCCATAGCAGAGGCCCTTGGACAGCGAATCTCCGATCACCCTTGGATTTATACCGGGCTTTGGGCACGAGGAGGAGGTTTTTGTTGGCTGATCGAAGACTGCGGTTTGGTGTGTAATGATTTATTTTCTCCATTAGGTATTGCGGAGCTTCTCTATGCACGCATTTGTGGGTGAGGCAAAGGGTCTTGAACGTGATCCGATTTTTTACGGTTAGCCAATGTAAGCTCCTCAGTGAAGGAGAAATGGATTCCCAGGTTTTTTTTCCTGTTATCAGCCTTGCCGCCGTGTTTTGGATCAGTTGTAATCGCGCAAGTTGATATTGTGGTAATCCTATGTAAAGCGAGTTTGCGTAGTCCAGTCCTGAATTAATGATTGTTCCAACTACCACTGCTTTGTCATTCTTTGGGATAAAAGGGATGAGTCTGCGAAGCATGCGCAGTAGATGGTGAGATCGACTGACTACAGATCCTATTTGCGCATCCATTGACATTTGTGCGTCTAAAATAACCCCGAGACTCTTCGCTTTGGTCTTTGGGGAGATAGTTTGCCCAAAGACGGTTGGTGGAGACCAGGAGGTTTTGGTTGCGGGCTTATGATTTGGGTGTAAGATAAGAAGCTCTGTCTTTGATTGGTTCAGCTGGAGGGAGTTGGTGGTCATCCAGTCCTCTATTGATTTGAGGCAGTTTTCAAGTTGTTGTTGGTGATCTTTTTTTCCATTGATCCGGAAATAAAGTTGCGTGTCGTCAGCGTAAGAGTGGAAGCAGAGATCTGAGCATCTGATGATTTGAAGGAGTGGGCGAATGTAAATGTTGAAGAGAACGGGTGACAATGGAGAGCCTTGAGGGACTCCACAGGTGACTGCCCGAGTTTCGGAGAGGAATTTTCCTAGTTTCACTGTCTGTGACCGATTTCCTAGGAAGGACGCGAACCAATGGAGATCTATGTCTTGGACTCCGGCTACTTCTGTGAGGCGGACGAGTAGAGTATTGTGATCTACTGTATCAAACGCTGCACTTAGGTCTAGCAGTACGAGGAGACACGGCTCTCCGTCATCTGCTGCTTCGAGGGCGTCATCCCAAATCTTGAGGAGAACTGTTTCTGTTCCATGACCCGGGCGGAAGCCTGATTGCAGCGGGTCCAGGAGTTTGTGAGTATCCAGGTGAAGTTGTAGCTGATGTACTACAGCTTTCTCCATGATCTTAGAAATGGTGTTGAGGCTTGTAATCGGCCTACGGTTGTTTGGATCCTGAGGGTCCAGGTTTGGTTTCTTGAGTAGAGGTTTGACAATGCCTTGTTTGAGGATGCTGGGAACAATCCCTTCGTGGAATGATCGGTTTATGAGGTGGGTTATGGTTGGAGCCACGATGTCGGAGCATTCTTTCAGTAGTTTTGTGGGGATGATGTCAATAGGTGAGGTACTGTCACGCAGTTTATTAATGATGTTTTTTGCGGTGTCTACGGTAATTGGGGATAGTGAAAATTTTGGCGGTTGCGGTATGTTGGTGCAGACATCCTCTTTATGTATTTGCTGGCTGAGGTCGGATGTTTTCTTCTGACAAATTGTTTCCCTGATGGTTTTGACTTTATCGATGAAAAAATCCGACAGTTTGTCACAGTAATCCTGGGATTCGCTTTCTGGGGGTTCTAGGCACACCGGATTCATTGATTGATTAACCAGTTTAAACAGTTCCCGTGGTTGGTTTGCGGCCGTTGAGATTGTATATGAGAAGTGGTCCTTTTTGGCTTTGAAGATTGCTTTCCGATAATTCTCTGTCAGACCTTTGTAGTTAAATAGGTTTTCCTCGGTGGGATTTCTTCTCCATGTTCTTTCCGCTCTTCTGCGTTCTTGCTTTAGTACGGAGAGGGAGCTATTAAACCATCCAGCATTTTTCTTCCTGATGAGAGCCCTAGTGATTTGCAGACTGTCCCTCAGTCCCTACACTGATAAAAGACAGCTGCAGAATCAGGCAGCAGTCAAGTATAATATTCTTTCTATATTTGGAAGAAAGTATATTATACGTGTACAACCCTATATACTGTACACCTACACCAGTCCTTAAAAGGACCTTTGTGGACCTAGTAGCTAGTGATTTGCAGACTGTCCCTCAGTCCCTACACTGACAAAAGACAGCTGCTGAATCGGTCAGCAGTGCACTCAGCAATCACCAGCACAGCAGTCAGCAGCAGTGCACCAGCACCCTATATACTGTACACGTATACCAGTCCTTAAAAGGACCTTTGTGGACCTAATAGTAATAGCTAGTGATTAAACTGACTGTCCCTGCTCCACACAGCGTCCTGTCCCTACACTGAAAAAAGACAGCTGCCAAATCAGTCAGCAGTGCACTCAGCAATCACCAGCACAGTAGTGCACCAGAACCCTATATACTGTACACCTATACCAGTCCTTAACATGACTTTTGTGGACCTAATAGCTAGTGATTTGTGTCACTACAGTCTGTCCCTGCTCCACACAGCAACCTTTCCGTACACTGACAAAAGACAGAATGTAAAATGGCCGCCAGATCAGGTCTATTTATAAGGTAGGGGGAATGTCCAATTGTCCATGTGCTGAAATGCCTCAATTGGCTGTCCTGTACCCCATGATGTGTCATCATGGGTCAAAGTTCTTTTACAATGTAAACGCATATGTCTGCTGGGCAAACATCGCCAGAAGTCCGCCGGTTTGGCGAATCACGAACACGCAAAATTCGCTGCGAACCGACCGCCGGGCGAACCGCAAGGCCATCTCTGCAGAACACTAATAAAGTTCAACTTTTAGCAAACAGGAACTGTATAACAATTCAACCTACTCATACAGAGAGTTCTTGGTGAACTGTAGCTCTACAAGCTTCAGCAAAAACAAGTCCCTGGGGAGGGGTAAAAATAGTTCTGTGTTGCTGTATGGCAATCCAGTTAATCTTCAGCTAGCTCTTATGCCGAACACGCAGCCTGGCCAGTCAGGAAAGGGGGTGGGAACGAGCGAGCGCCCCCCCCCCCCGAACCGTACCAGACCGGGGGGTGGGTACTTTGGGGAAGGGGGGCACCCTGCGCCCCCCATCACAAACCACCTTGTCCCCATGTTAATGAGGACAAGGGCCTCTTCTCGAGAACTCTGGCCGTTGGTTGTCGGGGTCTGCGGGCGGGGGGCTTATTGGAATCCGGGAGCCCCCTTTAATAATGTTGTCTTTGGGAGACAACATTTTAAGGGAGCCCTCTTTAAAGGGGGCCCCCAGATCCTGGCCCCCCACCCTATGTGAATGAGTATGGGGTACATCGTACCCCTTCCCATTCACCTGGGGGGAAAAGTGGCAATAAAAAAACATACTACACAGGTTTTTAAAGTAGTTTATTATCTCCGGGGGTCTTCTTCCGACTTTGGGGGGGTCTTCTTCCAACTTCTCCGTGCTTTCCGGTTCTTCTCTTCAGGCTCCTCGGCTATCTTCTGCTCTTTTGCCGCTCTTTTGCTAGCGGAGGAGCCCAAATTACTCCTTCGCTATCTTCTTCTTCTTCTACTCAAGAAGAGGCCCTTGTCCTCATCAACATTGTCCTCATCAACATGGGGACAACATGGACATGGGGACAAGGTACTTTGGGGTGGGGGGCCGCAGGGCGCCCCCCTTCCCCAAAGCACCCACCCCACCATGTTGAGGGCATGCGGCCTGGTACGGTTCAGGAGGGGGGCGCTTGCTCGTCCCCACCCCCTTTCCTGACCGGCCAGGCTGCATGCTTGGATAAGGGTCTGGTATGGATTTTGGGGGGACCCCCATGCCATTTTCTGGGCATAGGTGGTTACCCTTAAAATCCATACCAGACCTAAGGGCCTGGTGTACAGTACTCTGTAGCCGAGAACCAGTTTGATAGGATCGCGCTGGAAACATTCTCACGAGCAGGTGCTGTAGTTGCCGTTGCGGCGTAGTTGGTCCGTCGGACCAGCATACAGACGAGCGGACTTCTCGACAGGACTTAGGAGAAGAAAAAAGTCCGCTGGAGCCCACACGCGATTGAATTGTCCGGCGGACTCTAGTCCGATCATGTGTACGTGGCATTAGGGGTTAATTGTATGCAAGAAATATTAAATGGTCATGCAAAGTAGCTGATCCAATAGGTTGTATATAACCAGCAGACAATATTCCTGTGTAAATCAAAACTGTAACTGGATTCACAGTGATCACTGACTTAAAGATGTTACATGGATGAATATGTTACTGACGTAACATGACGACGATTCGCGCAGCCGAGCCATGATGCAGCAGTGCAATTTTGGCGGCTGGTCGGCAAGCGGTAATGATCATTGCACAGATATTAAATATTGTACACTTAGTGGCCTTTCCCACAGCTCAGCTGAAAACAACGTGGTAAAAACATTTTCTGGTTTCCTGTCTCCCAGCATGCACCTGTGAAACATGGACATGTGAATCAAAAAGCACACCAAAGACACAACTGTGGTGCGTTTGTGATGCGTTTTCCCCTGATTTCAATGGGAGTTGTGTTTTTGGTGAACTTTTTTAAACAGGGCTTGAAAGATGCAGCATGCAGGAATAAAAAAAAAAACGCATTCGTAAATATTTTTATTGTGTTTTTTTTGTGCTTTTAGCAGCAAAAACACATCAGTGTGAAAGGGCACTTTGGGTCAAGGCTTGCTGCAATAGAGCAGGCCATTAGCACACTTTCCAACCTTGGAACTTAAAAATGAGGGACACCTAGGAGTGGAGACTACATGCGCAAGGCTGTGCTAATGGCTGTGGCTAAAATGTGTTGAATAATGGGTATGGCTTTAAAGGAGCATGGTTAATTATGCCCTGTACACACAATCAGATTTTTTTCTGAAGGATGTTGGCTCAAACTTATCTTGCATACACACGATCACACAAATGTTGTTGTAAATCCAGAATGTCAACAACGCAGTGACGTACAACAAGTACGACAAGCCGAGAAAAAGGAAGTTCAATAGGCAGAGCGGCTCCTTCTGCTTGATTCAGAGCATATGTGAACTTTTGTGCGACGGACTTGTGTACACGCGATCGGACTTTCTGACAAGAAGTTTTGTTGTCAGAAAATTTGAGAGCCTGCTCTCAAACATTTCTGTGCGGAAATTCCGACAGCAAATGTTCGATGGAGCATACACACAGTCGGACTTTGCGACAACAAGCTCATATCGAACACTTCCCGTCGGAAATTCCGATTGTGTGCACGTGGCATAAGAGTTTAAAATGGTTATAAAGTCAAAGTTTTTTTATCTTAATGTGTCTATATACACACACAGCCTGGAACGTAGCACACCCACATGGGCACCCCCTATTGCACGAGACTAGTAGGTGGTGAGGAACGAAATGGTAAGGACCAGAGGCGTAACTAGAATCTTCAGGACCCTGGTCCAGGAAATCACGAAGGGCTACCTGACTCCCCCCTTCCATCTGAGCCCTGGGCTTCCATGGACATCCTCCCGGAATCCTGCCTCCCGCGGGGCACACATCCAGCGAGCACTGTGACTGTTGTGTCCTTCAGACACAGCTGATTACAGATCGTGAAGGGCCAATCACAGTGACCCTTTGCCATGTGATCAGCTGATCATATGTAAACAGACTTGCCGGTTATCAACAGTCCTTTCCTTCCACGCTGTGTCTGTGTGAAGAAAGGAGAGCCATTAACCGGCAAGACTGTCAGTACATTGTTTACATTGATAATCAGGGCATTGTTTATCAGTGCTGCCAATCAGTGCTGCCTATCAGTGCTGCCTATCAGTGCCCATTAGTGCAGTCTATCAGTGGTGCCTATCAGTGCTCTCTATTAGTGCTAATCAATGCCACCTATCAGTGCCCATCAGTGCTGTTTATTATTGGAACCTATCAGTGCTCATCAATGCAGACTATCAGTGCTGACTATCAGTGCTGACTATCAGTTCTCTTCAATGCTGCCCATCAGTGCCACCTATAATTGCTCATCAATGCCACCTTTCAGTGCCGCCAATCAGTGCTGTCTGGTAGTGCCACCTATCAGCGATCATCCATGCCGTCTATCAGTGCAGCCCACCAGTACTGCCCATCAATGTCATCTATCATTGCCTCCTTAGCAGGACTCTAAGCTGAGAGCATCCCCCCAACAAAAGCCCAGAGCCTGCACTGACAGTTCCCCCCACCCCCACCCCTCTCCTCCTATGTGTGCACCATCAAAATTGTGAAGCCCAGCAGCTGAATGATCAAATTCAGCTGCTTAGCTTCACACTTCCTGCAGTGCACGCAGGAGGAGAAGGAAGTAGATCAGCTCCCTCCTCCCCCATCCGTGCGAGGGAGTGAGAACTGTCAGTGTCGGCTCTGGGCTTTAGGAGAGAGACACTCTCAGTTTAGAGCCCTGCGGCCAGCAATTTTGCTGGGGCCAACCAACAGTGCTGGAAAGCCAGGACTCGTTCGCAAGTGCAACCTTTGCGACCCTGGTTGTTCCGCCACTGTAAGTAACTGCTCTTTGCAATATCATTGTGCAAGCAAGTAATGCCCCGTACACACGAGCGGACTTTTCGACATCCAAACTCCGACGGACTGAGTCCGGCGGACTATCCGATCGTGTGTGGGCTGCAACGGACTTTAGCGAAGCTAAAGTCTGACGGACTTTAGAAATGAAGCATGCTTTAAATTTTCCCGACGGAACTCCGCCGGACCCGGTCCCCTTTGAAAAATCCGCTCGTGTGTGTGCTACTCCGACGGACTAAAACCGACGCTAGGGCAGCTATTGGCTACTGTCTAGGAACTTCCTACGTCGAATCCAGTCGTACGTCATCACGTTCGACTCCGTCGGAGTTTGGTGTGATGGTGTGTGGTCAAGTCCGTTCGGTCGAAAAGTCCGCCAGAACTCCGTCGGAACTCCGGCGGAACTCCGGCGGAACTCCTTTGGAGGTCTGTCAGACTTAATCCCTCTCGTGTGTACGGGGCATAAAGCATCTTTTTTATTTTATTAAAAAAATGTTTCCTTTAAAATCACTTTAGGCCTACATACTGTATACACTGTACACAATGTGTACACGCAGATAGAGTCCGGGGTTGAGGAATACTTTGTTGCCAATATTAAACAAAGTGTACAAAGTCCCCTTTTATATCAGAGTCCCTCCCTTCACATCAGGAGTCCTCCCTTCATACCCGAGTTTCCCTTTACACCAGGAGTTCCCCCTTCACATCGGGAGTCCTTATTTACATCAGGAGTCTCTCCATACATCAAGAGCCCCCCTTTACATTAGGAGCCCTCTTTCCCATAAAGTGTTTCCCCTTCACATACCTTATATACAGTAGTGTGACATGAAATACACAGCAGCTGCTTCCACAGTTCAGTAAATGAACTCCTTCATTCTAACATTGAACCATTCAATAGTTCTGGATTTGCAGTACCAGGATATGTCTGACACTGTCACAAGACAGTATCAGAAATTCCTGATTTGCTGCAGTTCCAGAGCATCTGATTGGTAACATTTTACAATGACAGGATTGGCTGTAATTTCTCCTGCCTTTTGCCTTCCTGTGCAGGAGGAGAATCCAACCCATGAGCAATGCAGGGCTCTTGAGAGAGAGCTACGGGACAATGCTCAACTGTGTGGGACTGTTGGATTTATGGCAAATCCAGAGTAGTCCCACAGAATCTGGGACTGTTAAGAGGTATAATTCAGGACAGATGAATGATGGGTCTTTATTTATTGAGAGTGATGTCACATGATACTTTCACACTAGATGGATATTGCAACTGACAAGTCCATATATTAAACATACATCATACACATTACATTATCAACACTTCAGAGACTTATATGGCTCATATACGCTTTCTTGCTCTATCCCTCCCAGGGGAAGAAGAGAACATTTTTTTTTGTTTTTTTTTAATAAAGTGCCTTATTTATACTGTACATGGCTGTCTTGGTTCCCAGCAGGAATAGAAAGACCACATGGGTGAGGAGACTTGCAGATCCCCAAGGAGAAAGGACCCAGTCACAGCTGCTTCCCCTACAGCTATGGTACAGCTGGTTTGGATTGCTCTGTTCTTTAGGCTGTCCAATTTGCAATCACTGTATCTGTTTACTTGCTTTTCTCTTTTATATTTTCAAAAAAAGTGACTGTACAGTATAAGATCCAGCCAAAGTCCTAGGGTCATTGTTCCCATCTGATCTTCAGCTATGGTTTTCCTAAATGGAATAATGTTTCACAATACATTTATAAACGTGACATATTATTATTACCCCTTCCATCATTATACTGTGTGTGTATATGTATATATATATATATATATATATATATATATATATATATATATATATATATATATATATATACAGTATCTCACAAAAGTGAGTACCCCCCTCACATTTTTTAAATATTTTATTATATCTTTTCATGTGACAACACTGAAGAAATGACAATTTGGTACAATGTAAAGTAGTGAGTGTACAGCTTGTATAACAGTGTAAATTTGCTGTCCCCTCAAAATAACTCAACACACTAGCATCACGCAATTATTGTCTAAACTGATGGCAACAAAAGCGAGTACACCCCTAAGTGGAAATGTCCAAATTGGGACAAAAGTATCAATATTTTGTGTGGCCACCATTATTTTCCAGCACTGCCTTAACCCTCTTGGGCATGGAGTTCACCAGAGCTTCACAGGTTGCCACTGGAGTCCTCTTCCATTCCTCCATGACGACATCACGGAGCTGGTGGATGTTAGAGACCTTGCTCTCCTCCACCTTCTGTTTGAGGATGCCCCACAAATGCTCAATAGGGTTTAGGTCTGGGGGTGGGGGGCGGGTTAGCCTAAGACCAGTGCTAAGACCATACATCGCACACTGCATCAAATTGCTCTGCATAGCTGTCATCCCAGAAGGAAGCCTCTTCTAAAGATGATGCACAAGAAAGCCCACAGTTTGCCGAAGACAAGCAGACTAAGGACATGGATTACAGGAACCATGTCCTGTGGTCTGTTGAGACTAAGATAAACTTATTTGGTTCAGATGGTGTCAAGCGTGTGTGGCAGCAACCAGGTGAGGAGTAAAAAGACAAGTGTGTCTTGCCTACAGTCAAGCAAGGTGGTTAGAGTGTCATGGTTTGGGGCTGCATGAGTGCTGTCGACACTGGGAAGTTATAGTTCATTGATGGGACCATTAATGCCAACATGCACTGTGGCATACTGAAGCAGAGCATGATCCCCTCCCTTCGGGGACTGGGCTGCAGGGCAGTATTCCAACATGATAATGACTCCAAACACACCTCCAAGATGACCACTGCCTTGCTAAAGAAGTTGAGGTTAAAGGTGATGGACTGGCCAAGCATGACTCTAGACCTAAACTATATTGAGCATCTGTGGGGCATCCTTAAAACGGAAGGTGGAGGAACGCAAGGTTTATAACATCCACCAGCTCTGTGATGTTGTCATGGAGGAGTGGAAGATGACTCCAGTGGCATCCTGTGAAGCTCTGGTGAACTCCACGCCCAAGAGGGTTAAGGCAGTGCTGAAAATGAATGGTGAGCACACAAAATATTGACACTTTAGGCCCAATTTGGAGATTTTCACTTAGGGGTGTACTCACTTTTGTTGCCAGCGGTTTAGACATTAATGGCTGTGTGTTGAGTTATTTTGAGGGGACAGCAAATTTACACTGTTATACAAGCTGTACACTCACTACTTTACATTGTAGTAAAGTGTAATTTCTTCAGTGTTGTCACATGAAAAGATAGAATAAAATATTTCCAAAAATGTAAGGGGTGTACTCACTTTTGTGAGATACTGTGTATATATATATATATATATATATATATATTTTTTTTTTTACTGGTTGTGTGTATATATATATATATATATATATATATATATATATATACAGATTCTGCTTGCTTGTTGCTTGTACATTTTCTAGCTATGTTCAGCAGTTTGCAGATAATATGATGTCTGTTTCACAGTAGGGATGAGATTCGAGTTCAAGTCGACTCGAACATTGGGTGTTCATCCGTTCACCGAACAGCAAATTTTATGGGGCTTTGTGTCAAATTTGAGCGCCCTATATTGCACTGCAAGACCTCAGCGCCTTGCTATATAATGATTGGCCAAAGCATACTGTGTGTATATATATATATATATATATATATATATATATATATATATATATATATATCTCCCCCTCTCGGGGGATCAGGAAGGAATTTTTTCCCCTGCTTTAGCAAATTGGATGATGCTCTTCTGGGGTTTTTTGCCTTCCTCTGGATCAACTGTGGATCAACTGTGGGTATAGAATTGGGTATATGGGATTGTATGATATTATTATTATTTTTTTTTTTTGTGGTTGAACTAGATGGACTTGTGTCTTTTTTCAACCTGACTAACTATCCAGTTCTCATCTGCTTCCCCTTTACTGGCCATGATCATTTCCCATTTCTCATTGTGCCTTCCTCTCCTCTGGGGTATAATCCAAATCTCCATTGATTTCACACCACCTGTCATGATTATTTCCCACTCTGCCTCTCTCTCCTTCCAGGTATAATCCAGTTTTCCACTGATTTCCCCCCACCTGCCATGATCATCTCCTACTCTGTCTCCTTCTCCTCATAGGGCAATCCAGTTCCCCATGGACTTAGCACCACTTGTCATGATTATTTCCCACTCTACCTTCCTCTCTTACCAGGTATAATCCAGATCACTTCTTACTCCCCACCACCTGCCATGATCCTCTCCCACTCTCTCCCCAGGTATAATCCACATCTACTATGAACCCCACCGCCTATCATGATCACCTCCCACTCTGCCTCCCTCTCCTCCCAGGTATAATCCAGTTCTCCTCTGTTACCCCATCACTGGTGAAGCACATCTCTGACTGCCTCCCTCTCCTCCCCATTATAATCCCCTTGGCACAATTTTTTGCTTCTACTCTGCCTCTGCCCCTCACCCACCATGATCATGTTTTCCCCTCATCAACCATTATTATTTTTAGTTCTGGCTACTCCTGCTAAACCTCTTTTCCACTCTGCCTTTTCCCCTAGTCTATAATCATGTCCTGCCTGTCTTCTCTCCTCCTTTCTCTAGTCCTCTCCCACATCTTTGCTCTCTCTCTTTCCCTCTGGTCTACAACCTCCTCTAGCTCTGCTTTTTCCAGTCCAGTGGTCCATGGACAGTTGTAGCTCCTCTCTTTGCTCCACTCCCTGCCATTATAAGCTCTTATCCTGTCTCCTTCATTTGCATCCATGGCCAGTGATCAGCTTTCATTCGCCCTCTTTGTTCAGTGGTCCATGATGAGCTCCTGTCTGACCTCCCTACCTTCCCACCTCCATAATTATCTAACACTCCATCTTCCCCATTTCACCAAATAATACATCTCCAGCCTAAACTCTGGCAGACTGGGCACTAATGAATAGCAGTGTGATATGAATCACAAATATGCCAAAAAAATTGAGGCTAAATTAAACCCTTTGATTGAACAGGCACATATTTCCTAGTAATCAACAGAGTACTAATTCTAAAAGGACCACTATCATCAAAAATACTATGTTATCATAAAGCCATGCTAGCAATACATGCATTGATAGTTTACGAATTCCTATTTGTATTTTACATATCTTCCTATTTTTCTTAAAGTTTGCATACAGACCAAGCCGTTCAACCAAAGTCCAACCAACCAACCAACCAACCAACCTCCTGTGAGCCAGGAGATCTATGCCTAAGATTGTAGTATTCCTGGATAGTGCAGCATTCATTTGTTGAGGGCTAAAGACCATCAATTACTGCTGCCAGGGGAGAAGAGGAAGGATCTATGATCATAGGACCTGACGGAAAATGTAAAGTATTTATAAATTGCTTTTTATTAAAAAAACAAAAAAACAAGCAGGATTACTCCAGGAAGGAAGGGTGTAAGTGTGGGGGAGGGGGGGGGCTATAAATAGCTTCCCATAAGAAGTTAGTGTTAATTAACACTCACATCAATTAGTACCGATGGTGTATGCTCTTTGTGTGCCTACTACATCAGTTAGGAACAGAACCGGACATGAGGCCTCCAGGACATAATATGGGGGAAGAATGATTTAATATAGCATGCTTGCTGCAGAACACATACCAGCTTTATCCAAACACAGCATCAGGTCAATGAATGCTACTTTTAGAGCATAATATAGAATACATGCCTTTTTTACTTCCAAATATATGTGTATACAAAAATTTTAGAAACAGAGATACACAAACCTTATTTTTTTATAGAACTTACCTAAAACACTTATTTTACAGCTAACAATATTTTCATGTATTTGCATAAAGCATTTAAGCCCAGCAATTGCATTACAGTGCACATCCAGGTTTATGCTTGACATTGAGAAGAGTCTGTGGGTTAATTAAAATATGTTTCCATATATATATTAAAAAAAGGCACAGCTCGATTACGCTGTAAATCTACATCAGACAGCATGACAACAAAGGGTACAGTTTTAATGAATTATGCATGTGATCTGCATTTTCTGCCAGCTGGTAATTGACAAGTGTCACAGCATTGTCGACAAGTTCCAGTTATTATGGGCTACATATCAAACACAAGCTTCTTATATCTGGTCTCTCCCCCCTTCCCCCCAAAACAGTGTCGCGTATTATTAAGAGTCTGTCAGTTTCACAGATGAACACTGAGCCTTTTTATGCATTATGGGTAAAATGACATAAAGGGCATCTAGTGCCACACAAGGGTACCACACCACTGGTAAAGTATAAAGGAATATAAGCATCTTATTGTACACAAGATTAAGGGGAAAACATAAAAAAAGAGTCAAAGTGGTGTAAAATAAATACATGTCCCTAAAAAAAAAAAATGCAGACATTTTTAATTGAACAAAACAGTTATTTGTGATTTTTTAATGATTGTGATTTGTGATTTTTTTTTTAATGATATACCATTTGAATGTTTTTCTTTTCTTAACTAGGATTGCCATTTAACCAGTTTGCTTGGTAAAAGCAACACATAGCATCAATGTTATAAAAAATAGTTAAACGACCATTAAAGGTAATATAATTTGAATATAATTTAGATTAAGCTTTAGAGGCTTTAAAGATTTATTACTGATAATATTAAAATAGATAAATGCTAGTGGTTTGTTTCAACAGGTAGAATGAAACATCTATTGTAATGGTTAATGCAAGTCTCCAAGAAATATACAGTATATACTGTGTATATACAGTTGTGTGAAAAAGTTTGTGCCCTCTTTCTTTTTTTTTGCATATTTGTCACACTTAAATGACTCAGAACATCAAACTAATTTTATTATTACACAAAGATAACCTAATTAAATACAAAATGCAGTTTTTAAATGATGATTTCATTTATTAATGCAAAAAAGCTGTCCAAACCTGCCTGGCTTTATGTGAAAAAGTATTTGACCCCTAAACCTAAGAACTGGTTGTACCACCCTTGGTGGCAACAACTGCAATCAAGCATTTGCGATAATTGGCAATGGGGGTTATTTACAAAAGGCAAATCCACTGTGCACTACAATTGCAAACTACAAGTGCAAAGTGCACTTGAAATTGCTCTGAAAGTGTACTTGGAAGTGCAGTCGCTGAAGATCTGAAATGAGGGGACGTTCTGCTGACTTTATCATCCAATCATGTGCAAGCTAAAATGCAGTTTTTTATTTTCCCTTCCTAGACTGATACATGTACATTACTTTGTTTCTAATCTGTTCTTGAATTTTTTTAGATTGTGGCATGATGTGTGGCTTTTTGTGATCTGGCTTGGGTGTGGCAAGTGAAATGTAACTCAGCTTTTTAAAACATTTTGGTTAATCACAGTTCATTCATGATTCAGCATGGGAGGGGGCAAGGTTTGAACAGCTTTTTTCCCTTAATAAATGAAATAATAATTTAAAAACTGCATCTTGGATTTACTTGGGTTATCTTTGTGTAATATTAAAATTTGTTTGATGATCTGAATCATTTAAGTGTGAGAAAATGCAAAATATACATATATATATATATATATATATATATATATATATAGATAGATAGATAGATATATCTATAGCTATATAAGTTAACCACTTCCCGACCGGCGCACGCCGATGTAAGCCGGGAGAATGGCACGGGCAGGCATATTGGCGTACGTCCAATCTTAAATGCCACCCTGCCATCGCGAGTGCGCCGGTCGGGACCCCCGTGAGTCCGGTCGCGGGTCCCGCGGACTCGATCGCCGCGGGCATACCCGCGATCGTCTCACGGGGAGGCTGAACTGGGAGATGCTGTTGTAAACAACATCTCCCCGTTCTGCCTAGCAACAACTGACGCTGATCTCTGCTCCATGCGATTGGAGCAGAGATCAGTGTTCACTAAAAGAAAGCCCAGCCCCCAACAGTTAGTAACACGCCCCTAGTAACACTTAACCCCTACACTGCCACCCACTGGTTAACCCACTTCACTGCCAGTGTCATTTACACAGGAATCACTGCATTTGTATAGCAGTGATTGCTGTATAAATGACAATGGTCCCAAAAATGTGTTAAAAATGTCCGATGTGTCCGCCATAATGTCGCAGTCACATTAAAAATCGCTGATCGCCGCCATTACTAGTAAAAAAAAAATTATTAATAAAAATGCCATAAACTATCCCCTATTTTGTAAATGCTATAACTTTCGCGCAAACCAATCAATAATCGCTTATTGCGTTTTTTTTTACCAAAAATATGTAGAAGAATACGTATCGACCTAAACTGAGGGAAAAAATGTTTTTTTATATATTTTTGAGGGATATTTAATATAACAAAAAGTAAAAAATAATGATTTTTTTTCAAAATTGACGCTCTATTTTTGGTTATAGCGCAAAAAATAAAAACCGCAGGGGTGATCAAATGCCACCAAAAGAAAACTCTATTTGTGGGAAAAAAAGGACGTCAATTTTTGTTTGGGAGCCGTGTCGCACGACCGTGCAATTGTCAGTTAAAGCGACGCAGTGCCGAATAGCAAAAAGGGGTCTGGTCTTAAGCCAGGAAAATGGTCCGGTCTGTAAGTGGTTAAGGAAAATTGTTGCCCATACTTACCGTAATTTTCTTTTCCTGGATCCTCCCCATGTCAGCCTACAACGGGGCAGCTCCATCCCCTCTGACCCCTCCAGGACCACCTATTTTCTAGCCCAAGGGTGGCTGACGGACCAGCACGACGTTCCAACATCCTTCCTCACGACGGATAACAGGGTGGGAATCTCCGGCTGACATGGGGAGGATCCAGGAAAGGAAAGGAAAATTACGGTAAGTATGGGCAACAATATTCCTTATTCCTGGACCTCCTCATCTTAGCCTACAATGGGATGTACCAAGCAACCTTCAATAAGGGAGGGAAGAATAAAACACAGAAGAGAACTGCTGCTAAACAGCCGCAGAAATAACAGAAGAACCAAACATTTCCATAGGGGAGAGGGCTACATTTAGCCTATAATGCTGGATGAAGGTGCACTGCACACTACCTCAGGTTCCACTTTTGCATGAGCTACCCATGATGCCGCCATACCCCTAGTTGAATGCACTTTGATTTCCGCCAGGGAGGGAAGGACCAAGGAGTCGTAAGCAGTCTGGATGGTCTTCACAATCCAGGATGAGACAACCCTAGGGGGAGCTGCCATGTCCTTTTTTGACCCTATATGAAAGACGAAAAACTGGTCTTGCTTGCGAAAACACTTAGTTCGCTCCAAGTGAAATGAAATAGAGGAGACCAGGTCCAACTTCTTCCAGCCCTCCTGAGACTGATCCACGATAAAGGCTGGGAAGACAGACTCCCAATTCATGTGAAAGGCCTTAGAGACTTTCGGTAGAAAGCTAGGAACTGGTCTGAGAATAATCTTGTCGGGAAAAAACACACAAAAGGGCTCCTTGGAAGAAAAGGCACATAATTCAGAAACTCGCCGAGCAGATGCTATGGCCGTCAGGAAAACTGTCCTCAAGGTTAGATGAAATAAAGAACAGGAGGATGTAGGGTCAAAAGGAGAAGCCAACAAGGCTTTTAAGACCAGGGTCAAGTCCCATTTCAGAAAGAAAGACTTTAGGGGAGGCCTGATTTTAATGGCTGCCTTCAGGAACCGGACCACGACCGAATCCAAAGCCCACCTAGAATTTATCATTGCTAAAAGGGCAGAAACCTGGACCTTCAAGGAATTATAAGCCAGGCCACCATCCAGTCCCTGCTGGAAAAACTCCAAGAAGTTTGCGACTGAAGGAGATTCAGACTCCCAGCCCTTTTCCACAGCGATGCGTTGAAAAGCCTTCCATACACGGTGGTAGGTTGAGTTTGTAGATTTTTTGCGAGATCGTAACAAGGTGCTCACCACTCGCTCTGAGAGGCCCAAATTCTTCAGAGCTCTCCTTTCAACTTCCATGCCATTAGCTTCAGAGTCCTGGGGTTTGGATGACACATTCCATTCTGAAACAGGAGATCCCAACAACACGGAAGCGGAATTGGTTGACACGTCTTCATTTTCCATACCAGTGGGAACCATGGCCTCCTGACCCAAAATAGTAGAATTGCTATGGCTGTCACCCTCTCCCTGTGAATCTTCAATAGGGTCTTGAGGATTAATGTAGCAAAGGGAACACATACACCAGGGGGAAGTCCCATGGTCTGGACAGAGCATCCTGACCATGAGCTTGTGGATGGTATGTTCTGGAAAAGAAGCAAGGAAGCTGGGCATTCCTACCTGATGCCATGAGGTCTATTACAGGTACCCCCAGACTCTGAAGATCCTCTGCAGAAGATCCGGATTCAAGGCCCATTCGCCGAGATCCAAAAAGCTCAAACTCAGATGGTCTGCTAAGGTATTCTTGGGCCCGGAAGATAGGCTGCCGTCAGGGAGATAAGATTCTTCTCGGCCCACTGGAATATCCAGCATGCGACCTGGAGCAGGACTCGACTCCTGGTGCCCCCCTGGCGGGACACATATGCGACAGTGGTCATGTTGTCGGACAATATTTTGACAGCTTGACCTTTCAAGAGGGCCGGAAGGCTAGAAGAGCGTGCTGGATGGCCTCCAATTCCAGGAAATTGGATGTTTGTGGGATGTCAGGGGACCACCGACCTTGAGCCTGCTGAGCCAGGCAGTGGGCTCCTCAACCTAGGAGACTGGCATCGGTAGTAAGGACTACGGGCTCTGGAAGCCGAAGGGGCACCCCCCGGGCAAGGTTGCGTGAGACTGTCCACCAAAACAGGGATTGACTTATCGACCATGGAATGTATATCCTTTGTATTAGAGAATGCCGATCCCATTGGAGAAGGAAATTGCATTGAAAAGTCCTTCTTATCCATCTGGCCCATGGGACTACCGGGATCGTGGCTGATAACACTCCAAGATAGTGAATGCATTCTCTCACTGCAAGAAATGAGCAGGTCATTACTTTCCTCATTTGAGTCTGAATGTCCCGAATTTTCCTCAGAGGAAGAGAGACTCGACCCTGTCTTGTGTCAAACCTTACCCCCAGGTATTCTAAAACCTGGGTTGGATGCAGTTGGTTTGTTTGATGGTTGACTAGCCAGCCGAACTGAGCGTTTTGCAGGTGAGAGACACTTGGTGAAGTAGAAGATATTCTGAAGAGGCTAGTAGCAACAGATCGTCCAGGTAATGAAAAAGTTTAACGTCCTTGACTCTGAGGGTCACGATGACAGCTGAGAGCACTTTCGAAAATGTTCTGAGCGCTGTGCAAAGGCTGAACAGGAGGCACCAAAACTGGTAATGAGAGCCTTCCACCGCAAACCTGAGGAGACAGTGATGAGCCAGATGGATGGGAACATGTAGATAGGCAATCCGCCAAATCGATGGAGGCCATCCAATCTGCTTCTTTCACCATGGACATGATAGTCTCCAGCAATTCCATCTTGAAAGGAGGAACCCTCATATACGAATTTAGGGCCTTCAGGTCTAAGCCTGGAGAATGGTCTACCAGGCCTGTAGGAACTTGCCTCCTTGAAATTCTCCCAGGACCTTCTTGCCAGATGAAAAGGCTGCCACTGCCTTCTCCTTTCTTGTGGGATTAAACCTGATTTTCCTCCGGACACACGTTGGATCGCTGACTCCAAGGGTTTACCGAAAAGAAGTTTACCATCGAATGGCACCGAACATAGGCTCTGCTTCAAAGAATTATTTGCCGCCCAGAGTCTTAACCACAATGCTCTTCGGGCTGTCAGGGAGTGGGCCATGATCTTCGGCATCATTCTGACCTGATCAACGGCTGCTTCTGCCAGAAATTCGAGAGCTGTCTTGACGAATTGAAGAGGCGAGGGACTGCCAGCTCCAAGCTCCTCCGCAGAACAACCATCCAACTCCGAGACCCAAAACTTTGAGTGCAGCTGCACTGAGGTAAGGGCCAGCGCCGCCCTGCACGCCGCCCCAGCCACTGATTATAACCTTTTCAAATCCGTATCCACTCTCCGACCCATGGGATCTCTGAAAGAGACTGAATCTTCTAATGGGAGAGTAATATGGCGAACCGAATGTTGCAGTGAGGCATCCCATAATTCCGCATCCTTTAAATCAAAAGGGTACAATTTTGAATATCTGTTGTTCACGCTAAATCTCCATTCTGGCCTAGCCCATTCATCTTCCAGAATTTCCCAGATTTCAAAAATAAGGGGAAAGGACGGCAAGGATTTCTTCAGTTCCAGATAGTATTTCCACTGCTTTTTTGGAGGCGGAGCCTCTTCCTGCCATTGTAAAGCATCCTTTACCGCTTCTAGATGGGGACCAAAGCAAAATCGAAGGTGTGTGACCCCAGGGTCACCTCAGCTTCTGAAGAATTGGAGTCGGGCTCCCCACCTGTCTCCGGATCTGCCGAAGAAGAAGCGGGTGATTCTCTTAGATGCTCCTCTTAGTCCTTCCCTGACTGCGGATCTAATACATGATCTCACTTGACGAGCTTCCGTTGCGTTATCCCGCGCAGCTTCTTTAAGACAGGAAGCGCACCCTAATTTTCCTGGAAGGGCTTCAGCTGCACAGGCCCAACAGCCAGCTTCTTCTGATTGGCTCGGAGAGGAGGACCTG
Organism: Lithobates pipiens; assembly: GCF_037356315.1. NCBI lineage: Eukaryota > Metazoa > Chordata > Amphibia > Anura > Ranidae > Lithobates > Lithobates pipiens. The sequence goes on from NW_027507790.1 coordinate 196,639,017, forward strand.
GATGAGGAGGTGACCTGCCCTCTGTGCTTGCGACTGGGTCTGATCTTTCTAAATGTTCTTCGCCAGCTTGAACTCTCCTGACTCTGGTATGAGCGACTGCAGTGAGGCTCCGACGAGATCAGGAGTACCGGGATCGCTGAGGAGACCATTGCTGCATGCGACTCTGCGACTTAACATGTCGCGACTTCCTCTTGCTCCTACAAGGCAACACAGCAGATTCAGAGCCTCTTTGCGGGAGTTTAACTCTTAGCTCGCACTGGGCTTTTCTCTCTGTATAAAAAAGACAGAAGAGGTGCTCTCTTTTAGGAAGAATAAATAAATAAATAAATAGTAAAGAACAAAAAAAAAGGTAAAAACCTGTCCATGGGCTCTTCAGTGCAAACAGGCAGGCACAAAGGCAGGCAGATGGATCTGGGAGGAGAGAGGAAGGCAGTATTAAAAGGCAGCTATATATATATATATATATATATATATATAAAGCTATAAACAAACACAGTTACTACCTTCAATCATCTGTCACCATATGTCCATGCACCAAGGGAACCCACCTCCTTGGGAGATTTACAGCCCATCTGGGGGGGTCTTCTGTGCCGGGACAGGCTGAACCTGGACAGGACATCTAATCGACCCAGGATCTTCAATCCAATACAAAACCATCAGGGTTTTTTGTTTTTTTTAATGGCGTCCGGAGCGAGGACGAAAAAAGAACGTATTGCTGGTCCAACAGCCGCCCTTTATGGGCTAGAAAAAAGGTGGTCCTGGAGGGGTCAGAAAGGGCGGAGCTGACCCATTGTAGGCTGACATGGGAAGGTCCAGGAAAGATATATATCTATATAGATATATATCATATATATATATACTGTATATAGAAAAATTGTTGACCTTATAGAAACAAAAAAAAAAGAAAAATTGTTTTGGGCTTATCATATATACAAAAGTGAAATATTAGTACAATTGAATCATTGGCTGGTTTATCTTTAGCTTTTTTATATGTCTAGAATTATTTCAGACCTTGTTTCTGTCCACCTAGGATTTTTGGGTGTTTCTGCCCACCTTTTGCATGTTTCAGCAAATCCTCTTTTATTCTATTCTTTCATCCTAAAATAAATAATTCAATAATAAGAATGGGAACTCCTCCTATTGGCCACAGCAGGTACGTGGACCCAGGAACACAAATGTAGATGTGTAAATTACAGTGTCTCCAAGACACGCAACACATTGTTAGGTGGTTTAATTCCCCAGCATCAGTGTCCCTGAAAATAATAAACAATACAAATAATTTAGCATTGTTTAAAAAAAATACTTGAAGGTGGTTCTTCTTAGGAATATAAATCATAGAGGCCCTATTTAAACACAGAACAATAAAAAAAAAAACAGCCCTCCCCTCTTCCTGTAGCCTACATGGCCATATTCCTTTTAACAATGGGGGGGGGGGGGTCACCTTGCAAGGAGATTGGCAAAGCCCCCCCCCCCGCATTCAAAGCACCTTTGTTGTCCCAATATTAAGGATTAACACTAAAATGTGGTGGACTTCTTATGGAATCTGGAAGTCTGCTTTATAATATAGAAACATCTAGATTATCTGTTCCCCTCCTGCTTTTCTACCCCTTACCCATTCACACAGAGAGTTAAAGTGGTTGTAAACTCCAAAAACAAACAAACCTGCAAGGCAAAGGCATAATGAGCTATTATGGATCGCATTCTAGCCCATTATGAAATACTTACCTTAGATCCAAGCTGTTGCAGCAGTCCCCGCACACCGCTGTGACCGGCAACATGTCTCCCGGAGTTAGCAGGCCCCAGCACTGTGATTGGCACTCCCACTCATGTGTGCGGGAGCCGCCGGTCACAGCATGGCTCCTGAAGAAACGGCTCGAGCCAGCCATTTCTTCAGTGCTCATGTGCCGATGACTTAGGGTATATGCGGATAGAGTGAATATCTCCTAAACTGTGCAAGTTTTGGAGATATTGACAGTACCTACAGGTAAGCCTTATTTTAGCCTTACCTGTAGGTAAAAGTGGTGTAACAGGGTTTACAATCACTTTAATAGAAAAAAAAATAACAACATTGAATTAAAAACCCATTAAAAAAACACAAATGCACACTTTTAAAATAAGTTTATTAATGCTCCCAGAAATAATTCCAGCATTAATCACAGTGATGATGTTTCCATCAATCAGGTCATCCAGCGAGGCAAACAACATCTACCACCCGTCACTCATCAATCTGTACACACCGCACTCCTGCCTCTAAATAACAGATTTCCAGCTACAGCTATTTAAATTTACAGCCGGAAATCCCATGTGATAACATTGACTAAATTTGGTCAATAACTTCACCCAGGATTCCTGGTGGTATTACCACAGCAAGGATTCTGTCATCTACCAGTGGGAGTATGGTATGTGCAGCCCACCAGAAATCCATCTCTATTAACTTCAATGGTGTTCTAATTCTGATTCAGGGAATTTGAGGCAGATTTTTGACCTATTTAACTGAACTGCTGACGAATCAAACATAGGCATGTCGAGCTACACTACAGCCCAGCTTGGAAAATAATTCAATCCAATAAGATTTTTCATTGTTCGCTCATCTTTAGTGCTGGAACACACATACTGCTTACATTTAGATGTTTCATTGGAGGCGTTTCTTTTTTGTTGATAAAATATTTATGGACGGAGTATTGGCTGATTAGAAATGGTTCCTATCAAACTTCGCTCATAATTGTGGGGCTTATGACATAGTATGGCAAATGTTTCACTTACTCTAGTCCACCATAACCTGACCCTTCACAGCGCCTCTCACAGTAGTGGACACCAGTAATCCAAACCTGCATTCAAATCAATGTGGATGCTGCCCCTAGCATCATGACCTTCTAACACTGCTGCTTATATTCTTCAGGATTCTGCATGGACCCCCTCTTATTAAAGCCAATGGGAAGTGTCTACATCACCAGGGAGCAACATGAACAGTTGAAGAAGGACCTTCTACCACCACAGTCCAGAAAACAGAAAACTGGAGACCCAGCCTGTCACTTGACCATGGTTTCAGGTAAGAAATCAGTTCTTTAAGTTTAGTATTTTTAAATCTGGCAATTAGTTAGAAAGGGGTTCAGGGGTAAAGGTGAGGGGGGAATTTAGAAGTAGATTTGCAATCACAGCATATTTGGATGTGTGAGTGTTTGTTGCTGTATCAAACTGCCTTATGCATGATGGCTAGTGTGAATCAGTTTTGCTATAGTACATAATTTGGAGAATACTACTTAGCTTTCCTAATCTTGAAGCCAAAAACTAAAAGTGAATACAAGTAATAGCTATTTATAAAATATTGATTACATACTGTGTTTTGTCTAAAGATTTCATTTCGTATAGTATGACCTCCAGCACCCACAGCAAGTGCTACAGACTATAATAACTAAGCATTCAACATTAAAGATACCATTCCCAAAACAAACACCTGTAGAAATAAGTAGATTATATACGATATGTAGCTTTTAATTATAAATTGTTGTGAAATTTCTTGGCACCCTTTACTGGTAATTCTGAGTTCGCAGGAAGGATATATTTTTATTTTCTTAATTTTTGTGTCTGAGAGCTTGGTGAGTTCCTTAGCCTGACACATTTCACACTACAAAAATGTCTTTCTTCTCTTTATACAGGTGGGATGTGGTAAGGTGGTGGATGTGGCAGTCTGCAGCTCAGAATTCTTGGAGCCTTTTCAAACACACGTAATTTAATTTACAGAAGTAACTTAACAATTTTAGAAACCGAGTTAAGATCTAGAATGTTTTATGGGGTAGACACATTCAGTTATATTGTTTATATTATAATTTTGGTATATTTACATTCCAAAAGATAAATGTCAAAAACATTCCCGACATTAAGAGGGAGTGATTTTGTAAATATTGCCCAAACTTTTTGATAAGCTGCTTTTTATTAATATACATGTCCATGCTGAAAATTATTTTTATAGTGGATAATTGATAGTTTTGATTGAAATTTGTGTGAAGTGTGGGTGGATATTCCCAAAATGTCCCAACACACTTAGCCTGATTTGTGTGCCAGGAGTGATCAACATGCTGAATGGAAGTTGGAGAGGTATGTGGTTGCCCGTAGCAACAGTGGTAATTTCAAGGATGCAGACCACCACATGAGAAAAGTATTGCCTGCAGAGGGTTGTGGCAAGGTGAAAGCAACAATGCTGCAAGGAGTGCAAAATCGCTGCATTTGGTAGAGTCAAAGTACAGCTGGAAGAGTGCCATCTCCCTTAGCAACAAGAGATGGGGTGTTAACCGGAAGGAGGAGCTACAGTGGAGATGTGGAGCGGCGTCCCACTAAAGATATGTGCAGAAATGTACCATGCCTGGAATGTGGTCAACTGGGGCATGGAATTTTTTTCTTGTCCCACGTTATGGAACATGCCTGGAGATGTGGTTACTGGGCAGAAGTCTTTGTCCGCAAGCCCAGATTTTTGTGCAAAGCTTTTTTTTAGTCACCCCTGGCAACAGTGAGGAAATACCTGTTGTGCTTGCAGGGGGTGCTAAGGAGTCAGAAGTGGCTGCTGCAGTTTCGTTCCATGGCCACTAGGGAGAGTTGGCCAGTAAAAATGTGATAAAGGATAGACAACGTACTCAAATGAAGCCAGAGTTACCTGCTACAGATTATGGTAAGACTGTTTCAGTTTGTGGAACTGATCCCACTGAAGTTGGAGTATATCCAGCTGGGAGATCGGCAGAAGGTGTAAAAATGGACTTGCTGCAGTATGCTACCCTGAGTAGTGGGGAGACACAGGTTGAAGCTCAACCTGCAGCAAGGTTAAGAACTCAAAAAGACTGGACTCTGTGTGTGCCTGGTGTAATCCACCAGAGTGCTGTAAGTGGTAACCTAGGCGTGACCAATACAGGTTGTGTGCCAGGTTCCCTAGTGACTGGTGCTACAGAGATGCCCAGGGAAACCTACCAGGAGCCCGCAGTGGTGAGGCACGGGGTTTCCCAGGACAACTGTGAAGCCGCCCTAATGGCCAAAATAATGCCTTTGGAGAGGAAGGGTGGTGTGCGGAGCGGTACACGGGGTGCTGAGTGTACTGACCAAAAACAGCCTGTTAAAGCTTATAACACTGCTATGTCTATGAATGCTGATAATAAATGTACTTATTCTGATTTGTTCAAAAGTAATGAGGAAAGAGTGATGTCTCCCTTGACAACCAGACGCAGAGCCACAGGTTTGTCATGGAAGTCTCAGGGGCTCTCCATGCGTTTGAGCCAGAGATTTTCCAGGACAGCACTGAATTTGCTCTGGTGGAACAGTCTGTTTACCATATGTGTAACCCAGTTGGTAAGGGGTTAAGTCCACTGGCCAAAGCTGAAGGTACACAGCTGAGTGTGTTTGCGTCCCAGAAGCAAGGTGGTAATGGTGTATTTCAGCCTGCCTTGTTTGATGAAGCATTAGCAAAGAGTAAAAGCATGTTGTCAAAATGTGATTTATATAGAACTGACAAAGGTACTGATTGTGCTGCAGAATCCCAGGTGCCTCCTAAAGCAGATGATGAGGTACTGCTGAGCCCTCATTATGGAAGCACAATGGATTGGGACAGTTGGGCCAAACAATTGCTAGCCATGTTAGACAAGGCTATGTTGAATGACAGGGGTATGAATACAACAACCGCTATGCCAGACAGGGAGATTACAGAGCGACCGATGGTTGAGGGTGCGTTGGTCACTGCAAGGGATGTTTCCCTCCAGTCGGAAGGATCAGATCAGGGTGCATGCATGGCAGATGTGGTGCTCACAACCCAGCCGCTAAATGTCAAGTGTCAAGGTTTATTGGTGAGTTAGAGGGGATGAGTGGGAGACATGCATCTAACAGTGTTCCAGAGGAGTATCAGGCTGTGATGGATACCTCCAGTGAGGTGGAGGCCCCCTTAAATGTCGTGGCCCCTCACGCTGCAGTGAATGAGCCCCTCTATGTCTCTGATAAGGGAAAGGTCGCCAAAAATGTTTTGCATGTTGATGTGGAGTATGTAGAATTTACAGATATGCTAGTGGAACTGCTTGAACTGATGAAAGCACATTCCTTGTATACCTGGGTTCCTCTGTTACAGTCAGATGTGGTAATGCTGCATGGTACCAAAGGGTGGTGCCAGGTAATGCAAGCTGTGCTGGGTAACATTAATCACCAGTGGAACTGGTTAATAGTCTGGAAAGTGATCTCACAGTTCCCTGTGAGAGTGCTTCTGGATACGGTTCAGTACGGAAGGCGCTCTAGGGGGCTGCTGGAGACAACAGAGGTCTCTCCGCCTGATGCAGTGATAGACATGTCTGCTAGTGCAGTCCGAGGTGCGGCTGAGCAGGGTATAGTAAATGGTGTGGATACTGCGTCACCCGCTAGACCTCGTAAGAAGGAAGGGCCAGATATGGACACGGCAAAAGCAGAGATTCTGTCTGTCACCTGCAGAGAGGTACAAGTTTGGGTACCCGGAGACGTTCTCAAATATAGTATGGAGAGGAACAAAAATTGTGACATGGAAAAGTGTGAGCTGGCAAAGATTGGTACTGGTGAAAATAGGTCATGCGTTGTTCAATGTCAATTGTTAGGACAATTGCCTACAGAGATTTGGACAACAGGTGAAGTGAAGCCTTGTGAAGATCCCATAGGGCAGTGATGGCGAACCTTGGCACCCCAGATGTTTTGGAACTACATTTCCCATGATGCTCAACTACACTGAAGAGTGCATGAGCATCATGGGAAATGTAGTTCAAAAACATCTGGGGTGCCAAGGTTCGCCATCACTGCCATAGGGGATAGCTGCTCACCTGTGTGTTGTCCCTCCTTGGGCCTGGTCCTAACAAATCCCGAGCAAGAAAGAACTGATGGTATTGGTAATTGGAGAAATGGTGGTGTATTCCTGAATGTTAGTTTAAATAATGGCCTTGATATGAACATGAATAATTTCTTGGAAAATGAGCGTGATACACAGACGTTAAGCTCTGGGGAGTTGGTGGTCAAGGGTAAAGGCAAAGGAGTTGGTAAACCCAAGAGACCTGTTGTGATGGAGAACACAGGTACCAGTGAGGGAAAAGGTAGTTCCTCATCAGGTGTAGTGTCTGAAGCAGGTTCCCTACAGAATCTGGAAACTGAGTTTAAAGGAAGTAGCAGGAAAGGCGGTGGGCCACCAGAAAATAAATGGGAGCTCAGGAACCCCAAGGACAGAGGAAGTAGGCTGCGGATACAGAACTGTAGGACCCCGTTGCGATCCAGGGTAAGGCGTGCCTGGAAGCACACCCGGAAAAAAGGTTGGGCCTACGTGGCTGACAGCCAGCACAGAGGTGTCCCAACCATCATGATGGGTGCTGGTGTTCCTCCCTCCGGATCGAAACAAAGGGGGGGGATATGTGACAGAGCGAGGCTCTGTCCTTATGAAATCGGAGGAAAAAGAGACAGAGTTTGCATATCTCCAGCCCTGTGTCCAGGTCTTGATGATAACGAGCAGGGTGTGTGCCCAGCTGCACACAGGCCATATAATGAAGGGCTGTTGGGAATGGAGTGTGAGGGATGGTGGAGTGGAGTAGCTTGCTGCTGTGCATGTCCAAAGAGCCCAAAGCTGTGTGCGTTGAAGGGTTGAAGCTGTGTGCGTTCAAAGAGCCCAAAGCTGTGTGCGTTGAAGGGTTGAAGCTGTGTGCGTCCAAAGAGCCCAAAGCTGTGTGCGTTGAAGGGTTGAAGCTGTGTGCGTCCAAGGAGCCTAAGACTGTGTGTATCCAAGCAGCTCGTTTGAGGGGCAAGTACTTATAGCAGCACTACTGCTGAAGAGTAGCCAGGTGGGCTAGCATTTTCATTTGGATTGTGTTTTTTTTAATTTAAGATTGGACCCCTGCGTGGGATTCCTGGATGGACTATTTTGTTTTTCTTTTTAATAAACGTGGGCTACCAGGCCCTTAACTATAAACGCCTGCCTGATGTGGACTGAAAAATGCCTCTAACCACTTGAGTTAAACACCCCAATGTCACTATATATATATATATATATATATATATATATATATATATATATATATATGCAAATTCCAGTTAAAAGTGGTAAGTGGTTAATCATCAAGGGGGACCCCAGGAACTCAGAACGTGGGGGGGAGGCACCTTCCGCAGAAAGAATACACTAAGGTAAGGGGGGTTGGGTTACTAATATAAGGGGGAAACCCTTTATATCAGTGCCCCCTTACATTATCGTGCCCCCCCCCCCCCGACTGGCCTGGTGGTGCTGTCACTGACCTTCTCTCAGGTGCACCGTGCAGGGCTCAGTCAGTTGGCTCCAACTCTGTGGCTCTGGTTTTATCCTATAGTCTCCTCTCCACAGTCCACACAGGTCTGACTTCTCCGATGACACCCTTCCCGACGGCGCTCCAACTCTAGACTCCTCTCCAGACTCCCTCAGAGACTGCAGACATAATAGCGGAGATGGTCAGAGACTGCAGACTTCATGCAAGAGCTCAATGCAGCCTCACCAGTGCCCATCAAATGCAGCCTCACTGTCCCCATCAATGCAGCCTCACTGTGCCCACCAAATGCAGCTTTACTCTCCCCGTGAATGCAGCCTCACTGTGCCGACCATTGCAACCTCACTGTGCCCACCATTGCAGCCTCACTGTGCCCATCAATGCAGCCTCACTGTGCCCATCAAATGCAGCTTTACTGTGCCGTGAATGCAGGCTCACTGTGCCCATGAATGCAGTCTCACTGTGCCCATCATTGCAGCCCCTCCTATGCCCCATGTCCCAGTCTGAAGTCCCTGTCTGTGGGAAGGTGTGTTGATGATGCCCTGCACGGTAGCTTGCATGCCAGCAGGATATCCATGACGACCAGCAGCAGGCAGGGTCTGTTCTCGTTTTGAATGGGGATGGTGCTCCTTCCAGAGGATCTGCCTGCTGTGAGATGAAGTGGTCTCTGGCCACCTGCACCTTCAGCCGTTTTCATTTTCCGGCCCCAGTCAGCCTGTCCTCTGGTCCTGGGGAAGTGGAGAGCACTGGGTGGGAGCTGGAGAGAAGGGCAGGCAGCCTACCGGGAAATCTCCCGGTATCCCAATAGGCCAGTCTGGCCCTGCGGGAGAATCAGCGTAGTGGAACAGCAAGCAGGATCAGGAACCAGAAGGGACATCAGCCAAGCAAGTCTTTCACAGGTGCACAGGAGAGAGTCTCTGATATGTTGACCAGGCGAAGGCAGAGAGGATCTGGACTGAACAGCTTAAGTAGCCAGCAGGGCTGACGAGCAGGATATCATCACCAGGTGAGTCACTGTGGAAAAACTAGAGCTGGCAATTAACTGACAGCTGAGCAGCCTGCTCTGAGAAGGAAGGGCTGAGCCCAGCCCTGACATTATGCAAGTCTGAAATATGAATGGACAAAAGTCATCATTAAAGTATTAATAAACAAAAACATATTGCAATCCGGAGTCCTTGCCAAAGCAGTCTGGTACAGATAGGGACCAGGGAAAAGGGGAGGGAAGGGGGGACAGAAGAGGAAAAAAGAGGGGGGGAAGCACGATGGTGGGGATAATGGGTATCAAGTTGTTATAAAAAGGCCTATAAGAGGGAACCTCGTTCAGACCTGGAGGTATATGGACGCTGAGGCGCTCAATCCACATAGTTTCTCATAGTAAGTTTTACGTTTTAGGAATAATACAGATGGTCACCTATTCTCTGTCTTAGCTCTCTAATGGTCTTACCTATATAAAATGCATTGCATATGCATACCAACAAATAGACAACTCCCCTCATACCACAATTGGCATGTGTGGGGGAGGAGAATGTATGAATGTTGTACCCTCCTGGACCCAAGAGTAATGTGGGCAGTGGCCACAACGGGATGTCATCAGGACAAGTGTTCCACTTGGTTAAATTCATGAACCTCTGCCTCACTATCTCCCACCACCAGACAGGTAAAAAGGGAGTGCTCAAGCCGCAGTGAATCCCCTAAAAAAAGACCAGCACTCCAATATGCAAAAAAAAAAGCGTACTGAATTCATATTGAAACCATTATTTCAGAGGTGCACAAGCCTATTTTATTAAGGAGACAAGACATAGCAATGTCTTTTTTTGGAGTTTTTTTAGGGGTGCTAACCCTTCCCCACTCTATCCAAAACTAGAAAACATGTTTTGGCTTTAGATACACTTTAACTATTATAGAAATAAATGACTGTAAGTTGGTCATTTAGTGGTTTTAATTTGCAGACTCTCTGTTGGCCTTTACCTGAAGCAATTAAAAGCCAGTACATGCATAATATTCCCAAATGCCAATGCAAAGCTGCAGACCTAGAGAGGTCATAGTTGGGGTCTCAGGGGAGCGATCACAGAAAATGAAGGGGTTCTTGGTTTTTCTCAGACATTGAAAACTCCCCTTTTATGAACTCCTGTATCCAAGCTTGCTGCTTCTCAGTCACAAAACAAGCGTGAATCACCCAGACATCATGAACTTTACTAGATGTGCAGTTAATGAAGCATAATTACATATTGATTCTCACCAGTAACAAATGTTCTACCAATTAATCATTATTATGAATATTGTGTTTTTTCCTAATTAAATTATTTCTTATTTAAAGGACAAACGAATGCTTGTGGAAGCACTTCCCAGTGACATTTATCTAATATAGAAAATAGTAAAAATTAGTTGTGCCAAGAAAAGAACATTCATAGATTAGAATTGTAGATTTAAAGGCTAAGTCCACTCTGCACCAATGTGTACGCAATTAATTGTGTAGTAGCAATACAGGTGTAGCCCAATACAATGTCTAAATAGCTAACACAAAGTAATAGCTAAAGAAATTCTCTTATGAGTCTATAGCTGATGATTTGATCTTAGTGGTCATCTAGTGAAACATTACTATGGGATTACAATGTATTTATACCTTTTTTCATTCTGCTAATTTTTTTTAATCATTTACATAGTGCTGATAAATTTTCTTCAGTGCTTTATGGAGAAGGGTAGACCAGTCACATAAGTCAATGTCCTACAAAAGAGCTCACAATCAAATTTATCTAATACAGTTGTGCATATGCATTGTAAGGCCATTCTTTTAGTGGATGATCAAAATGCACAGTGTGCTACTGTGTGTTGCAGAGCCACTTACTATGAATAGAACCCCAACACACATACAGAATGCACCTGCTTTGCAGAACACCACAACGCATTATGTGAAATACAGTATTTTGCAAAAACGGGCAGTAGGACCTAGATTTTTGTATTTTGATGTACTTTCCAGACCATTCATTCACAGTACCCTGCCTAATGCAGAACTCTGCATTGTGTTCAGGTGTGAATGGGTCATTCATAAATACAGTGGGGTTGATTTACTAAAATTGGATATTGCAATATCTGGTGCAGCTGTGCATAGTAGGTTATTTTTGTCAAAGCTTAATTGAACAAGCTGAAATTAGAAGCTGATTGGCTGCCATGAACAGCTGCACTAGATTTTGCACTCTCCCGTTTTAGTAAATCAAATGCAGTTTGTTTAGCAAAACTGAAACCCAGGTAATATTTATTTTATGTATATGTATTGCCCTATATCATTAACATGGAGGCAAAAGTTGGCAAACTTTGTCAGTGCACCCATACTTTCACCCTGCTCTGCTAACAGTTAAATTGACGATGTTCAGAGTCACAGTAGGTGGATCATAAGCACACAATGGGGGTTATTTATGAAAGGCAAATCCACTTTGCACTGAAAGTGCACTTGGAAGTGCAGTCGCTCTAAATCTAAGGGGTAGATCTGAATTGAGTTGAAGTTCTGCTGATTATATCATCCAATCATGTGCAAGCTAAAATGCTGTTTTTTATTTTCCTTGCATGTCCCCCTCGGAGCTACAGCAACTTTACTTTCAAGTGCACTTGCAGTGCAAAGTGGATTTTCCTTTAGTAAATAATCCCCAATACACTGTTCTACTAACAACAATGCACAATCTATTGAGACAAAGCTAAAATGAGGACCTGATCGGATTGTACTGGCAGGTATGAGCACAGATAGGATCATTTTACTGTATTCAGTTATGTGTTACAAAACATCAGCAATATAAAGTATGCATGGCTGTGTGCCTTCCCTGGCAGTCCTACCACCCTAGCCCACTCTTTATGTTAGCGTTGTACAACTCTGGCCTTGAAAGTATCACATTTGTTTAATGGAAGAAAAACATGTACAGGAAAGTAGAGGTATAAAAAAAAGAGCAACAAAATAATGGAGAAGATTGTCTGTACCTTTGTAAAGGCTTTACATTCCACAGGGTGATGGTCATGGATTAAAGCTTGAGCACTTAAATAACTATAAACTGAATGTAGGCAGCTGTTGGCATGGTAGAGTTTAATCCCATATGTGGTCAGGGACAGTATGGTATAAGTAAAAAGTTAGCTTTTTTCACAGCTATATTTAGGTCACAAGAAATTAAATGAGTCCTGAATTAGTGAACGATTCTAAATATAGCAAAAAAGGTTATCATGCATTGGGCAGGCTCAGCCTTACAATCCAATCTACACTGAGCAAAATTATAAATGCAACACTTTTGTGTTTGCCCCTATTTATCATGAGCTGAACTTAAAGATCTAAGACTTTTTCTATGTACACAAAAGGCCTATTTCTCTCAAATCTGTGTTAGTGAGCACTTCTCCTTTGCCAAGATAATCCATCCACCTCACAGGTGTGGCATATCAAGATACTCATTAGACAGCATGATTATTGCACAGGTGTGCCTTAGGCTGGCCACAATAAAAGGCCACTATAAAATGTGCAGTTTTACTGTATTTGGGGTCAGAAAACGAGTCAGTATCTGCTGTGACCACCATTTGCATGTGACCACCATTTGCCTCATGCAGTGCAGCACATCTTCGCATAGAGTTGATCAGGTTGTTGATTGTGGTCTGTGGAATGTTGGTCCGTTCCTCGTCAATGGCCATGCAAAGCTTATGGATATTGTCAGGAACTGGAACACGCTGTCATATATGCCGATCCAGAGCATCCCAATCATGCTCAATGGCAGACATGTTCTGGCTGAGTATCTTGGCCATGCAAGAAATGGGATGTTTTCAGCTTCCAGGAATTGTGTACATATCCATGCAACATGAGGTGATGGTCATGGATGAATGGCACAACAATGGGCCTCAGGATCTCGTCACGGTATCTCTGTGCATTCAAAATGCCATAAATAAAATGCACCTGTGTTCATTGTCCATAGCATACGCCTCCCCATACCATAACCCCACCACCACCATGGACCACTCGATCCACAACATTGACATCAGCAGACCGCTCACCCACACAACGCCATACATGCTGTCTGCCATCTGTCCTGTACAGTGAAAACCGTGATTCATCCATGAACAGAACACCTCTCAAAAGTGCCAGACACCATCAAATGTGAGCATTTGCCCACTCAAGTTGGTTACGACAACGAACTGCAGTCAGGTCGAGACATGGATGAGGACGGCGAGCATGCAGATGAGCTTCCCTGAGACGGTTTCTGACAGTTTGTGCAGAAATTCTTTGATTATACAAACCGATTGTTGCAGCAGCTGTCTGGATGGCTGGTGTCAGACGATCTTGGAGGTAAAGATGCTGGATTTGGAGGTCTTGGGCTGGTGTGGTTACATGTGGTCTGCGGTTGTGAGGTCAGTTGGATGTACTGCCAAATTTTCTGAAACACCTTTCGAGATGGCTTGTGGTAGAGAAATAAACATTATATTCAAGGGCAACAGCTGTGGTGGACATTCCTGCAGTCAGCATGCCAATTGCACGCTCCATCAAAACTTGCGACATCTGTGGCATTGTGCTGTGTGATAAAACTGCACATTTTAGAGTGGCCTTTTATTGTGTCCAGCCTAAGGCACACCTGTGCAATAATCATGCTGTCTAATCAGCATCTTGATATACCACACCTGTGAGGTGGATGGATTATCTCGGCAAAGGAGAAGTGCTCACTAACACAGATTTTGACAGATTTGTGAACAATATTTGAGAGAATTAGGCCTTTTGTGTGCATAGAAAAAGTCAAAGATCTTTAAGCTCATGATAAATAGGGGCAAACACAAAAGTGTTGTGTTTATAATTTTGCTCAGTGTATAATTATTACTGCTGTTCAAAAACCACAACTAGTAGTGCAAAGTGTTTTAAACTGCGCTGTCACATGTACTGGCTGAGTTATGACTTTAGTATATTATCTACACTGACTCATTCTGCAGTGCTATTCAGAGCACATAGAACCATTCACATCAGTGTGGTGCTACCCCCAAAGTAGCCACAGGAAATTGTCCGGATTTTTTTCCCAGTAATTGCCCCACAGCCATGCACATGATCACAGTCACTCTTTGGCTCAATAACAAGTTCAGGGGTGTTCTTTTTGGTATTTTTGTTTTTGGGGTAACTGGGATAGGGTTGAGGGAAATTGAGTGGGATACTCCAAAAAGAACTATGTGCAAGTTGAGGATCAGGGGCAGATTGACAATTCAGGCACTGGCCACTGCCCAAGGACCAGTGGGGGGGGGGGCCCCATCAGAGGCTCCTGGAAGGATGGAGTGGGATGAATGGAGTAAGTGGGCTCTGGATCTGGTCCTGAGAGGAGAAAGAGAGACAGAGAGATCCCAGGAAGGAGGAGGAGGTGGAGTTGGAGAGCTGTGTGTGACCGGGGGGCATCCTGACAGTGGGATTATGAGAGCCTGAGAGAGCCCAAATTGTACCAATTTATTGATCGGCAGAGACCACACTGTGGGGAGACCTGTTTATGTGGGTGTGTGTGTTTGGGGGGCAACATTATATTGTACCATAATGGGAGACACATTATGTATTCAAAGAAGGGGTTTGTGCTCATTATAATGGGGGGGGGGGGCGGGGGGGACCTGTGTGTGTGAAGAACCACTGTACCTAATATAATGGTGGGACAGGGCCATAATTGTGAGTAGCAGACATACTGATCACCCCAACCTCTTTCTCATCCACCTTTTTCTTTCACCCCCTCTCCCTTACCCTCCTCTTTCTCTCTTAATCCCTTCTTCCTCTCTCTCACCCTCTATCTCTCTCACCCTCTATCTCTCTCACCCTGCTCTCTCTCTTTAACCCCCCTCGCTTACCCCACCCCCTCTCTCTTTCTCTCTTACCCCCCTCACCCTCCCTCTCTCTCTCTCACCCCCAATCTCTCCCACCCCCCTCTCTCTGTCTCTCTCATCATCCTTTCTCTGTCTCTTGTACCTCTCTCTTTCTCTCACCCCCTCTCTCTTACCCTCCTCTTTCTCTATTAATCCCTTCTTTCTCTCTCTCACCCTCTGTCTCTCTCACCCTGCTCTCTCTCTGTAACCCCCCTCTCTGTTTCTCACCCCCTCTCTCTTTCTCTATCACCTCCCATATTTCTCTCTTACCCCCTCTCTCACCCTCCCTCTCTCTCACCTCCTCTCTCTGTCTCTCCCACCCTCCTCTCTCTGCCTCTCTCACCATCCTCTCTCTGTCTCTCGTACCCCCTCTCTTTGCCTCTCTCACCAACCTCTCTCTGTCTCTCGTACCCCCTCTCTCTTTCTCTCACCCCCCTCTCTTTATCACTCACCCCCTCCCTCTTTCTCTCTTACCCTTCTCTCTTTTTGTCTCACTCCTCTCTATCCCTCCCTCCTTTAATCTCTCACCCCCATTTCTCTCTGCCACTTCTCTCTGTCTCTCACCCCCTCTCTCTCCCTCCTCACCTCTATCTCTCTCACCCCTCTCTCTTTCTCTCTCATCCCCTTCTCTCTCATCCACCTCTTTGTCTCTCTCACGCCCTCTCTTTATCTCTCACCCCTCTCTCTCACCCCCTCTCTTTCATCCCTCACCCCTCTCTCTCACCCCCTCTCTTTCATCCCACTCTCTTCTACCGCCATCTCTATCTATCTCTCATCCCCTTTCCCCCTCTCACCCCTTCTCTCTCTCTCATCCCTCTCCCTCTCTCACCCCCTCTCTCTCTATCTCTCACCCCTCTCTCTCACCCCCTCCCTTTATCTCTCACCCCCTCTCTCTCTCTCTCTCTCTCTCTCTCTCTATCTCTCACCCCCTCTCTCTCATCCCCCTCTGTTTCTCTCACCTCTCTCTTTCTCTCTTATCCCCTTCTCTCTTTCTCTCTCACCACTCTCTTTTCTCACCCCTCTCTTTCTCTCTCTCAACCTCCTCTATTTCACCCCCATCTCTCTCTCGCTCACCCCCTCTTTCTGTCCCTCACCTCTCCCTCTCTCACACCCCACTCTGTCTCTCTCACCCCCTCTCTCTCTAGCTCTCATCCCCTCCCTCTATCTCTCAACCCCTCTCTCTTTCTTTCTCACACTTTCTCTCTCCCTCTCTCACTCCTTCTCTATCTCTCACCCCCCACTCTCTTATCTCTTCTTTCTCACCCCCCACTCTCTCACCCCCTCTCTCTCTCTCTCGCTCCAGGCTTCCATTATGCCCCCCCTCTCTCCCCATCCTCCATCTTTCACCTTCTTTTCCTATTTCCCCATCTCCCCCATCTTGCTCTGTTTCCCTCCTATTCCTATACTCCTCCCTTCTCCCTCACCCCTTTCCATCTCTATCCCTCTTGCTCTTTTAGTTTCTAATACTAGCTTCTGCCCTTTTTCAGGTTCTTAGTAAAACATAAAACAGTCTTTCAGAGTGCTGGCAGGGTGTGGCCATAGGTATTGAGGTGGTGTCAGCCTTCCTATGCCCTATGTGGGGCATCTAGGGAAGCAGGGCCCTTGTATAAAATGACTGGCAGGAGTTTCCCTTCACGGAAAGTGTCTGGGGATTAAGTTACAGCAAGGATGGAGGGAGGGAGCAGGGGAGGAAGGGCAGGACTATCAGGATATTGGGACTATACGTATACCTCTTGCATGTGATACAGGACTCAGGCAACCACCCCACCTCCCCTTCCTAAACGTTATGAACTCCTCAACCTGGCTCTTCTCTTGTTATTGCTCTCTTTATTGTTTGCAACATCAAGTAATGTGCTTTCACCTCAGGGATGACTAAAGTATGTTGCACTTATTGGAGTTTACACTGTGGAAATACTGAGATAAATATGGTGATATACAGTATACCGTATTTAGGTATATTCTATTTCATAACTGAGTACATTTATAACATTGAGGTGCTTGCTAGCTTATTAGTGTTATACAGAAATTTCAGAAGGGGAGCACAAAAGTCTTCTATAAATTAATGTAAATATGCAATTATCCACTGAATTCAATAAACAGTTAAAATGGCTTTGTTGTTTGGACTTTTCCTTCTCTGAGCCTCAAGATAGGGTTGCCCTCTGGAAGCAAACAAGGCTAGGTGAGGCTGTTGTTGGGGTACATTGCTGTATGGCCTGAAGTAGGTATGGGATGGTTTACTTGGTGAGTGCTGGTTAGGTCAGGCTGGGAGCCTCCTAGGGTGTGCTTGTGTATTGATAGGTTCCAAGAGTATGTAGTGATGTAGGAACCAAGAAATTGTCACACAGTTATTTATTTGTTACTGCAAAAATTGGCAGTATGGGCAGCAGGAGAGGTCATTTTTGTTTAGTTATTTCATTTTTTTTTTATTATAGTGAAACAGTTAATTTAACTAGTTAGCCACCCTTGCTGTAGTCTTTAAGTTTAGCTAAACACAGAAAATATTTTTTTTTGGGACTTTTTAAGCGCATACATATACAAAGGGAGACATATATATAGAAAAATATACATTTTATTAAATTAAAAAATCCACAAACAAGGATAAATTGATCAGTAACAGATACCACTATACGTGTAAATTGTTATCTCTACATGTTTTGCCTGTTGAGGCTTCCTCAGGAGATTCTTTTGCAAAGAAACACTGTAGGTGTGGACTGATCACTACAATAAAAAAATATGTATATCAAAACAAACAATTATACAAAGTAAATACATGTAAAAAACAACAAAAAAACAAAACAATTTGAACACATAGTTTAATATAGGACTGTGTGCTAACAAACAAAGTTAGTTAAGTTTAGCTAGTTATTAAATAATTGAGACAATAAAGTAAGCCATAGCCTGACATATGTCAGTGTCTATATATCACAGTTAATGCCTAGGAGTTAGTGACTGTGAATTAGTGCCAGTCTCAGTTTGAAGGCTTATTTAGTAAAGCAATATAAGTGTAATTAAACTGAGTAACCTACAAGAGGCAATTTAAGTTCCCCAGTTATCACTTTAGAGTCAATCAGAGATAACTGCTGTGGGTTGTTTCATTCTACATATTTATTTTCCTTATTAAAGAGTAACTCCACTTTTGTTGAGAAAAAAACTCCAACTGGGTAATCAGTCAATGTATATTGCAGGGATTTTTAGCAAACTTTGTATCAGATTCCTACCTTTTGTTTCTCTAAAGTGATAACTGTTTGTTTCACCAGACTGATTGCATACTGATTCTGAATGGGAGGGTCTGTTCATAATGAATCCAATGATACACTTTTCTGTGTTATAATGAGGAAAGCTGCAGTGCCTGCATTCCTTTACAGAAATTAGGGGGTATCAAAACATATTATACCTATTACAGGAGGTGCCTAAAATTTGAGATGGAGGTGCAGACTTCTGAGAAAATCAGTGAGCCAATCACACAAACATTTCTGGGGTGCTTTATAAATTAACGGTGTACAGAACGCCTCCAGGTTGCCACATTGCCTTGAATTTTACTGAAGATGAAAGCAGCTGCAGATTGAAAAGAAGATGTTTTTATTTTTAATAACATTAAATTGTGTAGCTGTTGTATATTCTGTACTATTGCCATACATTAAGTAAATTCCTAGACATAATACAAAAAACACCAAACATCTAGTGATGAGATATTAGCATATATGTACAGTATTCAACTTGAATTAAAAAGATCTATGTATTCTGTAAATTGGACAGACAAGAAGATCAGTCAAATCTGAAACACAGCAGTCTCGTTTTTCGCTTCTGGCAGATAGAACGCTCGCAGAAGCGGCGATCTGACTTTATATCAAATGCTAATTAAGGATGAGCCGAACACCGCCAGTTCGGTTTGCACCAGAACTTGCGAACAGGCTTAAAGCTTAAATGCCAGTTATTGTCATAAAAAGTGTTTAGGGATCCGATTACTGCCCCAGGGGACATGTATCAATGCATAAAAAAGTTTTAAAGGGACGTTGTCTTCCTGCAGGAGACCCATCTCACACACACCACTTCTGTAAAACTCTTTTCCCCACAATACCCCACTTGGTATTATAGCCTATCAGATGTTCACAAAGCCAAAGGGGTGGCCATTGGGTTCCGCGGTGGAATCTCATTTATGTTGGAATTCTGTTCTTGAGAGGCAGCCTGGGTGGTATGTGATGTACGTTGGCAACCCTGTACGCACCTAACCGTGACCAAGCAAGCTTCATTGCGACCACTCTTAAAAAGTTGAGAGATTTCACCTGCGGTTACATTCTCCTCACTGGAGATTTTAACACCTCCTTAGAACCCAGCCTGGACACATCACAAGGGCAGGGCCGGACTGGGAATAAAAATCAGCCCTGGAAAAAAATTCATACCAGCCCCATAGCATTTTTATACCAGCACAACGTCATTATTTTCTGGTTCATTAAAGGGAAAACCATGCATTTTAAAGCACATTTGAAGAGTGTATTATATGAGGAGGAAAGAGGGACAGAGGGACATTGCTCCAAATCAGGGACAGTTGGGAGCTATGCATGTAGGGGTGGTTTACTAATATAGGGGGAAACCTTTATATCAGTGCCCCCTTACATTGTTGTATTCACTCTCCCCTTACTTCAGTAACCCCCCCCCCCCCCCTCAGACAGGCTTGGCCGTGCTGTCACTGATCTTCTCTCAGGTGCACCTTGCAGGGCTCAGTCAGTTGGCTCCAGCTCAGTGGCTCTGGTTTTATCCTATAGTCTCCTCTCCACAGTCCACATAAGTCTGACTTCTCCCATGACCCCCATCCTGGCAGCTCTCTCTCTCTCTCTCTCTCTCTCGACTCCCTCAGAGACTGCAGACAGGATATGAGATGGTCAGAGACTGCAGACATGGTACAAGAGATGGTCAGAGACTGCAGACATGGTACAAGAGATGGCCAGAGACTGCAGACATGATGCAAGAGATGGCCAGAGACTGCAGACATGGTACAAGAGATGGCCAGAGAATGCAGACATGGTACAAGGGATGGTCAGAGAATGCAGACATGATGCAAGAGATGGCCAGAGACTGCAGACATGGTACAAGAGATGGCCAGAGACTGCAGACATGGTACTAGGGATGGTCAGAGACTGCAGACATGGTACAAGTGATGGTCAGAGACTGCAGACATGGTACAAGGGATGGTCAGAGACTGCAGACATGGTACAAGGGATGGCCAGAGACTGCAGACGTGGTACAAGGGATGGCCAGAGACTGCAGACGTGGTACAAGGGATGGTCAGAGACTGCAGACGTGGTACAAGGGATGGTCAGAGACTGCAGACGTGATACAGGGGATGGTCAGAGACTGCAGACGTGATACAGGGGATGGTCAGACACTGCAGACGTGATACAGGGGATGGTCAGACACTGCAGACGTGAAACAGGGGATGGTCAGACACTGCAGACGTGATACAGGGGATGGTCAGAGACTGCAGACGTGATACAGGGGATGGTCAGAGACTGCAGACGTGATACAGGGGATGGTCAGAGACTGCAGACGTGATACAGGGGATGGTCAGAGACTGCAGACGTGATACAGGGGATGGTCAGGGACTGCAGATGTGATACAAGGGATAGTCAGAGACTGCAGACATGGTAAAAAGGATGGTCAGAGACTGCAGACATGGTACAAGGGATGGTCAGAGACTGCAGACATGGTACTAGGGATGGCCAGAGACTGAAGACATGGTACTAGGGATGGCCAGAGACTGAAGACATGGTACTAGGGATGGCCAGAGACTGCAGACATGGTACTAGGGATGGCCAGAGACTGCAGACATGGTACAAGGGATGGTCAGAGACTGCAAACGTGATACAAGGGATGGTCAGAGACTGCAGACATGGTAAGAGATGGTCAGAGACTGCAGACATGGTACTAGGGATGGTCAGAGACTGCAGACATGGTACTAGGGATGGTCAGAGACTGCAGACATGGTACTAGGGATGGTCAGAGACTGCAGACATGGTACTAGGGATGGTCAGAGACTGCAGACATGGTACAAGAGATGGTCAGAGACTGCAGACATGGTACAAGGGATGGTCAGAGAATGCAGACATGGTACTAGGGATGGTCAGAGAATGCAGACATGGTACTAGGGATGGTCAGAGAATGCAGACATGGTACAAGGGATGGTCAGAGACTGCAGACATGGTACAAGGGATGGTCAGAGACTGCAGACATGGTACAAGGGATGGTGAGAGACTGCAGACATGGTACAAAGGATGGTCAGAGACTGCAGACATGGTACAAGAGATAAATGCAGCCTCACTGTCCATCAAATGCAGAATTACTGTGCCCGTGAAAGCAGACTCACTGTGCATATACATGCAGCCCACTGTACATATGAATACAGCCCTACTGCGCATATTACAGCCTCACTGTGCATATACATGCAGCCCACTGTACAAATGAATACAGCCCTGCTGCGCATATTACAGCCCCACTGCACATATTACAGCCCCACTCTGCATATGAATGCAGCCCCACTCTGCATATGAATGCAACCCACTCTACATATGAATGCAGCCCCACTTTACATAAGAATGCATCCCACTGTACATATTACAGCCCCACTGAACATATGAATGCAGCCCCACTGTGCATGGCACTCACCATGGCATTGCCTCGTTTACACACAGCAGGTATCTCCCGCGGTGTGTGTCATAGAGCAAACAGGAGCTGGGTCTGTGTTCAACTGTACTGTAGCAAGGTCCCGCCCCCCTAGACCTAATCCTGTGATAGGAGAAACACTGATTCAATGAGTGTTCTATCTACTATCACACGAGCTGGCCTAGGGGGGCGGGACCTTGCTACAGCACAACAGAACACAGACCCAGCTACGTGACACATACCTCGAGCGATGCTTCTGCTATGTGTGACACTATGAGAGAGAGAGCGAGGCGATCAGTACAGTCAGCCACAGCTTAAAGCGGCCCCAGGGCAGGCGGCCTACCGGGAAATTTCCCGGTATCCCGGTAGGCCAGTCTGGCCCTGCACAAGGGAAATCTTGTATATCACACAAACGCTTGCTGTATATCCGTAAACATTTGCATGAAGCCCAGTTGATGGATGTATGGAGGATAATGTATCCGCGGACGAGAGACTATACCCACTTCTCCCAGGTACACCACACCTACTCCAGAATCAATCTGTTCTTTATAGACCACCACCACCTATCACTAGCTAGGAAAGCAGAGATTGAAATCTCTACCATTTCAGACCACGCCCCAAACATACTGAAATTAAAAATCCCTTCCATGCCCCATAGGACCACAAATTGGAAACTTAATGAGAACCTCTTGAGTGAGGAAATTGATAGAAAATTGGTGAGTAGTGATGGACGAACTTCCGACGGGACGTTTCGCGAACGCGAAACGCGAACGGACACAAACGTTCGCGAAAACGACCGTTCGCCGCGGGCTCCATTGACTTCAATGGGAGGCGAATTTCGCAAACCTTTAGGTCGAATTTGCGGCCACGGGGTAATTATTAGGGGGTAGCACGTAGTCCCACCACCTGGACAATAGCATAATACATGTATGAGGTGAATTTGGGATCGATAACTACAAGCATTTTTTTTTTATTTGGGAAATTGTTCTGACAATTCAGGACTATGGAGCTAATGAAGGCAATGGAGGAGAGGGAAGGTCAGGGACCAGGGTAGGCAAACAAGAGGGTGCAGGAGATACAGAGCACTGACAGCAGCACCGTAATACAGAGCACTGACATCAGCACCGTGACATACAGCGCTGACAGCAGCTCCGTGACATACAGCGCTGACAGCAGCTCCGTGACATACAGCGCTGACAGCAGCTCCGTGACATACAGCGCTGACAGCAGCTCCGTGACATACAGCGCTGACAGCAGCTCCGTGACATACAGCGCTGACAGCAGCACCGTGACATACAGCGCTGACAGCAGCTCCGTGACATACAGCGCTGACAGCAGCTCCGTGACATACAGCGCTGACAGCAGCTCCGTGACATACAGCACTGACAGCAGCTCCGTGACATACAGCGCTGACAGCAGCTCCGTGACATACAGCGCTGACAGCAGCACCGTGACATACAGCGCTGACAGCAGCTCCGTGACATACAGCGCTGACAGCAGCTCCGTGACATACAGCGCTGACAGCAGCTCCGTGACATACAGCGCTGACAGCAGCTCCGTGACATACAGCGCTGACAGCAGCTCCGTGACATACAGCGCTGACAGCAGCTCCGTGACATACAGCGCTGACAGCAGCTCCGTGACATACAGCGCTGACAGCAGCTCCGTGACATACAGCGCTGACAGCAGCTCCGTGACATACAGCGCTGACAGCAGCTCCGTGACATACAGCGCTGACAGCAGCACCGTAAGCAGCCCCAGGAGGAAGTCAGCACAGCACAGGGATGGTGTGATCCCCTCATAATAAGAACCCCCAGGAGGAAGTCAGCACAGCACAGGGATGGTGGGAGCCCCTCATAATAAGAACACCCAGGAGGAAGTCAGCACAGCACAGGGATGGTGGGAACCCCTCATAATAAGCAGCCCCAGTAGAAATATGACACCGCTCAACCTCTTCAAAGAGGAGGGTAGGGGCATATAGTACGGTGTGCTTTTTTGGGTCAGGGAAGTGAGCCAAATGAATTAAGAAGGTCTGTGTGCTTGATTCCAAAAATTGTTTATAGACATATACATGGTCTACTGATCACATGTGTTGAATTCCTCCGAGATCCATGCCTCATTCATTTTTAGAAATGTGAGGTAGTTAACACTGTGGTGAGCTAGGCGAGTACGCTTATCGGTCACAATCCCCCCTGCTGCGCTGAACGTCCTTTCGGACAGGACACTGGATGAGGGGCAAGCCAACAGTTCGATTGCAAATTGGGCAAGCTCTGGCCAGAGGTCAAGCCTGCCCACCCAGTAGTCTAGGGGTTCATCACTCCTCAGAGCGTCCACATCGGCCGTTAACCCAATGTAGTCGGACACCTGACGGTCTAGGCGTTCCCTGATGCTGGATCCGGATGACACCTGTCGATGGGTCGGCTGAAAGAATGACCTCATATCCGAAGTCACCAACACATCTTCAAACCGGCCTCTTCTTGCAGGCGCTGTTGGATTGGTACCCGCAAATCCTTCTCTGGGAGTGGGAATTGCTCCTCTGCCAGCGCACGCAAAAGCAGAATGCAGCATTTCTCGAAGCAAGGCCTGGAAGTGCTGCATTCTGACAGCCCTCTGCGACGGCGGTAACATTTCCGCCATTTTGTGTTTGTACCGGGGGTCTAAGTACGTTGCCACCCAGTACTGGTCCTTGACCCTCATGCTTTTTATACGGGGGTCCCTATTAAAACACTGGAGCATGAAGGCCCCCATTTGCACTAAAGTGGAAGCGGTGTGGTGGCCTGGCTCCTGCTCATCATCCAGGATAATGTCGTCCTCTTCATTCTCCTCTCCCCATCCTCGCACAACAGGGATCCCAGAAAGGTTTAAAGCATGCTCTTCTTGCTCCTGCTCATCCGCCCCGGCACCATCCTCCTCTGACTCCTCATCAGACTCCTGTTGTTGACTTGTCTCAGATAGAGTAGCCCCCCCTGGGAATTCATCCAGCATTGCGACTTCCTCATCTTCCCGCTCCTGCTCCTCCACAGCCTGATCAATGACACGACGCAATGCACGCTCCAGAAAGAAGGCATAAGGTACCATGTCACTGATGGCGCCATGGCTGCGACTGACCAGTTTGGTGATCTCCTCAAATGGCCGCAGAAGTCTGCATGTGTCGCGCATGAGCAGCCACTGGCGCGGTGAAAAAAAACCCAGCTCCCCAGAACCGTTTCTTTCGCAGAGTTCATACAGGTAGACGTTAACTGCACGTTTCTGCTGGAGCAGCCTATCAAGCATATAGAAGGTTGAGTTCCATCGCGTCGGGCAATCGCAAATAAGACGTCTGACCGGCAGATGGTGTCGCCGCTGAATGTCAGCAAGGCGAGCCATGGCCGTGTAAGATCTTCTGAAATGGGCCGAGATTTTCCTTGCCTGCCGCAAGATGTCCTGGACCCCAGGGTATTTGACAAGGAATCGCTGCACGACCAAGTTTAAGACGTGTGCCATGCACGGCACGTGCGTGATTTTGCCCTGTTTCAATGCGCTAAGCAGATTGGCACCGTTGTCACACACCACTTTACCAACTGTCAAATTGAGCGGTGTTAGCCACTCATCTGCCTGTGAACGCAAAGCTGAAAGGAGTGCCGGGCCAGTGTGGCTCTTTGCTTCCAGGCACAACAGACGCAGCACGGCATGGCAACGTCTCACCTGGCATGTGGAATAGGTTCTGGGGAGCTTGGGCGGTGCAGTGGAAGAGACGCTAGCAGCGGAAAAGGAGGAGGCAGCTGAGGAGGAGAGGGAGGAGGATGGAGTAGGAGGAGGAGAAGAAGAGTCAGGCCTGCATGCAATCCGTGGCGGTAAAACCAAATCTACACGGGTGCCACGGGTTACATGCTTGACGGCCGTCAGAAGGTTCACCCAGTGGGCAGTAAAACTGATATACCTTCCCTGCCCGTGTTTGCTAGACCACGTGTCTGTGGTCAGATGTATCTTGGCACCGACACTGTGTGCCAGAGATACATTCACTTGCCGCTGAACATGGCCATATAGCTCTGGGATGCCCTTCTCTGAGAAATACTTCCTTCCTGGGACCTTCCATTGTGGTGTTCCAATGGCCACAAATTTGCGAAAGGCCTCCGAGTCCACCAGTTTATATGGCAGTAGTTGGCGGGCTATGAGTTCTGACAAGCCAGCCGCCAACCGTTGGGCAAGAGGGTTATCCGGCGTCATCATTTTTTTACGCTCAAACATTAGGCCCACGGAAGCCTGCCTTTTTGCAGAAAAATGTGAGCTTGGCGTGATGGAAGGTGGAGTGGAGGACAATTGTGAGGAGAGAGGAGAAGGAGAAGTAGAAGACGAGGCTGGACGGTGAGAGCCTGCAGTGTGGCTTTGTGTGTTCCGTTGCTCCCACTGGGCTCGGTGATGGCTGCTCATGTGCCTTCTTAAGGCGGTCGTCCCTAGGTGAGTATTGGGCTTACCGCGACTAACGCGTTGACTGCAAAGATTGCAGATGGCAACGCTATTGTCAGCAGCGGACACGTTAAAAAAAGCCCACACTGCGGAGCCATGTGCCGGTGTCCTGGGAGCGCCAGATGTGACCGTACATGGTCGATGACTCGCTCCTGATACATTTGCAGTCTGCTTTGTCCCTGCTGTGCAATGTAAGTCATTGCTGCTTCTCCTCCCTATCTGCTGGTCCATATCTCCCTCTGAACTCCCCTCCTCTTCCTCTCTTGTGGGCACCCACGTGACATCACTAGACACGTCATCATCAACGTCACCTTCCCCACCGCTATAAGTAGAGTAGGCAGCAACACCGGGGACCAACCTCCTCCTTGGGCTGATCTGGGTACTGGCGTCAGACTGCTGAGTAGCGCTTGTTGCTACCTCCTCTTCCTGATCCAATACCAAGAGTGGCTGCGCATCAGAAATGTCCTCTTGATATGGATCGGAAAATAATTCCAGTGACTCAAGCGGAAGGTATGTGGTGGTGGTGGTGGTGGTCGTGTTGTTGGTGGTAGTGTCTTTGGGGGTGCACATAGCAGAGAGTGAAGAAGAGGGTGCAGATCGAGAGGATGAGGAGGGTGCAGAAGAGTAAGGCTGAGCGAGCCACTCAACCAAGTCTGGTGCATCCTTTAAAGTAATTGAACGCACCTTCTGCAACTTCCCACTTTGGCTCAAGCCTGTTGCTCCTGCCCTACCCCTACCACCCCTGCGGAAGGGCCTGCCTCTTCCTCTGCATGTCATTTTTTAAATGACCCTGTGACAAAACTCTTAGTCCCTATACCGCTGAAGGACTGCTGCAGTATAGGTGAGCGGTCAGCAGTGGTGCACGTCAACCCTATCTATTGTGGACCTATAGCGGTCCTTACAGAACAGCAGACTGTACCGCACTCAAGCCTATGTACCGTAGCACCCTATACCAAGTTACCAGTCCTTATAAGAACTTTTGTGGACCAAGCAGGTTGTGTATTAGTGTTTAGCAGACTGTACGTCAGTCCCTATACCGCTGAAGGACTGCTGCAGTATAGGGCAGCGGTCAGCAGTGGTGCACGTCAACCCTATCTATTGTGGACCGATAGCGGTCCTTACAGAACAGCAGACTGTACCGCACTCAAGCCTATGTACCGTAGCACCCTATACCAAGTTACCAGTCCTTATAAGAACTTTTGTGGACCAAGCAGGTTGTGTATTAGTGTTTAGCAGACTGTACGTCAGTCCCTATACCGCTGAAGGACTGCTGCAGTATAGGGCAGCGGTCAGCAGTGGTGCACGTCAACCCTATCTATTGTGGACCGATAGCGGTCCTTACAGAACAGCAGACTGTACCGCACTCAAGCCTATGTACCGTAGCACCCTATACCAAGTTACCAGTCCTTATAAGAACTTTTGTGGAACAAGCAGGTTGTGTGTTAGTGATTAGCAGACTGTACGTCAGTCCCTATACCGCTGAAGGACTGCTGCAGTATAGGTGAGCGGTCAGCAGTGGTGCACGTCAACCCTATCTATTGTGGACCGATAGCGGTCCTTACAGAACAGCAGACTGTACCGCACTCAAGCCTATGTACCGTAGCACCCTATACCAAGTTACCAGTCCTTATAAGAACTTTTGTGGACCAAGCAGGTTGTGTATTAGTGTTTAGCAGACTGTACGTCAGTCCCTATACCGCTGAAGGACTGCTGCAGTATAGGGCAGCGGTCAGCAGTGGTGCACGTCAACCCTATCTATTGTGGACCGATAGCGGTCCTTACAGAACAGCAGACTGTACCGCACTCAAGCCTATGTACCGTAGCACCCTATACCAAGTTACCAGTCCTTATAAGAACTTTTGTGGAACAAGCAGGTTGTGTGTTAGTGATTAGCAGACTGTACGTCAGTCCCTATACCGCTGAAGGACTGCTGCAGTATAGGTGAGCGGTCAGCAGTGGTGCACGTCAACCCTATCTATTGTGGACCGATAGCGGTCCTTACAGAACAGCAGACTGTACCGCACTCAAGCCTATGTACCGTAGCACCCTATACCAAGTTACCAGTCCTTATAAGAACTTTTGTGGACCAAGCAGGTTGTGTATTAGTGTTTAGCAGACTGTACGTCAGTCCCTATACCGCTGAAGGACTGCTGCAGTATAGGGCAGCGGTCAGCAGTGGTGCACGTCAACCCTATCTATTGTGGACCGATAGCGGTCCTTACAGAACAGCAGACTGTACCGCACTCAAGCCTATGTACCGTAGCACCCTATACCAAGTTACCAGTCCTTATAAGAACTTTTGTGGACCAAGCAGGTTGTGTGTTAGTGTTTAGCAGACTGTACGTCAGTCCCTATACCGCTGAAGGACTGCTGCAGTATAGGGCAGCGGTCAGCAGTGGTGCACGTCAACCCTATCTATTGTGGACCGATAGCGGTCCTTACAGAACAGCAGACTGTACCGCACTCAAGCCTATGTACCGTAGCACCCTATACCAAGTTACCAGTCCTTATAAGAACTTTTGTGGAACAAGCAGGTTGTGTGTTAGTGATTAGCAGACTGTACGTCAGTCCCTATACCGCTGAAGGACTGCTGCAGTATAGGTGAGCGGTCAGCAGTGGTGCACGTCAACCCTATCTATTGTGGACCGATAGCGGTCCTTACAGAACAGCAGACTGTACCGCACTCAAGCCTATGTACCGTAGCACCCTATACCAAGTTACCAGTCCTTATAAGAACTTTTGTGGACCAAGCAGGTTGTGTATTAGTGTTTAGCAGACTGTACGTCAGTCCCTATACCGCTGAAGGACTGCTGCAGTATAGGGCAGCGGTCAGCAGTGGTGCACGTCAACCCTATCTATTGTGGACCGATAGCGGTCCTTACAGAACAGCAGACTGTACCGCACTCAAGCCTATGTACCGTAGCACCCTATACCAAGTTACCAGTCCTTATAAGAACTTTTGTGGACCAAGCAGGTTGTGTATTAGTGTTTAGCAGACTGTACGTCAGTCCCTATACCGCTGAAGGACTGCTGCAGTATAGGGCAGCGGTCAGCAGTGGTGCACGTCAACCCTATCTATTGTGGACCGATAGCGGTCCTTACAGAACAGCAGACTGTACCGCACTCAAGCCTATGTACCGTAGCACCCTATACCAAGTTACCAGTCCTTATAAGAACTTTTGTGGACCAAGCAGGTTGTGTATTAGTGTTTAGCAGACTGTACGTCAGTCCCTATACCGCTGAAGGACTGCTGCAGTATAGGGCAGCGGTCAGCAGTGGTGCACGTCAACCCTATCTATTGTGGACCGATAGCGGTCCTTACAGAACAGCAGACTGTACCGCACTCAAGCCTATGTACCGTAGCACCCTATACCAAGTTACCAGTCCTTATAAGAACTTTTGTGGAACAAGCAGGTTGTGTGTTAGTGATTAGCAGACTGTACGTCAGTCCCTATACCGCTGAAGGACTGCTGCAGTATAGGTGAGCGGTCAGCAGTGGTGCACGTCAACCCTATCTATTGTGGACCGATAGCGGTCCTTACAGAACAGCAGACTGTACCGCACTCAAGCCTATGTACCGTAGCACCCTATACCAAGTTACCAGTCCTTATAAGAACTTTTGTGGACCAAGCAGGTTGTGTATTAGTGTTTAGCAGACTGTACGTCAGTCCCTATACCGCTGAAGGACTGCTGCAGTATAGGGCAGCGGTCAGCAGTGGTGCACGTCAACCCTATCTATTGTGGACCGATAGCGGTCCTTACAGAACAGCAGACTGTACCGCACTCAAGCCTATGTACCGTAGCACCCTATACCAAGTTACCAGTCCTTATAAGAACTTTTGTGGAACAAGCAGGTTGTGTGTTAGTGATTAGCAGACTGTACGTCAGTCCCTATACCGCTGAAGGACTGCTGCAGTATAGGTGAGCGGTCAGCAGTGGTGCACGTCAACCCTATCTATTGTGGACCGATAGCGGTCCTTACAGAACAGCAGACTGTACCGCACTCAAGCCTATGTACCGTAGCACCCTATACCAAGTTACCAGTCCTTATAAGAACTTTTGTGGACCAAGCAGGTTGTGTATTAGTGTTTAGCAGACTGTACGTCAGTCCCTATACCGCTGAAGGACTGCTGCAGTATAGGGCAGCGGTCAGCAGTGGTGCACGTCAACCCTATCTATTGTGGACCGATAGCGGTCCTTACAGAACAGCAGACTGTACCGCACTCAAGCCTATGTACCGTAGCACCCTATACCAAGTTACCAGTCCTTATAAGAACTTTTGTGGACCAAGCAGGTTGTGTATTAGTGTTTAGCAGACTGTACGTCAGTCCCTATACCGCTGAAGGACTGCTGCAGTATAGGGCAGCGGTCAGCAGTGGTGCACGTCAACCCTATCTATTGTGGACCGATAGCGGTCCTTACAGAACAGCAGACTGTACCGCACTCAAGCCTATGTACCGTAGCACCCTATACCAAGTTACCAGTCCTTATAAGAACTTTTGTGGACCAAGCAGGTTGTGTATTAGTGTTTAGCAGACTGTACGTCAGTCCCTATACCGCTGAAGGACTGCTGCAGTATAGGGCAGCGGTCAGCAGTGGTGCACGTCAACCCTATCTATTGTGGACCGATAGCGGTCCTTACAGAACAGCAGACTGTACCGCACTCAAGCCTATGTACCGTAGCACCCTATACCAAGTTACCAGTCCTTATAAGAACTTTTGTGGAACAAGCAGGTTGTGTGTTAGTGATTAGCAGACTGTACGTCAGTCCCTATACCGCTGAAGGACTGCTGCAGTATAGGTGAGCGGTCAGCAGTGGTGCACGTCAACCCTATCTATTGTGGACCGATAGCGGTCCTTACAGAACAGCAGACTGTACCGCACTCAAGCCTATGTACCGTAGCACCCTATACCAAGTTACCAGTCCTTATAAGAACTTTTGTGGACCAAGCAGGTTGTGTATTAGTGTTTAGCAGACTGTACGTCAGTCCCTATACCGCTGAAGGACTGCTGCAGTATAGGGCAGCGGTCAGCAGTGGTGCACGTCAACCCTATCTATTGTGGACCGATAGCGGTCCTTACAGAACAGCAGACTGTACCGCACTCAAGCCTATGTACCGTAGCACCCTATACCAAGTTACCAGTCCTTATAAGAACTTTTGTGGAACAAGCAGGTTGTGTGTTAGTGATTAGCAGACTGTACGTCAGTCCCTATACCGCTGAAGGACTGCTGCAGTATAGGTGAGCGGTCAGCAGTGGTGCACGTCAACCCTATCTATTGTGGACCGATAGCGGTCCTTACAGAACAGCAGACTGTACCGCACTCAAGCCTATGTACCGTAGCACCCTATACCAAGTTACCAGTCCTTATAAGAACTTTTGTGGACCAAGCAGGTTGTGTATTAGTGTTTAGCAGACTGTACGTCAGTCCCTATACCGCTGAAGGACTGCTGCAGTATAGGGCAGCGGTCAGCAGTGGTGCACGTCAACCCTATCTATTGTGGACCGATAGCGGTCCTTACAGAACAGCAGACTGTACCGCACTCAAGCCTATGTACCGTAGCACCCTATACCAAGTTACCAGTCCTTATAAGAACTTTTGTGGACCAAGCAGGTTGTGTGTTAGTGTTTAGCAGACTGTACGTCAGTCCCTATACCGCTGAAGGACTGCTGCAGTATAGGGCAGCGGTCAGCAGTGGTGCACGTCAACCCTATCTATTGTGGACCGATAGCGGTCCTTACAGAACAGCAGACTGTACCGCACTCAAGCCTATGTACCGTAGCACCCTATACCAAGTTACCAGTCCTTATAAGAACTTTTGTGGAACAAGCAGGTTGTGTGTTAGTGATTAGCAGACTGTACGTCAGTCCCTATACCGCTGAAGGACTGCTGCAGTATAGGTGAGCGGTCAGCAGTGGTGCACGTCAACCCTATCTATTGTGGACCGATAGCGGTCCTTACAGAACAGCAGACTGTACCGCACTCAAGCCTATGTACCGTAGCACCCTATACCAAGTTACCAGTCCTTATAAGAACTTTTGTGGACCAAGCAGGTTGTGTATTAGTGTTTAGCAGACTGTACGTCAGTCCCTATACCGCTGAAGGACTGCTGCAGTATAGGGCAGCGGTCAGCAGTGGTGCACGTCAACCCTATCTATTGTGGACCGATAGCGGTCCTTACAGAACAGCAGACTGTACCGCACTCAAGCCTATGTACCGTAGCACCCTATACCAAGTTACCAGTCCTTATAAGAACTTTTGTGGACCAAGCAGGTTGTGTATTAGTGTTTAGCAGACTGTACGTCAGTCCCTATACCGCTGAAGGACTGCTGCAGTATAGGGCAGCGGTCAGCAGTGGTGCACGTCAACCCTATCTATTGTGGACCGATAGCGGTCCTTACAGAACAGCAGACTGTACCGCACTCAAGCCTATGTACCGTAGCACCCTATACCAAGTTACCAGTCCTTATAAGAACTTTTGTGGAACAAGCAGGTTGTGTGTTAGTGATTAGCAGACTGTACGTCAGTCCCTATACCGCTGAAGGACTGCTGCAGTATAGGGCAGCGGTCAGCAGTGGTGCACGTCAACCCTATCTATTGTGGACCGATAGCGGTCCTTACAGAACAGCAGACTGTACCGCACTCAAGCCTATGTACCGTAGCACCCTATACCAAGTTACCAGTCCTTATAAGAACTTTTGTGGAACAAGTGAGTTGTGAATGTTTAGCAGACTGCAGCAGAAGGGCAGCAGTCAAGTATAATATCCTTTCTATATTTGGAAGAAAGAATATTATACATGTACAAGCCTATTACTGTACCACTGATACCAGTCCTGAAAAGAACCTTTGTGGAACTAATAATAACAGCAAGTCTTTAAAATTACCCTCACTGCCTGACAACACTGCTTCCTTCCTGTCCCTATACAAATTGGCAAAAAAAGAGAACGATTAGTGGTTACTGGAACAGCTCTTTTGTGGACCTTGATAGTAACAGCTAATGATGATGATGATGATGATGATGATGAAAGACTAATCTGGCTGTCCCTGTAGCATACACCGTCCTTTCCCTTTCTCTAAACTAACAAAAGACACTCAGGCTGCTGCAAGAATCAGCAGCACAGCAAACCTATCAACACCTAACACCTATACCAGTCCTGAAAAGAACTTTTGTGTACCAAATAGCTAGTGGTTTATCTCTCCCTACTCCACACAGGAACCTGTCCCTATCTTAACAGAAGAAAGAATGTAAAATGGCCACCGGATCGGGTGTATTTATAGGTTAGGGGGAATGTACAAGTGTCCATGTGCTGTCATGTCTCAATTGGCTGTCCTGTATCACATGATAAACGTGTCACCAAAGGTTAAAGTTCTTGTATACATTAAACACGTAAGTCCGCCGCGGCGAACGACGGAAAAAGGCGTTCGAACGTGCGGACCGCGAATGTCGGAAATTCGCCGCGAAACGACCGCCGGGCGAACCGTTCGGCCATCACTATTGGTGAGTGACGAGCTGACCCACTATTTTAGAGACAATACACAGCCTGACACATCTCTGGGTGTATTATGGGAGGCACACAAAGCTCAAATACGAGGCAAACTTATCGAACTAGGCTCTAGAAAAAAGAGAGAACGCATATACCAACCAACCAAACTAATACGCAACCTCAGTGCCCTAGAACAACAACATAAAGCTAGCCAGTCACAGGCAACATTTCCCACCCTGACACTAAAGAGGGAGGAATTAGACTCTCTTCCACGCAGAACAGAAGCGCCACTCTCGCACAATAACCCAACGCTTCCACGAGTGGGGTAACAAACCGGGACGAATGTTAGCATGCTCCCTACAACAGAAAAAGGCAGCCTCATTCATAGACAAAATTAAGATTCCGTCTGACACTCTAGTTTATGAAACATCAGATATCGCCAAAGAATTTCAGGCTTTCTACCAACACTTGTACCACGTCCAACATACAGTAACAAATCAGGATACCAAGACGACTCTAATCAGAGAATACTTAGTGCAGGCCAACCTACCCAAACTATCAACAGACATCTTAAATACTCTGTGGGGAGAGTTTACCACCTCTGAGCTTCACATAGCATTGAAGGCCATGGCAAATGGCAAAGCACCCGGGCCAGATGGCTTCAGGGTCTTATATTACAGATCTTTTGCAGACATATTATTGCCTTGCCTTGCCTCCTATGCAAATGCGAATTCAACAGGTGAAACCCTCAGACCCAAAACTCTCCATGCACACATTACTGTGATACTCAAACCGGGCAAGGACCCTAGTAGCTGTGGGAGCTTCCGTCCCATTTCACTTTTGAATGTAGATGCTAAGCTCTATGCCAAGGTCATTGCGAACAGACTCCTACCTCATTCCGTGCTGGGTCTCTACAGACCAAATGGGATTTATCCCTGGCAGGGAGGCGCGACAACGCCCACCACAACCTGTCACTAATTTTTATTTTTTTTTTATTGAAAGCCAGTGGCGTGCAAAACACACTCCAAAAAACTTCACCCGGTGCATAAAAAATGTGCACACACATAAAGAGTGACACAAAAAAGTGCAGACGGGTACACAAGTCCTCTAAAATCAGAGGACCTTGTCCTGAATCCCCCGGGGCGTTTAGGCTCCTGACAGGGACAAGGACACTTAAAACTTGGTCTTCCTGGCCGAAACCAGTCAGACCCCGTTCTTCGGAAGGTCTGCCGAAACAGACCCACCCAAATACTAGGTAGGGCTCCCCCGAAGGAAGACCCCAAACCCTAAGGCAGAGGGTGAACTAAGCCAGAAGGCCATGTCCACCCCCACATCAGACTTTCAGGACAGGCCCTAGAACCTGTGACCCTACTCATCACAGCAAACGTGCAAAGTGACAAAACAAGACGTGACAAGACACACTGAAAATAAATAAAAAGTGGGGAAGGGATAGTGGAGAGGAGAGTGAAAAGGTGGTCGTTGTGTGAAACAACGACCAGGCCCTCCGGCCGGGAATAAAAAATTCCTCTGGCCCCAGCCAAAAGGCCCGGCCCAAGAGGCAGGTGCTAAAAAAGCGTGTCATGGTGCAGTGACCGTGGTGCCCAAAATCAAAGTGACCCTCACTCACAGTGATTGTTAGGCACCCCTGGACTGCCACTCCAGGGGCACATACTCCATAGGCTTTCAAGACCGCCCCCGACCCCCGGCCCAGACCACAGCAGCCCCCACCCCGGACAGGAAGGCATGAAGATCAGGAAGCTTGGTGAGAGCCCTTTACCATCAGGCTCCACCGTCGCTCCCATCACTCCTTCCTAATTATATTCGGATGTACTAACCGGCACTCCCCCACAGCAAAAAGGAGTAACCAGCGTTCCTTTCCGAAAAACTGCCCGGGGCTAGAACTACCCCAATCCAGACCAGAGGCCGGGAACCTGGCCCTCTGGATCCGACCAGGCAGCACCTGCCCTCACCAGGGGCATCCTTCCAGATGGCTCAGACTCAACCATGCATCGGCCCCCAGTTTACTGTCGGGCGGCACGACGTGGCCCCTACCGAAACCATCCTTCGGGATGCAAATTACACCATCGGAGAGCGCCGCCCAAACCCTCTCAAATAGGGATGGACCAGCGCCTCCTTTGGCAACTGATAAGAACAGATACTACACTTGATCTTAGCCAAAAGGCCGAGAAGCGACAACCTGTCACTAATGACCTACGCGAGGGGGTCCTCCCAGCCCACCCTTCTTCTCTCCATGGATGCAGAAAAAGCGTTTGACTGGGTGGTATGGGAGTAACTCATGGCTACACTATCTCACTTAGGAATTGGTCCAACCCTCCTTTCTCACATATCCACCTTATATAATTCCCCTACGGCCCAAATACGCATAAATGATACATTGAGCAACCCCTTTACTCTATTTAATGGCACACGCCAAGGCTGCCCGTTATCACCTATCTTATCCGCATTATCTCTAGAACCCTTCCTCTCATTGGTTAGACATAATCCCAACATCCACGGAATCACTTTAGGTGCTACTGAATACAAGTATGCTGCCTATACAGATGATATTTTGTTTTATGTACAATAACCCCTGATCTCTTTCCCTAATCTCATGCTAGCATTTTCCAAATTCAGCGCCATCTCCAATTTTAAAATTAATATGACCAAATCGGAAATCCTAAACATCTCAGTACCCGGAAAGATTGTATCTCAACTTAAAAGCTCTTTCCCATTTAGCTGGCAAAAAAGTAAAATGAAGTATTTAGGCATTTACCTCACCTCTAACCCAACGTCTCTATTCCGCACAAACTTCTTACCCCTGCTTAACACAATCAAATCGGACTTACAAAAATGGTCTCAAATAGCTCACTCATGGTTGGGGCGGATAAGTGTAGTACCCAGGCTGCTGTGATACCTTATGGTATTCCCGCAGGTTTCTTCACTCTGATTAGCTCAATGATAAACAAATATGTATGCAACAGAAAGCATCCTAGATTAGCCAGAGCTCTCCTTGTCAGACCTAAAAGCCAAGGTAAAAGCCAAGGTGGCCTGGCCCTACCTAATATTAAGCAATATTTCACTGCTATAGTAATGAACAGAATCTCTGAATGGAAGTATCATAAAGATTCCAAACTATGGGTTAACCTCGAGATCTCACTTAGCGAAACTGACCTTTTCACTCAAATATGGATTCCTAAAAAGTACAGAACACTGTCTGCTACTACTTCACCACTTACACACTCGACCCTCATGGTATGGGATTCATTGTGTAAGACTCACAAATGGCAATACAACTCCCCCCTCATGCCACTGACTGGTCACGACTACTCTCCACCTGGTAACATGAACCCCAAAACTCATTTATGGAACCTGGGCCCTACGCCCCTTCTTCACCAGGTCACAACTCATTCGGGCATGTCTACATTGCTACCCAGCTCATTGATTACCCCTCTGGACCACTGGAAGTATCATCAATTGACTGCCTTTGTTCACTCCCTCCCAAAACCTCTCCAGACCACCTCAGATCTAACCCCCATGAAATCTGCCTTCTTTCAGAGCCAACCAGTTGATAAACCCATTTCCTATTTCTATCAAACCTTACAATCCATGACCACAGCTGGAAACCCTACTTTCCTGGCCAACTGGGAAAAAAATCTCCACAAAGATATATCGGAGGCTCAAAAATCCACTATCCTGATAATTGCTCACACTTCCTCCACAGCCTCCAAAATGGCGGAAGTATATTCTAAACTGCTCACAAGATGGCACTACACAACGGTGGTGCTACACAAGACATTTTCAGAAGTGTCATCCCTGTGTTGGCAGGGATGTGGTGAACAAGCCACACACGCCTACATTTGGTGGTATTGCCCACTCATCCGCCAATACTGGCTGACCATCTTACACTGGGTGAAGGTGATCCAAGGCTCCGAAATCCCTAATGATCCATGGATTATATTACTCCATTGTACGGGCTCATCAGCAGGAGCATATAAAAAATCAATAACACCACATTTGCTTAATGCAGCAAAAACCCCTATCCCACGTTACTGGAAGCAAACAACCATACCCTCATTACGCCAATGACTGGTGAAAGTGGACAACACATACTACATGGAAGATCTTACCCCTCAGGAATAAGTCGGATCTGGTAAAGAAGATATAGTCCTGCTGGTTCGCCTTTAAATATACAACTGCTTATACAGAAATTATGTCACAAACTAAGTGAAGTATGCATGTTTATGCTGACCTTGATGCTATGAGATTGGACCGAGGCAGACCCCCCCCATGTTTACCCTCACCTTTCTCCCGTTTCCTCTCTTTATCTCTCTACCTTCACCCCCCCCCACTATCACTATTTACGGTGAATTACACAAATGATAAACATCCCTGCGAGGGCCCTCGTATGGGAATCTTTGGTTGTTCAAACACAACGATGACAAACTGCTTAAATGTTTCGAAACGTATGACATAGTATTTAGCATGTCTATTAGATGTTTTCAAACCACTTGTGTGTGATTGTGTGTACACAATTCCGATGCACAAAAGTCCATGCATGCTCAGATTCAAGCAGAAGAGCCGCACTGGCTATTGAACTTCATTTTTCTTGGCTCGTTGTACGTGTTGTACGTCACTGCATTCTTGACATTTGGAATTTCCGACAACATTTGTGTGACCGTGTGTATCCAAGACAAGTTTGAGCCAACATGCATCAGAAAAAAATCCACGGATTTGTCGTTGGAATGTCCGTCTAGTGGACATATTGGAAATAACATATTGGAATACAGGAATGGCGTGATCATTCTGTGATGTCAGACACCGCTGCGGTCCATGATTGCTTCAGACCTCTCCTCTGCATTACCATCTGAGCCGCAGAGTGTACAGAGCCGGCAAACGGCTTTATATGGGTTCCTCAATGACACAGCCTGTTGAACCTGCGAGCAAGGAGAAGCACCGCTGCAGGATTTTCCTCATGCTGACCATTTTTGACCTCAAAGTAGACATGTGCAAAGTAGACATGTGCATTCGTTTTCGTCCGAATGCATTTTCATCCGAATTTCGGGTATTTTCGCTATCGTTTTAGCAAACGATAACGAATGTACAGGATCCAAAAACCGAAGGATCCAACATAAACAAATGCTTTATTTTTGTTTTCGTTGCAACAGTTCGCTATAGATAGGAGATTTGACATGACGTTGACAATAGCAATCTGTGTCCATCGAACCTTTGGTCGAATGTGCCTAACTTTAGCTCTATTAGTTCAAGATTATTCTACATGGAGAGAAAAGATTTGACATTATAGAGACAATAGCAAAAAGGTCGAATGTGCCTAACCTAACTCTATTAGTCCAAGATTATTCAACATAGAGCGAAAAGATTTGACATGAAGATTCGACGAAGCAGTCGCCTAGAACGGACATTTATGGTTGAATGCTCTACCCATAGGCTATAGAAGAATTCTAATGTTAGTTGACTAGTAATAATAATTAATAAATATAATTATTACTAGTGTCATAAATAGTGGAACATTCAACCGAAAATGTACGATTGCGGCATTGTACAGTTTAGCTGCTCCGTCGAATCTTCTTACAATATTCGACAGACACCATAAACATTCACTGACAGATTCAACCTTAATTATTTCAGATTTTCGGACAAATGCATTTTTTAACTAAACAAAATAAATAAAAACGAATTTCAGGAGTAACTAAATAAATGTATTTTTCGAACGAAAACGAAATTCTGAAACAAAATATTTCAGTGCATGTGAGTGTTTTTATTTATTGTACCATAAAGTTTCTACAGTTCAGACTACAGTACACACGGTCTGACATTCCGACCACAAAATCCGTCAGATTTTTTCCGACGGATTTTGTCCGAAACTGGTGTTGCATACTCATGGTCGAACAAAGTTGTCGGAAAATCAGATTGTTCGTAACGTGATGACGTTTATGCGTTATGACGGAACTACGTTGAGGCTAGTAGCCAATAGCTTTGGTCTCGTAATTTGATCTGAGCATGCGTGGCACTTTGTCCGATCGGAATTCTCTATAAACGATCGGACAAAGTCCGATCGAATCATGTTGTCGGAAAATTTTATATCCAGGTCTTTGTTGGTCGGACATTCCAAAGGAAAAAGTCAGATGGAGCCCACACACAGTCGGATTATCTGACAACACGGTCCAATAAGACATTTTCCATCGGAATGTCCGAACGTGTGTATGGGGGCTTAGAAGGCGCCTCTTTCTTTACCCTTTTTGTACATGTTTGGGAGCGTGCTTCTGCTATCCTAAAGAGGCCTGCCCTGAGTTATGGACTGTTTTTACTTCACCCCCGGATATCACCTTCCATCTTGCATGGTTTGTGCTCTCCCATGATCCACATCCATTGCAATAATACAGACTCAGGTTCTCTGGCATAATTTAAACTACAGTTTGTGCCAGAACCACCCCCATTTCCACTAGATCATCACTATATGACCATAGCGTGGGTATATTACCGTAATATTAATCAAATCTGATACTTTCTAATCAGATGTCTTAAATGTGTGTGTCCCCAATAACCACAATCCCCAACTGTCACAACTTGAATGGCACATACTATATTCTAGAAAATCATTGACTCACAATTTTCCTCAGGCCACCTAATTTCGAGCAAAATATCAGTTGCCTAAATGGTGTTATATAGAGTATAAGTGTGCATATTTACATTCAAATGTCTTTTTACTGATACCTACACAAATTACTAAAATGTATGCTAGTTGTTGACAGCACGTTTCTCTAGAAAGCAGCTTGGGTAAATCAGTGTTACCCTGGGGCATGCAAGGACAGCATGACTAACTTGATGACTAATGTTAGGTGAAGAGGCCCAGGATAATGTATAGACAGTATATGCAGATTCCAGTATACGCCAGGCAGCCAGAGACATATATTTAAGGGGCCAAACATCCAGTAAAATGATGAATCACATTTGTGAGTAAATTCTCTGCAGCCATAAAAGTAACCTAATTCACCCCAGTATGTGTAACCTATAACCTCATCTAAGGGATGATTGGAAAGGCTTGGTAAACATTGCTTGGAAAACACGTGTGATGCTACAAGTATATTGCTACCAGATGCATTCCTATCCCGTCATTCTGCATGATGGATATAAATATTGTCAAGCTAACACTTTGGCTCAGAATTTATGGAGTGTTGATAGAAATGCAGTTACGGAGTCACAATATTTTGGTTATATATGCTCTTTACTAGCTGTAGAAGTTACACATGCAAAAAGCAGACCATGTTGAATTGTGGAGGGTCGGTCACAAACAAGCCAAGAATGCCTAATGATGCCTTGCATGAATCAAACATACTATGTAAGCACCTTAAAGGGAATGTCAAACTTGAGCTAAAATGACATATCCAACCAGCTTGTCGTGTTGATGAAGGTCCCTCCTCAAAGTCACAGCTGGATCAAAACCAATCAAGGTCCTAGGCCAGTAATAGCTTTGGGACATCTCCAGCCACCTACCATATCCATGTCCTGTTCATATATTCCAAAAACATAAGAAGATTTAATTCCGATATATGTACCCTCCCTTATACCTTAATCACTTAGCGACCAGCCAGCGTCATTATACGGTAGCAGGTCAGCTTCTTCCCATGAACCGCCATAGCTCTACAACGGCTCATTTAAGAGCCATAGCAGGCATCAACTGCTCGGCGGAGGACCCGATGCACATGGCTTGGCGGCCGCGAAGTCCACCACCTTTGCACGCACATGAACTTTCTACGGACACAAGTCCGTAGGGTTCAGTATTGAGTCGGCCCACCCTTTGCAGCTATAACAGCTTCAACTCACCTGACCTCAACCCGATAGGAAACCTTTGGGATGATTTAGAGCGGAGACTGTGAGCCGGGCCTTCTCGTCCCAACATCAGTGCCTGACCTCACTAATGCGCTTCTGGAAGAATATTCAAATCCCACAGACACACTCCTAAACCTTGTTTAGAGTTGAAGCTGTTATAGCTGCAAAGGGTGGGCACACTCAATATTGAACCCTATGGACTAAGACTGGGATTCCAATAAAATTCATGTGCGGGTAAAGGCAGACGTTCCAATACTTTTGACAATATAGTGGATATGTTAACCCTAAGCTTGTAAAACAGCACATTCAGCTTAGAAAAGAAATGAAAGGAAAAACATGTGTGTATACTTTTTTTTCTCCTTTTTTAGAAGTGATCACATAACCTCTGTTCTCAGCTGCATAGGGAACCCAGGGAGCTGGAGGAGGGAAAACAGCAGTACACTGATCTTCCCAGGGAATAGTTGTACATAGTTGTACAGATGTGTGTGTGTGGGGGGAGAGGGTGGGGGTTGGAACGTATCAGCACAAGTCAGATCATTGGAGGAGAGCAGGCTGAGTTCCCAGCACAGCCAGAAAACTGACCATTCTATGCTCTCATTTCTAGTGTGGTCAGTTATTAA
Organism: Lithobates pipiens; assembly: GCF_037356315.1. Classification (NCBI taxonomy): domain Eukaryota; kingdom Metazoa; phylum Chordata; class Amphibia; order Anura; family Ranidae; genus Lithobates; species Lithobates pipiens. Next base: position 196,681,177 of record NW_027507790.1, read on the forward strand.
TAGGAAAGCATAGGGACTGGCAGGGACACCAGGGATTTCACACAAAGGAAGCAATACAAAGAGAACAGCAGGCACATATCAAGAATATGAATTGTTGGGTTAACATATTCTTTAACCCCTTTACGCTGCAGTAACAGTGGTGTGTAGTGGCAAAAAACCTGGGCTTTAACACCCACACATCACACATATGTGTCGCTGGGTGCGCAATGTTTATGTGCTGTAGGTGTGCAATTTGTGTTTTTTTGTGCATTCTATGAAAGCGCGCAAAAATGCTTGCTTTTCTGTGCATTCATGGAGCGTGCAGATGTGATTGGAGCCTAATATATTGTTAACTCTTCTGCCTTCTCTATTCTCCCTTATACCCTAATATATTAGAAGCTCTTCCACCTTCAGTATTTCCCACTTATATCCTAATCAGGGATGAGCCGAACACCCTCCTGTTGGTTGACCCTGACCCCCTCTGAGGCCACGGGGAAGCCATGGGGAAGACCCCATGGCATCAGACGGGAGCGGGGTCACCCGGTTACTTCATTAGGTGGCTCCGCCCTCGGTTATATAAGAGCTGTCACAGCAAAGACGCATCAGCCGGCAGGAGCCTCCTATGGAGGCGGGTTGGTTGCAGCTTTTTTTTTCTTTCTTTTTTGGTCGGTTGGGCAGCATAAACTTACACCGTGGGACATTTTTATTTTTTCATTTTTTAATAAAGGACTCGTCCCAAGCTGTCTCTTGTCTTTTTTACCATTTTGACACTATTTTTGTATAATGGTAGGGGTTAATTTGTACCCCGTTACCAATTCACACAGAAGGGGAGGCCAGGATCTGGGGTCCCTTTGTTAAAGGGAGCTTTCAGATTCCGATAAACCCCTCATCCGCAGACCCCACAACCACCGTGGGTTGTGGGAATGAGGCCCTTGTCCCCATCAACATGGGGACAAAGTGCTTTGGGTGGCTACCCCAAAGCACCCTCCCCATGTTGAGGGCATATGGCCTGGTACGGTTCAGGAGGGGGGCGCTCTCTCACACACCTCTCTTTTCCTGTGGCCTGCCAGGTTGCATGCTCGGATAAGGGTCTGGTATGAATTTTGGGGGGACCTCTACGCAAATTTTTTAAAAATGTTTGGCGTAAGGTTCCCCTTAAAATCCATACCAGACCTGAAGGGTCTGGTATGGATTTTGGGGGGGGGCTACGCCAATTTTATTTTTTAAATTTGGCGCAGGGTTCCCCTTAATTTCCATATCAGACCCGAAGTGCCTGGTATGGATTTCAGGGGACCCCCACACAATTTTTTTAAAAAATGTTGATTCGGGGTTCCCCTTAATATTCATACCAGACCCAAAGGGCCTGGTAATGGATGGGAAGGGGGGGGATCTCATACTCTTTTTTTTTAAATTATCTGTATCTATATTGCCCGAAAGACCCGAAAATTCATTACAGCCACGATCAGTTTTAAATTACAATTTTTCCTTTAGAAAGGTCATTTTGCTATGGTACTATGCTAAACACGGGAAAAATATTTCATTTTTATTGTTTCACTTTAAGCATTAAAAAATCCCTGCTCTCTTTCACTTCCTTTAAGGAGGCAACTCATGCTACATTAACGTTTTTTTTTTCTTTTTCTCCCTATTACATTTTTTTGCAAGTGTGGACCAGGGCCGTCTTTACCGCAGGGCAAATGGGGCAGCTGCCCAGGACCCTGTCACTGTTTTGGGGCCCAAAGCATAGCTGTCCCTTTAGCCCGTGCACTTCCCGCAAATCGCATGATCGGCGCTTAAAATTTACCACACACACACAGTGACAGTCTATCACAAGCAGCCACTGAGCCGCAGTATCAGCACACACAGTGCAGCAATGTCAGTGCTGCATATTTTCAATCACGGAGCGGCATGGGGTGGGTGGGGCCTTGAGTTCCACTGATGCTCTGGCCCTGCTCCTTGCTATGTGTGCACAGTCACTGCCTGTACAAGTGTACAACGTGATCGGAGGAGCGGAGGCCTCGGTAGGAGGAGTTGGACCATGGAATGGAGTGCTGTCAGAGTGCTGGTCTGCTGGATCATGGTCAACTAATGCCGCGTACACACGAGCGGATTGTATGGCGTACTTAGTTCGTCATACAATCCGACGGACAGTCCGTCGTACTTTCCACTGAACGGACTTGACCACACACGGATGCACAAACAGTCCATCGAAAGCTTGCGCGATGACGTGTACAGCACGTACGACGGGACTAGAAATAGGAAGTCCAAGACACAGCAAAGCACCCTTCCGCCGTGTAAATCCTTTCTGGGCATGCGCCATTCTTAGTCCGTCGAACTAGCATACTGATGAGCGGATTGTCCGCTGAAACCAAAGTACGACGGACAGAATTTCGAAAAAACCGAAATTCTTAGTACTCCGGACTGCACGCTGAAAAAGTCAGCTGAAGCCCACACACGAGGGGATTGTCCGCTGAAATGTGTTTCGACAGACTAAGTAACTTTTTTCTGCAGGAAACGCAGGCATGGCAGCCCATTCTCATGAATGGGTTGCTGTGTCTGCGCGAATGTGGGCTGCCAAAACACATATCTGTGAACCAGCCAGGCACAAAATAAGCCCATCAACATAGGGAATGCATCCATAAAGGGCGCACGGGCACGGCTCCCTTTCTCCTGCCACCTGTCTATCACCATAGATATATTCATGTATTGCATGAATCTATCTATGGTCACCGCTGCCACCCCCTATTCAGGTGTCCAGCTCCTTTTTGAGTGACAAGAGCCTGAATTATAGCGCCAGGTTTTTTTTTAGCACCTGATTAGAGCCATGGGCTCTAATAAGCATCAAAAAAGGTGAACAGCGAGCGCCATGCTGGGCACCTGCAGTTCACTCAGCTGTGTGTTAGGAAAGCAAATTAATATTTGCTTTCCTAACACTGAACCGCCTCTCCACCAATCAGGTGCTTGGGTCTGTTACCTGTCACCTGATTGGCTGAAATGACAGGCACTGTGATTGGATGCCTATCAGGGAAGAGAGCACAGGAGAAGACATCAAGGAGCGTGGAGGACACCGCCGCCGTGACTCTCTGCCCCACCCAGACACGGTAAGTGCAAGGCGGGCGGGGGATGTACAGTAGTTGCGTTTGATGGCACAGTGGCTGCGTTTGGCACAGTGGTGGCAATTTATGGGTACAGTGGCTGCGTTTGATGTACAGTTGGCTGGTATGTACTGTTACAGATATAGCTAAGGACTTGTTTGTGGACTAGTTCTTTATGTTTACAATAGACTATTAAAGTTGTTATTAGATGATTCTATATGTGTGCCGTTTTTTGAGATGTTGGGGTGAAGAGCAAAATTTCATGGGGGGGGGGGGGGGCAAAAAAAATGTTTGCCCAGGGTCCAAACCATATTAAAGATGGCCCTGGTGGGGACTATTAAAGCTCATTGGTTCTAGAGCCACGGTTCACTAGGCCTACTTGGTAAGACAATCCACTTAGTATTGAGCCTGCTGGCCTGTTCTGAGGGTCACATGCTGCTAAGGCAGCACATGTTACCTTAACCAAGTCGTTTCCTTCTTATTAACGTTTTGGAATTAAATGTACTTTTGCATCACTCACTGAGTGACACCTGGTGACGGGTCACGGCATCTCTCCTATCATTGCTATGCCATGCTACAATTATATCTGTTAAGGACTTTTACCCTGTTTTTTTTTTCCCGGTGCTGTTCCCCCGTCGGAACCACTTGCGCCCTCATTAACTGCCCTCAGCATCCTGCTCCTAATATGCAGGATCTGCTTGTTGCTCCCCTAGTATGCTACTGTACCCTATTGTTATGCTGTTATTTAATTACATTGTTTGCAGTTATAAGAGTTGTATTACCTCATTTTGTTCTTCTCCACACTATCCTCTCACTTCCTCTCTGGTAGTCGCAGTTCTTCGTTCAGGATCTAACATCACCACCATCGCACCAAACTCAACTCACCTACGCCCCCCCCCCCCAAACATCCTTTCCTTGAATGTTCAACGCTTTAACACCCCACACAAGTGTACCAAGGCCCCAAAGTTCTTTTGCCCACATTATTTGTTTACAAGAGACACATTTCATAGAGAAACACGCCCCCAAATACCTCAGTGCCTTCTACCCACAGTTCTATACAGCCTCAGCCACAACCAAACAACGCGGGATACTTATCGACTTCCATCTCTCTATGCCTTTCACCCTTGCTTCACAAATCGAAGACCCAGAGGGCTGCTACTTACCAATCATGGGCCATACATCAGATACTGCGATCACAATTGTATCCTATTACGCCCCAAATAAGCACCCAACCGCATTTCTCTCACATCTGTTTCAGGTAGTAGACTCACATAAATTTGAAACAATTGTTCTATGTGGAGACTCTAATCAGGTGATTTTCCCTTTCTGCGATAAGTCCCCTCCAGCCTCTTCAGCCCAGCCAGACTAACATTCCAACAGCTTCTCACCAGGTACAAATTAGTGGATACCTGGCATGAAGCTAACCCAAGTAGCAAACGATTTACACATTACTCAGATCCCCACAAATCGTTTTCCCACATTGATCACATTTTTTTTACACCAGCTATGGTCCCTGAAATACTGTCCTCGGTGATCAGCCCCTATACGTGGACTGACCACTCCGCAGTATGTACCACTGTCGCCTCCCAGTTACTTAGGAAGCATGATATATCTTGGAGCCTCAATGACTCCACCCTCACACATCCCTCACACCGATTGGCAGTAGAAGAGACTCTTAAAGAATACCTTTCCCACAATGCTACTAATGACATCTCAGCACTGACTTTATGGGAAGCCCACAAGCCCGTGATCCAGGACAAACTGATTCCCCAGGCTGCATCCATCAAGCGGGGGCGGAAAGACTTCTTTTTAAAGCTGAAGGAAAACTGTAAGCCCTTGTACACACGGTCGGAGATTCCGACAACCAAATCCGTCGGATAAATTCCGACGGATTTAGTCCGGAAGAGGTCCGGAAGCGATGTTGCATACACACGATCGGACTAAGTTGTCGGAAGTTTCGGTTGCCAAGAACGCGGTGACATAAGCCACGTATGACGGGACTAGAAAAAGGAAGTTCAGCACCACGTCCGGCACCCTTTGGGCTCCTTCTGCTGATCTCGTGTTTATCGCATGTTAGTAGAAGTTTGGTGAGAGACGATTCGCGCTTTTCAGATTTGTGCTTCAGTTCAGTACTGCTCTTCAGTTTCTGCTTGTCTTTGCGTATCTGATTATCAGTGCGTGTAGTCAGTAAGCATTTGTTTCTCATTGTGGACTATATCTTGGTATAGTACGCTTTGATTTGCATTGCTTATTGTCTGTTTGCTTCTGCTTTTCAGGTCGTTCTTTCAGGCATTGCTGTTTATCGGTGCTTTCTGTTGTCCGTTCTGACCAGCCGACCTTTTTCAACCATGTTTCGTGTATGTACTCGTCGTAAAGTTTGTGCTGTGCAGGGGCTTGGTGTTGGGCTTTTAGCTTTCACACAAGCCTGGTCCATGAACAGGGCGAGGAGGCGTTTGTGGACCAAGAATTGGTTGCGCCAGCGTGACCAGTTCTCGCACATGCCTTTGCTCAGTGAGATCCGGGAGAATAATCCTGATGATTTCAGGAATTATCTCCGGGTGACGGACCCCGTTTTTCACCATCTGCTGGCTTTGCTGTCCCCTTATATCACCAGGCAGGATACCTGCATGTGGCAAGCCATCACTCTGGAGCAGAGACTCATCGCCACGTTGCGCTACTTGGCGACAGGGAGAAGCCTTCAGGACCTAAAGTTCTCCACAGGCATCTCCCCCCAGGCTCTGGGGATCATTATTCCAGAGACCTGTTCTGCCATCATTCAGGTCCTGCAGAAGAACTATATGAAGGTAAGTTTTATCGTTTAACATCACATTCTATGTATTTAATGATTGCTAATGTCTTGCATTTCTTTCCTCATTCCCTAATTACCATGATTGCAATATGCTCTAATTTATATGCTGTGCCCCTTTGTCCTCATGCATATTTGCCTCACTAACTTCCCCACCATGCTCTTCTTGGCCCATAAAACTATAGTCTAGTCACTTAGCAATGTCTTGTGTCAGCTCCATAGTATTGCTTTCCCCTAAACACCCCCTAAAATGTCTACAAATGTTATGTGTGTGCTTCAGTTCATGCAGAGTGACATTTTTTTATTTTTTTGGTTGGGCCAAACTCCTTAGGAACCCCCCTCCCCCCAACTGCTAGGTCAGCTGATAGCAATCCTCTATCTGCTGACTTTACCAAACCCAAAACACATTCTACCTACCTTTTTTCTGGTCACATTTATGGACAAATCCACCAAAGCATATAGTGCAAGGGCCTGCCTCAATACTTTCAAATGCTATATTTTTTATTTTTTTACCCTATTATTATCTTGATAGCTAATAGCAGAATGTGCTTCCATTTTATTTTATTTTTGGTATTATGACACTTCTTACCTGTCCGGTGGGCTGCCAATAGTGTAAGTAAGGAGGGGCTTCCCAAAGTATCACACATTATTTAGGCATTCAGCTCTCAATCAAGTGGAGAGGGTTACCTGTCCAAAACATCCCCCCCCCCCCCTCATTTTTTGCAAGGGCCCATCAGATGGGGGGGATGGGGGGTGATGACTCTGATAAGGGGACCTTATACTTTAGGCTTTAAATACTCATTTCCCAAAATGTTATACTGATCTTGGCCAAAAATGTTGGTGTTTAATCTGCTTGCAATGTTGATTTGCAAAATGACAAATTTTTTGTCTTGTTTCACTCCACAGTTTCCTTCAACGCCACAGGAATGGCAGACTGTGGCCTCCCACTTTGCCAGTCGTTGGGACTTTCCCAATTGTGGAGGTGCAATTGATGGGAAACACGTCCGCATCGTCCCACCCCCCAACTCGGGGTCGTACTATTATAATTACAAGGGGTTTATTAGTATTGTCATGTTGGCGGTGGTGTCAGCGACCTATGACTTCCTGTATGTGGACATGGGGCAAAATGGCCGGATGTCGGATGGTGGAGTGTTCTCACGGACGGAATTCTACTGGTGTCTCCAGAGTGGCAGTCTGGGCTTGCCACCCCCAGAGGAGAATCAGGAAGGACTCCTGTTCGTCTTCGTCGCGGATATGTGGGTTTTCCCTGGCAAACCACCTGATGCGGCCTTTCCCGATGAGGACCTTCACCCCGGACCAGAGGATGTTTAATTGCCAGAGCCAGAAGAGTTGTGGAGAACACTTTTGGAATACTGGCCAGCCGGTTCCACCTTTTTTTTAAAGCCTATCCACATGGCTGAATATAAACTCAATCACATAGTGCTTGTCTGCTGTGTTCTGCACAATTTCTTGAAAAGACATTCAGCAAACTATGTGGTCTCAGTTGGCCCAGATGCAGACTTGCCTGAAAATGATAACCTCACAGCCCTTGAAGCTGCTCGTCCTGGCTTGTCCCCCCAAAGCGCCCGCGAGGTCCGAACCCAATACAAGGAGTACTTTGTGGGTAGGGGGGCCATTGATATGCCAGACAATGTCTGAGAGGCATTTTTGTAATAAATTTTTCTTTGAAACTACAATAGTCTTTGTTTTCATTTACTGCTTGGCTTGGTTTTAGGTGTCTCCTAGGTAAATGTTTGATTTATGTTGTTATGCCTTTTTCTACAACAGTGCAAACCCAAGTTCTGAGCGAGATGAGGGGACAGTCTCTTCTTCAGATAATCTTATTAAGTTGTGGGTCTGCCACACACACACCTTGTTTTTGTTAACTAATGTATGTAGTGCATTACTGACAAAAATCTTGCTCATTTTCCGCACCATGGCAGAAATATGTGGGGTCAGGAAAATGGCATGATTGTGAAAATTTACACATCACTGTGGGTGTTATTTACTAAAGGCACATCCACTATGCACTACAAGTGCACTGAAAAAGTACACCTGAAACTACACTTGGAGTGCAAAGTGGAGTTGCCTTTAGTAAATAACACCCATTGTCACCGAAAACAACAATTTTACTCCAAATACTGCTTTTCCACATTGAAAAAGGAAGCCACACATTTTTGATAATTTAACTTTTTAATCAAAGCACATTCTCATGTGCGTTTAGAAAAGAGTTTTACAACAAACCAACATATTGGGTGTATCAAAAACATTATTTAAGGTAATTTTTTTGTAACTTGGCGTTTTTGTGTAAACAGGCATGTATCAAAGCGAAACATACAGAACACAGGAATTTACAAAGTTTAACTTTGAAAAGTGAAGACAATATCAGACATGAGTATGTACAAACTGGGCTGATATTGCCTTCATCACATGGGGTGTCACCCCTGGAAAAGCCAAATTTGGAAGATGCACACAGTGTGTCAACATGTGCTATCTCCCATCATGGGGGATCAATGTACATGTTTTGGGGCTGCAACCCCTTCATCTCAGCCACTTTCCACAAAACACGTACATTGATCCCCCATGATGGGAGATCGGGCATGTTGACACGCTGTGTGCATCTTCCAAATTTGGCTTTTTGTAAAATACAAAATTTGTTGTTTCAAAACACAAAAATAAAACCCTAGCTAGTTTGGGGTGTTTCAGACTCTCCCCAAAACATCAATGATGTTCTTCATTTTATTTTGAAAATCATTGAAGTTTTTATGTATATTTTCTAAATCCCGATTGTACCCCATTATCTCCCCAATTAGGATCTGGGCATTTCACTGGTAAAATGTGATTCTTCTTCCACATCACCTACAAAAAAAAGGAAAAAAACACACCATGTATTATAAATATGACGACATACATTGATTAGCTTACCAGAAGCTGTGGTCTCCGACACTCACCTGTTGTGGTGACAATTTGTACAGCTTCAACGATCTCTCCTTCCTCCTCCTCCTGCTCCTCTGCTTCTGGTGTTGGAATTTTGCCTTCTTTGGGAGCTGTGGGGTCCCTGGTGTCCTCAGACTTCCAGAGTCTTCTCTCCCCTATGTGAATGTAAAAAAGGAATACTTAGCACACAGAGGGCAAAAATAGGAATATGAAACATTGTGTTTTTTGGCCGAGTTTAAAGGTGAGAACATTATTGTGGACACTTTGTTAAGCTGGAATACTTACCTGCAGTGTGAAGAAATGTAGTGAAGTGTAATTTGTGAAAAAATCGTTTTGAGAGTGGGCTAACGAACAATGTTTCTAACGAACGATTGAACCCATGAACATGAACGTGGTAATTTTAAACTGTACAACATGAAATCAAAGCACATGGAGCAGTATGCAAGCAAGAATAATCATATGAATACACGACAACTACTTACTTTTTTCAAGAACACGCTTGATCCTTCTGTACTGATCGTGCTCCCTCAGTTTCAGGTCTGACAAGCGCTTTCTCAGTTGATCCTTGGATCGTCGTACCCCAAAATTCTTCTGAAGACTCTTCACAACTTTAGTCATGATCTTGGCCTTTCTGATATTTGGGTTTGGGTAAGGTCCATACTTCCCATCATAGTCGGTCCTCTTCAATATGTCCACCATCTCCAACATCTCTACAAAAGACATATTTGAGGCCTTAAATCTCCTCTTGCAGGATCGAGACGTTTCAGGCTCCAGGCTTTCCTCACCCTCCTCCTCGTTAGTGGAACTCTTATTGCGCACATGCGTTCTCTCCGCCATGTGCTCTCCCCACTGCGCCGAAAGAGAAGGGGCGGGGAATAGTCTAGAAAGAACGTCAGGGGCAGGCGGAGTTTCACGCATGCGCACTGTATATAAAACACAACACGCGTGTGTCGTACGTACGATCTGTGAACAGAGGGAGAAGCTGACGCGACGATCGTGCAAACGAAGGTAAAATTTTTAACTTGGTACATCACTAGCCTATACTGCTTCTAGATTGAGGCCTAAATTAGTGGAGTTTAGCCTGACATTAGGGTTTGTCTTGTGTTGTGTCTTGCAGAGATTATGGATGGTTTCAATGACCACAGTTTCCTCCCTCTGTTCATCGATAAATACAGGGAGCTGCCCTGCCTGTGGCAATCGACACACCCTCATTACAGTACCAAACTAAAGAGGCAGGCAGCGCTGGAGAAACTGGTTGAGTTTGTGAAGCCGGTGGTCCCCAGGGCAGACGTCAACTATTTAAAAGTGAAAATTGGTGGCCTCAGGAGTACATGTCTGAAGGAGAGGAAGAAGGTGCTGAAGTCCATGCAATCTGGAGCTGCAGCAGATGAAGTTTATGTCCCCAGGCTGTGGTATTATGAGAGGATGCATTTTCTGTCAGACCAGAGCCACAGCCTGGAAGGAAGCGTGTAAGGAAGACCAGAGATTGATGGCCTGGGTTCAGTCTGGTCTGACAAAAGTTGAAGGCTGTTGTATGACCACAGTCTGGGGACAGATATGTAATTTGCTGCTGTTCCTGATCTCTTGTAGTCCTGGACCGGATTGTGCTCACTATTATATGGACTCCTCAGGCCACCAATTTTGACTGTAAAATAATAGCTGTGTGCCCTAGGATACAAAGGCTTCACAAATTTCACCAGTTTCTTCAGCGTTGCCTTCCTCTTTATTTTGTTATGACCCAGAATAAATGGCTATTTATTTCTCACAAATACTTACCTATGTGTTTTACTTCAAAAAGAACAGTTTGTTTGTGAGTAGGCAGGTACATTTCTAAAATACAATGTCAAATTAACAAGGGACACCAACCAACTTCCTTGAGGTAAAAAAATACAAGATAATAATGGTGTTGTGGTAACTTCACACACAAAACAAGAAATTATATTATGGAAAGCACTAGAAAAAAAAACTGATCTTGATTAAAAAAAAACAGTAAAAGTATTATGGAGATCTGACGAAATATTATTCATGAGCTCATGAGAAATTATAAAGAAAGAAGTTTGTGAGAACTCTGTGTGAATATGAACAGCAAAACTATGTCATTCTTCTAGCATTCTAAAGAAGAAGAGAATGCGCTGCATTAAAAGATTTAAAAATTTGCAGCGTGACGAATGTGCTATGTCCATTGTGAACGCTAGTTTTACCAGACCGAACGCTTCCGTCTCGTAATTTATTCTGAGCATGTGTGGCACTTTGTGCCTCGGAATTGTGTACACGTGATCGGAATTTACGCAAACGGATTTTGTTGTCGGAAAATGTGAGAACCAGATCTCAAATTTTGTGCGATGGAAATTCCGATGGAAACTGTCCGATGGAGCCTACACACGGTCGGAATTTCTGACAACAACCTTTGATCGCACATTTTACATCGGAAAGTCCGACCGTGTGTACGGAGCATAACTTTTTGCTATAATAAATATCCCCAAAAATATATAAAAAACTTTGTTTTTCCTCAGTTTAGGCCGATATGTATTCTTCTATATATTTTTGGTAATAAAAATCGCAATGAGCATATATTGATTGGTTTGCGCAAAAGTTATAGCGTCTACAAAATAGGGGATAGATTTATGGTATTTTTATTATTATTATTTTTTTTTTTTTACTAGTAATGGCGGCAATCTGCGATTTTTATCAGGACTGCGACATTATGGCTGACACATTGGGCACTTTTGACACATTTTTTGAACCATTGGCACTTATACAGCGATCAGTGATATAAAAATGCACTGATTACTGTAAAAATGGCACTGGCAGGGAAGGGGTTTACACTAGGGGGCGATCAAGGGGTTAATTGTGTTCCCTGTGTGTGTTTATAACTGTGGGGGGAAGGGACTGACCTAGAGGAAATTACAGATTGTGATTCCTAGCTATTAGGAACTCACAATCTGTCTCTCCTCAGAACAGAAAAGGGATTTGTGTGTTTACACAGACACATCCCTGTTCTGCCTCTCGTGCCCACAATTGCTCGTGGCCGGTGGTCATCGCGACCATCGGCCATGAGCATCGGCACCCCAGTGCAGTGCAGCGGGAGTAGGAGCTGCTGGTTAGCATGGGCCCTCTCAGTCTCTGCCTGAAATCCTCCAGTGATCAGTAGTGGGAAGCAGAGGATGCACAATCTGCCATGTAGGTGGTGCTGCTCTGCTCTTAGATGTCGTTAATCCCAGTTTCAGATTCACATCCCTGCTGGTAGGTGAATATTCCAACAGAGGTGTTCTCTCTCTCCTCTGCGCCAAGAGGAAGAATCTTCCCAGGCAGTTAATCAAAAATCCTTTCTCTGCTCTACCTACTGCACAGTGTCTATAGGATTTGTTGTCCAAAGCATCTATGGCTCCCATTATATGTCTGCTGTCTCAGACCACAACTCCCAGGATTCTCAGCATTGAAGTCTATGGTCTTGTTTGGCTTTAGCTCTCCCCCTGCTGGCCAAAAGAGAATGGTGCAGCATAACATCAGTATCTCAGTAGTAAGTGAAAGTAAACTGATTGTAAACAGGGAAATGTCTCCTTCTCTGTGCTTCTGTAGTCCAGCACCTGGCTACACTGGAATTTTTCTTTAACCACTTCAGACCCGGAAGGATTTGTCCCCTAAGGGCCAGGCCATTCTTTGCAATATGGCACTGCATTATTTTAACTGACAATTGTGAGGTCATGCGACATTGTAAACAAAATGTATGTCCTTTTGCGATTTTTCTTTTGTGTGCTATAAACAAAAAAAAGCGTCAATTTTGAAAAAAACGTAATCTTTTTTACTTTTTGCTATAATAAATATCAAAAAAATATATAAAAATAAACGTATTTATTGTTTGGTTTGTGAAAAACGTATAGCGTCTACAAAATAGGGGATATATTTATGGCATTTTTATTATTATTTTTTTTTTTTACTAGTAATGATGGTGATCAGCGATTTTTAGTGGGAGTACGACATTACGGTGGACAGATTGGACAATTTTTGGGACCATTGACATTTATACAGTGATCCGAGCTAAAAATAGCCACTGATTACTGTGTAAATGTCACTGGCAGGGAAGGGGTTAAAACCAGGGGGCCATCAATGGGTTCCCTAGGGAGGTGTTTCTAACTTTGGGGGAGTGGACTGGCAGGGAGTAGATAGAGATTGCTGTTCCTGATTACTAGGAACAGCAGACAGAACGGGCATCTGTCGGTTTACATTGACAGATCGCCATGTTGGCTCACTGAGGAGCTTTTGCGGGTCGCCGGCGGACATCGCGGCCCACTGGCCACGTGCATCAGCTCCAGTGTTGCGCCACGCATGCCCTCTGGAGCTCTTAAATGTACACCTACAGCGATTCGCGTAGCTGTGCCAATCTGCCGCAGTATAATGAGGGCGGCTTGTCAGCAAGCAGTTAAGCTTATTCCTGACTACATCACCCACTCAAGTGTTGGCTGCATATTATTACCCTGGCAGTTATTTGATACATAGGAAAAACAAAATGTCATCCAGTTAGGAAATAGAGCCACTTTAAAATACCGTATTTATCGGCATATAATACTTGAAATTTAAATAAAGAACTTTGAAGCAAAATCAATGCAGCCTTACCATTGCCCATCTGCAGCCTCACCATTGCCCATTAATGCAGCTTGATCAGTGCCCATCTGCAGCCTCAACTCAGATTACTGCTGCCACAGAGGGGACAGGGAGTGGGGTGGGACGAGTGCCATCAGATTACATACAGCGAGAATCTCCTGTTTAATCAGTGGTCTCTTTAATACAAAGTCCTGCCTCCTGAACCGGATTCTATGAAAGACAAAACACTGGTCCAATGTCCCCCAAGGAGATGGGACTTCCTATTACAGAGGCCGCTGAGTAAACAGGAGATTTTTGCTTTATGTAATCTGACGGCGCTCGTCCCGCCCCCTCCCGCATCCCTCCTAGGCAACCCAAATTGCAGTATTGGCGTATAACACGCACACACTATTTGCACCCGATTTTCAGGGTGAAAAGGTGAGTGTTATACACCAATAAATACAGTTGGGGTCTCTGTCTATATATTTAAACAGCTGAGAATAAAGGGTTCCAGGTGAAACTTTGCTGATGACAACAGGAGTTTGTAGAGTAGAGGCTTGATGCACCACATCAAGGAATCTATTTATAAAGATGTTGCAAGAAAAATCAGATCTGCAACTAATTTCTTGCACAGTTTTTTGACAGAATTTTCTGACATTTGTTCCTCACAATTTTATAAAGCTGCAATCTACAGACCAGAGTACTAAAAATAAGTGAAGCAGTGGCTGTTTATAAAAGTTAAAATTACCTCACAATTCCAAAAGAGAAGGTTATGAAGTTGCCATGAAAACAGTCCAACAATGCGATATATACTGGTGACAGACAGTGTGACACAGGGACAGGAAATAACAATCCATGCCATCGTTTCCCGATTCTTTCTGACATAGTGCAACTGCTGAGGCTTCTGTTCATGCATTAGTAATAGACAATGATATGGTAGTGGTGCAGACATCTTGTCAGTATTTTACTTTGAAGTCTAAACTAAACCTGCCACAAACCTGGGCAATCCAAACCGAGCATATGATGAAAAAATGCATCAGCATAGGTTATGTTCAGTGAAAACTGAGACTCAAAACAATCAGTATATGCAGAGACATTGGCAGCTAAATGTTTATATCCAAATGTTGACTTTTTCTGGAAATGTCAAGCTTTGTCACTCCTACAAAATCCAATGCCTCCTTTACTGGTCAGCAAGATGTTTATTTATTACATTCACATCAGTTCATGCCCTCAAGGAGCTTACAATCTATGGTCTCTAATTCGCATTCATGAACAAGGACCAATTTAGACAAGAGCTAGTTAATCTGCCAGCATGTTTTTGGAGTGTGGGAGGAAACCCTCACAAGAACAGGGAGAACATGTAAACTCCAGACAGTCCATGTCATGGCTGGGATTTGAACTGATGAACCCATGGCTGCTGGGCAAAAGTGCTAACCAATTCGCCACTGTGCCATCCTCATGTTTAGAGAAAAAAATCAAGATTTTCCTATAATTATAGCTCCCAGGGAACACATACCATATGAAAAAAAAATCATAAATGTTTACTTCTGACATTTATAAGTGGGCCATGAAGAAGCAGTGTACACTAAAAATATTGCTAAACAACAACAAACTTGATCCTACATGTACGTTTTTTATAATTAAGCCCGCTGATCCTGTGCAACAGTCATCCCCCTCTGCAAACCCCATACTGCCCTGGAACTCTATGCTCCCAAGCCTATAAATATATAACACTGTACCGTTGGTAAAAAATATATATGTAAAACTATACTTATGAATCCGCCCTCTATATTTTCTACCTCCACTGCGCCAAGCGAAAATAAGTGATATAAGTGAAGCTGCTACTTAAATATGAAAATGTGTAAACTGTAATTAAACCTATAGATGAAATATCAATAAGTAAAACTAGTAGCGCTAATGTAATGAATCACAAAAATAAATATGATAAAAAAGCAAAAGCACCCAGTGATAAGTGACAAAATGCAAAAGATAAATCAAAACAGTCCTAAATTAGTAGTATGATCCAGACGCTCTTCTCAAATTCTTGAATCTTCCACCACACTGCATGCTTGTGACACCTCTCCCTCTGAAAAGCACACTCACCGACTTGCAATGCCTCCCACTCTCGTGTTTGGCTTCTACACTATTACACCCACACCTGGGGTAAAAGACAAACATCCACTTGATCCACGTGTTAACTCAACAAAGTGACTCCATATGTAAAGAAAAAAAAAGTGCTCCACATAGCGTGTTAAAACCAGTTTATTAAATCACACCAACACTCCAATGATTGCACTCACATTTCACATAGTAGAAAAAAGCCTTAAGTGTAACACACAGCAAACAACAGCCAATGGTTCAGTTGTGTACTGTGGCCTCGGCGGACCAGAAGTGTGGGCTTAAGCGTAATCTCTCACCCACTCCTCCTCCTGCTTTGGGCGGCAGTGTAGCTTCTCAGTAGAGCGGAGTCTCACGTCAGTGCAATCGATTGTCCTGTAGCTACGCCCTGAGGAAGTCATTATGACGAAACGTGTCAGGGAGTCTTGTTTGCCCATACAGAAGGTGTCCCCATCAGAGCCCCCTCTTACATAAGGTGCCCCCTTAAATCAGGCATCCCAATCAGAGTGCCCCCTTACATCAGGTGCCCGCATACACCAGGTGTCCCCATCAGAATGCCCCTTACGTCAAGGGTCCCCATCAGAGTATCCCATTTCAAAAGCCGTACCCATCAGAGTGTCTCCTTACACTAGGTGTCCCCATCAGAGTGTCTGCTTATTTCAGATGTCTCCAACAGGGTATCCCCTTACATCAGGTGTCCTCATCAGAATGTCCACTTACATCAGGTGTTCCCATCAGAGTGCCCCGCCTGCAGAGAAGTGCGGGGGGGGGCTGTGCTGGGGAACTGGGGAATGGCTGGCTGGTGGTCCTGACAGAACTGTCATTTGTTTTGAGTCTGGTCCACAGTCAACCATTTAGTGATGTGTGATAAAGGCCAATGCTCCAAAGTTCACAATTAAAACATCCTGTATACTGAAAATGGAACCTTGCATTTCAGAAATCTCCTTCTAAAAATGCTGGTTATCTGGCTCTCATACTGATACTTTGGTTTCCATACTTTTTGAGGGACTGCCCGTAACAAGTATGTAGCCCAGGATTTCTGACTTTAAGCTGAACTTCGAAACTGCATGTTGGTTTCACCTTAGTAAGACAGTAAATACTGAAGTCAGAGATATCTGGGTAGTCATTGCTGTAGTGTGCCAATCCATTCCACTTTCCTTTTGTCCGGCTGTGATTGGTGATATGGGAAGCAGAAAAAAAGAAGATTAGGAGAGTCAGGCTTCAAAAATTACACTCACTTGAGGTCTGGTTTCAGTAGATCTCATATTAGAATAAATTGAAAATTTTAGCACAGCAACTTCAGTGTTTACTAGATACTATTGGTTGCTTACTGATTGGTATTATTTGCTGTTTGAAATTGCTCTTTGACCCCTTCTTGCATAACCCTGGTGTCTCTTGGTGGGTCTTTGTTGGTCTAAGTGAGTCTGTATGTGGGCAGGATGGACTACTGTGATTGGATGTCACAGTGATAACATGATTGGGAGCTCATCCTCCTGGCTCTGGATCATGAGCAGAGACAGAGAGCTGTCTATGACAGCTCAGTGACAGCCACTGTGACAGGAGAAGACACTGTACATACTCCAAGCACAGAAATGTTGGCTGTCTATAGATGCATATGTGCAGTGTGTGGGCGTTAAAGCCCACCCTCTTTCTAGGTGGTTAAACTAGAACAGGTAAAAACACAATTAATTCATAAAGTAAAGTGACAACATATTCAACAATCTCTGCGGAATATTCCACATGGAAGAAGAACTGATCTATTAAAGCGGTTCTTCACCCTAAAGGGGAACTTCCGCTAATCTGATCCCTCCCCCCCTCCGGTGCCACAATCAGCACCTTTCAGGGGGGAGGGGGGTGCAGTTACCTGGATAATCCAGGTATCTGCACCCACTTCCGGGCAGACCGCCGCAGACCCCCGCAGATGCTCCCCCCCGTTGTGTTCTGGGAAACACACAGTTCCCAGGACACAGCGGGGGACCAGAAGAGACGCGCATCGCGACTCGCGCATGCGCAGTAGGGAACTGGGCAGTGAAGCCACGATGCTTCACCTCCTGATTCCCTGACAGAGGATGGCGGCGGGGGCAGCAGCGAGACGAGCGATCGCTCGTCATCTGCCGCCGACATCGCTGGACCCTGGGACAGGTAAGTGTGATTTTATTAAAAGTCAGCAGCTGCAATATTAGTAGCTGCTGGCTTTTAATATTTTTTTTTTAGGTGCAGAACCACTTTAAGTTTTATTCCCATGGCTAGAAAAGAAGCCTTGCTATCAGGAACATGATTTTTTTTAGGGTGTGCCCCCCAAATATCTTGTTTGTCTATTGTATGGATTCTGACCAAATCCTGTTGGGTGGAGCACCCCACTCCCTCAGTAAGCACCTCTCATTAGTGACCACCTGTGTCATGGTGGAGACCTCATGTTCTCCCATATAGAGGAGTATAGCTCCCATGGTTCAGAGAAGTAGGATCTCCCAATCTATTGATAGTGTAGGACCCACTAATAATGGGGTACTTTGTCGCAGTAAGTGGGCTTAAGCACCATATAGCAATATGGTGTGACCAAATCCCCATATTTTTTGATAATGTTTTTTGAAAATGTCTAGGTGTTTTTAAAAAGCCTTGCTGGAGGTAAATGTTAGTTTTGCATGTGTGCGCTGTAATATTTTTGTTCTGTTGTATGGTCTTATGGCAGCACCATCTTTATGCATTTTTTTAGGGTGTGCCCCCCAAATATCTTGTTTGTCTATGGTATGGATTCTGACCGAATCCTTTTGGGTGGAACACCCCACTCCCTCAGTAAGCACCTCTCATTAGTGACCACCTGTGTCATGGTGGAGACCTCATGCTCTCCCATATAGAGGAGTATAGCTCCCATGGTTCAGAGAAGCAGGATCTCCCAATCTATAGATAGTGTAGGACCCACTAATCATGGGGTACTTTGTCGCAGTAAGTGGGCTTAAGCACCATATAGCAATATGGTGTGAGCAAATCCCCATATTTTTTGATAATGTTTTTTGAAAATGTCTAGGCATTTTTAAAAAGCCTTGTTGGAGGTAGATGTTAGTTTTGCATGTGTGCACTGTAATATTTTTGTTCTGTTGCATGGTCTTTTGGCAGCACCATCTTTATGCATTTTTTTTAGGATGTGCCCCCCAAATATCTTATTTGAAAGTGATTTGTAACCCGCTAAGTGCCGGGATGGCGGAAGCTCGCAATACAAGAAAGAAACCCCAAATTCACCAGATCTGACACTATGTAAGCTTCCTGGTGTCTGTTATCCTCACTGGTTTTCTCCTTTAAGATTTAACAGCAGTCCTTTGATAAGAGGCTGCTGGCCCATTAAAAAGACATGGGGGAATTGCTCTCTGGCAGGAAGGTAGAACGCTCCTAATTCATCAGTCCACACATTCTGTGAACAAGAGAAATGTAAATGGAGGTTCATTTGCAGTTGTGCATGTTCAGATTGTTCCAGCAGTCACAGGATGACAGCAGCCTTCAGGGATTAGATCTGAACAGCTTTTACTAGTCATTTTCCAATGTGACCTGAACCTAGACTGACCGCACTGCCTACTGGGAAAATCATTCTATGGCCTAATCATCAAGCTTAGACAGGTATTGTTCTGGACGTCACTGTGAATACGTCAGATCTATGCCTCTGGTCTCTAGGCAGATAACATGTAAAATATTGCAATCATCATTTTTATTATTACTTTATTTATCAGAATGTCCACAAATTAAAGATACTATGAGTAAAAGCAGATATTAAAAATCATTACAAAAAGTGATGTAGTTAAGCTAATGGTCGATTTTTAAGGAGGATCATATGTACAGGAAAGATCTGACTACCTTTGCCAGCTGCTGCATAAACTTAAACACTCAACTCAGTTTTCAAACTTGTCTGATCAATAGTACCACCAGAGAGTGTCATGCAGAATGTGTCTCTAGGCTTGAG
Source organism: Lithobates pipiens (assembly GCF_037356315.1). Taxonomy (NCBI): domain Eukaryota; kingdom Metazoa; phylum Chordata; class Amphibia; order Anura; family Ranidae; genus Lithobates; species Lithobates pipiens. The sequence goes on from NW_027507790.1 coordinate 196,700,639, forward strand.
ATCATCACCCAAACCAGCATGTCACGCTTACCCCTAATGCGGGTGGTGAGGCACTATAGTTACTGTGTTCTTCACCTATAGCAGCCCCTTTCCCGTAAAACAAGCAAGCCTACTAGTAGTTGGTTGCCCCCAGGACTTATACACAATGCTATAGTGCCTAGCCAACAGGCCGGGGCAGGTTCCAACTGAAAATAGCAGGCAGGCAGGTTCGACAAAAAAAGGTGTTAGTAATTTAGTAGGTCAAGGTAGGGCCTGAGCTGTGTGACATTCTGGAGAGTAGAGATATGGGTTAGGGCTTTAAACTTTTATTCAGTAGTGTGTAACCCATGTCGGTCCACAGTGTGGGCACAAAATTCCAGTCGAGACTTGAGAAATTCACATTTTGAATGATTGATGCGTAAACCATACCTTTGGAATCTCTCTAGCACAGCTTCAACTTTCTTTCTGTGTTCTTCATCAGTGGGACTGGTGATGAGCATATCAGCTAGTAAACATTGGGTGAAATGTATGCCTGCCAGAACCTCATCCATGATCTGCTGCCAGATGGTTGGAGCTGGGGCTATGCCAAACACCATTTGGTTATATTGGAATAATCCTTTATGGGTGTTAATGTTCAACAAATGCCGTGAATCTGGGTGTACTTGCAGTTGCAGGTAAGCTTGCTTTAAGTCTATTTTATAATAAAGTATTGATCCACAAGAAGTTGGTTGTTCAGGGCAACCCTGAAATCCCCACAAATTCGAATGTCTCCATTCTTACTCTTGACAGGCACAATTGGTGACACCCATTCACTTCTATCAACTTTAGTTATGATCTTTTCAGCCAATAGGTGGCCCAGCTCTGCTTCCACTTTCTTCCGCAAGGCAAAGGGTACTGATCTTGCCTTACAAAAAGGAGGTGTAGCACCAGGATTCAAGAGAAGGTGGGTAATTGTTCCTTTTACTGTGCCCAAAGTGTCCTCAAAAACCTCCTTAAAGCATGACTTCAGGGATTCCACCCAATGGTCTACCTCAGAAAGCAATGTACATTGGGCAATGGCAAGGGGGGGCATGCCCAGGGCTTTGATCCAGTCCCTATCATACAGCAGAGGACCTTCTTTACTTACAACATAAATGCGTAGAGTTTGACTGTGGTTGCCTAATGTCACAATGGGTTTCACATAACCCAAAGGATGTAGTAGTTTCTTGCTGTAGGTTTGTAGGGTGAGATTTGTAGGTTGAAGCGGTAGGGACAGACCCGATGCCTTTAAATCAGTCCATGAAATGACAGACACAGCCGCCCCTGTATCCATGGAGACAGAACAGCCATTGAGTGTGATATCCACTTTTATCGCAGGAGTACTCCCAGCTACCCAAAACAGTCCAAAATGCTGAACACAGGTCTCCTCCTCAGAGCTGGAGCCGTTATTGTCAGTATCGTCATGAAATGTCTATTTATGTCTACCTTTTTTGTAGTGTTCGGGGAGTGTGAGCTTCGGGAAACACTCCCAATATGACCAGTCTTTCCACAAAGAAAACAAACAACATCCTTGGACTTGCAAGCAGGTGCACTGTGAGAAGTTACCACATTGGTAGCAAGTCAGTATCCTAGAGACAGAAATATTAGGGTGACGAGGTTTAGGCTGATTTGGGGACGGCCGTCTTGGGTGTTGAGTGATAGCAGTGTGGAATATTTATTTTCCCTAGCTTGCAGGAGTTTCCGGTGGTCCCTACAGTAGGGTGGTGTCCTATGTAGCCAACTCCATGACCGTAGCAAGGTGCGTAGCTTTCGTCAGAGTCAAGTCAGGTTTTGTGAGTAAACATTTTCTGTATGGCTGGGTCTCATGACAAACGTGTTGCGGAGAGCCGTCTGCAGGTAGTCTCCAAACTGACAAGTGGCAGCTAGTTTACGTAAAGCAATGATATAAGTCTTTAGCCCCGTACACACGAGCGGACTTTTCAACATCCAAAGTCCGACGGACTGAGTCCGTCAGACTATTCGATCGTGTGTGGGCTGCAACGGACTTTTGACTCGCCAAAGTCCAAAGGACTTTAGAATATGGAACATGCTTCAAATTTTTCCGAAGGAACTCCGCCGGACCCGGTCCCTTCGAAAAATGTGCTCGTGTGTATGCTATTCTGACGGACTAAAACCGACGCTAGGGCAGCTATTGGCTACTGGCTATGAACTTCCTTATTCGAATCCAGTCGTACGTCATCACGTTCGAATCCGTCTGAGTTTAGTGTGATTGTGTGTGGCCAAGTCCGCTCAGCCAAAAAGTCCGTCAGAACTCCGTCGGAATTCCAGCAGAACTCCGACGGAACTCCTTCGGAAGTCTGTCAGACATAAGTCCTCTCGTGTGTACGGGGCTTTTATGTCCTCCCCGGCATGCTGCCTCCTATTGTAGAATTTAAACCACTCTGCAATTTCCAACGGCTTTGGGTTGTAGTGCTCATGTCGTTTCTGAATTAACTCAGGCAGGGGCTTAGAGGCCAGCTTGTCTGGAGAAATGATGTCTCTGAGAGTGCCATATGCAGCTTGACCCAATGCTGTGAGGAAAACAGCAACTTTCTTTTCTATAGCCACACTATTTTCTTCCATATACTGTCCCAGCCTCTCCACACAGGAGCTCAATGATTCAGCAGCAGGGTCAAATGGTTGAATAAACCCTGTGAAGGCCATGTGTGCTAAAATCCACAATTTGTTGTGTCCCTTCGACGGGGTCTCTCAGGGTGTTTCTAACACTGCTGCCAATATTCGCTCAGCAAGTTATACACAGACCGGATGCACTTCTCAACCAGGGAAGGGTTTATTACTCACTCACACTCACTTACTCATTACTTACTCACTCAGAAACATGATGACATTCTTGCATGGAAGAGTCGTAATAAAACAGGCCTCTGTCCTTACTGGATGTAATCTTCCCCTAAACTTCCAGTCCCACACACACACACTTGTGATTGACTTCCTGGTACAGCCCCTACTCCAGAATGCATCAGGAGAAAGGTGTCAAGGGTCACAGTGATTCCGCACATCACAGGAATCGATGGTGCATGATTATTAATTCATATACATAGAGTAGAATGTATGTAGTGGAATTCGTTTGGTGTTTACCCTTTTTAAAGCCAAAATTGCTCTTGTTTTCAATACTACATGTTTTCATCTTTAAGGAAAATACCATATACTTTAATGCTGAAGTTTAGTATATTTTTGAGGGGATGCAGCACCAGACACATTAGTTATGTGTTCACACAGGCATGCAGCACAGTCCATCTGTTTGAGGGCCATGTTTAGCAAATCATTTAAACAATTAATTCTGTTCAGTCTTCTCAGACATAAATTGTACTAGCAATAATAGGTTGGGGGTTCATATTGGTTCAAGTACTAATGGTTAATTTTTAGGATTTCTGAAGACAAAAGTAGCAAAGGAACTGGCTCAGTTAAAGTGGTTGTAAAGGCTCAAGGTTTTTTACCTTCATGCATTTTGTGCATGAAGGTACAAAACCTTCTTTGTGCAGCAACCCCCTCAGCCCACCTAATACTTGCCTGAGCTTTATCTTCCTCCAGTGCTGTGCATGGGAGCCTTGGCTCTCCTGATTCTCTCTCTCCCCCTTCATTGGCTGAGACAGCAGTGGCCCCGGCTACTATCAACCACAGCCAGTGAGCCAATGAGGAAAGAGCCATGCTTTGTGTGTGAATGGACACACAGAGCAGAAGATCAGGAGCTAGCCTGCTTGGCTGCCTCCATAGCAAGCTGTTTGCTATAGGGGCACTCAACAGGAGGTTAGAGCCAAACCTGACAGTGGTTATAACTTCATTCTATCTAGAACAAAATTAAAAAGGTTTTAGGTATAGAAACATTTTAACACTTAAGCATATATTAAACCTTTCACATCTCTCTATATATCCACCACTGAAAATGTTCAACAGCGTCATGAAAAAGTGTCTTTTAAGCCCCATACAAACTATCAGGTTGTCTGCTGATTTTTTCCTTTAGGTTTACCAAAACCATGTAGTACAAGGGCCAGCCTGATTGCATACACATTGAAACCCCTAAGGTTTGACCTCATATTATATGGTTTTGGTAAATCTGATGGAAAAAATCAGCAGACAATCTGATAGTGTGTATGGGGCTTTAGTGCTACCTGACTGTATCAAGCTAGTGCTTAATAGATTGATGGTTCTATTTCCTTTGGTTTCCCTAATTCCAGCCTGATTTTGTATTCCTGCTATCAAGGAGTGTCTGTGGTAATAAAGAGGGGAGAGGCAATAGGGGTGAAGAATAAATATTTGCATCCTGCTCTGGCCAGCTACTAGGAATTTTGTTACCAGTGGTACATGCTGGGGTAAGGATATACATATTTGGGTTAACCTTGAGAAGAGGTCCATTCCTCCTAGGATAAGGCATGGAATGAAGTGCTGTCAGTGCTGCTGTCCTTCTATGCCTGCTTTCCAGGGAGGACTTCACGTGTTTCGATGGTCAGACACATGCTTTAAAGATCTGGATCTGTCCTGCCTGGAGTGGAGAAAGCTAAACTCATACTGAAGTACTGGGAAAGTGACCTCTGTTGAATGAGGTGTCCTGGGTAGCAGTGAACAGCTGTAGAAACTGAGAGGACTGGTAACTCGCTTGGAGAATAGATATAGCCCTCTGCTCACTAATCATGGCACTGCTAAATTATAGAGAGGCCAGTCTCAGCTTAAAACTCGAATTCTGTAAAGCTGGGAGTAGAGTCTGGAGTCTGTGTGCAGAACTGTATTCTGGGTATTATACTCTATATCTTCTCTCTTATTGAACAATTGCTACCAAATAAATACAATTTAATTGTCAAGAAGACTGGATTTGCAAATTGCAAACTTTTGGTCAAATGTTCACAGATTTTCCATCAAAAATAAAAAACAATCTGTAATGATTTTTAAAGGCTTTGTCCTGGTCAACAGGGTCATAAGAACCAAAAGTATGTGGGAATGGATAACCCAGTCCCCTTGCTATAAAACGGTGGATACGCAGCAGCCCTATTGTTTGTATGTTGGAACTCTTAAGAAGAGCTAACAAATAACAAGTACTGTTTTTTACTGTTTTATTTTTTTTATTTTGAGATTCCTATATGTCCTCCATGACAGTGCCAAGCTTCCCCTTTTGTTTGACAGTAGCTTTCTTATTAGCCCTATGTAGCGCTACCTCTGCAGGAGGCGCTTAATAATTTGGGTTCTCTGCTCTGCACCTCGACTCCAAAAAAAAAACTCAGCCCCTCTGACACACCTGGTGGAATACAAATTACTGAAACACTTATAGGAACACCAGTATGGATACCTTTAACTTGGCAATTTATTAGTACCAGGAAATAGACACAAGACCGTTTAAATTAACTCACTGTATTGGTACGTGTACAGAGTACATTGTGGTTTGAGTACATTGTGGTTTGAGCATAAATGAACACAAAGAAGCTAGGTTCAGATACAGTCCACTACAAAGTATAATCACTATTCCAAGGTTACTTAGAATAGAGTTCTGTACCACTAGATAGGAATTAGCTCATGAAGTCAGCAATAAACAGTACATAAAAGCATTAACTGCAATGTGAATATCAATACTATTATAAGTCTAGAGTGCACTAAAGGAGAAAAGCTAGGATATAGGATATGGTGTACTGCACCCTGAGAGGTACCTCTTAGCATATGCAATGGGTTTAGGTCCCTGTAGCCGCTGTAAAGGGACAGTTTTTAGTTCTAGCTCTTTAGGCAGCTAGCTTCGGGGCCCAGTTGTACTCTTGGTGCATAGTCCTAGTCCAGTCTGCAGGCAGCAATAAGGCTACTAGATGGCTGTATGGTCAGTTCCTAAAGGGCTCAGTCTCTCTAGCAGCAGATAGTAAATCCCCACAGCAGCAGTTTACCAGTTCCAATGAAAATGAAGCTCACCCACAGCGATTAGTCCACTCTCTGATCTGCACCCAGGTGCCTCTGAATCCTTCCTGCTAATCAGCTCCCCCCTCTTGCTGACATGGCTATTAACTGGTTCAGCACCGCAGGGCAGCAGCTACAGAGAGCAGCTGCAGCCAGTGTTTCTCTCATTCTCCATTCTTAACCAAGCACCTTGTCTGCATCCACAACTTTCCAGAATTGAAGTACAAAATCTCTCTCTCCCTCTCCCAACAATGACCTCAGTGGTGCTTGCAGCAAAGTTTGCGAACCTCAACCAAGTTTCATTAAACTGTTTGTGAACTGAACCTAGGCAAATCTGCCTAGAATTGTAGAACTCCCATTCAATTTTAATAAAACACTAATAAAACACAGCAGTAAACCACAATATTTATTTTAAATTCATATTTTATAAGGTTAAAGCGGTCATATCAAAAAAAGATTATTGCGGTTTGGTTGTTTTGGATTACTGCAACCTTTCACGATTTGGCTTAAATAAGGACTTTTTTTTCCTATAATACTGCCTTTATTACTGTATTCTGTGTACGTTTCTCTGTTCGTAGCCTTGTCATATTTCTGTCAACTTAACACAGCCTATCAAGAAAACTATTTTCAGGGTTGAGGAGCAGATGACAGCAGCCCATTTCTCTCTCGACAACGTGTGAGCATAGGCTAATAATGCCATTGGATTTCAAAGTCATATACTCTGCCATAAACCATTCTATATTGATCACAGAAATATTTGAGAAAACAACTGTACTTGCTAGAAGTTCATTAAGGTTGTGAAAGAGCTCCAGGTTGATGCTATCACCATGGAAACACTGTGCGGGTCAGAAGGATCCAGGTGTGAGGTTCTAACAAGTAAAAATATATATCAGTGACCCGACATCAAAGGCATAAACTAGATCAGGCATCAGCAGATGGTAGGTATGCTGGAATGTCTGTTTTCTAAATTGTTGGAAGGAAAAGTTGTTCAGTTACTATTAATTATTAAAGAAGAACATTGCGATTTGCATCTGGCCCAATAATATAACAACAATGCGATGTCATGCAAACACACCTTTGGGTTCATTCTCTTGTTTTTATTGGTTTTTAATAATGGATGCAGGTAAATATTATATGACATGGCTTGTATCATGAAAGGGGGGATCAGAGAAGGGAAGAGAGAAAGAAAGGGGGGGGGGTGTAGGGGAGGAGGGTGTAACAGAGATCACTGATTATATTACGATGTTGACACCAAGTGGTAAGGTTGTTAAGATGTCAAGAGGTTTTGGAGTACTTGGAAGGAGCTGAACATGGCTCAGCCTGACCAGGTGTGGTGGAAAGGAGTCATCCTATATGAATCTCCTGCTGTTTGTATGCATCGGTTTATTCATATATGCAATATTGTGCTTAACCCGTGTTTGGCAAATCATCCAAATTAAATGAAGGTGACAAAGTAAAAAACTTGACTGCAGCACTCACTGAAATTCACACATAAATATCAAAAGATAATGTAAAAAATGTTGCGCTGTCAGGAAAACTTCTAATTCAATATATAGTGAATAACAAAAAACAAAAAAGATAATAAAGTTCTATAAAGAACATATCAAAGTCCACTAAACGTGTGAAATGTTCATGCAGCTGCTGTGCACTAACCAATGAGTGATTATATATTATATTATCACTTACCAAATCCTTAGACCCCCTTGGAAGATGTCCTGTTGGACTTAAACGTGCGTAGGTCATGGTTTAGCAGTGATGTTATCATGCCCACTTGGAGGGCGGCAGTGCTGTGCGATATGCTTGTCATACTATCTGTTTTGTGAGTACCCATGTGGCTTGTTAATAAATGTTATTTTTTTTAAACAGTAGTTCACTATGCGATTTCCTTTCTCTTTCCTTGGTATATGTTTTTGCTGCTGAGACAAGTATATGAAGTGATCCAGTGACCACTTTTGAGGCATGCCATTCATGAGAGAGTGGTTGCTGAGGTAAGAGAGGAAGAGAACTGAAGCCAACCAGCCATCGTCCATCCTTGTGGGATCTGTCATCTTTTAAATGCTGATTTAGACCTCTTGAATTGTGGGGTCTACGGATTTGGTAAGCGGAATTATAATCACTTGGTGATTGGTTCACAGCAGTTGCATGAAGATTTTGCACACTTTTGATGGACTTTGATATTTCATTTATAGGATTTTATTATTTTTGTATTTTGTTTGTTATACACTATATATTGAAAGAGAAGTTTTCCTTACAGAGCAACATATTATTTTTGAGTATTCCTAGGTAGCACCCTCCTAGGTAGGTGCTAGAGTAATTAGAATAGTTTTTGTCTTCTCTGCTTAACAGTGGAGTAGCTAGGTAAATGTATTTGGACTGTTTTCTTAACAGAAGCCATGATCATTTAGTTCTGCCTACTCAGAATGCTCTGATGCTGCTCATGCTGTCTGGAGCTATCCTGTATCCAAGCAAATTAGGAAAATTCTGGATTGTAGGTGGAAACCATTCAGATGGGCAGCAGGAATATAGATGCTGCCCCAGTCAAGTGGAAGGGGGTGTGCCTGTGTGATTATATCTGAGCTTTTGGTCTTTTCCTGCAGAGGAGAGGTCCAGTTGGGGAGGGGACCTGTTGCCTCTCCTCAGCACAAGCTGCCACGTGGCCTCAGGTGTGTGACCTGAGGGTCTGAACAGTGCTTACCGGAAACCCAGGGTTCTCCTGAGGGGGGGTGCCCATGGATCCTGTCTGGTATCATAGGGCGAAGGTGGCATGCAACCAGGACCAAGTGAGTACAGACCCCTAAAGGGATCCTAGGGACTTGCGCTGCTGAATCCCCCTCTGGGTCAGGTGCTGGGTATAAGCTTAAGGGGACACTGGCTGGTGTCTTGAAGAGCAGGGTCCACTCAATTCCTTCTCTTTGCAAGGGACTTTGCTTAATTCTGTACAGTCTGCTACATAATTCAACTGAGAAAACTGTCCCCAAATTTTAATAGTTCAATTTGGGGTATCCTACTATATCTCTTCCCCTATCCAAGTTCTTAAATTAAAATAAAACACTATAACCCCTAAACTGGTCATTAGAGTAACGAGCGGAAGTTGTGTGCACTTGACTACAGAAAATACCGTGTGCCTGGGTGCAGGGCTGAAACTTGGGAAGATCTGGGAAAACACCAACAGCTCCTACAGGGGCAGAGCTACATATATGCAGCCAAGGCAGACGATGGTGGTATGTTGGTGTCCAGTGTCTATATATTGTAGTATGTGCTGCTTGTCTCAAAATATGTTTTCTTATGGATTGCAGAGAGCCTGTGTGCAGGAAAAGTAAATATACTTCTGGTGTGTCCTTTAAATGTGTTGGTTGCAATTCATTAACTACCTGGAAAATTGTATGCCAAAATTGTTGAATTTGTTTGCAGTTCTACCAGATATGGAGATAGATTTCACGGTCCTGGTAGTATCTGAAGCAGGAGATCAGAAGATTGAAACTTCTGCTACAAAGTGGTTGTGCATCTGTACCACCTAGATATGACGTTATAGTTTTTCTTTTGATAAATGTTTAACAGGGATAGAGCGTACTCTAGAATATACAGTATATCTTAGACCATTCGTATCATGGTTGCCTTCCCAGAGCTTGTTCCCAAACCTGTTCATAGGATGGTCTTTCTTTGTAAGCCATCTTTCATTTATTTTCTATATTGCTCTTTAGGTTGCTGCTAAAGAGGTGCATAAATGTTCTGTAAACTTCATAAAAGGGCAATACCCAGCGAAGTTCCCAGCTTTGAAGGATATAGGGCAACAGATGCCACAATTTGTTAATTTGTTCCGGGGATTCCAGCATCCTGTCTTAAAAGGTTTTGAGGATAATGGTAGTCCAGTGGGTGAATATGTGTAATTTATCATATTGTCTCTTTTGAAAGGAAACTTGGCTGTGAATAAAATGTAGGGAGCACGTCTCCCAAATGCATAACTGAAATGATAGCATTTATCAACATGACTCAAGGGCAAGGCTCAGCTTTTTAAATGTGAACAAGCATTCCAGCAGTGTGAAAAGGAAACAAAGTATAAAGTTAGTGGAAACCAATGCAGGTAGCACAGGCTGTGGTAACTTAGGTGGTTCAAGTAGTAGCAGTAGTGCTTGCGATTGAGTGGGCCCCTTTCCCTAGCAGAGGTTACTGTTGTCCACCTGGCTGCGCTTTCAAATATACTCTTCACATTATATACAGTGGTGTGAAAAAGTGTTTGCCCCCTTCCTCATTTCCTGTTCCTTTGCATGTTTGTCACACTTAAGTGCTTCGGAACATCAAACCAATTTAAACAATAGTCAAGGACAACACAAGTAAACACAAAATGCAATTTGTAAATGAAGGTGTTTATTATTAAAGGTGAAAAAAAATCCAAACCATCATGGCCCTGTGTGAAAAAGTGATTGCCCCCTAAACCTAATAACTGGTTGGGCCACCCTTAGCAGGAACAACTGCAACCAAGCGTTTGCGATAACGTGCAATGAGGCTTTTACAGCGTCCTGGAGGAATTTTGGCCCACTCATCTTTGCAGAATTGTCCTAATTCAGTTACATTAGAGGGTTTTCGAGCATGAACGGCCTTTTTAAGGTCATACCACAACATCTCAATAGGATTCAGGTCAGGACTTTGGCTAGGCCACTCCAAAGTCTTCATTTTGTTTTTCTTCAGCCATTCGGTGGTGGACTTGCTGGTGTGTTTAGGATCATTGTCCTGCTGCAGAACCCAAGTTCGTTTCAGCTTGAGTACACGAACATATGGTCGGACATTCTCCTTCAGGATCTCTTGGTAGACAGCAGAATTCATAGTTCCTTTTATCACGGCAAGTCTTCCAGGTCCTGAAGCAGCGAAACAGCCCCAGACCATCACACTACCACCACCATATTTTACTGTTGGTATAATGTTCTTTTTATGAAATGCAGTGTTCCTTCTACGCCAGATATACTTGGACACACACCTTCCAAAGAGTTCCACTTTTGTCTCATCGGTCCACAGAATGTTGTCCCAAAAGTCTTGGGGATCATCAAGATGTGTTGTGGAGAAATTGAGACGAGCTTTGATGTTCTTTTTGCTCAGCAGTGGTTTTCTCCTTGGAACTCTGCCATGCAGGCCATTTTTGCCCAGTCTTTTCCTGATGGTGGAGGCATGATCGCTGACCTTAACTGAGGCAAGTGAGGCCTGCAGTTCCTTGGACGTTGTTGTGGGGTCTTTTGTGACCTCTTGGATGAGTCGTCGCTGCGCTCTTGGGGTAATTTTGGGCGGCCGGCCACTCCTGGGAAGGTTCACCACTGTTCCATGTCTTCGCCATTTGTGGATAATGGCTCTCACTGTGGTTCGCTGGATTACCAAAGCTTTGGAAATGGCTTTATAACCCTTTCCAGACTGATAGATCTCAATTACTTTCTTTCTCAATTGTTCCTGAATTTCTTTGGGTCTCGGCATGATGTGTAGCTTTTAAGGATCTTCTGGTGGACCTTACTGTGTCAAGCAGCTCCTATTTAAGTGATGCCTTGATTGTGAACAGGTGTGGCAATAATCAGGCCTGGGTGTGGCTAGAGAAATTGAATTTAGGTGTGGACAACCACAGTTATAGTATGTTTTAACAAGGGGGGCAATCACTTTTTCACACAGGGCCATGATGGTTTGGATTTTTTTTCACCTTTAATAATAAACACCTTCATTTACAAATTGCATTTTGTGTTTACTTGTGTTGTCCTTGACTATTGTTTAAATTGGTTTGATGTTCCGAAACACTTAAGTGTGACAAACATGCAAAGGAACAGGAAATGAGGAAGGGGGCAAACACTTTTTCACACCACTGTATATATGTGATAACCAAAGTGCAAATATGAGTGTGAATCACACACAGTGATACATCCAGTAACCAGTGACTGTAAAAAGTGACATTAGTGCAACAAATAGTTATGAATACTTAAAAGTGAACATAAAAATTAAAATAAATAATCATACTGGTACAAAGTGCTATAACGTGCATCCATATGGTGATTGGTTGTATCAAAATTACTGTTCATAAAATCATATAGTGTTAATAAAATCATGTAGTGGACTCAATCCACTAAAACATATAGATGAATAAAAAGTGCTTCTATGTGCATATGTGTCATCCAATTATTTCAATTAAAAAGTGCTTCTAAAGTCCATGCGATTTGGAAACTGCTGTGTAGATAATCCAAAGCAAGCCGCAGTGATCCATGTGATTTGGAAACTGCTGTGTAGATAATGCAAAGCAAGCCACAGTGATCACACCCAGCTGCTCCACCCTAGGTATTAAACGCTCACCTCTGAGCGTGTGACTTTGCACTTAAGCTTAGTCAATACATGCCTGTGAACCACCTCTGGGGCTCTGCAGTTTTAACCAAACTCCTGAACCCATTAGCACTATACCTCGGTTAAGTAAAAAAGGACTGGATGGTGTCATAATGTTTTAACAGTTTATTAATCACATAAAACTCCCCTATGGGGTACTCACATAGTATAGGTGCGTCAGTGCGCCACTCTACATCAGGCAAACAGCAACAGCACTCAGGTGGTGGATTTGTGGCAGGAGGAGGAGGAGGCTAGGCTTGTTCATATATGTGGCTGTTCTCAGTCAGCTGGCCTCTCAACCCCTTCTGAAGGGCATCATAAAAATTTCCCTCACAGCAGAGGCGTTGGCATTTCTCCAATTCCAGCAACCTGGTGGCTAGATAGCAGCCATAGGCCTCTTAAGCGTTGGGGGGCTCCTGAGGAAATCACTGGCTTCCCTAATGAGGCCCAGTGCTGCCTCCTCCGTCATTGTCCCCTTTCTGGGCCTTTTGGTGGTAAGAAAATAGAAGAGAAAGAGGGCGCACTGACCTAGTGCATTACCACTTAAAAGTTTTATTAAAAATATATAAAAGCAATGGTACTACTCACAAAATGAGCATAAAGACAAGCTTATCTTATCAGTCAAACTGCATCTCTTGGCAACTGCAGACAGGACCTGATCACAGAAAAGATCGTATGGTAGCCCAAATGACTTGAATGGTTGACGCGTTTCAGGGGCGCACCCCTTTCCTCAGAGCCTAGACGGTCAGTGGCTACTCTTTCCCGTGGGCCCCATTATATGCATCCACATGCCTATGCCCCCAAAGGCCACTCCCCAGTCAGGTCACGCCCATCTACATGGGCTGGCTCCAACCAAAGTGGCGTGACCCAATCTCAATCTCAAAAAACTACACTAAAGTACACTAATGATCACCAAAGCAAAGGGGGGGACAATACACAAACAAATTTGCCATATATAAGTTACATCCAAGCAGGTACTTTAAGAGTGTATAGTACAACCACCAGCTGCTTAGTGAACCTTACAATAACCAATAGCCATTGCCACTATACAACATAAATGATCTATGTGCAAGTTTATATATTGATATAATTATATAAAAATTGGCATATCACCAGAAGGAATAACCCTTAAATCTCTCACACTCCGCTGATCAAGCGATGGCTGCCTTTGGATCTATGCGGAGAGTGTCGCTCTCTCCCCTGCCGGGACGCACGCCAACACAGAGTCAGGAAGTGCGGGTGTCTCTCCTCCTCCTGGATCGGGACATTTCAGGCTCAGGGCTTTCCTCTTCGCTACTGGAATAATTTCCAACCAGCTGCGGTGCCTATTGCACACCGAAGAGAGAAGGGGCGAGGAATATTCATGAAAAAGAACGTCAGAGATGGGCAACACGGGCGGAGTTTCACGCATGCGCAGTTTATATAAAGCTAACACGCATGTGTCGTACGTATGATCTGTGTGTGGAGGAAGGACAAACGGAAGTGGTGAATTAGGCAATTATAGTAAAATGTACAAAAGTAAAGGATTTTTTTTTTAAATGTGATTGTATTTTCTTTTTTTACTTTCATACCTGCATACAAGTTGAACTGTGTAGTTAAAGGACTCCTAAAACCCATCAACAGGAAGGGGATGACCAACTAGTTGTTTCCCAAAGAAAATAGGTGGGACATATGTTCCCCCCTTGCTATGCCCTGGAAAAGCTGAAGAGCTTGATACCCATCAGTGTTGGGTATTAGATTACTGGGAGTGGCACAGTTTTTGGGGAACCCCTCATAAAACATTTAACCTCCCTAATGCTGCAACTGTTTCAAAATACAATTTCAGTACTATGGAGAGCTCCAAAGAGAAAACTGGCCCACCGGGTTAAAAGCTTTTTTCACAACTTATTTTAGAGTGACATTGAATGGCTGTCCACATTTACCTGGTGTACTGTGTGTGCATGAAATGCAAGCCAAATGTGGCCGATTGTCATGTAAATGTGGTCACTGACCAGGAGAGTGCTTTATAAATAGGTTACAGTGACAAATAGATTCACTTCAAGCTATGGCCATACTCAGAACTTCATTGTTCAATACAATTCCTGTTGCAGCAGTATTTTTATCCCTCTCCTTTTTGCTGCATGTTTATCTGTTTAAATGCCATAAAAATCTAGCAGGAGCAGATCTGGGAACTCACATAGAGAGATCTCAGAGGTCAGTAACAAGAATTCAGTGGTGACTGAACCTTTTTTTATCTACCGAAAGCTAGGATTTCAGTAGACAGACCCCTTAACTGCTTCCGGACCAGCCACCACATATATACTGCAGCAGGGTGCCCCGGCTACGCAAAATTACATACCTGTACGTAATTTTGTGCACAAGGTCTGGGGCACACGTGCGCCATTGGCAACATGCTCCCGCTGAGATTGGCCACAGAGGGAGCCACTCAGCTGGGCCAGCAGCAGCGATGTCCCCTGGGACCCGCTGATCATACACAGGAAAGGTAGAACAGCAGTCTGCCTATATAAACATGGCAGATCGCCATTCTGTGAGGGAGGAAAATGGAGATCTTGTGTTTCTTCAAGCAGAAACACAAATCTGTTTTCCTCTAGTCACAGCATTCCCCCCTCAGTTAGAAAGCACTACCTAGGAGCACACTTAAACCTTTGATCGCCCCTGATGTTAACCCCTTCCCTGCCAGTGTCATTTATACAGTGACAATGCATTTTTTTAGCACTGATCATTGTATTGGTGTCACTGGTCCTCAAAAAGTGTCACTTAGTGTCCGATGTGTCCATTGCAATGTCGCAGTCCCACTAAAAATCACTGATCACTGCCATTACTAGTAAAAACAATAATAAAAATAAAAAGTCCATAAAAATATCCCATAGTTTGTAGACGCTATAACTTTTGTGCAAACCAATCAATATACACTTATTAGGACATGTAGCAGAATACATATTGGTCTAAATTGATGAAGAAATGAAATTGTTTTTACATTTTTTGTATTGGGTATGTTTTTTAACAGAAAGTAAAACATTTTTTTTTTTTCAAAATTGAAAAAAAGGACATCAATTTTATTTGGGTACATCCGTGCAATTGTCAATTAAAGCAATGCAGTACCATATTGCAAAAAATGGCCTGGTCAGGAAGAAGGTAAAACCTTTCATGGGTTGAAGTGGTTAAAATTAAGCTTTATAGTGATTATGGCTCCTTACTTATTTTATTTGCATTAGCATTATATTTGCAATTTAATCATTGCATTTCCTCTCAGCTAAACTATATATATATATATATATATATATATATATATATATATATATATATATAAAATTAGACCAGAAAGGCATGGCACAGAGGTGAAACACGCATTTCTAAATATACATCTCCTTTAATTGGATACCCATGTTTCTGCAACTTAGATAAGTTTCTATGGGAACATAGACCCACCAGCACACTTCACAAGGGTGGTAGTGTGTTTAATTGGTAGACCATTTGCTTGCTCATGACTTGTAGGGGTAGAAGAGGAGCCTCATGGGATGTGGGTAAGAGGTGTAGTGTACGTAGAATTAGAAAGCATAATGACAGCACAATACAGAAAAGTGTATGTGTGAATAATGAATATTTGGGGATAGAGACATCATGTTTGTTTAATTGACATTTTCAAAGCCACTAAGGAATAACAATTAATGTCCCCTGGCTACAGAGAGACTGAAAATCTCAGCACCGCAAATGTTCCTGTAGCTGAAGATCCGGTAAACAAATATTAAGGTGAAATGAAGAACAGAAATAATTTTAAGAATCTGACCCAAGAGATATCCAGAGATAAGTCCAGAGTCGGACTAAGATGCAGCTAAATGAAAGAGCTTCATTATCAAGCTAGCTAGTGCAAGAGACTCACAACATGGAACAGTATAAATAAAAAAAAAATATTTCACAAACTGAAGTATAAAGCCAATTTTTGTTGATTTGTTTGGTTTGGAATAGGAAATGGCATAGAAATCCATCAGGTTGTCCCGGTGCAATTGATTTTCCTACATTTCCCACTCAGAAACACAACAGGAAATATGAAGATCTCGCCAAAGTGAGAAGAACAAAATCAACAGAACAAATAGATTCCGCTCACCTTCTGTTCTTTGATGATTTAAACATTTTGGATTTCACAAATACAGAAGTTCTAATCCTTCCCTTTTTCCAAAAAAAAAAAAAAGTTTTGGCTTTGCACACACTCAAGTTCTAGTATTGGTAATGATTAGCCTAAACCCATTGCTGACTATTCTTAAAAAAAAGAAGAATGAAGTCCTGTGTCATTAAATCCACTTCCTATGAGTACAGGGTGTTATGGAACCACCTCCTTTCCAGAGTCCATAATCACACAACCTGGGCCCACAAGATATTACTACAGAGAAACACACTCACAAATCAGAATGTGAGCATTGTTTTCTGCAACAACTTCCGGACCAACGCACGCCGATGTACATCCCTACTTTGAGGACGGATATTTTTTTTTTGGATGTTTTTTTTTTAAATTCCTAAAAATCTCCTTTAAAGACAGTTTGCTCATTTCTCCTTTTTTTGGGGTGTTTTTTGTGTGTAAACTTACCACAACATTATTGTATTTTTGATATTTTGTTTTTCTTTTTTAATCTACAGGATGTTGTTTATTGTTGGTACCCCTTGTTATTCATTTCACTTAGTTTTTTTGAAATGTACCTGCCTGCTCACAAATAAACTGTACTTTTTGAAGGAAAACACATACACAAGTATTTGATCAAACAAAAAAAAAAACCTTTATTTTGGTCGCAATAAAATAAAAAGAGGAACACAGCGCTGGAGAAACTTGTTACTTTGGTGCAGCCTTTGGCCCCCAGGGCAGACATGAACAAATTAGAATATAAAAAATTGGTGGCCTGAGGAGTACATATCTCAGGGAGAGAAGTCTGGTCCCAAAATCCTAGAGAACAGGAAATTCAGATGCCATTTATGTCCCCAGGATGTGGATCTTCAAGAGGCTGCATCTTCTGGCAGACCAGACTGAACCCAGGCCATCACTCTCTCGTCTTCATTAGGCACTTCTCTCCAGGCATCCTTCGAGGCTGTGGCTGGTCTCATGTAGTTGGGGCAGGAGGAGGAGAAGGAGGGCGTTGCTCGACCTCCTGGCTGCCATTTGCCACAGCCCCCCCCCTCCCCTACTGAGGTCTTCCTGTGTATGAAAAGGGGACATAGTTTTAGTTTTTTTCTCATCAATCACACCATTTTGTACTCCTGGCTTTTGCAAATTGAATGTTACCAAACTGAACAGACTATCATTCTGAGCCCAGCATTTTTCTTTCCCATCCCAATCATTTTTGGTCACTACTGTCTATTGAGATGTAAACCACTTTGATAAATCACAACTTACTGATCAATAAGAACATCTAGTTAACATCATTAAATGTAACACAAGAAATATGTTCAACAATGCAATACCTGTCTCACACTGGGCCCCACCACATGTTGCTGCCTGAAAGGCCCAGGTTGGACGTTGGAAGCCTCAGCTGGGGGTGAAGGATGCCTTGAAGGAAGACTGGAGAGTGGTGGCCTGAGTGGTGGCCTGGGTACCCCCTGGTCTACCAGAAAATGCAGCCTGTCAAAGTGAACCATCCTGGGGTAATAAACGGCATCTGTATCTCCTGCTCTCAAGGACTCCAGGTGCTTCTTTCTCTCCCTGAGATATGTAATCCTCATGGCCTCAATTTCCCTATTCAGATAAGCCATGTCTGCCGTGGGGACCATGATCCGCACCAAAGAAAGCGGTTTCTGCAGCGCTGCGTTCCTCTTTGTTATGTCAGCATAAAACTCGTTGTGGGACTGCCACAGGCAGGGCATCTCCTTGTAAAGTTCGAGGAATAACCCCATAAAATTTGGGTTTTTGAATGGATCCATATTGTCTGCAAGACACAACACAAGACAAACCCTCAAATACTAATAATGCCATTAAAAACCCTCCTAATCTTGTCCCAACATCGGCCTAGATAAAAGCAGTCTAGTCTAGTAAAGCACCAAGTTAAAAATGTTACCTTCGTTTGCACGTTCGTCGCGTCCGCGCCTCACTCTCTTCCCAGATCGTATGGACGATACACGCGTGTTGCGTTTTATATACAGTGTGCATGCGTGAAACTACGCCCGCCCCTGACGTTATTTCTAGACTATTCCCGCCCCTTCGCTTCCGGCGCAGTGGCGGAGAGAACGCAGGTGCGCACTAATAATAGTTCCACTAAAGAGGAGGAGGGTGAGGAAAGCCCAGAGCCTGAAACGTCCCGATCCAGGAAGAGAAGATTTAAGGCCTCAAATATGTCTTTTGGAGAGATGTTGGAGATGTTCGACATATTGAACAGGACCGACTATGATGGGAAGTATGGACCTTACCCAAACCCAAATATCAGAAAGGCCAAGATCATGTCTAAAGTTGTGAAGAGTCTTCATAAGAATTTTGGGGTATGCCGATCCAAGGATCAACTGAGAAAACGCTGGTCAGACCTGAAACTGAGGGAGCATGAGCAGTACCTAAGGATCAAGCGTGTTCTTAAAAAAAGTAAGTAGTTGTCGTGTGTTCATATCATTATTCTTGCTTGCATACTGCTCCATGTGCTTTGATTTCATGTTGTGCATTTTAAAATGGCCACTTTCAAGTTCATGGTTTCATTCGTTCGTATGAAACATCGTTCTGCAGGGAAGTATTCCAGCTTAACAAAGTGTCCCCAAAAATTTTGTCACCTTGGAACTCGGCCAAAAAACACAATTGTACAACACTTCCAAGCAATGTTTCAGATTTCTATTTATGCCATCTGTGTGCTAATTATTCTTTGTTTGGGAGAGAAGACTCGGCAAGTATGAGGACACCAGGGACCACACCCCTCCCAAAGAAGGCCAACTTCCAAAAGCAGAAACAGAGGAGCAGGAGCAGGAGGAGGAGGAGGAAGAAGAGATTGTGGAGGTTGGGCAAATTGTCACGACAACAGGTGAGTATCGGAGAGCACAGCTTCCGGTAAGCTCATCAATGTATGTCACCATATTTTTATTACATGGTGTGTTTTTTTGCTTTGTTTTGTAGGTGATGTGGAAGAAGATTCCTGTTTTACCAGTGAAAGTGCCCAGATCCTGATTGGGGAGATAATGGGGTGCAATCGGGATTTGGAAAATATACAGCAAAACATCAATGATGTTAAAAATAAAATGAAGGACGTCATTGATGTTTTGGGGAGAGTGTGAAACACAAAAAAACTAGATAGGGTTTTATTTTTGCTATTTTAAACAAAAAATTTTGTATTTATCGAAATTACAAATTTGGAAGATGCACAGAGTGTGTAAACATGCACTATCTCCCTTCATGGGGGATCAATGTACGTGTTTCGTGTAAAGTGTCTGAGATGAAGGGGTTGCAGCCCCAAAGCATGTACATTGATCCCCCATGATGGGAGATAGCACATGTTGACACACTGTGTGCATCTTCCAAATTTGGATTTTTCAGGGGTCACACCCCATGTGATGAAGGCAATATCAGCCCAGTTTGTACATACTCATGTCTGATATTGTCTTCACTTTTCAAAGTTGAACTTTGTAAGTTCCTGTGTTCTGTATTTTACGGTTTGATACATGCCTGTTTACACAAAAACAACAAGTAAACATAATTTTGATTAAACTCTGTTTTTGATACACACAATTTCTTGGTTTGTTGTAAAAACCCTTTCTAAACGCACATGCGAATGTGCTTGTATTAAAAAGTTGAATTATCAACAATGTGTGGCTTCCTTTTTCATTGCGCCAAAAATGTATTTGTAGTAAAATTTTAGTTTGTGCTGAGGAGTGTGATTTACTAAAGGCAACTCCACTTTGCACTCCAAGTGCAGTTTCATGTGTACTTTTGCAGTGCACTTGTAGTGCATAGTGGATGTGCCTTTAGTAAAAAGCACCCACAGTGAGGTGTAAATTTGGACAATCATGCCATTTTCCTGCCATGGTGCTGAAAATGAGCACGATTTTGGTCAGTAATGCACTACATACATTAGTTACAAAAACAAGGTGTGTGTGTAGCAGACCCACAACATAATAAGATTATCTGAAGAAGAGACTGTCCCCTCATCTCGCTCTGAACTTGGGTTTGCACTGTTGGTGAAAAAGGCACAACTTGAAAAAAACTGGCAAAGTGTGAGGCCACAGTCTGCCATTCCTGTGGCGTTGAAGGACACTGTGTAGTGAAACAAGAACAAAAATTTGTAATTTGACAAATCAACATTGCAAGCAGATTAGACACCCACATTTTTGGTCAAAATTAGTATAACATTTTGAGAACTGAGTATTTAAAGCCTAAAGTATAAGGTCCCCTTATGAGGGTCATCACCCCCTCCATTCCCCCCCCCCCCCATCTGATGGGCCCTTGCTAAAAAATGAGAGGGGATGTTTAGGACAGGTAACCCTCTCCACTTGATTGAGAGCTGAATGCCTAAATAATGTGTGATACTTTGGGAAGCCCCTCCTTAGGTACACTATTGGCAGCCCACCGGACAGGTAAGAAGTGTCATAATACCAAAAAGGAAATAAAATGGAAGCACATTTTGACATTCTGCTATTACCTATCAAGATAATTAATAGGTTAAAAAAAAAATAGCATTTGAAAGTATTGAGGCAGGCCCTTGCACTACATGCTTAGGTGAACTCGTCCATAAATGTGAGCATCAAAAAGGTAGGTATAGTGTGTATTGGGTTTGGTCAAGTCATCAGATAGAGGATTGCTATCAGCTGAGCTAGCAGTTGGGGGGAGGGGGGTTACTAATGAGTTTGGCACAACCCCAAAAATTAAAAAAACGTCACTCTGCATGAATTGAAGCACACACATCAAATTTTTAGACATTTTAGGGGGTGTTTAGGGAAAAGCAATACTATGGAGCTGACAAAAGACATTGGTAAGTGACTAGACTATAGTTTTATGGGCCAAGAAGAGCATGGTGGGGAAGTTAGAGAGGCAAATATGCCTGAGGATAAAGGGGCAGAGTATATGAATTAGAGCATATTGCAATGATGGTAATTAGGGAATGAGGAAAGAAATGCAAGACATTAACAATCATTAAATACATAGAATGTGATGTTAAAGGATAAAACTTACCTTCATATAGTCCTTCTGCAGGACCTGAATGATGGCAAAACAGGTCTCTGGAATAATGATCCCCAGAGCCTGGGGAGAGATGCCTGTTGAGAACTTGAGGTCCTGAAGGCTTCTCCCTGTCGCCAAGTAGCACAACGTGGCGATGAGCCTCTGCTCCGGAGTGATGGCTTGCCGCATGCAGGTATCCTGCCTGGTAATATAAGGGGTCAGCAAAGCCAGCAGATGGTGAAAAACGGGGTCCGTCATCCAGAGATAATTCCTGAAATCATCAGGATTATTCTCGCGGATCTCACGGAGCAAAGGTATGTGCGAGAACTGGTCACGCTGGCGCAACCATTTCTTGGAGGAGGTTATTTATAAAAGGGGTTCGGCGCCACTGTAAATTTGCTCAAATGGGGTGTGTACATAAAATAGAGGTACGCCTCCACCATTAGCCTATCACAGAACCACAAGAGGTTTTTTATATAGATATCAGATCCTATCCAGAGGAGTGTATATATGAATTACACAGGAGGAGAGAGGGAAGGGAAGTACATATATAACCCCCCCAAAGCTAACTACTACTAATATGCAGAATATAGAAAATAGAGACACACTGCCAACAATATTATACAACAATTCCTGAACACAGCCAATCAGGTACCCCAAAAGATGGCTATAAATTAGACCAAACTTGACTACGTAGACACAAAACTAGACAACTACGTAAGCAGCGGGAATGAGTAATATGGTAAATAACATATGCATAGCGTGCAGCAGTGATAAATACGTGGTAAATAATAAGATATTAATATGCCACTAAATTGATAAGTGTGTTGAAAAAATTAGCACAGTGAAGTTAATTGCATGAATAGAAATAAATAAAGTAAAAATACAGTGACCATACAGTGTAATATACCCTCAAATAAATATGTGATAATACCAGGAATGTAAATCCATAAATATTAAATAAATCAATGTGATAATTATTACCCAAGAAAATGCATATAAATCTCAAAGTTAGCCCCAGATAATCTATTAAGAGCTATAAATACAGTCCAAAAAGTGAAAAAAAATATATTACTAGTAAAAATTAAAAAATTAGTAAATTAATAAGTCCACAAAATCTTCACAGCAAAAAGAGTGCAGTAGGTGGAAAAGTGACTGGTGCCCAGGAACAGATTTTCAGGTGACTTTCGTGCTCACCCCCTTTAGCTCCCCACTCACCGAAACTATGAGCCCACACAGGGCAGTCAGGCCTGTAGATATCACACTGCTGAAGTAGATGCGCTGATGAGAGATTATTTGCAGAGATTGTAGTCCACTCAAGTCCTGATGAGCAGGTGAGACTGATATTGGTATTCAGAGTTTCCAACCAATTCTTGGTCCACAAACGCCTCCCTTCCCTGTTCATGGACCGGGCTTGTGTCAAAGTAAGAACCCCAACACGAAGCCCCTGCACAGCACAAACTGTACGACGAGAACATAGATGAAACATGGTTTCAAAACGGTTGGCTGGTCAGAACGGACAACAGAAAGCACCGATAAACAGCAAGGCCTGAAAGAACGACCTGAATAGCAGAAGCAAGCTGACAATAAAAAATGCCTTTCAAAGCGTACTATACCAAGATATAGTCCACAATGAGAAACAAATACTTAATGACTGAACGCACTGATTATCAGATACGCAAAGACAAGCACAAACCGAAGAGCAGTAGCGATCTGAATCACTAATCTGAAAAGTGCGAATCGTCTCTCCCCAAACTTCTACTAACACGAGATCAGCAGAAGGAGCCCAAAGGGTGCCGGACGTGTTGCTGAACTTCCCTTTTCTAGTCCCGCCGTACACGGCTTACGTCACCGCGTTCTTGGCAAATTCCGACAACTTGGTCCGACTGTGTGTATGCAACAGTTTCGGACACAATCCGTCGGACAAAATCTGTCTGACAAAATCCAACGGATTTGGTTGGCAGAATGTCCGACCGTGTTTACAAGGGCTAATAGGCGGTTTAATGTTTCTTATTAAATTATTTATTCTCCTACATTAATGTGAAAACTTATTGAGGTAATTACATCACAGCAGGAATTACAGATTATCTATAGTGACATTTTAGTTGTTAGCTAATGGTAGAAGCAATTTTATTAAGTCCATGCCAGTCCAAACTATGGTTCAGTGTTTGCCAGTCCACTTTATTAAACAAAATTAGAGTTCAGCAGAAAAACTGTTGCCCATGCAGGGAATTTTCACCATCAAAAACAGGTAAAGTGCCACTGCTCAGGCCTCAAACCTTGGCTGGGGACTGGACCCTCATACCGTCTCACATAGTACCTCTGTGTTTCTGCATCCCTCTCTCAGTTCTCCTGGTTCTCTCTGCTGTTTCACTTTCAGCACCCAACTGTACAGACCCACTCATTGGCCTCTCGATAGGGGATCACCTGATCTCAAACTCATCTAAGACTTCCAGATTCTTTTAGTCCCCTGGACTTGCTTAGTTGTCTTGGCTGTCTCAGTCTCATAGGCTTGCTTACCTGTCCCGATTCTTCCAGTCCTATAGACAAGGAATCTCTCCTCCAGCATTGAGTGCGGTGTCTTGAGTGGACCACATCTGTCTTCAAAAAGGAGCCCTAAACTATGCCCAAATCCTTCATTATAAGGGCTACATACTTGCACTGCGTTGGAGATCTCTTCCCTCCCAAAACTCTTTGAAATCTCAAAATTCTTGAACCAAATCCAGAATATAAAAAAACCCATCTTTCTATATTCAGAATCAATATTCCAAAGTCCCGCACATTTCATATGTGTGAACCCTGGGTCATATCAACTTCCCTTTTCACCGGGCCTTGCACTGTCACACTATAAAGTTTGGATCTGGCAAAAATATAGCTATTCTGCCAGACTATTTTAAAACTGGCCATTTAAGACGTGTTCTGTCATATGTGCTTCACATTGGACTCTGGTTTATCAAATGTGTCAGTTTACAATAGCGGTCTAGCTCAGACATTAAATTTTGATTTGATTCTTTTTCTTTCCAAATTCTGAATTTTGAAGAAACTTAAAGCAGTTGTATACCCTGCTTTCACATTTTTACCTAGAGGTAAGCCTATAATAAGGCTTACCTGTAGGTAAAATTAATATCTCCTAAACCTGTATGATTTAGGAGATATTCACCTTGCATGCAGCTGCTGACGTTACCAGAGCATTCGCTCTGAGGGTCCGATGGATGCTACTGGAAAATCAGAGCTCCTTGCCGGAAAGAAGACTCCCGCACACTCACAGTGCCGGAGCGAGGAACCAGGAAAAAACACAGAGGGAACGTGTCAGCTCCCTCAGGGGTGACTGGGAGGTGATGCTGTCACTTTGTTTTAAGCTAAGTACTTCATAGTAAGCTAGTATGCGGTGCATACTAGCTCATTATGCCTTTGCCTTTTTTTTTGCGAGCATACAACCACTTTAAGGTTGCACTGTGTTCAGTATGATTTGTCCATTCTATCCACACAGCTTGGACTTCACCTCACTATCGACACATGTATAATTGAATTGTCTTTTAATCTGGTGTAGGGGAAGGACTGGAGGGGGTGGGGGAATTTAACACTAAACCTTTTAACTTTTCACACCAGCATCGCTCACACATGTTAAGTGCTCTATTTACACTTAAAGCAGTACATAACGTGATATTGAAGTCTTGTTTTTTATTAAAAAAAAAAAAAAAAAACATGTTATACTTACCTCCTGTGATGAGAGTCACTTTGGGCAAGCGGCCCATGGAACCCAGAATCCCTTAGAGAGGTTGGGAACCCCTTTTACTAGCTCCCAGTGCACCTCCTATGTCTAAGTCAACCCGTCTGGGGTCTCCTCCTGTGTTAGTCTGCTGCCAAAAGGGAAGAGATGTGATGGGAGTCACTTTGGGCGGGGGGCCGTGGAACCTCCTATGTCTAAGTTACCCTGTGTCTATTAGGGGCACAGGATGACTGAGAAAATTAACAGCTATTTAACAGACACTGAGATTGTGGTTTGGATTACTTAAAATGGAACAGTAATATTTATTTATCAACAATATCCCTCGATATCCCTCAATAAATAATAATAACAATAATTCCACTGTATCAGAATGATGGAACATTGTAAGGGTTTTGTAGACTGTTGCCATGCTGTCTGCAATCCCTGATTAATCAAATAATAGCTTGGATGTGCATCCCATGGTCTACAATGTAGGAGACAGAAAAGTTGAACAGGAGGCTTGGACTTTATGGGAATGACCAAACAATTAATACAAAAATATTATTTTTATTGTAAACATAGAAAATCTATATTTTTTAAATCCACATTCATAAATCAAATATAAAATAAAGTGCAGCTACTGTACATAATCAATTAACAACTGCATGGAAACTTGGAGATGAATGAGATCATTCCATTATAGTGATGAATCCAGGAGTGAGGTTATATTACAGGGAAGCGATTAAAGAATGTTCTAAGCTCACGCTACATGTTACGCACCTTTCGCTTCTTCAGGAACATCAAAATGACTAACAAAATGTAAAAGAAGATCATAAATAAGATACAATACAATATACTATAGCATAATATAATAAGCATGGCATACTGTTTCAACTACCCCTGAAATGGTCAGTCTACAGTGTCTATAAACCGGTAGGACAAAGCAAACCAAATAGCTATGGAGACGTACATAACATGGTAATCGGCATAGTCAAAAAGTGTGCACAAAAAATGTGGACTGGATGTCCTGAAAGATCATACCTCTGAGTCACCTAGGCTGGGTAAATGACTAGTTAATTAGCTCATGTTAATTTATGTTTCTGGTTACAGTTGTATTGTTAGGATAATATGATGGGGGGGGGGGGACCTTCTTCTGAATTGTGTATACAACTGTATTCTTGTTCTAATAAACAGTTCCATGTTCAGTTTGGAACTAATCTAGTCTCGCCTGGTTCTTGTTTACAATTTATGTCTGTAGTATTTGATATCTGAGGATCCAGATTGGCGGAAGCAGTGTACTGATGAAAGCACTCAAGTGGAGTGTTGACAGGGATCTGTTATACCTCCCCTTCTGATTGGCTCACTGGCTGTGATTGATAGACTGGCTGTGATTGATAGCAGCAGGAGCCAATGGCTCCTGCTGCTGCCAAAAGCCGATCAGGAGTGCGAGTCCCCGGAGAGGAAAGGCATAAGTGACATCATCCTGCACCGGCCAATTAAGACAACTGCATCCCAGCCTCCAGAAGTAACCAGGTAGAATAAACTGGCACTGGCAAGGCACCTCGGACCATTGAAAGAGAGGTAGCACCATTGCGCACCTTAGTTCTGTTTTAGACTATATATGCATAAAGCAAGTATTGTTCACTTTCTCTGTAGTTGTCATGCAGTTTAATCTTTACAGAATATCCATTCTAGAGAAAAAGCAGCAAAAAGCTGTTTGAGGACTTTCAGGCTGCATACACATCTTTCTGTATATGCTTTCATTAATTTTTAGGTTATCAATGCGTGTTGACACGCATAACATGTGTTGACATGCATTTTTATGTGCAGCTATTGCCATTAATAGCCACTTCAAAACATGTCAGCACATTACACAGATGTGAACTTGGGCAACTTAAAACAAGGGCTAACCTGTGTGCATGCATTGATGTGTAATAAAATGCATAGGTGAACAGTGCCACATCTTATTATGCACTCACATGAATGAACTGCACAAAAAAATTCAGAGTCAACTGTTACTAAAAAGAAGCCACTGTGTTTTTATAATGTAAGTACATCCTATTGACATTGATGATTTTTGTCTGCATATTTTTTTTTTTAAATTGTAATTTTTATTGAAATTGAAAAGAGAACATTGATACATAAACAAAAGTATGCATATAAACATTTAGGTTTTGCATATAATACATAGTGTAATTGGAAAGAGAATATAAGAAAAATGAAAAATGAGTCATGCTACCAATACAGCAAAATCGTAAGGTATATATCACGAAGAAACATAGGCAAACGAAGGTGACTTCCGGGGTAAACATCCGGTGACCTATTTCCGGAAAGAGAAGGAAAAGGCTGCAGTATGTCCTTTCCGGTGGACCGGGAATGACGGCGTTCATTGTTTAGACGGCACGAGACATAAATGGAGTGGCTCTCAATGATAAAAAGGCCGTTCGGACTGGATAACTAATACATTTTACAGTGGGGAAAATATGGAGATGGAAAAAGGTGGGGATAACATAAGTAAGGGCAAAGGTGCCCTATATTAAGATGGCGGTACCCAACTTCCGGTCCGAGATATGTTGTGGTCTTAATAGGGGTAGGGAAAATACATTTAGGATAGAATTGGCCCAAAGTAATAAAAGAAAATTAAAAAGTATAAGACGAAGAGGGGTATTCTGGCAAAGGGGCAAAGGTTAAATATACACTTCCGGAATCAAGATGGCGGCGACACCACTTCCGGTGATCCCTTAACAGGTAATTGGGGGCATTATAAAATGAGTGGTTGGGAGGGGTCCCACATCTTCCTGATGACGCTGAATTGCGAAACGTGTAGAAGCTGTGGGAGACATACTGTCCTTGAAGATTAGCCAGGAACAAGTCGGTTTAGAGGAGGGAGGAGAGTACCACCTGCGGAACATCGTTGGCTTGCCCGATCCTATGCTGTTTTTTTATAGCTGGATAAACTTGGTGTTGGCTAGTAGACACACTGAAATGTGAATGCAATATGTTTTTATTGATTTCCTAATTAAAGGTGAAACAGTTTTACACTATATTGGTTATATTTAATTTTGTATGGACATACGGATATTGAGGAATTGCTAACGGGAGAAGTGCACTGAGGATTGGTTATCCGTTAAATGAACTGAAGGCTTACTGTGTGGTGACGTCTGGTGAGTGGCAATTCTACTAGGTGGTGGTGGCATGATCTTGGTTTGCTCTTTGGTGACACATGTGGATTACCCATTAGAAGATGGATGGGGATTGCGATCACACAGTTGCAGTTGTTGAAATAACCATTGCATATGAAGGACTATAATTCATTTAAAATACTAAGTTGTGCATATATTTGATATTATAAATAGTGGTTTTGCATATTTGAGGGTTGTTTTGGGGTAACTTAGTGAGTTTCGTTTTTTTGAGTTTAAACTATTTATATTGGTTGGGGGGATTAGTGAATAGGAGGCGTAATCCCCCAATATACATTGTAAAAGAAGGTGAGTGTCTAAAAAGAGGACAATGAATTAAGGCAATATAGGTAAAGGGATATCTGGCAGATAGGTAAATAGCTTCCGGTATGTGATATTTCAGTGGAAGAGATGGAACAGGTACTAGGCTTAAGGTCTGAATGATCCCATAGATCCCAGATTTTAGAAAATTGTGGGAGGGTATCATGTATTATTGCGGTGAGACGTTCCATTTGACATATTTGTTGAAGCACTTGTAGGACTTGAGAAAGAGAGGGTGGGGCAGAAGAGAGCCACCGTAAGGGAATAGCCCTTTTTGCAGCAAGTAGAATAAAAGTAGCCAGTTTTTGGGCGTGCTTGGAGAGTCCAGGGATCAGCAGGCTTAGTAGAAAATGCATAAGGTCTAATGGAAGGGAGATATTGAACAGCTCTTGTATAAAGGTCTGAATAGTCAACCAGAATGGACGTATCAAGGGGCATTCCCAAAAAATGTGAAAATGGGAGCCTATGTCTCCCTGGCATCTCCAACACATCCTAGGGGTCTTAGGATCCTATTTGTGTATAATTTCAGGGGTTTTATACCAGAAGAGTAATATCTTTATAAGCCGTCTCTTTTTGTTCTACACATTGCGATGACCTGGAAATAGCTTCCCAAATCTTCTTCCAGTGGGGTAGTGGGATGGAGTGGTTTATCACCTGGGACCATTTCCGCATATAAGAATGAGATGTGTCGGTAATAGGTGTAGTTTAGTGGAGGAATCTATAGATGTCGGTAATCAGGTGGGTCTGGTATGGTCCCTGAGCACATAAGAGTTTGAACGGGGTAAGCTTATCAAGGCTTAAAGTGGGGGATTTAGAGGCAAAATAGTGTCTAATTTGCAGATATGAATAGAATAGCTGTTTAGGGATCTGGTATTTCTTTTGCAGTTCTTCAGATGATAGAAGGTGTTCTGGTAAGGGTGTGTACAATGTTTCGAAGCTGGAATATACCTGCCTGTGTCCATGGAAGCATTCCTTCGTATATTAAACTGTCAGGAATATTGGGGTTAAACAGTACATTTAACAGCGGAGGACATGGCGAAGCAAGGGAAAACTGTTGTGAGCATTTCTTCCATATGTCAAGGGAGAATAGCATTGGGCCTAGGCATATGCTTCTGAGTTGACACATGGAAGAGCTTAAATCTGTCCAAATCATGGCACAAATGTGTACTGGTTTAGTGATACTCGTCTCAATCTCCGCCCATATAGTAGGTGCCATTCTGGATGACCAAGTGACAATTGTTTTAAGATGTGTAGCAAATTAATATTTAATAAGGTCTGGGGTCCCTAATCCACCTCACAACTTGGGGGCTAGCATTACCGAGCTCGCGATCCTATGTGTCTTGTAGTGCCAGATAAAGTTAAGAAATGTTCTTTGCATGGCCTTTATTTGTGACTTGGGAATGGGAATTGGGAGTATGTTAAACAGATAGAGGAGTCTTGGCATTACAGACATCTTTAGAACATTAATGCAACCTAGAAGAGAGATAGGGTAAGCATCCCATTGCTTCAGAAGTCTATCGATGTCCTGAAAGAGTGGGGGGTAATTAGCTTGATACAGGGTCGAATATGAGGAGGTTATGTTTACACCCAAATACTTGAGAGAGTCCATACACCAACGAAGATAATAGTTTTGTTTAAGGTTGGTGAGGTCTGAGGGCTGGATATGTAAAGGTAGGGCTTCTGTTTTACTTGTGTTGATTTTATATCCAGATATTGAGCTGAAGTCTTTCAACAAGGCTGTAAGATTAGGAAGAGAGATATGAGGCCTTGT
The DNA here is from genome assembly GCF_037356315.1 of Lithobates pipiens. Classification (NCBI taxonomy): domain Eukaryota; kingdom Metazoa; phylum Chordata; class Amphibia; order Anura; family Ranidae; genus Lithobates; species Lithobates pipiens. The sequence goes on from NW_027507790.1 coordinate 196,730,953, forward strand.
CAGGATTAGAAGGACGTTGTCCGCAAATAGGGACAGCTTAAACTCTCTTTGGCGTAGTAGAACTCCCCCAATATCAGGGTGCATACAGATAGCTGCTGCCAGGGGTTCCAGGCAGAGAATAAAAAGGAGGGGGGATAGGGGACATCCCTGTCTGGTTCCGTTACTTAACGAGAAAGGTGATGACAGATAAGAAGCTAGCTGAACTTGGGAAGAAGGACAAGAATAAAGGGCATTTAGGGCTGTTATGAAGGGGCCCTCAAATCCATAATTGGAGAGGGTAGCAAACATATATGGCCAACTCAGCCGGTCGAAGGCCTTTTGTGCGTCGAGGATTAAGATTAGGGTGGGACGGGATGTCTTGTTTAATAGGTCTATGAGGTCTATTGTACGTCTTGTGTTGTCTCCTGCATGTCTAGCTTGTACAAAGCTGACCTGGTCTTTATGTATGAGTCTAGAGATTATGTGAGCTAGTCTGTTAGCCAGTATTTTTGTGAAAATCTTGTAGTCCGAATTTAATAATGCAATGGGTCTATAGTTGTCGGATAGGGAGGGGTCTTTGCCAGGTTTCGGTATGACCAAAATATGGGCATGGAGAAATTGTGGATGTGGTATTGTCCCTTTCAATAGTGAAGCATATAGAGAGATCATATGAGGATTTAGGATTGGGAAAAATGTCTTGTAATAAGAGTAGGGTAATCCGTCTGGGCCAGGGGCTTTCTGGTTGGGGAGCTGTGTAACCACCTCTTCCAACTCTTCAGGTGTGATGTCTGAGTTCAAGTCTATAAGGTGTTCAGGTGAAAGTTTGGGTAGCTGTAGGTGTCTAGAGAAAATATCACATTTCTTTTGTAAAGCTATAGTTTGGATCTGTCTGTAGGCAGTTATATAATTGTTGATAAAATTCTCCAAAAAGTTTGGACATAGTAAGGGGGCAAAAGGTGGGAGACCCGTCAGGGTGTCTAAGGAAATCAGGAGCAGATTGAAAGGGACGAGGTTTCAATTTGTTTACTAGCAGTTTATGGGGTTTGTTTGAATATTTGTACAATTTCTGCTTGGACCAGAGAAGGGACTTGTCTATTTTGCTCATAGTTAGAGATCTAAGTTGGTTTCATAGTGACACTACAGTCCAGAGTCCAGCCACCGTGGGGGAGGCCGACAGTAGCTTCTCTGCTGAGCGTAGTTTAGTCATGATAGATGAGTATTGAAATGTTGTGTCTTTTTTAAGACGGGAACCTATTGCTATACATTGTCCTCAGAAAACAGCTTTATTTGCCTCCCACAGAGTGGAGGACCCCGCAACTGTGCCCTTGTTAAGTTAAAAATATTCCGTCAGACCATTAGATAAGAGTACTTTAGGTTCAGGGGAGCGGAAAAATGTTTCATTTAGTCTCCAGTGGGAGAGGCAGAGGAGAGGTGAACATCAAGCTGGACGGATTGATTTCAGAAGAAACCGTTGATGTCAGGAGGGGTGTGGAGATAAAAAAATGATCTAGCCTAGAATAAAGTTTGTGGGGGTGTGAAAAGAACATATATTGTTTGTGGGTAGGGTGTTTAATCCTACAAATATCTAAAAGATTTTTGGTTCTTACTAGTCTACAAAATTACTTTGATAGGCGGTTGGCCCTGGGGGGGTGAGGCTGATGGAAATAATGTGCGTCTATGCTTATCGGTGGGCATGGTCATGTGAAAGTCTCCTCCAATCACCATAAAGGGTTGGGAGAATTTGTCTACGGTGTCAAACATAGAGGACAAGAAACTGATCTGACCTGAGTTGGGAGCATAAACATTAACAATTGTGAGGGATTGAGTGAGAAAAGAATATTCTAGAATGATAAATCTGCCCTGGGGATCTAAGTGGGAGGATTTAACTCGTAGAGGGCAAAGCCGATTAATCAAAATAGCTACGCCTGCCTTTCCCGATGGATCGAAAGCCATAAAAGATGTCGGGAAGTGCTTGCTAGCGAACTTGAGGGACCCTCCAGGATGGAAGTGGGTCTCTTGAACTAGAATATATGTCTGCTTTGGAAGCCTTAAACTCCTTCAAAGCTAGCCATCTTTTTTGAATGGAGTTTAAACCTTTAACATTATAAGTCAGGAATTTCAGTGCCATAACAACTTAATCAGAAGAGAAAGCATTACATACTTCATACGGTATACAATAGGGGAGGGATGTCTTAGCCCTTGTACACACGGTCGGAGATTCCGACAGCCAAATCCGTCTGAGTAATTCCGACGGATTAATTCCGGAAGAGGTCCGGAAATGATGTTGCATACACATGGTCGGATTAAGTTGTCAGAAAATCCGATTGTACATAACGTGATGATGTTATTTCGTTACGACGGGACTACGTTCAGGCTAGTAGCCAATAGCTTTGGTCTAGGAATTTGATCTGAGCATGCATGGCACTTTGTCCATCAGAGTAGGCTACACATTGTCGGAGTATGTCCGATAGGAGCATTTTGTCGTAAAATTTTACCGGCAAGTTGGAAAAGTTGGTCTGTCGGATATTCCAACGGAAACAGTCCGATGCAGACTACACACAGTCGGAATATCCTACAAAACGGTCCGATAGGACACATTCTGTCGGAATCTCCGACCGTGTGTACAAGGGCTTAGAGCTCTGTAAAAAAAGTAAAATATCAGAATGATACATGCAACAGTGGTAGCAAAGTGACTGAACGGTAATGAAATTAGCAGGCTCAAGTTGAAGAAAAAAAAATCTGAGGTCATACAAAAAAGAAAAAATAATGAGAAAGAAGAAAAAATAAAAACTGAATTCAAAATGAGAAGTAGAAATTTAATTTCCATCAAGTAGAAACCTGGATGGCCGGGCACCACCAGGAAGCCCAGGTCTAAGCCATGGGTCAGGAGCGGAGACATGGAGATCTCCAAACACAAGGGCCAGGAGGTCCCCCATCACTCTCCAAAGCAAAACATTGCCCGTAATTTAGAAAAAAAAAAACATAACCTGTTAACAAAAACTGATCAAACCAGGGCAGCTGTGGTATATTCGGCTGCCCCCCCCCCCCCCCGGGGCAGGGGGAGCGTGAACCCATTAGAGGGTTGTTGACCACCCAAAAAAACAGTAACTGGGGGTCAAGTAAAATAGTGTACTCAGAGCAGTCGTTAAAGAGAACATTCAGGTCGGAAATCTTGAGGCATGGCGTTTCTGGGGTGTGAAGTTCGACTTGGATGGCTTCTGTCTCGCCGGGGTCCAGATATGGCTCGGAGCCATCGGTGGTTTAGGTGTAGCTGTAAGAGGTGGAGGGTCTTCGTCAGGGAGGGGTGGAATGCACAAGTTGCATAGGAAGGTGTCACTTTCTTGCAAATCCTGTAGAGAATATTGTATGCCTTCCTTGGATGCAGAAAGACGGAAGGGGAAACCCCAGTGGTAACTTACTTTGTGGGATTGAAGATACAGAGTCAGCGGGCGAAGATTCCTCCTTCTTGTTAAAGTAATGGGTGAGAGGTCGCTGAATATTTGAATCTTGGATCCTTTGAATTCAATTCTGGATTGATTGCGAGTGGCTAGGGTTAGAGCTTCCTTACTGTCATAGTAATGAAATTGAACAATTACATCTCTTGGGTTGGCCCCTGCTGGGGGTTTTGGGGCAAGTGACCAGTGAGCTCTGTCCAGATGCCAGTCTATGTCAGGGATATTAGGGGCAACCACATTAAAAAGGCTTAAGAGATAGGTGCGGAGATCTTTATCTTCCACAGCTTCAGGAATGCCCCTGAATCTTAGGTTTTGCCTGCATTCTGTGTTTTCCAGGACTTCCTGCTGAGCCTGTAGCTGAGTGATAGTGTTTTTTATGGTGACATTGTCTTCCTCCAGTACCTGTACATACTGTACCATCTCATCAAATTTATATTCAAGGGAGTCAGTGCGTTCCCCAAGTTGGTCAATCTCCCCTCTCAATTCATTGGCTACTTTTCCTACCTCCTGTGCCATGTTATGGGTGATAGTCTGGAGTAAGGAGTGTAGTTTATATCTAGTACCTCCATTGTCAGCGGGGGGGAGGCCCCTGATGTAGGAGTGGGGGTAATGTCAAAAGGTGTACTAGTGTTCATTTTACATTGCTCCACTGTGGTCTGCGTGCCTTCGGGAGCCCCCGAGGCCATGGATGGAGGTATGCTTAAAAGCGTTCCATCAAAAGAGAGGTCTGAGGTTTAATGGTTGTGGAGTAGTTGCGTCTTTGATCCCCAATTTTGCCCAGGGGTGTGCGGCCATTATGAAAGGCTGAAGAGTTGACTCCCGTGTATGTTGAAGCTTACAAAATATTTAGCAGGGGTCTCAGAGAGATGGCGGGAGTCCGGGACCCCAGTCTCACCCATCTGTCATTTCTAGAAGCCGTGCATGTCCAGCATTGTGCACTGTGTAAGCAAGCGCACAGGAGCTGGTGGCGTTCAAATCGCAATTGTGGCTATGGGGGGAGGTGGGTTCCTGTAAATGCTTGATTCTGGTTCACCAGAGAGTGTGCTGCTAGATCAGCAAGCGTTCAGGACTTGTGCAATAGTTTTGAGAAGTGAGTATAAAAAACAGTTCATCAAATTGTAAGGTAGGCCTGTAGGAGATAGAGCAGCTGCATCCTCACTGTTGTTGGGTGTAGCAAAATGGCCGTCAGGTGTCATGAAGATGAGGCCTTGGGCATTCCAGGGGGTGTTAATAACATGAAAGTCTCTTTTAATGCAGACCTGAGTTACCCCCCTAGTGAGCTGGCTATTTTAAGTGAACAGTGATGAATTAAACTGGAGTAGGAGGGATGAGAAGGCACCTCTTAGGCCTAAGTTGTAGCAATATGGCCACCACTCACCTGAGTCCTGGAGAGACTGAGCCCAGCAGGCCTTCTCTGGCATCCGTCTGGCAGCCTGTGTCCCATACTCCCTGGCTGGGGAAGCCGCCGGAGGTGTTGTCAGGGAGGGTTGCTTCGGCAAGCGTGGTGGATAGGCCGGATAGGCTGGATAGGCCGCAAGATGGCGGCGTGTCTGCTGTTGAAGCTGGCCGCGGGCCGGGAAACTGCGCAGGTGGTCGTTCAGGGCACCCGATATCAGCTCCAATCTGTCCCAAATGTGCCCAGAATCCCAGATGGGCGTCCGGGAGGTGTTTGGTGGAGCGCCAGCCTTGGATGGTATTGGATTTAAAAGGGACTCGGCGGAGCTCAACAGCGGCGCGTCTGTCCTCCTCCGCTTCCGGGCCTTGTCTGCATATTTTAACAGGCAAATTTTAGCACTTAAACAAATGACACATAAAATTGACTTAATTTACTTTTCATGATCTAGATCAACAAAAATGCAGATTTGTCACGTGGAAAAAGTAAATGTACCCCATAGATTGACAACTACAACGTACTTCAAATCCATCAAATTAGAATTGGGTGTTCTAGATTATATGTCAATGACAAAACTTCCTTAGGTAGTATATGGGTGGAACCTCTTATATTTAAACCTCAGATACAGTATTTAGGGTTTTCTGTTCTTTTTTGCTATTGATATGTGTGGTCCCATCATGCCAAAATCACTAGTGCTTTCTAAGACCCTACAAAAGAAGGTAGTTTATGCCTATGAGCCTGGCAAGGGATTGTAAAAGATTGCCAAATGCTTTGAAATCAATCATTATAGTGTAGGGAAAATAATCTGCAAGTAGCATGGGTTTCAAATGACTGCTAACTTGTCTGGGACTGTCTGGGCTAGCAAACTCAACCCAAGAGATGGTCATTTGATGTTAAAAGACTCCTAAAATTTTATTTGAATGTTGTTCAGATAACTTTGCAACCAGTGGCGGTGCGTCCATTAAGGAGCATGGGCCGCTGTAGCCACCCCCTATTCAGGCATCTGTCCCCTTTTTGAAAGCCGGGTGCCTGGTCCAGCAGCAGGGATGTTTTGTGAAGCACCTGATTCGAGCCATAGATTCTAATAGGCTTCAAAAAAGGAGAACTGAGAGCGCAGAGGACTGTGCTCGCAGTCCACCTAGGCATGTTAGAAAAGCAAATGAATATTCTGCACCAATCAGGAGGCGTGGATCTAATACCGGTCACCTGCTCTGCTGAAGTCAGAGACGATCCCATTAGCCACCTAGCAGAACAGGAAGAAGAGATTCAGGGAGGACCCAGGAGCCATAGCCTGACCCACGCTACCCATCCCACAGCTCACTGGTGTCACCCACTGCCTGACCCACCACCACAATGAGGTAAGTTTTGGGCAGACAGTGGGCAGGCGGGTGGGTGAGGGGGCACAGTGGCTGCATATTATGGGCACAGAGGCTGCATATAATGGGCACAGTTGGCTGCATATGATGGGCAGAGTTGGCTGCATATGATGGGCAGAGTGGCCGCATATGATGAGCACAGTTGGCTACATTTGCTGGGCATAGTTGGCTGCATATAATGGGCACAGTAGCTGCATTTGATGGCACAGTGGCTGCATTTGATGGCACAATGGCTACAATTGATGTTTTTGTTTCAGTATTTTTCTGAATTTTTCAGTTCATTTGCGCCCCCCCAAAAAAATGTTGAGCACCAGCTGCCACTGTTTTGCAACGGTTGCTGTCAAAATGCATGCATCTACAATCAAAAAGAGATTGCACTAATTCAACCTGTATGAGAGATGTGTTTAGAAAAAAACCTTTACTGTCCAAAAACAACGACTGTAGTCGTGACTCCGCTCCCCTCAAAAAAGCACTCACCAGCTTCCAATGCCTTACACTCTCATGCTTGGCTTAAACGCTTTCAACCACACCTAAAGGGGTTAAGTGAACTCCAGTATCCAACCGTGAATATTTGCTTTTCTAACACTGAACCGCCTCTCCACCAATCAGGAGGCATGGATCTAATACTGGTCACCTGCTCTGCTGAAGTCAGAGGCGATCCCATTGGCCACCTAGCAGAACAGGAAGAAGAGATTCAGGGAGGACCCAGGAGCCATAGCCTGACCCACGCTACCCATCCCACAGCTCACTGGTGTCACCCACTGCCTGACCCACCACCACAATGAGGTAAGTTTCGGGCAGACAGTGGGCAGGCGGGTGGGTGAGGGGGCACAGTGGCTGCATATTATGGGCACAGAGGCTGCATATGATGGACATAGTTGGCTGCATTTGCTAGGCACAGTTGGCAGCAAACGATGGGCACAGTTGGCTGCATTTGCTGGGCACAGAGGCTGCATTAGATCGGCCCAGTTGGCTGCATATTATGGGCACAGTTTGCTGCATTTGATGGACACAGTTGGCTGCATTTTCTGGGCACAGTGGCTATACATGATGGGCACAGTATGGGTACAGTTGGCTGCATATGATGGACACAGTGGTGACATTTGATGGGCACAGTGGCTGCATATGATGGGCACAGTTGGCTGCATATGATGGGCATAGTGGCTGCATATGATGGGCACAGTTGGCTGCATATGATGGGCAGAGTGGCCGCATATGATGAGCACAGTTGGCTGCATTTGCTGGGCATAGTTGGCTGCATATAATGGGCACAGTGGCTGCATTTGATGGCACAGTGGCTGCATTTGATGGCACAATGGCTACAATTGATGTTTTTGTTTCAGTATTTTTCTGAATTTTTCAGTTCATTTGCGCCCCCCCCAAAAAAATGTTGAGCACCAGCTGCCACTGTTTTGCAACAGTTGCTGTCAAAATGCATGCATCTACAATCAAAAAGAGATTGCACTAATTCAACCTGTATGAGAGATGTGTTTAGAAAAAAACATTTACTGTCCAAAAACAACGACTGTAGTCGTGACTGCGCTCCCCTCAAAAAACGCACTCACCAGCTTCCAATGCCTTACACTCTCATGCTTGGCTTAAATGCTTTCAACCACACCTAAAGGGGTTAAGTGAACTCCAGTATCCAACCGTGAACATCATTCAGGATCTCTCCACATGTAAACAATAAAGTGCTCTAAATAGTGTGATAACGCAAAACCAGTCTAATTAAAACACTCAAGAATCTTCAAACATTGCACTCACATCAAATCGCCCCAACATGTTTCTTCATACCAACTTATTCATGGATCGGTATGACGAAACATGTTGGGGCATGGCTGTACGGTAATCACGTGTAACTTGTGACGCTGCACACTGAATTAGGAGGTTGAGATCTGTTCCGAGCCTGAGGGGCGGGTGAGAGTGTATCTTGTATCTGCATATCTCAGGTCTGCCATGACCACTTTACACTGCTGCTATGACATATTTGTTGAGCTGCTGTGATTACACTTTTGCTTATAATGAATTTATTTGATGTGAGTGCAATGTTTGAAGATTCTTTAGTGTTTTAATTAAACTGGTTTTACGTTATCACACTATTTGGAGCAGTTTATTGTTTATATGTGGAGAGATCCCGATTGATGTTGGATACTGGAGTTCCTTTAACCTCTTTATGTGTGGTTGAAAGTGTTTAAGCCAAGCACAAGAGTGTAGGGCATTGGAAGCTGGTGAGTGTGTTTTTTGAGGGCTGCGGAGTTACTTTTACATACTGGTGTGGTGGAAGAATTAAGAAGACACTATACAAGTTTTAACACTGGAAGAATTAGTTTATGGACTCTTTATTATACAAAATTTGTTGTTTATTGTCACACTTGTCACTGGGTGTTGAATATTTAATGATGCATATTTGTTAATATATATGCACGTTTCAATTATTTGATTCTAGCACCACTATTTTTTTCTAATTTTTCGCTAGAGTTTTAAATATTTTTCATATGATCACACTTTTTAAAGTGGCAGCTACATTGTATAGGTATATTTTATTTTCTATAGGTGCAGTGGTGGGACTTCAAGTGTGGGTATAGGGTACTTGTTAACCATCAGTTTCGAAGACTGTAGTTTGCCATTGAACATATAGGCAAAAAACATTCCTTCTGGAGCAATGTGCTGAAGACCAATCAATCAAAGATAGAGTTATTTGATCGCAGTAACCGTATACGTTTACCACAAACCAAAAAAAGTATTTCAGAAGAACCTTATAACAACTGTAAAGCATAGTGGTGGAAATTTTATAGTTTGGGGTAGATTTGCTGCTACAGAACCTGGGCAACTCGCAATCATCAAGTCAACTATACATTCTGCATCATTTTAAAGTGTGCTTGATGAAGATTTGAGGCCATTTGTAGATAAGTTAAAGTTGAACCTGAAATGAGTCTTTCAACATAATAATGATATGAAGCACACTAGCAAAGCCACTATGGAAAATCCCATAAAATAGATTGTTATGTATTCCCCTAGTTATTGCCCCTGGTTTGATTTCTATTGAAATTTTGTGGGGAGATTTTGAAACAGGCAGTCATTTTGATGAAACCAACATATATCATGCAATTGAAAGAATTTAGTATGGAGAAATGATCAAACATTTTGATGCCAAAGATTAGTGGGGAGTTATACAAAATGCCTACAAAATGTCATCAGCATTCATAGAGGGAAAAGAAGAGAACAAAATAATAGGTGGTAGTTCTCTTCTGTGGGATTACTGTATGAAGAATAAACCATGTGACTAAAAATATTGCTTTCTAAAGTGAATTAAATTTAACTATCTCTTGTGTTAATGATCAGGACATTAAATTCTTTTTTTTTTAATTGACAACAGTTCTAAATGTCATGTTTATTGTCCCACAATAACCCACAGCACTGTTTTGATAAAGGAAGCAACACATCTCAGTGTTTGTGGTTTTGCTGGCCATGCTTGGAAAGTCTTTAGAGCTTGGAAGTGCTGATTCCCTACTCGTTGATTCCCTCTACAAACACACTCCCTCAATGTAGCCAGCAGATCATTGTACCTTGACAGCCTACCATAAGATACATTAATAGCAGGGTAATAGCAGGGTTCAACTAATTTGGGTGAAGTCAGAGCATCCATTATAAAGCCCATGAGCGTGGGTAGTCCCAATAATTATTGTAACTCCCATGTATTTACAGCTGTGGGATTATATTGCAAACAGGATAAAGCAGAACATCATATTCCTTCACATTTCTTTGCCATGTTTCAGCTGTTTGAACATCTATAAGGTTTATTAATAGGATTAAAGAAAATGTAGATACAGTAGTACATTTTACTGAGGGCTAAATAACATTGGGTTGTGGTACACTGCTGGAGAATCAGTGGGATTGATTAACTAAAGGCAAATAGACTGTTCACTTTTCAAGAGAAGTTGCACTATGCAAGGAAAGTAACCCCACGGAGTCACACAGATCAGGCTAGAGCCATAGAGGCCTCTAGCACAGGAAAATGCTTAAGGGTCCTTTCACATGGGGCGGATCAGTGCTGATCGGCCCCGTGGATATCCGCTTGCTCAGCGGGGATCGCCGGAGCGATCTCCGCTGAGCAGGGAGATGACAGGTCCGTCTCTGCACACTGCGCAGGGACGGACCTGTCACAGCGCCGCTCTCCCCTATGGGAGATCGGGTGACGACGGACCGCAGTACTGATATATACACTAGCGGGAGAAACTCTGAGGGAATCTAGGATGGAAAATGACCTGGGGATCCTAGTAGATGATAGTCTCAGCAAGGGCATGCAATGAAAGTAAAAAAGGGGGATTAAATGTACCAGATTTTCAGAAATATTACGAGACACGTGTGGTGGAATGGGCTAAATTAAATAATGAGAAAAAGTGGGTTAATATAGAACACATAATGGCTAATACACAATTAGGAAGGATTATATGACTACCACCACATTATAGGACAGTGGAAGAAAATACACACACATTGACATGGATAATATTGAAAATTTGGGATGCACTACACAAGAAAAATAAATGGAACTATAATTCACCATTGATGGTACTAAAGGAAAATAATTTATTTGCACCGGGGAAAAGTTCGATAGGGGGGAATTGGATTAAAAAAGAAAATGCACAACTACATGATATAATACAAGGGGGGAAATTTGCTCCTTACAAGAATAAAAAATAAAAAATATGTGCTGGAGATTGATGAATGGTGGAGGAAGGAGGATAAGGGTAGATAAGGGTTTGGAAATAAAATTTGTTAATGTATATCCCTATTGAGTAGGGAAAATGTTTTTACTTCTTTGTGTATGATAAATTTTGATGAAATAAAGAATAAAAAAAAAAGAAAAACCCAAAGAAAGCTCATACATCGGGAGACCTCTTAGGAGGCAAAGCATCTTTTCCATGTTTTTATATTTTTTGGTCCGGCAGGCAGAGGTGGATTACATCGCAGGACACTATTTTTTTTCTTTTAATAAAGGATTTGTCAAAAAAAAAAAAAAACAAGACACGTGGCCACTCATTAAAATGAGAAGAAAAGAGGTTTAACATAGAGGGTTATTTACTGTAAGAGCGACAAGGCTGTGGAATTCCTTTCAACAGGTGGTGGTCTCAGCAGGGGGGAGGGGGGCATCGATAGTTTCAAGAAACGATAAGCACCTGAATGATCACAACATATAGGGATATACAAGGTAATACTGACATATAATCACACACATAGGTTGGACTTGATGGATTGTGTCTTTTTTAAACCTTACCTACTATGTAACTATGAAACTCTTGGGATCTGCAGAAATCCAACTGGGGAAGCTTGGTTGAAACAATTTTATGTTTTCTTTTTTGTTTATATTTCATGTATATACATTTTATACACTCTGTACACTTTATATAATACATATGTACATACATACAGTAATGATGCTACTCCGCCTGCCAGTCTTCATCATGTGACACAGACAACCACCCACATCTTTGACATTTGAAGTCTCATTAGTGAAAACGTTTTATGGAAGAACTATATTCAGTTGCTCTGCAGGCGCTGCCTAGTACCTGAGGACATTAACCCTGGCAGCTATATAATTTTAGAGACACTAGTGATAGCTTTGCTATTAGAGACTGACACTTGGTTTATGCTTGAATGATGCAGGCATCTCTGTGACAGTTCTTTTTCTATTTTCCAATGCAAAGATTCTACATCTTTGAGAAGACCTGCTACTAGACACGTTATATATGGGTATCAATTCCTTCCTCTGGCACCTCAGCATCTGTTATCTGGATAACTTTCTGACAAAAATAGTATTTTGTATCAGGCTACCTAGAAATACTTAATTTCTGTCTGCGGCAGTCTAGCATTATATTAAGCCCAAGAATGCAACATGGCAAAGGCAGAAAACCTAGCAATCAGGAAAAAGTGCAGATGCCAGTTGAGCATCAGAGATGTCTCAACATCAACAAACCTAATGAAACAAATAAGTCAATAATATTCTATAATATTCTTTATCATTTTCATTTCACTGCCTTGTTTTTCTATATCACAATCTTTAAAAAAATGTAGGAATAGAGGGATTTTAATTGAAAAGAGAACTGGAGTTCACCTAAAAGTAAAAAAAAAAATGTATCAAAAAAATTATACAGGGTGAATAGATTTTAAGCACAAGCTGTGTTTTGTAGTTGGATGCACCATTTAGAAAAAAAAAAATATTTAATAAAAAAAAGCTTAGGCCCATTTTAGCAAACAACACCAACATTAGAAAGGGTCTTACATCTGTGCTCTCTGAGCAACAAACCAGCCATTACATGCAGTGCATTTCCATCCAGCGGTGGACTACCTCTTTAATAATTGGAGGCTTACACTGGACTGTGACTGTGAGGAAGCGTCATTATATTTTTCCTCTGTAGGTTCTCTACTTCTAAGTGTTACTGTACTTGTAAGGGGCATATTTATAAAGCAGTAAATGTGACTTTCACAAAATGTTTACTGATGGTGAGTCAACCACTGTCACCAGGAAGTTTCACCTGCAGTGAATGTTTGGTGAATATCAGATTCATTGCTTGGTTAATATGCCATTTAAGTGTTACTGGAATTATTTTCTAAAAGCTGTTATGTCAATATAATGTGGTTTTGGGGTCAATGCAGAAAAATAGATATAGGTTACTGAACTACAGATTGGAAGCTTTTGTATTGAAAAGAAAAAATAGTGTAGCGCTGGTATTTTTGCCTTCTAATGCTATATAATGCTAAACAATGGACAATGCTATAAATTGGTATTTGGCTCCCTCTAGTGGTATAAACATAAAATTGACTTTGTTTATTTCTCATTTCAAGAGCATAGGGAACGCCTAACAGGAAGTGACTTAATCATTTTCTTGCAAAGGGACTCACCTACCCAGAATGCCCACTCATCTTACCCATGAACACTGAGTGGCTGAACTGCATGCTGGGTAGGTAATAAAAGGCCCAGTGCGGCTATTTTCTTTCTCTTCTGGATGCGTGGCCTGCCTACAAGTATCTGTGAGGAGGTGTTCCAGAGAGCTGCGGTCTGCTTAGTGCGGAGCAACATTTAAGACCACCGGAGACAGTCTACACTTCAGCCTGCTGGAGCAATGGCATAGTAGGATCGGGGAGGATCCAGAGACATCTCACGGAGTCAGACGGAGGTCCCAATCGTTGTGCAGAGTGGTGCAGCATGACGGAACTGACTGTGGCAGGACTGGGAACCCAAGGAGCAGAGGCATCCACCTGTCCGGACCTGGTGTGGTGAGAGGGCTGTTGCCCAGAAGTCTAATACTGCACCTCACATAATTAGACTAACTTTATAGTGTTTCTGGTACCGGTAGTCCCACGGAACAGTTCAGTTCAATAGAGTTGCACGTACATAGGCCTCGAGCCTGATTTCATTACCAAGTAACTGCCACTGGAAGTACATTCCCAGGGAAGGAATTCACAAATACTTTGCACAATTGAAGTTACTGCTTTCTATTATCCTACACTGCTTTACTGGTCGGAACTCCTGCGGATTATAAGGACTGCAGTATAAATGGCTAGCTGAAGAAAAGAAGACAAGAGACTATATTCCTTACTGTAAGGCCTTACAGTGTTGCTATTACCTACTAGAGACTGTAGGGGGAATATTGAGTAGTTATACTGTCTTATCATTCTGTTCAAATATTGTGTAGCACATTACAGATCTTATAGTGTCTGTGCTCAGTGTACTGGAAGTGGGAAGGTGCCCAGTGCTGAGGTTATTGCCTGAGCATTAGTCCCACTTGGAGACATGCCTGCAGGAGCATTACAGAAAGCTCTCATGTGATAGCCATTCACAACTATTGCTTCAGTATTGTATACCAATCACAGTTCTTGTGTTTGATGTTTGAACCTGTTCTAGTAAAATTATCTTTTGGTTTAATACAATCTGTTGTGAGGCTTATTCATTTTCCAAACAGGCGTGGCAGTGTATGCCCAGGTGACAACACAGATAAAGTGCATATAATCTGTGACTATACAATTGTCTTTTATTATTGGGTTTCACACCAACACTGTTACACAGCTGTGTCAAGCGGGTTGAGCCAAACCATGGGGGGGGGGGGGGGGTGGAAATAGCAGAGTACAGGCCCAATCAAATATCAGCAGCTCCTTCGGGGGTAAGTGCTACATAAGCAAAGCTAGTTATTCCAGCACTGAAAACTTGGTGCTGCATGCTTTGGAGCGTATGCTGTTGGCACAGAGGCTTCAATCACGGGACAAGGTCAATATGCATTAGAATAAAGGGTAATCATGGGTAGAGATTCGTTTAGGAGTTGCAGTAGGCTGAGGGGGAGCATTGTACTGTATAACGAGTTAACTTTAGCCCGTACACACTATCAGATTGTCTGCTGAGTTTTTCCTTCAGATTTACCAAAACCATGTAGTAGAAGGGCCTGCCTGATTGCATACACATTGAAACTCCTAAGGTTTGACCTCATATTATATGGTTTTGGTAAATCTGAAGGAAAAACTCAGCAGACAATCTGATAGTGTGTACGGGGCTTTAGAGATCCAACACAGGTCCTCTTTCTGGTTGAATGATGACCAGCTTTGTGAACACTTCCTGTGATCCAAAGTTGCCATGGACACACCCCCGGGAGCACATTGCCACATCAGGCTGGGCTCACAGTTCAATACTGCAGAGAAGCGATAAGATTAACATCATACCATCAGCACTGCTCTGCGCAATAATGAAGACAGCCCACCACTGTTGCAGAGAGAAGAGGAAGTGAAACCTAGAGCATCATGTGACCATCCAAAAGACTGCTTGATTTATGATATATATAAGGGGAATTTTTTTTTAAAGTGCAGGTGAGGTGGTGCTGAGGGAGGGCTTTTTTGTTTTCACTGGAATTTTTTATTAGTATTTTACAAAATGTTTACAAAAAGAATCAAATACAGTAAAACCTTGGATTACGAGTAACTTGGTCTGCGAGTGTTTTACAAGACGAGTAATTTTTTTTATAAATCTTAACTTGATAAAAGAGTGAGGTCTTGCAATATGAGTACATGCCATTTATACATTGATCAGTGCATTTTTATAGCAGTGATCAATGTAATAATGTCACTGGTCCCCAAAAAGTGAAGTGATTTAGGTCAGATTTTTTCTTTCGCAATGTTGCAGTCCTAAAAATCGCAGATCATTGCAATTACAAGTACAAACAATAAAAGAATGGCTCCATGATTAAGTCAATTTTATGACGAAACATGTCGGATTTTGGCTACTAGGCGAATGAGAGAGGTACATATAGGATGCTGAACCTCTTACATTGATCCTGGCAAAGCGGCGGTACAGTTAAGGAGCAGTGGGAGACTATCCATCATTCCCGCATATCCTGGGTCCGCCGTGACCACCTATGCTTCAGTATGAGTTATTCAAGAGTGCTGTGACTTTTTATATTTGGCGTGTTTACTCATCCTTTGATGTGAGTGCAATGTGAGAGGTTTTTTATGTGTGATTAAAAAGTTTTATACTGTATCACGCTATGGAAGCAAATCTTTTCTTTGTTGCATGAGAGTATCTATGGGAACAGCCGTGGCATCTATGGGAACAGCCGTGGCGTCTATGAGAACAGCCATGGCACCAACCCTGTATTCCGAATTGGAAATTTGGATATCCCATTTAAACCTTGTAAAGGGGAAAAGCACATCCAGCCAAACACGAAAGTGTGAGGCATATACAGCGGGTGAGTGTAACCACATAAGGGGAAAGGAGTCACATCTAGAGCGGGGTGGTGGAGGAGTGTAGATGTAATCTGCTGTTTGTTCAAGAGACACTGGTTAAACGTTTTTTTCACTGTTTCTTCACTATTTCATTATTTGGATTATGATCTGAAGATTCAACGTATGGACTATGATTTTACGGGGATACATTACATTATGTTCTCAGGAACTTTCACAGTGGTGATTGTAACAATTTTTTTAGGAAGTGGACATTGTCTGATAGAACTTGAAACAATTCACTTGATTCTCATTCTCTGTTTATTTATTTTCAGTGCTGAACAATATTTAGTCACAGGGTGATTTGTTTCAACAGATTGTATGTATTTGCCATCACTATTTATCTGGTGACATGCACTATACAATAATTTGTGTTAATTGATTTCGATACAAGTTATTATTTTTTTTTTCTTTTTCTCTCTATTTGTATGCACAGGGCAGGGTTTGCACAGTGGAGTAGCATTTAGTAATTCATGTTCACTGGAGTGGATCTATAATATTCAATATTTTTGAATTCACTGGTGTGGATTTGTATTATATTCAGCGCTGCTTATTCTATTGTTTAGATAAGGATTATTGTACACATTTTGTTTTTATAAAGTGGCGGCTTAGTTTAAAGTTTTTGTTCAGTGCAGTGATGATACACAGTAGATGGGGAAAGAGTGAGTGCATCTTTGTTTTAAATAAAAGAAAAGTCCCTAAATCTATCCCATAGTTTGTAGATGCAATAACTTTTGCGCAAACCAATCAATATACGCCTATTGCAATTTTTTTCATCAAAAATATGTAGAATACATATTGGCCTAAACTGATGAATACATTTGTTTTTTTATTTTTGGATATGTATTATAGCATAGTAAAAAAAAAATATTTATTTTTGGGAAAAAAAGACATAAATTAAATTTGGGTACAATGTTGCACGATTGCGCAATTGTCAGTTAAAGCAACGCAGTGCCATACTGCAAAAAATGGCCTGGACATTAAGGGGGCAAATCCTTCCAGGGCTGAAGTGATTAAGGAGGACTTGTGAAAAAAAAATGCTTATGCTTAAGCGCTTCAGCTCCGGAAGATTTTACCCCCTTCCTAAACAGAGCACTTTTTGCGATTCGGCACTGCATCGCTTTAACTGGCAATTACGCGGTCGTGCGACATGGCTCCCAAACAAAATTGATGTCCTTTTTTTCCCACAAATAGAGCTTTCTTTTGGTGGTATTTGATCACCCCTGCAGTTTTTATATTTTTGCGCTATAAACAAAAAAAAGCGTCAATTTTGAAAAAACACATTATTTTTTACATTTTGCTATAATAAATATCCCCCAAAAATATATAAAAAAACGTTTTTTCCTCAGTTTAGGCCGATACGTATTCCTCTACATATTTTTGGTTGAAAAAAAATCGCAATAAGTGCTTATTGATTGGTTTGCGCAAAAGTTATAGCGTTTACAAAATAGGGGATAGTTTTATGGCATTTTTATTCATCTTTTTTTTTACTAGTAATGACGACGATCTGCGATTTTTATCGTGACTGCGACATTATAGCGGACACGTTGGACATTTTTGGGACCATTATCATTTATACAGAAATCAGTGCTATACAAATGCACTGATTCCTGTGTAATTTACACTGGCAGTGAATGGGGTTAACCACTAGAGGGCAGGGTAAGGGTTAATTGTGTTCTGGGGAGTGTTTCTAACTGTGGGGGGCGTGGCTACATGTGACACGTCACTGATCTCCCAATAACAGGGAGCAGAGATCAGTGACACTGTCACTTGGCAGAACGTGGAGATGCTTGTTTAGATTAGCATCTCCCCGTTCTTCCTCCCTGTGAGGCGATTGCGGGTATCCCCGCGGTGATCAAGTCCGCACGACCCGCGACCCAACTCACGGAGGTCCCGGGTGGTGTGCATGTTATGGCACAGTGTCAAATTTAAAGGGACGTACCTGTACGCCCATTTGCCTGCCCGTGCCATTCTGCCGATGTACATTGGCGTGCGCCGGTCGGGAACTGGTTAAAAAAGCTCAAAGGAGCTCAAAAGGAGCTTGAAGAAGATCAAAAACTTGCACAAGAGCACAAAATAGCATACACTTCTTTAAGCTGAAATAAAAGCTCAAATGCCTGTAAAAGCAGCTTTCTTTTTGAGCTGCAGTGTGCATAAGCACTAAGTCGGATCCTTATCTTAATTGATGTGATTTGGATCCCACATTACAGGAAGATTACCCAGGCATTCCCTGAAGTTGCCTCACTTAAAGTCACATTGCTTTAATCTTTTTATATGGACTATAAACCGAAGGACTTATGAAAAAATGGTTGTGGGACGAATCATCTTAGTTTCCATTATTTCTTATGGGGAAATTTGCTTTGATATGCAAGTGCTTTGGATTACAAGCACATTTCTGGAACGATTTATGCTCGCAATTCTATTTCAAAGGTTTTATTGGTAACAAGTGCAAACAGTACATCGATATTGACAGTTCAGCTTGTACAAAACATGGAAAAAGGGAATAAAGACATTCCAAAGCAAAACAAAACAAATTTTTGTGTAACACCATTATCATACTGATACAGAGTAGGAAGCACTACAGATGGTCAGATACAAGGCTCCCACACCGTCACGCGCATCCAGGGAACACGGCGCACGGCGGAGTGGGGACCCCAGCACAGTCAGTAATCAATGCTAGCGGTACTTCAGTATACAGGGAGTACCATGTCGACTAAACCGTACCTAGTGTACTCATATGTCACCACAGTAAATGTCAAGAACGGAAAGAGAGTATGAAGGAGTAGGGAAACAAGTAGGAAAAGTATAGGGAAACTAGTAAAAGAGGGGGAAAGGAGGAGAGATAGAAATAAAGAGCTAGCGAGGGGTAGCAAAGACCAGGGAAAAGGAGGAGGGGGAGGAGAGGAGTTCGGCCGGCTCACACGAAACAATCAGGAGTCAGCAGCCAATAGCTGTTCAAGTGGGCGTGTAGACCTATGGCTCCAGCAGGTATCTGTCAAAATTAGGTGGTAAAAAATGTCCAATCCATGGTTGCCATATTTTGGAGTGTCGGGGGATAGCATCTAGAACAGTAGCTTCTATTCTGCTATGGATCATTGCTTGCGTGACCCTGTTTTTGACTTCAGCTATGTGTAGGGCAAGGGTTTTCCACGCTTTGGCCTATGCTTGCAATTCAAGGTTTTACTGTATATCAAATAAAATATATGGCACAAAAAACAAAAAAAAAAAACAGAAAAGGGAAACACACTTCTAGTTAGGCATTCCTAGTGGACCGGAGATCAATGTGCAGGGTCCTCAGGGTAAGACAAGCCATACAAAGGTGTGTAAGTGTATGTGGAGAACATATTTAATAAGTTCCATAAGACCATGTCTACCTCGAACATAAACTTCACTACAATGGGAAATAACCCGGGCCTTAGAGTCCCCAGAGTTTTAAGAAATGTAGGAGAGCCCAAGATTTCCTTTCAATTGCTGGAAATGTAACAAGAAGTAAGAGGACATTTCTTCATAGTGAGGGAATTGCCCACTTGGAGAGTAAGAACAGGGGTCCCCATTGGACCATTTCTTGTTCTGGTGACAGCTTTAACATATTGGATTGGATAGGAGACAGTGGTCTCCTGGATAAATGGAGAGGGCGAATTGACCTAACGGGGGTACAGAAAGATATGAAAAACCAACAGAGGTTCTAACCTGTTCCTACTCTATTCACAACTAAAAGCAAAGTTTTGGCTATGCATACACTTCAAGGGCTCCTTCAAGGTCACTAAATATGTATTCCGTTATTTCTATAAAAGTGTCTATGGAAAGATTTTAATAACATTTCTGGGTGAATATTCAATAGTTTCAGGAGATTACCAGAACAAAGCAGACAAAATTAATGGATCCCATAGTTCTGTAGGCAGAAAAACTTTTTCCCAATAGGTAATACTTAATAATATTGCGAACCTGTATTACTCTCATTACAATTAAATATAAATGAATCATAAGAGAGATGCCAATGTTTTATTCACTCTATATGAATGAAATTGAGCTATAAATCATTTAGTGACAAGAAAAAGTGACAGGCCACTTACTTTTGCACAGACCTGCATTGGCTATCTTCAATCTGGTCACCAATGTCACTTACTACCTTCCTCTCCTTTTCTAGAGTCACTTGTTGTCTTTGGCCCCTGTGATGTTACACGTATCCACTTGTATGAGTGGGATTACGTATCCACCTTTCCTTCTTGGATAAGTAAAAAATCTCTTTCCAAATGAAGACTAACTACCACATAAAATACTTTCAATTGATTGCAGACTCAACTGTGCCATTTCATACAATGAAGTATAATCAGAATGATGAACTCTCTTATTGGGAAGCTCTCATTGATGGCCCATTCACAAGGGCATGCACATTAATACATTGGGTCACTCTTAAGACTGGGTTCACACATACGTGGCCAAGGTTTTTACCTGGGGTCCGATGCATGTCTGTTCACCGATTCAGGTGTGAATCTGGTCTGAATTTTTGCCTGAATTTTCACCGGAATCAGACCCAAACACGCAAAGGATCCTTTTTAAATTCGGACCGTGTCCACCCCGGACATGTGTGAACCACTTGCCACGCTCGCATGCCATATGAATTGAATGTGGGGAAACCCGCATCCAATTCACATATTTGTAAACCCAGCCTCAACATACGTTGTGTTAAGGCATTTTTAATGGGTTGCCAATGCACCAGAACATATAGTATTTTTTCTTATGGAGTACACCCCAATGCACAGTAGTGCGTTACCGTGTATTGTAAATGTTCAAGTTGTTTTGGGGTGCCATTCGAAGGCATACTATTTCAAGTGTATGTATTTGACATTGGTAAGCTCACAGTTGATTTTCTTTTTCTAATAGGAAAGCTTGAAGAGGAGTTCCACTCAAAAGTGGAAGCTCCGCTTATTTGACTCCTCCCCCCACCAGTGTCACATTTGGCACCGTTCGGGGGGGGGGCGGATACCTATTTTTACCCCCACTTTCGGGTGATCCCTTCTCCTTCCCCCCGCTGCCTGGCCATTCAGAAAGAGCAGCGTGTTTCCCACATTTGCAATAGGGAACAGGCTGTGAAGCCACAAGGCTTCACTGCCAGGATCCCTTACTAAGAAAGGTGGTTGCAGCACCCGAGAGCCTATGGAAACATTGGCTGGGGTGCCGACATTGCTGCATTCCAGGACAGCTAAGTGTCCTAATTAGGGATGGTCGAACTGTTCGCCCGGCGGTTGGTTCGCGGCAAATTTTGTGTGTTCGCGATTCGCCAAACCGGTGGACTATTGCCGCTGTTCGCCCGGCGGACATATGTGTTTACAGTGTGAAAGAACTTTGACCCATGATGACACATCTATCACAGGGTACAGGACAGACAATTGAGACATTTCAGCACATGGACAATTGGACATACCCCCTACCTTATAAATAGACCTGATCTGGCGGCCATTTTACATTCTGTGAATGAATGAATGAAATACTTGTATAGCGCACAATGCGAACTGAATCACCTCTGTCTTATGTCAGTGTAGGGACAGGACGCTGTGTGCAGCAGGGAGAGATTGTAGTGACACAACTCACTAGCTATTAGGTCCACAAAAGTCCTTTTAAGGACATGTATAGGTGTAGTACAGTATATAGGGTTCAGTGCACTGCTGTGCTGGTGATTGCAGCTGTCTTTTGTCAGTGTAGGGACAGGACGCTGTGTGGAGCAGGGACAGTCAGTTTAATCACTAGCTAGATATTACTACTATTTCCACAAAGTTCTTTTAAGGACTGGTATAGGTGTACAGTATATAGGGTGCTGGTGCACTGCTGCTGACTGCTGCCCTATTCTGCAGCAGTCTTTTATCAGTGTAGGGACTGAGGGACAGTCTACATATCACTAGCTACTGGGTCCACAAAGGTCCTTTTAAGGACTGGTATAGGTGTACAATAAATAGGGTGCTGGTGCACTGCTGCTGAATGCTGCCCTATTCTGCAGCAGTCTTTTATCAGTGTAGGGAATGAGGGACAGTCTGCAAATCACTAGCTACTAGGTTAGGGTTGCCACCTTTTCTTCAAGTCAAACCCGAACAGTTTTGTGGCGCACAGAAATTTCTTTTTTATAGTATAAGCTATACATATATTTTGCTACTAAATAACATTTCTAATCATATGTATATAAGTTAATAACAAAAGTCCTCTTTTACATCAGAGTCCACAGAGTTCCCCTTTTACCTCTGAACTCTGGAGACTCTGACATGAGGGATGCTCTGTGAACCCTGATTTATGGGGGAACACTGAGTACTCTGATGTACAGAGAGGACTCTGCTGTAAGGGGAAACACTGGTGTAAAGGGTAACTCTGATGTAAGGG
Source organism: Lithobates pipiens (assembly GCF_037356315.1). Lineage (NCBI taxonomy): Eukaryota > Metazoa > Chordata > Amphibia > Anura > Ranidae > Lithobates > Lithobates pipiens. The sequence goes on from NW_027507790.1 coordinate 196,753,290, forward strand.
GTGCTCTGAGAACCCTGATTTGACTTAGTGTACTCTCTCTGAGGAAGGAGAGGGAAGGGGGGAGACTTCATTCAGAGACAGGGATGGATGGTGAGCTCACTCACCCCTTGGCAGTCTGCACCTCTCATTCAGATGGATCTGAGGCTGCTGGACTTCAAATTTCCAGCCTCAACTTTCCTTTTCTGAGGCACAGCACCGGGGATTGGAGTGTGGGCAGACACAGAGGGGTAGGGATGGGGGGGAAGAGGTGCAGATCAAGCCCTCTCTCTTCTCCCGTCTGTATGTGTTGGTGGGGGGGTGGAGGGTATGGTTTGTTAGTGGGGGCTTTGGGCAGTGTGAAAGACAGTGTAACAGACACTCTCAGCAGTGAAAACTGCAGCCAGAAACCCTGCTGGGAAACCATAGTCCAGTCTAAATAATGTGTCCGGGTTTCATACAGTCTGAAACCTGGACACATGATTCCAAACCCGAACTGTCTGGGTGAATCCTGGACAGGTGGCAACCCTATACTAGGTCCACAAAGGTCCTTTTAAGGACTGGTATAGGTGTACAATATATAGGGTGCTGGTGCACTGCAGTGCTGCAGATTACTGCTCGTTTCTGCAGCTGTCTTTTATCAGTGTAGGGACTGAGGGACAGTCTGCAAATCACTAGCTACTAGGTCCACAAAGGTCCTTTTAAAGACTGTTATAGGTGTACAATATATAGGGTGCTGGTGCACTGCTGCTGACTGCTGCCGTATTCTGCAGCAGTCTTTTATCAGTGTAGGGACTGAGAGGGACTGAGGGACAGTCTGCAAATCACTAGCTACTAGGTCCACAAAGCTCCTTTTAAGGACTGGTATAGGTGTACAATATATAGGGTGCTGGTGCACTGCTGTGCTGCAGATTACTGCTCGTTTCTGCAGCTGTCTTTTATCAGTGTAGGGACTGAGGGACAGTCTGCAAATCACTAGCTACTAGGTCCACAAAGGTCCTTTTAAGGACTGGTATAGGTATACAACATATAGGGTTGTTGTGCAGGGCTGTGCTGCAGATTAATGCTCGTTTCTGCAGCAGTCTTTTATCAGTGTAGGGACTGAGGGACAGTCTGCAAATCACTAGCTACTAGGTCCACAAAGGTCCTTTTAAGGACTGGTATAGGTGTATAATATATAGGGTGCTGGTGCACTGCTGCTAACTGCTGCCCGATTCTGCAGCTGTCTTTTATCAGTGTAGGGACTGAGGGACAGTCTGCAAATCACTAGCTACTAGGTCCACAAATGTCCTTTTAAGGACTGGTATAGGTGTACTATTTGGTGTGCAGTATATAGGGGTGTAATACACGTATAAAATACTTGCACGTATAGAAAGCTTAGTATAGTGCATTTCCACTGTGCAGCATTGTGACTGCTGAGTGGTTCTGCAGCGATACTACAAAGAGTGACAAACGCAATAAAAAAAGTATTATAACTGGTGTGATAGACCAGTGGCCCCCAAAAACGACAGATTGAAGCGGGATGTTATATACCTTTTTCCACATACATACTGCACTCCTCTAGAGAATTTTTTTTACAGGGTCATTTAAAAAATGACAGGCAGAGGAAGAGGCAGGCTCTTCTGCAGGGGTGGTAGGGGTAGGGCAGGAGCAACAGGCTTGAGCCAAAGTGGCAAATTGTAGAAGGTGCGTGCGATTACGTCAAAGGATGCACCAGACTTGGTTGTGTGGCTCACTCAGCCTTACTCTTCTGCACCCGCCTCACCCTCTCGATCTGCACCTTCTTCTTCACTCTCTGCTATGTGCACCCCCAAAGACACTACCACCAACACCACCACCACCATATACCTTCCGTTTGAGTCACAGGAATTATTTTCCGATCCATATCAAGACATTTCCGATGCGCAGCCACTCTTGGCATTGGATCACGAAGAGGAGGTAGCAACAGTCAGTGCTCTCTATCACGGTGCTGGTGTCAGTTCTCTATATCACAGTGCTGGTGTCAGTGCTCTATATCATGGTGCTGGTGTCAGTGCTCTATATCACGGTGCTGGTGTCAGTGCTCTATATCACGGTGCTGGTGTCAGTGCTCTCTATCTCGGTGCTGGTGTCAGAGCTCTATATCACGGTGCTGGTGTCAGTGCTCTATATCTTGGTGCTGGTGTCAGAGCTCTATATCACGGTGCTGGTGTCAGTGCTCTATATTACGGTGCTGGTGTCAGTGCACTCTATCATGGAGCTGGTGTCAGTGCTCTCTATCTCGGTGCTGGTGTCAGTGCTCTCTATCACGGTGCTGGTGTCAGTGCTCTATATCACTGTGCTGGTGTCAGTGCTCTCTATCTCGGTGCTGGTGTCAGTGCTCTCTATCTCGGTGCTGGTGTCAGTGCTCTCTATCACGGTGCTGGTGTCAATGCTCTATATCATGGTGCTGGTGTCAGTGCTCTATATCACGGTGCTGGTGTCAGTGCTCTATATCTTGGTGCTGGTGTCAGAGCTCTATATCACGGTGCTGGTGTCAGTGCTCTATATCACGGTGCTGGTGTCAGTGCACTCTATCATGGAGCTGGTGTCAGTGCTCTCTATCTCGGTGCTGGTGTCAGTGCTCTCTATCACGGTGCTGGTGTCAGTGCTCTATATCACGGTGCTGGTGTCAGTGCTCTATATCACAGTGCTGGTGTCAGTGCTCTATATCACGGTGCTGGTTTCAATGCACTCTATCACGGTGCTGGTGTCAGTGCTCTCTATCACGGTGCTGGTGTCAGTGCTCTATATCACGGTGCTGGTGTCAGTGCTCTATATCACGGTGCTGGTGTCAGTGCTCTCTATCTCGGTGCTGGTGTCAGTGCTCTCTATCACGGTGCTGGTGTCAGTGCTCTATATCATGGTGCTGGTGTCAGTGCTCTCTCTCTATCTCGGTGCTGGTGCTGGTGTCATTGCTCTCTATCACGGTGCTGGTGATCATCTCCTGCACCCTCTTCATAGCCTACCCTGACCTTTCCTCTCCTCCATTGCCTTCATGTGAGTCCTGAATTGTCAAAATTTCACAGATAAAAAAAGAATGCTTATAGTTGTCGATCCCAGATTCACTTCATACATTTGTTATGTCAGTGGCCATGTGGTGGGACTATGTGTGCACAGCTAGTAAGTATTTTGTGGCTGAAAATATGACCTGTAGGTTTTTAAGGTTCGCCTGCCATTGAAGTCAATGGGGCCCGCCGCAAACTTTGCGGTTCGCGAACTTTTGGCCCGTCCGAAGTTTGTCCATCTCTAGTCCTAATAATAAAAGTCAGCAGCTACAGTATGTGTAGCTAATGACCTTTTGTTTTTTGCATGTTGGGTGAAACTTCTCTTTAAAGTGATAATAAACCCAAAAGCAAACATGCATTGTGTTGCAGTTTACCAGTCGGTATATGTGATGGTTGCATTAGTTTTTTCGTTTTTTTTAGGCTTTCTTTCTTTTATTTTTACCTGGTGATCTCACCAGTAAGTCTGTTGTTTTTCAACAGAATAAGCTTTTCTGCAGATGTGGCAGTAACAGGTTTGAGACAAACCATTTATACACTATATTGTCAAAAGTATTGGGACACCTGCCTTTACAAGCACATGAAATTTAATAGCATCCCAGTCTTAGTCCATAGGGTTCAATATTGAGTTGGCCCACCCTTTGCAGCTATAACAACTTCAAATCCTATGGGAAGGCTGTCTACAAGTTTTAGGAGTGTGTCTATGGGAATGCTTGACCATTCTGCCAGAAGCGCATTAGTGAGGTCAGGTACTGATGTGGATGAGAAGGCCTGGCTCGCAGTCTCTGTTCTAATTCATTCAAAGGTATTCTATCGGGTTGAGGTCAGGACTCTGTACAGGCCAGTCAAGTTCTTCCACCCAAAACTCGTTCATCAATGTCTTTATGGACCTCGCTTTGTCCAAATCATTTGGTGGAGGGGGGATTATGGTGTGGGGTTGTTATTCGGGGTAGGGCTTGGCCTCTTAGTTCCAGGGAAGCAAACTCTTAAGGCATCAGCATACCAAGATATTTTGCTTATGGAACATTTCATGCTCCCAACTGTGGGAACAGTTTGGGGGTGGCCCTTGCAGTTTCAACATGACCGAGCACCAGTTCTTCTGTTCCTGTTCTATCTGACAGCCATGGCCTATGACTATGATATTGGTTCTAACCCTTTATTAACCACCTTAACACTGGACACTTTTACCCTATTCCTGCCCAGGCCAATTTTCAGATTTCAGTCCCGTCACAGTTTGAATGACAATTACTCCTTCGTGCAACCCAAATTATTTGAATTTTTTTTATCGGATAGAGCTTTCTTTTGGTGGTATATAATCCCCACTGATTTATTTTTTTTTGCTATATAAATGAAAAAAAAATGTTTCTATTATAACATATTGCAAATAATATTCTTCATTAATTTAGGCCAAAATGGATTCTGCAACATTTCTTTGGTAAAAATAGCCCAAATCAGTGTATATTATTTAGTTTGTGTGAAAAATATAGCATGGAGGTTAGATAATGGGGCTATGTTTGCTGCTGTATAGTAGGCTTGGAGATTGGGAACTGAGAGGCCACCATTGATCTTTATGGGCGTATAGAACCTTTGTTGATTCTGGGTCTGGATCCCCAGACAAATTTCAGGATTTTACGTTGATGAATGCGCAGAATATGTGTAGGAACTGGGACCGGCAAGATGAGAAAAAGGTACAGCAGCTTTGGGATATAAGTTATGCGGACCGCCACAATCCTGCCATACCAGAATAACAGGAGATGGAATCAGGAGGGCAGCATATCCAATAGCTTCCTAAACAGAGGGAGGGAAATTGGCCTGGTTGAGTCCCTTGTACGTTGGAGTAAGTCTAATCCCCAGGTAAGGCAGAGACGTGAGTCATTGAAATGAAAAAGCATTTTTTAGGGTTGCCAGCTCCAAGGGTGGAAGATTAAGAGACATAGCTTTAGATTTGGCAGAGTTAACAGATAATTCCAAAAATAATGCAAAGGTATCCAGGAGGGAGAACAGACTAGGCAAGGCAATGCGGGGGTTAGTTAGGGACATCAGGATATCGTCCACAAATAATGATATCTTATGAGAAGTACACGCTACGTCTACTCCTGTTATGTCTGGGTGAGAACGTATCACCTCCACTAAGGGTTCTAATGCTAGGATAAATAGAAATGGGGAGAGTGGGCAGCCTTGCCTGGTCCCCCTCCTGATGGGAAAAAGAGGCAATTCAAAACTGTGGTACTTGATCTTGGCCAGGGGAGAACCATATAATGCCGAGATCCAGCTCAAAAATGAGGTGCCAAAGCCGTAGTGGTGGAGTACCATCATCAGGTAAGTCCAAGACAAGGTGTCAAAGGCTTTAGTCACGTTGAGGGATAAGAACACCGTCACCAAGGATCTGCTATGTACTATATATTGGATTTGAAGCAGCCGTCTAATGGCATCTCCTGCCTGTCTTTTCGGGACAAAGCCCACCTGATCCTTTTTAATCAGACGTGGTAAAAAGGAGTTAATGGGGTTGCCCAGAATTTTTGTTCAAATTTTCATGTCTATATTTATAAGGTAAATTGTCCTAAAATTGGCCCAAGAGGAATGGTCCCGGTCAGGTTTGGGAATCATCACTATATTGGCGGTCAGGAGGGTAGAAGTAAAGTTTTGACCATCTTTTACAGAGTTAAACATGGTTGTTAAGTGGGGGGCTACAACTACAGCCATTTTCCTATAGAAAAGTGCCGTAAAGCCATCTGGCCCGGTCTCTTGCCCACTTTTAGTTCTTTAATACATTGTAAAACTTCAGAGACCTGTATGTCTCGGTCCATTAACGACATGTGGGTTTCAGATACGGAGGGTAGTGTCAGGCCATCCAGAAAGGTGTTCAAGCCCTGGGTGGAGGACTGGCTAGGGGGCGAATATAGAATGGTGAGGCGATGTCGAAAATTGTCCAGGACCCGCATGGGGCTGTCTGTGAGGATATTATGGTGAGTGCATAAGCTAATAGGGTTATGGTCTGGAGAGAAGACACGCAACCTATTGGCCAACTGTTTGTTAGGTTTATTGGCGTACTACTTCTGACAAGCTCAGCGACATGTGCGTTCTGCCTCATCTGTCAAATATAAGTCCAATTCTGTACGGGCATGGTCTAGTAGTTTGCGATTAGCAGGAGTAGGGTGTGCTTAAAAGTCATCGATAATTATTCCAAGCGTGTCTCCATGGTTCACCGAGTTAATAAACATTACGTCGTGCGTTTTGACGCCAGGAAAAAAAAAAAACACCATGGATTATAAATATGCAGGAACAGATATCTTACTTGAAGCTGTAGTCTCAGACACTCACCTGTTGTGGTGACAATTTTGCACACTTCCAATACCTCCTCCTCCTCATCCTCTGCTTGTGTTTTGGTGACTTCCCCTTTTTTCATATTCCCAAACCGTGAAACATGCCACAGTGTACCACCACCAAAGGTCAAGATTGGCTCCTTACCAGATGTCAAAAAATTATTCGCACATCAAAAGATCAGATCACGCTACACATGTTCCTCAATCCTCCAGAGCTCCGCCCTCCTTCGGGGTCATGGTTCAAACGGGCTCCAGTTTGTATAGATTACCGAATTGACCATAAAAAGGAGAAAAGGCGCTCCAATAGTGTAAAATTGCTTATTTAATACGCCCCGAGACGACGTGAAGTATCACGAAACGCGTCGGGCGGTGTGACATGCTGTTTATTGCCTTGTGAACTGTACCAGCTGGAGAAGGAGAGACCTGTGGAGATCAGCGTATGGCCGACGCTTCCCACTTGTTTATGCCATATCTCACTGCTTGATTGTAAGTGTGTTTTTTAGTTTTAATTTTTTATTAAATAAGCAATTTTACACTATTGGAGCGCCTTTTCTCCTTTTTATGGTGAATTTGGTAATTTATACAAACTGGAGCCCGTTTGAACCGTGACCCCGAAGGAGGGCGGAGCTCTAGAGGATTGAGGAATATGTGTAGCGTGATCTGATCTTTTGATGTGCGAATAATTTTTTGACATCTGGTAAGGAGCCAATCTTGACCTTTGGTGGTGGTACACTGTGGCATGTTTCACGGTTTGGGAATATGAAGCAAGGAATCAGAATTTTTGGACACTATAATAAACACGTGGTGTTTGGCATCTGATAACAATTGACTTCATAAGTTGGATCTATTTTGAGCACTATTATATGAGGATACATTTAATTGTTAACAAGGACACTTTTGATTCTTTTTTCACATGTGCATTTTGTTTTTTTTCTAACTGTTTAGAATATCAGTATTTAAGTTTACATGCAATTCACAATTGTAATTATGGGCTAGTGGTAGTCACGTTCCCTATGATTGTTTAATCACTTGGAACTATACTTATTTTTTTACTTATCATATACTTTTATATTTTTTATAAACACGGTTACCTAGTTGGAACACTGGTATCACGTGGGAAATGTGTGTATTTAGAGAGCGCGGTTCTTTTGGTTTAACTTTTCATATATATATATATAATACTTTGGTATATAACAGAACTGCAGCATTCACAGGATTTTAAATTTCCTTTTATTTATAGTCTGTAGCGCGATTTTTCCTTGTTTTCTGATCCCCATGGCAGACATGCCCTATTTGAAGTCCCTAATTGGTGGCATGAGGAGCACTTATATTAGGGAGCTCAAGAAGGTCCAGGATTCCCTGAGATCAGGAGCTGCAGCAGATGAAATGTATGTACCCAGGCTGTGGTACTATGACAGACTACATTTTCTGGCAGGCTAGACTGAACCCAGGCCAGCACTCTCCAGTTTTCCTTCAAAGCTTTCTTCCACTCCAGCTGAGGCTTTTGACGACCAACCTGAGCCTTCCAGGCAGCCACATGTGGAGGACCCCAGCTCGAGTCAGGTATAGCATTCTTCAAAATATTTCTGGTTGTCCAATTAATGATGTTAAATATATGTTAGTTTTGATAACTAATTTCTGATTTCCCAAAGTGTTTTACATATCAATAGACAGTAGTGGCCACAAATGATTGTGACAAGAATGTAAAATGCTGGGGTAAGAATAATAGCCTTTTTTTTTTTTTTTTATTAAATTCTAATTTGCAACAGTCATGAGCTGAAAATTGTGTGTGATTGATGAACCAAAAACTAAACTATGTCCCTTTTTCATACACAGGAAAGCCCCAGCCAGGAGGAGGCTGTGGAAAGTGGCAGCCAGAAGGTGGCGGGGGTAAGTGGCAGTCAGGAGGTGGCCGGCCCAGTAGCCTGACCGAATCCCTGGTCACTCCCCTCGGCCTTCCACAAAAAAGTGCCCGGAAGAGGAGTAACCTGAAGGAGGAAGCAATTGGCCTATTTCTGAAGGCTACTGAGGCCCCCAGAAATTCCTCCCCCCCCCCCCCGTGTTCAAGAGGACTATGCCTACATGACAGCCTGCAAAATGCTGGAAATGGAGGAGGGCCAATGCCTCTTATGTGAGGAAGTGATCTTGCGAGCCCTAAATAAGGGGTTGAGGGGCCAACTCACAAGCCAAAGCCACATTTGTGAGTTGAACCATGACCCTCCTCCCTCTCCTCCTCCAGGTCCTCCTCTTCCACCTCCTGCCACACCGCCAACACCAGAGCTACAGCCTGGAAGGAAGCGTGTAAGGAAGACAAGAGAGTGATGGCCTAGGTTCAGTCTGGTCTGGCAAAAAAATGCAGGCTGTTGTATGATCACAGCCGGGGGACAGATATGTCATCTGCTGCTGTTCCTGATCTCTTGTAGTCCTGGACCGGATTGTGCTCACTATTATATGGACTCCTCAGGCCACCAATTTTGACTATAAAATAATTGATGGGTGCCCTAGGATACAAAAGCTTTGCCATTTTCACCAGTTTCTCCAGCGTTGCCTTCCTCTTTATTTTGTTATGACCCAGAATAAGTAGGCAGGTACATTTCTAAAATACAATGTCAAATTAACAAGGGACACCAATCAACCTCCTTGAGGTAAAAAAAATACAACATAATAATGGTGTTGTGGTAACTTCAAACACAAAACGAGAAATAATATTCCATAATAATATTATGGAAAGTACTAGAAAAAAATGAAGATCTTGACAAAAAAAAACAAAAAAAAAACATTATTATGGAGATCTGAGGAAAAAAATTATAATATTAATCATGAGAGCACAAGAAATTATAAGGAAATAAGTTTGTGAGAACTCTGTGTGAATATGAGCAGCAAAACTACTTCTACATTCTTCTAGCATTCTAAAGAAGAAGAGAATGCGCTGCATTAAAAGATCTAAAAATTTGCAGTGGGACGAATGTGCTGTCCATTACAAACGCTAGTTTTACCCGACCGAGCGCTTCGTAATTTATTCTGAGCATGCGTGGTACTTTGTGCATCGGAGTTGTGTACACACGATCGGAATTTACAGGAATGGATTTTGTTGTTGGAAAATATGAGAACCAGTTCTCAAATTTTGTGCGACGGAAATTCCGATGGAAACTGTCCGATGGAGCCTAGCTCCGATCGCACATTTTTTGTCGGAAAGTCCGATCGTGTGTACGGGGCATAAGACTGGGATGTCATTAAATTTCATGTGCATGTAAAGACACACGTCCCAATATTTTTGGTAATGTAGTGTATTTGGGGTGGGAGGGGGGATCCAGAAATGAATAAAATAAGCTGATCTTTTTTGAATGAAAAAAAGAAAAAAAATCCAAAATATATACATTCCCTTTAAAATGTTGGAATCTATTGCCCTACTTTGACAGTAGCTTTTTCCTTACTTCTTCTTTGTAAACATATTTGTATTTAGCTGCTACGTTCACTGACATAGGTAACGCCATAGATAAACATTTCCCATTTTGGAAATGTGGGGGGATTATTCAGACTGCATTGTTCACAATGCATTGTGTGACCTTCCCTTAGGCAGATGATTTGCAGTGTAATGAGACTACATTGAAAAGGCAACACTTTCCCTTTTAGTGTGATTTGGAACAGTTGCAACAACTATTTTCTCCTGTGCTTGTAAATGAAGTGCTCCTGGCACAGACAAATCCTGACCTGGATTATACTTCCTTTATGATGTTTCCTCCTGTTTTATCTCATCGTGTTTCATCAGCTAGCAAGGCCTCTGCACAACAAAAATAGAATCACAAATGCACCGAGCCTCCTACATTTAACTGCTCACACTGCACACTAAAACCCACCAGCCATGGGCTCTATATTCTAATAAAGAGCGAGAATGGGCACATTTTGTGGCGTAAGTATATTTGATGGAGACAGTGGAAACAATCCTACAGGCCCCCCTTGTCTCTACCACTTTCAACTTTTTAGTGTTAATGATGGCACCATCATCACCAACAGAACAGTAGATATAGAGGTATACATGACTAGTGTAACCCAGATAAACTTCCTTCTAACTGTTACAGACCCATCATACCCTTTTTTACCTTCTTTGAATAAGAGACCACACTGTTCTTATGGAGTATAAATGGCCATAACAGCCTTTTATTAACCAAATAACATAAAACTCCAAAATAACTTTATAAAACAAAGTAATTACAACCATGGGAAACAACATGTTTCAACCCCCGTTTATTGGTCAGTGACGTAGCTATCTCCTCTTTCACCGGATATATATATATATTGTGAGGGGGTTCACTCGATAGCGGGTGTGTGTGACCCCCTGGATGGGTTCACAACACAAAGTCAGGCACAGCAGACAGCGGTGTAGGTGCAAAAAACAAAAGGTCCGGTTTATTTAGGCTACATGCAGTGATACATATAACTCACCTCACAGAACAGATCTCAGACTCCCCAGTCTATACACACAAAACTGGTTCCAGGATGGAGCATCTCCCTATGCATGCTGGGGTTTTTTGTAGAGGTCTTAATGAGCCCACTTACTTCAGCTGGGCTCATTAACTTTTCCCCTCTAATTGTAAAAGTCTGCATAAAGCCTGAATCTAGGACACACATATTTCCCATCCTGAATACAACCAGGTGATTTTACCTGCGTGCTGCCACATACCCCCCCCTCTTGTTTCAACCTTGGGGTTGTAACACAAGCAGCCAGACACGCATGTATCCGAGACAAAGCATCCACATTCCCCATTTTAACACCAGGGCAATGCGTAACTGTAAAGTTAAATTCCTGTAGGGCCAGGAACCACCTATTTACCCTTCTATTGGTCTCCTTGTTTTGAGCCATCCACTTTAAAGGAGCGTGATCAGTCACCAGGTCAAAGTGCCTACCTAGCAGATAGTCCCGAAGGGAATCTAGAGCCCACTTCACTGCTAAACATTCCTTCTCAATCGTGGAGTAATTTACCTCATGGGACTTCAACTTCCTGCTGAGGTAAATGACTGGGTGCTCTTCCCCGTTCCAGACCTGGGATAACACTGCTCCTAACCCAACGTCTGATGCATCAGTTTGTACAACAAAGTCCTTAGAGAAGTCTGGTGAGTACAACACTGGCTGGCTACATAAGGCTGTTTTTAAGGACTGAAATGCTTCCTCAGCCTCTGGGGACCATTTAACCATAACCGACTCTTTCCCTTTTGTCAGGTTGGTGAGGGGCACAGCCTGAGAAGCAAAATGGGAAATGAATCGTCGATAATAGCCAGCGATTCCCAGAAAGGCTCGTACCTGTTTCTTGCTGTTGGGACGTGGCCAACTCTGTATGGCCTCGACTTTATTGACTTGGGGTTTTATCACCCCCCTCCCAATAGTGTACCCAAGATATTTGGCCTCCTCCTGTCCAATGGTACACTTCTTTGGATTGGCCGTAAACCCAGCTTCCCGGATAGAGTCTAGGACTGCTTGTACTTTTGGCAAATGTGAGACCCAGTCTGTGCTATGGATAATCACATCATCCAGGTAAGCTGCAGCATATTTATGATGGGGCCTCAGAATCTTATCCATTTTCCGCTGGAATGTTGCCGGTGCATTCTGTAACCCAAACAGCATTCTCTTATATTGGAATGCCCCATCTGGGGTTACAAACGCAGTTTTCTCCTTGGCCGACTCGGCCAGGGGAATTTGCCAATACCCTTTGGTGAGATCAAGAGTTGTCATATATCGGGCTGTTCCCAGCCGGTCAACCAACTCATCTATACGTGGCATGGGGTAGGTGTCAAATTTTGTAACTTTATTTAATTGTCTAAAATCGTTCCAAAACCGCCAGCTCCCATCAGGTTTGGGCACTAGTACAATAGGACTGGACCAGTCACTCTGGGACTCCTCTATCACACCCAATTCCAGCATCCTTTGAACCCCCCCACGTATTGCCTCCCGTCGGGCCTCTGGTATTCTATAAGGTTTTAGTTTTACCCTTTCTCCTGGCGGGGTGATAATGTCATGCTCTACGCCAGATGTTTGTCCCGGAAGCTCAGAGAAAATCTCTTTGTTACGAAGTACAAACTCTTTAACCTCCTGTTGTTGGGGTTTCGATAAGGTGTCTGCTATTCCAACCTCAGGAACTAAGCAATCAGGCTGTACTTGTGACAAAGTCTCTGCGACTAGGGATTCCCTATCCCTCCAGGCTTTCAGCAGATTGACGTGATAGATCTGCTCCGGCTTTCGCCTTCCTGGCTGTCTAACCCTGTAGTTCACCTCACTAATTTTTTCAATTACTTCATATGGACCTTGCCATTTGGCCAGAAATTTGCTTTCAACCGTAGGGACTAGCACCAAGACCCTATCCCCCGGGGAAAAAGTACGTGTCTTGGCCCCACGGTTGTATACTCTCTGCTGTGCTAACTGCGCTTGGGTTAAATGTTCCTTGGCCGACTCGGCCAGGGGAATTTGCCAATACCCTTTGGTGAGATCAAGAGTTGTCATATATCGGGCTGTTCCCAGCCGGTCAACCAACTCATCTATACGTGGCATGGGGTAGGTGTCAAATTTTGTAACTTTATTTAATTGTCTAAAATCGTTCCAAAACCGCCAGCTCCCATCAGGTTTGGGCACTAGTACAATAGGACTGGACCAGTCACTCTGGGACTCCTCTATCACACCCAATTCCAGCATCCTTTGAACCCCCCCACGTATTGCCTCCCGTCGGGCCTCTGGTATTCTATAAGGTTTTAGTTTTACCCTTTCTCCTGGCGGGGTGATAATGTCATGCTCTACGCCAGATGTTTGTCCCGGAAGCTCAGAGAAAATCTCTTTGTTACGAAGTACAAACTCTTTAACCTCCTGTTGTTGGGGTTTCGATAAGGTGTCTGCTATTCCAACCTCAGGAACTAAGCAATCAGGCTGTACTTGTGACAAAGTCTCTGCGACTAGGGATTCCCTATCCCTCCAGGCTTTCAGCAGATTGACGTGATAGATCTGCTCCGGCTTTCGCCTTCCTGGCTGTCTAACCCTGTAGTTCACCTCACTAATTTTTTCAATTACTTCATATGGACCTTGCCATTTGGCCAGAAATTTGCTTTCAACCGTAGGGACTAGCACCAAGACCCTATCCCCCGGGGAAAAAGTACGTGTCTTGGCCCCACGGTTGTACACTCTCTGCTGTGCTAACTGCGCTTGGGTTAAATGTTCCTTTACAATTGGCATTACCTGTGCAATTCTATCTTGCATCAGGGCGACATGCTCAATCACACTCCTGTGAGGAGAACTCTCATTTTCCCAAGTTTCCTTGGCGATATCCAGCAGCCCTCTTGGGTGTCTCCCATAGAGCAACTCGAAGGGTGAGAAACCCGTAGAGGATTGGGGTACCTCCCTAATGGCAAACATCAGATAGGGTATTAGACAATCCCAATTCTTTCCATCTTTATCCACCACCTTCTTTAACATTTGTTTTAGGGTTTTGTTGAATCTTTCAACCAACCCATCTGTTTGGGGGTGATACACAGATGTACGCAATTGCTTCACTTTGTACAACTTGCATAATTCTTTCATAACCCGGGACATAAAGGGTGTACCTTGGTCCGTAAGCAGTTCCTTACAAATACCCACGCGGCTAAAAACAAGGGATAGCTCTTTGGCTATGGTTATGGCCGAGGTATTTCGGAGAGGAATTGCTTCCGGATAACGGGTGGCATAGTCCAATATAACCAAAATGTACTGATGCCCCCTAGCAGACTTCATTATCGGACCTACCAAATCCATTGCGATCCTCTCAAAGGGGACCTCAATGATAGGAAGAGGTACCAGTGGGTTACGGAAATGTGGCATAGGTGCCGACTTCTGACACACAGGGCAGGAGGAACAATAATTTTCTATTTCCTTCATGACCCATGAGGCCAATAGAATCTCTGCAATACCCTCTCTCTGGTTTTCTCTGTCCCCAGATGACCTCCCAGAATGTGTCCATGAGCCAATTCTAACACCAACTTCCTGTGAGGTTTGGGCACTACAAGTTGCTCAATGGTTTCTTCTGCCCTTTGAGCCACTCGATATAGCAGGTCCCTTTCCATAGTGAAGTAGGGATAAGGGCAAGTCTTATCGGGGTTCACTAACTCGCCATCTATTTTCACCACATTTTCCCGTGCCTTTATTAGGGTGGGGTCTTTTAACTGTTCTGTGGCAAAATTTTCCCTGTGAACCTCAAGATCCGAAAACTCCACAGACGGCATGTTTTCATCTGAGGATGTTGGCTCCTCCCCAGTTTCTCGAGTTTCCCCCGCCAATACCGACAAGGGAAATTCAGGAGAGTCCTCACCACTCCCAGAGGAATTCTGGTCATCTTCCTGGTTTATAGGGGTACCAGTGGGGGGCTCAGGACAATCCCAGAGTTCCCAGAATTTTGGAAAATCCCTTCCCACAATAGCATCATGTGGTAACTGAGACACTAACCCCACCTGATGAGAGAGGTTACCTTTGGGGGTCTCAAAAAACACTGAAGTTACAGGATACTCTCGGGTGTCCCCATGCACACAAATAACAGCCACCCTGTTCTTCCCAGAGACCTCTGTAGTAACTAATTCAGCTTTTATCAATGTTACCAGGCTACCTGAATCTAGCAACACATCAACATGTCTACCATTAATACACATTTTACATAAATGTTTCTCAGGTCCCCGAATGGCAGTGCATGCAACTGTCGCAAACAGCGACTGACGTCTCTCCCTTATAAAGTCACATTGCATAGGCTCATCCACAACTGGGCAATTGGCTGCAATATGTCCCTCTTGCCGGCAGCGGTAGCAAATAATTTTTTTCGCTGCCTCTTGCAGCATGGGCTTCCTGGGCTGCTCCCGCCAGACCTTAGGTAGAACTCCCACCCTCTCACTCTCTCCACCCTCACCCCTTGGAGTCATCTTACCCGCCACTGGGGATGATCTGGTCTTAGGGGGGAAAGTCCGTGAGTCCCTGGAAGAGGTGGTCAAGTTCTCTGTAGCCAAGTACCTCTCAACCAGATCCACAAGTTTATCTGCATTTTCTGGGTCTCCATGGCTTACCCATTTTTGGATGGCAGTAGGAAGAGCTCTCAGGAAACGATCCATAACAACACGTTCCACAATGTTTGGTGCGGTCAAAATCTCTGGCTGCAGCCACTTCCTGCTCAGGTGAATGAGATCATACATTTGAGACCTGGGAGGTTTTCCAACCTGAAAAGTCCAGTTATGCACACGCTGAGCCCGGACTGCCAGGGTGACACCCAGCCGTGCCAATATTTCTGCTTTTAGCACCACATAGTCTTTTGCTTGGTCAGGCTCTAGGTCATAATAAGCTTTCTGCGATTCCCCAGTTAACAGAGGGGCCACCAGTCCAGCCCATTGCTCCTTAGGCCACTTTTCCCTTTCAGCAGTCCTTTCAAATGTGGTCAAAAACACCTCCGGATCATCCTCTCCAGTCATTTTTGTCAGTAAACGGCTCACACCAAAGGTTGCGGTATTATTGTACCCACTTGCTTCATTGGTCTGCGGACGTTGCTGTATCAATGTCTCTATTTGCTGTTGAAAATTCTGCTCTTGCTTCTGCAACAGGTCTATGAAGCGGGCTTCAGATCGCTGCTGGGCTTGTTGCTGAGCTTCCAAACTCTGCTGCAAAGTTGCATTTGTCTGCTGCTGATTTGCATTTGCCTGCTGCTGGGCTTGTTGTTGAGCTGCAAGGCTCTTTTGTAAAGCTGCATTTGTTTGCTGCTGATTTGCATTTGCTTGCTGCTGGTTTGCATTTGCTAGAGCCAGCTGTCTCAGTATCTCCTCCATGCTGGCCTTAACAAAAAAAAAAAAAACTGCCAAAATTCTCCACCAACTGTGAGGGGGTTCGCTCGATAGCGGGTGTGTGTGACCCCCTGGATGGGTTCACAACACAAAGTCAGGCACAGCAGACAGCGGTGTAGGTGCAAAAAACAAAAGGTCCGGTTTATTTAGGCTACATGCAGTGATACATATAACAGCCAAACAAAATAAAACAAGAAAATAAATCCTGGTCAGCTTGACCTCTAACTACACACGTAGACTCCCTGTCTAACAACTGGGTGCAGCCTTGTGCTGCCCCAGTCCCTGTCTCTATTGTAGGGGTTTGCCACACAGGCGTTAACTCACCGCACAGAACAGATCTCAGACTCCCCAGTCTATACACACAAAACTGGTTCCAGGATGGAGCATCTCCCTATGCATGCTGGGGTTTTTTGTAGAGGTCTTAATGAGCCCACTTACTTCAGCTGGGCTCATTAACTCTTCCCCTCTAATTGTAAAAGTCTGCATAAAGCCTGAATCTAGGACACACATATTTCCCATCCTGAATACAACCAGGTGATTTTACCTGCGTGCTGCCACAATATATATCCATATAAATCACACCAGTACACTGCGGGACCTTTACCAACCATCATAGGCCTCCAGCTTTGCCGCTCGGAGACACCCCCTTTTCCCGCAGTGCAACCACCAGTATTCACCAACCATTTGATGAGTACACCGGAGGGGCCATACTACCGATGAGCCCCCCACCCCATTTAGTCACCTCCGTTACCGCTCCCGTCACTGACCAACAAACAAAACACCGCCAAACTCCCCTCCAGCTGTCATGACGACCTTCAGTACCTGTACCTGTAATGACAATATAAAACATAAAGGTTAAACAGCCTAACACAAGGGAGGGGGGGTGGGAAAACCGCCTCCTCGCACACAGTAATGCTGACTGGCTCCCCTTTGGCTCCGCCCCTCTTTTGTACTGCCGCTCCCATCCCCAGGTAATGGATGAGTGACTCCACACCCAACGCGTCCCGTACCACACATTCCAGGAACGAGCTAAACGCCTCAAACATCGCACACGAAATGGAGTAACCCATGGGCAGGCACTTGTCGACATAAAACCGGTCCTGCCAGCAACAACCCAACAATCTAAAACTCTCGGGGTGTAGGGCAGCAACCGAAACGCCGCCTCAATGTCAGATTTTGCCATTAACGCCCTCTTCCCGTAACCCCGTACCCAACGCACCGCAGCATCAAACGACGTGTAGGATACCGCGCACACCTCCGGGTCAATAAAATCATTCACAGACCCCCCTTTTGGGAAGGACAGGTGGTGTATCAGCCGAAACTTGTTGGGCTCTTTCTTCGGGACCACCCCCAATGGCGACACTACCAAATCACCAATGGGCTTGCTCGCAAACGGCCCCGCCACGCGCCCCAACGCCACCTCCTTTCCCACTTCACCGGCGTCGTCCCTCTTGTGAGCAGGATCCCCGATACGTCTTCCCTTCTTGAAACACCTGGCGAGGGTGTGAGCTCCCCCACACCCTGAACACTCGTGCTTAAACTTACATGTTCCTCCAAATGTGCACGAGCCTTCATTAAATTGCCAGCACACTCCCCATTTTATTCCGGCCGACGATCCTGAGGAGTGGCTACCCCCGCCCCCCCCTGGAAACAACTGTGTTGGCGTCTTTGCCGAAGCCATGAGCCTCATCCAGAGGCTAATGTCTTTATGGTCCCACCGCAGCGTGGGTCGGACCACCCTACGTTGGCGGAACTGCTCGTCGTACCTCAACCAAGCAGTAGCCCCATAAACCCTATAAGCCTCCCCGATAGCGTCCATATAACAAAATAACGCTGAGCAATGCTCGGGGTTCTTTTCTCCTATGACACTGGCCATGATCGCGAATGCCTGCAACCAGTTGGCAAACGTTCGTGGTATCAATCTATATTGCCTCTTCTCCTCATCTTCTTTCTTGGAATTCACCCGGTCCAAGTTGAACTTCTCAAGCGGCAATAGTGAAAAAATCTCCACATATTTCCCCTTGACAATTTTGTCCCTAACCTCCTGCTTCAGATGTGCTCCCAGTGGCCCCTCGAAGCACACATACACCTCACACTTGGCCGCGTGCGCGATCCGCACTATGTCCGACCTAGCGGTCGTCCCCGCGGCCCCTTTTGTACCCGTACCCACATCAGCAACCGCAGACACCCCCGAGGGAGCAGCTGTCGCCCCCAGTGGAGGCGAAACCCCCGTTTCCCCGGAAAGAGCCCCCGTAACACCCAACGCAGGCCTTCCCCAGGCACCCCCTGTACCAACCCCACGGACTGCCCTGTCCCCCCTTCAAAGCGGCCTACCAGCATTCTCAACCCCTCCAGTAAATCCTGCAACTGACCCCCAGACCCCGTATTCCCAGTCCCAGTCCCATACCACGGTTGGCCAGTGGTGGCCACCCGCGATGCAGGGGGGACTCCCTGGACCCCACTCCCCGACACTACTCCTAACAAACACTGTAATGCGGTAGTAAAAGCAGCGTTGTCACAAGACTTACCGGGCTGACTGGGCGCCGTCCCCACAGCCGTTGCGCTGACTGCCTGCACAGGAACCGACCGTCCGGACACTTCGTCTTCCTCCGACAGCTCTCCTTCGGAACGTCCCTCCTCTTCCGGACCGCTTGCCGACTGTAGCCCCCCAGGTGACGGAGACCTGGACGCCGTACGACACCTCTCACCTTCGTGGCGCACCGACAATGCACCACTCCTCGTAGGGGTCCCCCTGCTCATGGGGTTCCGCACAGAAGGGCCGTCCTTGGCACCACTCTGCACACGTGACCCTTGTCGGCTACTGCCCGGGGGCGTCCGCCTCCCCGCCGCGACTCATGTGACCCAGGACCAGCTGCGACCGGAGGCGCCGATGTCCTTCTGTCTGCCCCCCCCCGCCCGTGCAGGGCTGCAGGGGAGCCCGAGCCATGCGGTAGTCCCACCAAAGCACCCCCCGAGCCCTCCTTAGCATGCGCCCATCGTTTTCCCAATCCCCCACCCCCCCGCCTGAGCGGAGCCCCCGGCCAAGGCCCCCCCAGACGTGCCGCCGCAATCCTCTGCCTCCCCCCTGACCCTCCCAGTGCTGGAGCCTTTTTCCTTCTGCTTGCCCCCAATCCTCCCCCTCAGCCTGTGCAGAGCTGCTGGGGGACCGTCCTGACCCTGCTGTCTGCCATGCGTCTGGGAAGCGGCGCCATCTTGGCCCGTGGCCCCCCCAACCAGGAGGCCGGCGTGCAGGCCTCTGCTGTCCTTCCATGGGAGAATACAAGCTCCTCTTCGCCGGTGGGGTGGATTCCTCCCTTCCCAAGCTCACATCCATCCTCGCGGGCCCCCCGCCCCCCCGGGCAATACCGGAGCGGCGACCGCGACACCCGGCCGCGCACGGCCTCCCGCTGGCTATGCCCGACCTCACCACCCCCAGCCAGCGTGGCCGCGACCTGTGTCTGGAGCCATGCCGGCCCCCTCATCTCCGCCGCCGCCCGCAATTGTTCCAACAGTCCCGAGATGTCCGCCATCTTGGATGCCTCAGCGAGGAGCGGTGTGTACAAAACCGCCTCCTCGCACACAGTAATGCCGACTGGCTCCCCTTTGGCTCTGCCCCTCTTTTGTACTGCTGCTCCCACCCCCTGAGCTCCTCCCAAAACTCCTCCCCTGGGCGTAACTGGGCACCTTGTCATGCCCAGCCCTGCTCTCAAGTTCCCCTGCGTGTCACCACGCTCCGGGCTTCTCTATAGAGTGTTTCAAGCAATATAAGAAAAAGACTATGGCGCTGCTGTAGCCTCCCAGAGATGCAATAGGGTAAATGTGAGTGAAAAATGAATGGACATTCTGGAATATGGACACTCAGAGGAAAGAGGTAGCTTCCCTGTATATTTCCTGAGTCAACCTAGTAAACATGAAAGCAGAAGAGAGTAGAGGGCACCTCCATCTGAGTTTAGATTGTGTGGTTACACTTTTTGGGGCTCCGCCCCTTTGTCAATCCTTAGGGCCCTAATGTTTGACAAAGAGGTTGTGCCCCGAAACATGTCACCACCCTTACAGAGTGACATCATTACAATTCTCAGCCGAGGACACCCAGAAGCCGCTGTATACAACACACTGATTGCGGTTTAGCTCCCCAAGCCACAGCACTCCTCTCTGCATCTGCCCAGAAGACTTCCTGGATGGACTCTGCTCTACACCAGCTGACTGCCTAGAAAGTCAAGGACATCCCTGCACACCACACTTCCCGCGTTCCAACTCTCCAAGCTTCCTTAAAAACAACCCAGCGGCTTCCTGGCCAAATTCATTCCAATGCATAACACCAGCTGCTTGCCTGCCGATCTCTGCCAGTGATGAAAAGTCCTCCTCAGGTGACATGCTGACTCTTCTTCTACTACATGTGAATGCATTATTTTATCTGTTTATAATATTTGCTGGTTTGCACACTCTATATTTAGATGGGAGGGGCCTGGGTGTGTGCTCTGTCCATGCAGGCCATGCTTTAGGCATTGTTCACAGGGGGTGTATAAACCTGTGCCCCATGTGAGAGCCTGGGTGCTTTTGGGGCTGTGCACCTGTACCTGCACAGATGTCACATGTCACATTGGGAACAGTGACTGCCTGCCCAGAGATGCATGGGACACCATCCCTGTGTGGGTCCCCACACAGGGTACACATTTATACAGCCTGTGTGAACAGGCCTTAAATGCTCCCCTCCACTAACGGCATATGCTCCCAATTTCATCTCCCCCCCTCCCTTCCCACCCCATTCAGCTGCCAGGAAAGAAGAAATTACCCAGGCCTTGATTCAGTTTTCTTCACCTCACGTAACAATGGTAGCTCCCTACTGTTCATAATTTCAAGGGAGTGTCCCTCCTTTCACTATGCCCCTCAAAAGTGTTATACTGCACCATACTTGGTAGCATCCTCATCCCAGCCCCTGGGGCACTGTCACCCTTGCCTGTGGCCCTCACCTGAAATGCCCACCT
Source organism: Lithobates pipiens (assembly GCF_037356315.1). Classification (NCBI taxonomy): domain Eukaryota; kingdom Metazoa; phylum Chordata; class Amphibia; order Anura; family Ranidae; genus Lithobates; species Lithobates pipiens. Next base: position 196,774,422 of record NW_027507790.1, read on the forward strand.
TCTTGGAAATCCCTCCCATTTCACATCCATTTTCTAGATGGTCCCACCCCTAAATATGTGGGGACTGCCAGCTGGTGGCCCCCTTTCCCTTGGCTAATACCTTTATCCTGCACATGCTCAGTAACTCAAATAAGTGTGGTGGTATGACCTCAGGACACAACCCAGGACACAGCATCGTCAGAACAGAGGGAAGAGATATGGGACTATCTTGGCAAATATAGGACAAGTGGCTTCCATGTACTACACTAAATCCTTTATCCAACCTTTAAATTATTACATTTGTCTATTTAACCACCTCCCACCCAGCGTATAGACAAATGATGATGGGAGGGTGGCTCTCTCATTCTGGGACAATGTTATATGACGTCGTCCCAATCTCGCCTCATTTGCCTGGGACAAGGCGCATACCTGATCTCAGTAAAGAGCTCATGATGAGGCTCTTTACATATGAGATCAGCTGCATTTTATCACAGACCTGCACAGATAATCAAGGAACTGATCATCAGTGGCCTGATGATCAGTGTAGCTCCAAAAGTCACCAGCAGTGCTGCCTTTCAGTGCAACAGTGTCACCCATAAGTGCCACCCATCAGTGCCTATCAGTGCCGCCTATCCATGTCGCCTATCAGTGCTGCCTATCAGTGTTACATATCAGTGCCTATTAGTGCCCATCAGTGATGCATATTAGTGTCTCCTCATCAGTACCTCCTCATCAGTGTCCTTTAGTGTTGTCTCATCAGTGTCAATCAGTGCAGCCTTATCTGCGCACATCAGTGAAGAAGAAAAATTACTTATTTACAACATTTTCTAACAGAAACTAAGAAAAACTTTTATTTTTTTTCAAAATTTTCCGTCTTTTTTCATTTTTTTAGCAAACAAATTAAAAACCCACCATTAAATACCACCAAAAGAAAGCTATATCTGTCTAAAAAAAATAATATTAAAAATTTCATATGGGTACAGCATTTCATGACTGCACAAATGTCATTCAAATGCGACAGCACTGAAAACTGAAAATTGGCCTGGGCATGAAGGGGGTGAAGGTGCCCAATATTGAAGTCGTTAAAGGGTCAGTATAATAGTAAAGTAGTGGAAAAAATTTTGTGGCATACCAGTTCTTTATGGTCTGAGTAACTGGGAGCACTGTAGGAGTGTGTCCTTTGCCTTTCATATAATTTATATTTAAAGGTCAACCTCCTTCACATTGTAGAAAGATGGGGAAGGTATAGAATGGTGCTTTGGGCTTCCTTTCCTATCTTTCAGTGGCTCAATGGATTGGAGGAGGAGCAAAAAGAAGATAAATATGCCCCCCTGGGACATTAATGTAAACTTGCATGGGCCAAACACAGGTTCAGTTTATTACAGATAAGACAATATATAAGATGTTCCAAATGCAAGTATACAATATCACGACAAATAGTATTATTGGAATACAGTGTGTACAGTTTCTAATACACTTCTGGTGGTGTACACAGTATACAATACATTGCAGCTGTTGTAAAGTTTTTAATACAGTGCAAGCAGTGTACACAGTATCTAATACAGTGTGTACAGTTTCTACTACACCTCTGGTGGTGTACACAGTATATAATACAGTATACTGTACACGAAGAAGGTGAGCAGCGACAATGCATGCATCAGTGACACTGTCTCTCTAGCCTTCCTGCTGGAGCACATGCTTTGTGGAATCATGGACTTCCTTTCCTCTTAAGGCCCCCTTTATCCAGATAGCATTCCTTCGGGCCCACTAAACAGAGGAGGAAAAGAAGGATGAGGAGGATTGTGTCAGTATGGATGCAGAAGATAACACTCAGCCGCAGTCTTCAAAGTATGGTTTTCATTCCCTAGAAACCCACGGATTTGTATGTGGCCAGGAGAAGGTAGTTACAGATAATGTGATCCTTAGTGACACAGAGGACTCAGAATCGAATGCCTCTGCAAACTTACGCTGCATGGCCTACCTGATTCCGCAAAGCTGCGAAATGACCCTAGGATTTGTGATATCAAGGAGAGGGATCATTACTGGCTGGCAACCCCTCTTGATGTGCGTTACAAGGGTACAGTTGCAGAACTCATCTTGCCTTCGCAAAAGGAGAAGAGGATGAAACATCTTCAGGAGACCTTGAAGAAAGGTTTGTATAATGCATTTCCAGACCCTGGGAGGTTACCATTTCCTGGTGCTGGACAACTTGTTGCTGAGGCTTCGTTTAGTCAGAGTAAGAACGGTGGAGAAGGTGGCCGGCTGACTGATGCCATTAAACTATTTTTTAGTCCTCAGTGCCAATTCTGATTGGTTCAAGCAACAATCGCCAGTGTCTGTATTACGTGGTGCAGGAATATCTAGGGGCAAGAGCAGACATGGATACCTTTCCAACAGAACATCCACAGGGTTACTGGGTCTTGAGGATGGACCACTGACCACAACTTGCTCAATATGCAATTGAGCTACTGGCCTGTCATGCATCCAGTGTGCTTTCAGTGTGCACATTCAGTGCTGCTGGAGGGTTTGTAATGGATCAAAGAGTGCGCCTGTCCACAGACTCCATTGATAGGCTAACAATCATAAAAATGAATCAGTCTTGGATCAGCAGCTATCAAGTACCCGATGCCGATGTAACTAATTGAATTTGCTATGGATCTGGGATCCCTTGAAGACTGCCTATGCTGACTATCCTATTCCTCCTCAATCTTGATGATGCTAGCTTCCAAAAATATTTTTGGTTTAGGGCACCACCACCCAAGGCCCAAATTTTTCTGCCCCTGTTTAACAGGGGCATGTAATTACAATTTTTGAAATAGTATTTCACAGTAGGGTCCATTCCTGCTCCCAGCAAGAGTATCTGTGAGGGGTTACAGTGTTGTGGCACCGCCACCCAAGGCCCAATTTTTCTGCTCTTGTTTAACAGTTTAACAGAGGCATGTAATTACAATTTTGGATATAGTATTTCACAGTAGGGTCCATTTCTGCTCCCAGTAAGAGTATCTGGGAGGGGTTACAGTGTTCTGGCACCACCAAAACCAAAGGCCCAATTTTTCTGCCCCTGTTTAACAAGGGCATGTAATTAAAAATATTTAAATAATAGTTAAGCATGGCCCATTCCTGTGCCCAACAAGAGTAACTGTGAGGGGTTACAGTGTTCTGGCACCACCAATACCTAAGGCACAATTTTTCTGCAGAGTATATAGGGCAGGCTGTATAGTATATATAATGTTGTTCAGAATATATAGTGCCTGGGTGCCTGGGGACCCCCACGCCATATTTTTTTAAATTTTGGTGTGGGGTTCCCTTTAATATTCATACCAGACCTGAAGGAGCCTGGTATGGATTTTTAGGGGGGGGGGGGGGTTATCCACGCCACTTTAAAAAATAAATGTTGTGGGGATCCCCTTAATATTCATACCAGACCCAAAGGGCCTGGTAATGGACTGGGGGGGAAGCTATGCCGTTTTTTTCAATTATTTTATCTATATTGCCGGGATCCGACAATACATTACAACCGCAAGCAATTTTAAATTGAATTTTTCCTTTAGAAATGTAATTTTGCAGAGGTACTGTTATAAACATGGGAAAGATGCGCTACTTCACAGGCAGACTAAGGAACCCCCCGCATAATATTTAAAAGGTTTTGAAGAAACCAGCGTCCATTGGCTGGTGAAATGCATCAGTTGACGTCAGTACATCAATGGGGAACCGTTTGTTAGCTGTCTGAGTGAATTGCACTGGATTTCACGAGCCGTTCGTTACATCCAGCCAGTACCGGTCCCTTCGATGTGGCAGCGACTTTACGAATGTGGAGCCTCATCCTGATCACTGAGTGAATTGCACAGGATTCCACAAGCCGTTCGTTAATTTCAGCTGGTATCCATTCTTTCGACGTGGCAAAAACTACACGAGTGTGGAGCCTCATCCTTGTCATACAGCAATAGACTAATACCGAGCCGGTCTCCTAGCTGAAGACACTGGGGGTAGAGAGTGATCAGAAGAACGACCGCAACCATCAATGTGGAGAGAGTATCTTTAACCCACCTGTTCTACTTATATACGGATGCGCCCAGTATGTTCCTGTATTACCTCCCCTGTTGATATTCCCAGGAGACTTGTCTGCAGTGTCTATAGTCTATGATCTGAAAACATTCGTATTCGTATTCGTATGTTTCATCACATTGTTTGGCTTTAGTGCAATTGTTTCTGGCTATTAACTGGACATTCTGAGGGTTTTCTTTACTATCTAATTCATGGACTTCCTAGCCTTAATTTAATACCCTCAGGTAGACCAGGACAGCAATTCAACCCTACATTTACCCATTATATTCCACGTTTGCCATTTGACTGAGCATATCTATTAATAGGAATTCCCTACAGATATCTTCAGTCTGACTCTGTTGCTAAACAAATATGCCTAAACAACATTAATGCTTGAAAGTGGTGATTGGGGTGTGTATGTGATATGCGCAGCTGCGGTTCCCCCTGTTTTTAATTACTTGACAACCTTGTCTCTTTTAAATTCAATCTGTGTGCATCCGATCAATATGCCTCTCTTTTTCTTAATATTTTGTTGTGATTATTTCTATTTAATAAAGCTTGTTTGTATCATATTTAGTGGTCTAATTTTGCCCTCTTAAGAGAACTTTATTCTCTTATTTTTTGTTCTGTATGATATTTAAAGGAATATTTAATTTATATTGTTTCACTTTAAGCATTATTAAAATCACTGCTCCCGAAAAAACGTCTGTTTTTAAAACTTATTTTTTTTTGCATTGATACATGTCCCCTGGTCAAACACTTTTTATGGCAATAAATATAAGCCTTTAAAATAAGCACTTTTGTTTTATCATATTTATGTCCCATAGACTTTAACAACTTGACCACTGGGCACTTAAACACCCTTAATAACCAGACCAATTTTCAGCTTTCGGTGCTCTCACATTTTGAATGACAATTACTCAGTCATGCAACACTGGACCTATATGAAATTTTTGTCCTTTTTTTCACACAAATAGAGCTTTCTTTTGGTGGTATTTAATCACTGCTTTTTATTTTTTGTGCTATAAAAGAAAAAAGACCGAAAATTCTGTAAAAAAAATAATTTTTCTTCGTTTTTGTTATAAAATTTAGCAGATTAGTAATTTGTCTTCATAAATTTTGGCCAAAATTTATACTACTACATATCTTTGGTAAAAATAAGTACAAATTGGTGGATATTATTTGGTCTTTGTAAAAGTTATAGAGTCCACAAGCTATGGTGCCAATATCTGAAAATTTATCACACCTGAAGTACTGACGGCCTATTTCAATTCTTGAGACCCTAACATGCCAGAAAAGTACAAATACCCCCCAAATGACCCCTTTTTGGAAAGAAGACATTCCAATGTATTTAGTAAGAGGCATGATGAGTTTTTTGAAGTTGTAATTTTTTCCCACAATTCTTTGCAAAATCAAGATTTTTTTTACTTTTCTTTTTTTTTCACAAAATTGTCATATTATCAGTTTATTTCTCACACACAGCATATGCATACCACAAATTACACCCCAAAACACATTCTGCTATTACTCCTGAGTACGGCGATACCACATGTGTGAGACTTTTACACAGCGTGGCCACATACAGAGGCCCAACATGCAGGGAGCGCCATCAGGCGTTCTGGAGCACCCAGGACAATTCTGACATTTCTCTCCTACATGTAAAAATCATAATTTATTTGCTAGAAAATTACATAGAATCCCAAAACATTATATATGTTTTTTTAGCAAACACCCTGGAGAATACAATGGTGGTCGTTGCAACTTTTTCTCGCACAGTATTTGCGCAGCAATTTTTCGAATGCTTTTTTTTGGAAAAAAAACAATTTTGTGCTTAAAAAAAAAAAGTAAAGCCAATTTTTGCATAATGTGAAAGATGAAGTTACGCTGAGTAAATAGATACCTAACATGTCACTCTTCAAAATTGCACACGCTCGTGGAATGGTGCCAAACGTCTCTACTTAAAAATCCCCATAGGCAACGCTTGAATTTTTTTTTACTGGTTACATGTTTTGAGTTACAGAGGAGGTCTAGGGCTAGAATTATTGCTCTCGCTCTAACGTTCGCAGCGATACCTCACATGTATGGTTTGAACACCGTTTTCATATGTGGGCGGGACTTACGTATGCGTTCGCTTCTGCATGCGAGCACATGGGGACAGGGGTGCTTTAAAAAAAAAAATTCTTATTGTTCATTTTACTTTATTTATTTTAGTTTGACATTTTTTTCCCCAAAAATAAATTTTTTGATCACTTTTATTCCTATTACAAGGAATGTAAACATCCCTTGTAATAGGAATATGGCATGACAGGTCCTCTTTACAGTGAGATATGGGGTCAATAAGACCCCACATCACACCTCTAAGCTGGGAAGCCTGAAATTGATCGTATTGGCGAGTCGGTAGAAGCACCTGAGGGCGGCGGGGGGGGGGGGGGGGGGATGTCTATGGCTGGGTATTACAGGGTATCTCCGCGTATGGCTGGGTATCTCCGGGTATGGCAATTTATGGCAGGGTATTGCAGAGTATTGGCTGGAATTGTACTGCAGAGTATTGGCGGGTACTGCAGAGTATTGGCAGGTACTGCAGAGTATTGGAGGGTACTGCAGAGTATTAGCGGGTATTGCAGAGTATTAGCAGGTATTGCAGAGTATTAGCTGGTATTGCAGAGTATTGGCGGGTATTGCAGAGTATTAGTGGATATTGCAGAGTATTGGCGGGTATTGCAGAGTATTGGCGGGCATTGCAGAGTATTGGCGGGCATTGCAGAGTATTGGAGGGTATTGCAAGGTATTGGTGGGTATTGCAGAGTATTGGTGGGTATTGCAGATTATTGGCTGGTACTGCAGAGTATTGCAGAGTATTGGCAGGGAATTGAGGGGTAAAATTTCAGTGAGCAGCGATGTGGGCACTGCAGATGCAGCCCACAGCGCTGCTGACACCGATCTCTTCCCCCTCCGCTGTACCGATCGGTAGAGAGAGGGGGAGGGAGGAACCGGCGTCATAACATGACGCCGGTTTGTTTACAAGTGATCACTCCGTCATTTACCGTGATCCGTGATGCGCCGAGTCCACAGGACCCGGCGGTCGCGGATGCTCTCGAGAGCGCGCCCCAGGGGGCGCACAAGAGCGGAATTCTGGGAGGCCGTCATATGACGGCCTCCCAGAGTTAAACAACCGCCCTGTAGCCATCATTCGGCTATGGGCCGGTTGTTAAGTGGTTAAAGGTGTTCGCATAAATTTTTTTCCTGTTCACATGTTCTGCTGCGAACCAAATTGGGTGGTGTTCGGAAAATCCCTATTCAGCATGTATATAACCAGGGCTTTTTTTTCAGCGGGAACACAAGGAAACGCAGTTCCGGCACCTCCAGCACCTCCAGCACTGAATGCATGTAATGGTAAGAGATTCTGGAGGGTCTATGATGCTAGCTGCTGGGGGATCTATTCTAACTGGCAGCAATGTATTTTAGATGGAGGTTTATTGTTGCTTAGGGATCTGATTCTGTTGAAGGAGAGGCCTATTTTTACTTGCTGCTGGATGATCTGTTGTTGCTGCTGGGGATTTATTGTTGCTGGGGTGGATCTATTGTTTCTGAGATGGTATTTTGTAACGGGGGCCCATTGTTGCTGGGGTGGTTATAATGCTGTGTGAGGTGTCTATTGTTGCTGGGTTAGGGTATTTTGTTGCTGGGGGATATATTGTTGCTGGGGGATCTCTTATTGCTAGGGGCGATCTATTGTGGCTGGGGTGGGGTCTATTGCTACATAGTAGGTAGTTACATAGTAGGTGAGGTTGAAAAAAGACACAAGCCCATCAAGTCCAACCTATGTGTGTGATTATATGTTAGTATTACATTGTATATCCCTGTATGTTGTGGTCGTTCAGGTGCTTATCTAATAGTTCCGGGAAACTATTGTTGTTGGGGATCTGATGTTTATGGGGTGGAGTCTATTGTTTCTGGCTGCAGGGGATCTGTTTTACCGCTTTTTTTATCATTGCACCAAATTGCATACAAATTACTTAACATCACAAAATAATACATGGTTCTGTAGTTTCTAAAAGCGGTGGTACTGGGAGGTGGATAGGGGGTGGAGACAAGGGGTGACTTAAAAGGGGGGAGTTACTGCACCTATACTTTGAGAAAAAATCCCTGTATATAGCAATGGATAAATTAAGAGCAAGTATGCCTAGAGGCAGCACATTCCTCCTTAATCTGCTTGCGTCCACTCTATAGCCAAAAGACGGCTACAGCATGGGCCTAAATTGCTGGGAGGGTTTACAGGTACATCCTCCCGTGCAAGAGCTGCATGCATGCCCGTTCTGTGATCATCGTGTCCATGAGATCCCTACCCCTTACCAAGTGATCAGCTGTCAGCCAATGACAGCTGATCATGTAATGTAATGAGAAGGCGCTAATCAACTCTTTTTTCCCTCATGCTGTCAGCAAGAGAAGAAAAAAAACGGATTGCCGGCTTGTGTAAATAGGACATTTGTCCCACACACACAGAGCCACTGCTGCCTCATAAGTGCCCACCAGTGCCACCTACTAGTGCCCAGAAGTGCCCAGAAGTACTGCTAATCAGTGCCCACAAGTGACACCTATCAGTGCCCATCAGTGCTGCCAATCAATGCCCATCAGTGCCTCATCATCAATGCCACCTATTAGTGCTGCCTATCAGTGTCACCTACCAGTGCCTATCAGTAACCATCAGTGCCACATATCAGTGCCACCCATCAGTTTCACCTATCAGTGCAGTCTCATCAGTGCTTCCTGGTCAGTGCCCACCAGTGATGCCTCATCAGTGCCCATCAGTGGCACCTATCAGTGCCCATCAGTGCCACCTTATCAGTGCCACCTATCAATGCAGCCTCATCAGCGCATATCAATGAAGGCGAAAAATCACCTGTTTGCAAAAAGAAGCTATAAAAACTGATTTATTTTTTAATATTTTCAGTCTTTTTTTCTTTCTTAAGCAAAAAAATAAAAACCCCAGTAGTGATTAAATACCACCAAAAGAAAGTTCTATTTGTATAAAAAAATGAAAACAATTTCATATGGGTACAGCACTGTATGACCACGTAATTGTCATTCAAAGAGTGACAGCCCTGAAAGCTGAAAATTGACCTGGGCAGGAAGAAGCTTTAAGTGCCCAATAAGCAGTGGTTAAAAGTACAGGGACACACCACAAGCTCAGCAGAGCACAATGGAAGCCCATTTTGTCACCTGCCAACAACAGCAAGCTAAACAAAGTTGGCAACCACTCCAATGTATAACTAGCTACTATAGTTATAAACCTCTCTACGAAACGTTTTGGGACCTTGCATTGGAGAAGACCCACTGGGGGCAGGGCCAGCATAAGGCAGCCGCCCCAGACAATTTTTAAAGGGAATCTCTCCAGCGATCTGCAGACCCCAGCCCGGAAGTCCTGTGCCTGTTGCAGCCTGGACCCACACAGGATCGGCTGAGATCCATTGAATGTTGTGATCAGACCCTGGAGGCTACTGAGCCGGCCATGAGTGGCGGTATTGGGGTCCACCCCCAGTATACATTCACCTTGTGGCTGGGATGTTGACAGCAGACAGACAGCTGATCCAGCTTTTGCAAGGACAGTGAGCACCGAGCTGTGTATGGGGGCAGGGGGGCAACCGGTCTGGTACAGAGCAAGTCCTAGCATTCTGCAGCTAGATCTGGGATCCTCTGTATCTTCCAGGACCCGCCACTGAAAGTCCTGCCCCTGGAGAGGGAGAGCAGCTCAGGAGTGTGATCAAGTAAGGAAGAGGAAGGGGAATGTGGAGATGCTAAATTCTATGAGGTTGATTTACTGGTACAGCTGTGCATGGTAGCCAATCATCTTTCAACTTCAGCTTGTTCAATTAAGCTTTGGCAATAAATCCTGGAAGCTGATTGGTTGCACCAGATTTTGCACTCTCCAGGTTTAGTAAATCAACCCCTATGTCTACTGACCGCCAGTGTAAATTTGGGGGAGAGGCGGCTGGGGGTAGAATAACATTGCCACTGACCACCAATGTAGAGGGGGGGGTCGACACCATAGTTGGGGGTTATTATAGCTGCCACTCACCTCAATGCTGAGGGTTATTATGGTGGCCACTGACACTAATGCTGGAATTTATTATTCTGTCCACTGATACCAATTGGGGGGGGGGGGGGGGGGTATTATTCTGGCCACTGACACCAATGCTAGGGTTTATTATTCCAGCCAATAACACTGATCCTGGGGTTTATTATTCTGGCCACTGACACCAATGCTGAGGTTTATTATTGCAGCCACTGATACCAATGCAGGGTTTTATTATTGCAGCCACTGACACCATAGTAGGAGGTTATTATTTCAGCTTTTGACACCATAGTAGGGGGTTATTATTGCTGCAGATCACCCCAATGCTGAAGGTTATTGTAGTGGCCAGTGACACCAATGCTGGGGTTTATTACTCAGTCCCCTGACACCAATGCTGAGAGTTATTATTCTGGCCACTGACACCAATGTTGGGGTTTATTATTCCACCCACTGACAGCAATGCTGGGGTTTATTATTCTGGCCACTGACACCAATGCTGGGGTTTATTATTGTGGCCACTGACACCAATGCTGGGGTTTATTATTTAGGTCACTGACGCCATAGCTGGGAGTTATTATTGCAGCCACTGACACCATAGTAGGAGGTTATTATTTCAGCTTTTGACACCATAGTAGGGGGTTATTATTGCTGCAGATCACCCCAATGCTGAGGGTTATTGTGGCGGCCAGTGACACCAATGCTGGGGGTTATTACTCAGTCCACTGACACCAATGCTGGGAGTCATTATTCCGGCCACTGACAGCAATGCTGGGGTTTATTATTCCAGCCACTGACAGCAATGCTGGGGTTTATTATTCTGGCCACTGACACTAATGCTGGGGTTTATTATTGTGGCCACTGACACCAATGCTGGGGTTTATTATTTAGGTCACTGACGCCAGAGCTGGGAGTTATTATTGCAGCCACTGACACCATAGTAGGGGGTTATTGCTGCACTTCACCCCAGTGCTGAGGGTTATTGTGGCAGCCAGTGACACGAATGCTGGGGGTTTTTATTGCAGCAACTGACACCATAGTTGGGGGGTTATACTCAATGCCACTCACCCCAGATTGACCCCCCCCCAATCACTTGTTCTTGTTGTTTGAGTCACCTTTGGAGAGTGAAGAGAATTCTTTAAAATAGGGACATCACTGGAAATAAGTACCAGACAGAGGTTCTCATCCCTACTCTGTTAAAAACTTTAAATAAAATGTTTTCTCTGGGGCTGGGCTTTAAACCCATTTAGATGTATTTAACAACCATTATAGTTTACTTTTACAGTGGAGAAAATATTTGATCCACTGCAGAATTTTTTGTCTACTTACAAAGAAATGAAGGGTCTATAATTTTTATCATTGGTGTTTTGTAAATGATAGAGACAGAATATCAACCAAAAATCCAGAAAAAACACGTTATAAATTGAGTTGCAGTAAAATAAGTATTTGATCCCCAAGCAAAACATGACTTAGTACTTGGCGGAGAAACCCTTGTTGGCAAAAACATAGGTAAGATGTTTCTCGTAGTTAGTGATGGAGTTTGCACACATTTCAGGGGGAGTTTGGTCCCCTCTTCTTTACAGATCTTCTCTAAATCTTTAAGGTTTCTTGGCTGTCTCTTGGCTACTCAAAGTTTCAGCTCCTTCCAAGCATTTTTTATAGGATTGTGGTCTGGAGACTGGCTAGGCCACTCCATGGCCTTAATGTGCTTCTAATTGAGCCACTCCTTTGTTGCCATGTCGGTATGTTTTGGGTCATTGTCATGCTGAAAAACCCATCCCGTATTCTGGCTGAGGGAAGAAGGATCTCATCCACAATTTTACAATACATGCCTTCTTCCATTGGCCCCTCAAGTGGGCCTGTACCTTTAGCAGAGAAACAGCCCCAAGACATAATGTTTCCGCCTCCGAGCTTGACTGTAGGGATGGTGTTCTTAGGGTCATAGTCAGCATTTTCCTTCCTTCAGCATTTGTTTTATGTGTTTTTTTCTGGATTTTTGGTTGATATTCTGTCTCTATCATTTAAAATGCACCTAGGATAACAGTTATAGAATCTTAATTTCTTTGTAAGTGGGCAAACTTATAACATTTGCAGGAGATCAAAAAATAATTTTCCCCACTGTAAATGAAGATCTTCAGAGATTGAAAGATGAAATCATGGAACTGTCATGCAAACATATGAACTTACATATCAAAGTTTGTGACCCACTTTATCACCTCCAGTAGATGGTGCAGTCATTATTTGCTCTTATTGGCCATTTTCTAACCAGCCTAAGCTTCCACGCCATACAACAATGTCATGTAGAACATTGGCAGACCTAGCAAAAGATTATCTATTGTGCTGATAAATGTAAGAAAATTTGAAACTGCCCATGTATCATACATTTCCTGTCATGAACAATGTGACCAGCAGAGAATTACAACAGCTGCTCAGCTGTCACCGCCAGTCTAGCACTTGACTGTTACATTCAGTACTGATTATCATCAGAGTCTTATCCTCTTTTTGCATTTAAACGTTGTAGATAGCCAAGACTCTCAGTGCAAAATTTAGCCACCGGCAAAAATACTATGACTCCCAGGCACCAATGATCTGTCTATAACACTCACTGTATCCCACCAGCTACCAGAACATTGGTGGTGTCATTTACTAAATTGCAAAAGATGAGAATCCTGTATATCGGTGTTAGTATTCTCTCATAACAATTAGAGATGGATATATCTGCCTGGGTATGACTTGACAAGGGTTTGGCAAATCCTGTTCTAAAGTAAGTGAACCTAAACTAGAGCAGTAAGTCCTATAATTTTGTTGATTAAAAAAATGCATGGGAACCTGGGCATATAGAGTATATCAATGCTTTAAGAAAAATACTTGTCAGGAGGAAAGATGGCCTTTTCATGCAATTATAAAAAAATATAAATGCACAAGCCCTTTGCACAAATCGCTCCCTGCTGATCCAGTGGGATCTGGGCTTGGTGCAGTAACCTTCATTGAGTCTGAGCCTATTACTGACATAGCTGTTGAAGGACAACTTTCTAAAAATGCAGGACTGTCCTGGCAAATATGGGTCATTTGGTAAGTATAGGGTTCTAATTATTCCCTACACTATCAAAAAAAAAAATTTTTTATATATATATATATATATATATATATATATATATATATATATATATATATATATATATATATATATATATATATATATACATAATCAAAATTAGCTTGGAAAGAAAATGAAAATGCATTTTTTTTACACAAAGTTGTCAGATATATCTAACACATAGCATGTACATAGCAAAAAGTACACCTCAAAATATATTCTGCTACTCCTCTTGAGTATGGCAATACCACATGTGTGAGGCTTTTCCACAGTCTGGCCACATACAAAGGCCCAATATGCAGGGAGCACCATCAGGGACATACATTTCAAATCTAATTTGACTACCTATTACACTTTTGTAAGACACTGATAGGCACTGTAGTGGCAAGGATGCAGCATGGATGAGAACTGATGTGGCATGGATGTGGCACAGATGATCACTGATGTGGCATGGATGAACACTGATGTGGCACAGATGAACACTGATGTGGCATGGATGAGCACCGATGTGGCACGGATGAGAACTGATGGGGCATGGATGAGCACTGATGTGGTATGAATGTGGAATGAATAAGCACTGATGTGGTATGGATCTGGCATGGATGAGCACTGATGTGGCACGGATAAGCACTGATGAGCACTGCTGTGGCATTGATGAGTACTGCTGTGGCAAGAATGAGCATTACTGTGTCATGGATGAGGCATGGATGAGCACAGATGAGGCATGGATGAGCATAAATGAGCCATGGATGAGCCATGAATGAGCCTTGGAAGGGTATGGATGAGCCATGGATGTGTCATGAATAAGCCTTGTATGGGTATGGATGAGCCATGGATGGGCATGGATGAACCGTGGATGGGCATGGATGAGCCGTGAATGGGCATGGATGAACCGTGGATGGGCATGGATGAGCTGTGGATGGGCATGGATGAACCGTGGATGGGCATGGATGAGCCGTGGATGGGCATGGAAAAATATGGATGGGGCATGGATGGGCACAGATGAGCATGGATAGAGCATGGAAAAGCATGGATGGAGCATGGATGAGCATAGATGGAGCATAGATGCAGCATGGATGGAGCATGGATGGAGAATGGATGGAGTATGGATGAGCACGGATAAAGCATTCATGGGCATGGATGGAGCAGGGATAAGCATGGATGAGCTTGGATGGAGCACCGATGGACCATGGATGACCACGGATGGAGCATGGATGAGTATGGATGGAGCATGGATGAGCCAGGGATGGATGGAGCATGGATGAGCCAGGGATGGATGGGCACAGATGGAATATGGATGAGCCAGGGATGGATGGAGCATGGATAAGCCAGGGATACATGGAGCATGGAAGGACACAGATGGAGCATGGATGAGCCAGGGATGGATGGAGCATTAATTAACCAAGGATGGATGAGCACAGATTAGCACTGCGGGCACTCCAGAGACAGCCCACAGCGCTGCTGCAACCGCCTCCCCCATCTTCTCGCACACTTTACCGATCGGTGCGAAGAGAGGGGAGGAGCTGCACTTGACATGCTCGAGTTTGTTGACAACTGATCACTCTGTCATTGGTCAGAGCCATCACGTGGTAAAAGTCCACTATCATTGGCCCTTTACCCCGTTCCCTGACGCGCTGGGTTTGGAGGACCTGACGGTCATGGACATAGAGACACACGGGAGCTTGATTCTAGGAGGGCATCAATGAGCCCACATCGCTGTAGCCGTCTTTTGGCTATGACCCAGTCAGCAAGTGGTTAAACCCTGTCCACAGGCTGCCTAAACTCTGCCCAGTAACTGCTTTTGTTTAAGCCCAGCCTTTCTTTTCAATGCTTTTACAACTGGGACTGTGCCACTGCAATCAGGATATATGGATGCTATGCGTATGTTCTAATGTATACAGGTACGGCTCAAAAAATTTGAATATCTTAAAAAAGTTAATTTATTTCAGTAATTCAATTAAAAAAGTGAGACTCGTATATTATATAGAATCATTACACACAGAGTGATATATTTCAAGCATTTCATTTCTTATGATGCTGATTATGGCTTACAGCTAGTGAAAACCCAAAATTCAGTATCTCAGAAAATTTGAATATTGTGATAAAGTTCAATATCGTTGACTCATGGCGTCACACTCTAATCAGCTAATTAACTCAAACACATGTAAAGGTTTCCTGAGCCTTTAAATGGTCTCTCAGTCTGTTTCAGTAGGTTACACAATCATGGGGGAAGACTGTTGACTTGACAGTTGTCCAGAAGACAGTCATTGACACCCTCCACAGGAAGGTAAGTCGCAAAAGGTAATCAAAAGAAGCTAGCTCTTCACAGAGTGCTGTATCCAAGCATTTATAATGGAAAGTTGAGTGGAATGAAAAAGCATGGTAGAAAAAGGTGCATAAGCAACAGGGATAACCGCAGTCTTGAGAGGATTGTGAAGCAAAGGCCGTTCAAGCATTTGGGAGCGATTTACAAGGAGTGGACTGCAACTGGCATCAGTGCTTCAAGAGCCACCACACACAGACGTATCCAGGACATGGGCTACAACTGTTGCATTCCTTGTGTCAATCCACTCCTGAACTAGAGACAACATTAGAAGCGTCTTACCTGGACTAAGGAGAAAAAGGACTGGACTGTTGCTCAGTGGTCCAAAGTCCTCTTTTCAGAGGAAAGTACATTTTGAATTTCATTTGGAAATCAAGGTACCAGAGTCTGGAGGAAGAGTGGAGAGGAACAGAATCCAAGTTGCATGAGGTCCAGTGTGAAGTTTCCACAGTTAGTGATGATTTGGGGAGCCATGTCACCTGCTGGTGTCAGTTCATTGTGTTTTATTAAGTCCAAAGTCAGCGCAGCCCTCTACCAGGAAATTCTAGCGCATTTCATGCTTCGTTCTGCTGACCATCTTTATGGAGAATAGATGTTGATTTCATTTTCCAGCAGCACTTGGCATCTGCCCACACTGCCAAAAGTTCCAATACCTGGTTTAATGATCATGGTATCACTGTGCTTGATTGGCCAGCAAACTCGCCTGACCTAAACCCCATAGAGAATTTGTAGGGTATTGTCAAGAGGAAGATGAGAGATACCAGAACCAACAATGCAAACAAGCTAAATGCCTCTATCAAAGCAACCTGGTCTTCCATAACACCTGAGCAATGCCACAGCCTGATCGCCTCCATGCTACGCCGCATTGATGCAGTAATTCATGCAAAAGGAGTTTTGACCAAGTATTGAGTGCATGTTATACTGTACATGGACATACTTTTCCGTTAGCCAACATTTCTGTATTTTAAACCTTTTTTTTATTTGTCTTATGTAATATTTAAATTTTCTGAGATACTGAAATGTGTGTTTTTACCAGCTGTAAGCCATAATCATCAAAATTAAAAGAAAGAAATGCTCGAAATATATCACTTGCATCTATATAATATTTGAGTTTCACTTTCTAAATTGAATTACTGAAATAAATTAACTTTTGGGTGATATTCAAATTTTTTGAGATGGACCTGTATGTACAGTGGTGTGAAAAAGTGTTTGCCCCCTTCCTCATTTCCTGTTCCTTTGCATGTTTGTCACACTTAAGTGTTTCGGAACATCAAACCAATTTAAACAATAGTCAAGGACAACACAAGTAAACACAAAATGCAATTTGTAAATGAAGGTGTTTATTATTAAAGGTGAAAAAAAATCCAAACCATCATGGCCCTGTGTGAAAAAGTGATTGCCCCCCTTGTTAAAACATACTATAACTGTGGTTGTCCACACCTGAGTTCAATTTCTCTAGCCCCACCCAGGCCTGATTATTGCCACACCTGTTCACAATCAAGGCATCACTTAAATAGGAGCTGCTTGACACAGTAAGGTCCACCAGAAGATCCTTAAAAGCTACACATCATGCCGAGACCCAAAGAAATTCAGGAACAATTGAGAAAGAAAGTAATTGAGATCTATCAGTCTGGAAAGGGTTATAAAGCCATTTCCAAAGCTTTGGGAATCCAGCGAACCACAGTGAGAGCCATTATCCACAAATGGCGAAGACATGGAACAGTGGTGAATCTTCCCAGGAGTGGCCGGCCACCCAAAATTACCCCAAGAGCGCAGCGACGACTCATCCAAGAGGTCACAAAAGACCCCACAACAACGTCCAAGGAACTGCAGGCCTCACTTGCCTCAGTTAAGGTCAGCGTTCATGCCTCCACCATCAGGAAAAGACTGGGCAAAAATGGCCTGCATGGCAGAGTTCCAAGGAGAAAACCACTGCTGAGCAAAAAGAACATCAAAGCTCGTCTCAATTTCTCCACAACACATCTTGATGATCCCCAAGACTTTTGGGACAACATTCTGTGGACCGATGAGACAAAAGTGGAACTCTTTGGAAGGTGTGTGTCCAAGTATATCTGGCGTAGAAGGAACACTGCATTTCATAAAAAGAACATTATACCAACAGTAAAATATGGTGGTGGTAGTGTGATGGTCTGGGGCTGTTTTGCTGCTTCAGGACCTGGAAGACTTGCCGTGATAAAAGGAACTATGAATTCTGCTGTCTACCAAGAGATCCTGAAGGAGAATGTCCGACCATCTGTTCATGTACTCAAGCTGAAACGAACTTGGGTTCTGCAGCAGGACAATGATCCTAAACACACCAGCAAGTCCACCACCGAATGGCTGAAGAAAAACAAAATGAAGACTTTGGAGTGGCCTAGCCAAAGTCCTGACCTGAATCCTATTGAGATGTTGTGGTATGACCTTAAAATGGCCGTTCATGCTCGAAAACCCTCTAATGTAACTGAATTAGGACAATTCTGCAAAGATGAGTGGGCCAAAATTCCTCCAGGACGCTGTAAAAGCCTCATTGCACGTTATCGCAAACGCTTGGTTGCAGTTGTTGCTGCTAAGGGTGGCCCAACCAGTTATTAGGTTTAGGGGGCAATCACTTTTTCACACAGGGCCATGATGGTTTGGATTTTTTTTCACCTTTAATAATAAACACCTTCATTTACAAATTGCATTTTGTGTTTACTTGTGTTGTCCTTGACTATTGTTTAAATTGGTTTGATGTTCCGAAACACTTAAGTGTGACAAACATGCAAAGGAACAGGAAATGAGGAAGGGGGCAAACACTTTTTCACACCACTGTATGTGGAGGCAGTGTTGTACTCACAAGGGGAGTAAAGATATTTTCAGCTCAGTGCCTTACAGTTGCTTTAGTGTATCCCTCTAGCTCAATGGTTCTTAACATCTTTTGAGTCTCAGACACCGTTAAAGAGGAAGTAAACCCTGATGGGTTTACTTCCTCTTTCATTCCCTGCAAAGGTAAAGCATAATGGACTACTATGCATCGCATAGTAGTCCATTATGTGTCACTTACCTCACACAGGAGCCAGCGAAGTCACCGCTGTCCCCTGTAGTCCTTCTCGGTGGGTCTCGCTGCTCCGCCGCTGTCATTTGGCGAAGCCGTGATGACGTCACTCCCACGCATGCGCACGGGAGCCGCCACGCATGCGCACGGGAGCCGCCACTCGCGGCATATCACCTACAGGCAAATATCTCCTAAACCATGTAATCTAGGCTTACCTGTAGGTCAAAGTTGGTTGTAAGGGTTTACAACCACTTTAAGAATCATATGAAAGCCATGGGCATCCTCTCGAGCAATATTCACACAAACATAGCTTTGCATGCAATAACTATATGTACTGATATATATGAAATATTAAATTTGATTGCCTCACATGTATATGACAAAGCTTGAATAAGGTGAAGCATCTTGACAAAAAACTCACTCCTTTTCATACAAAAAGTAACAGTCACTCATTACAAAAATGCAATCCAATCATTCTGTGCAAATTAAACAATAAGTTTTAATTCTGCTCAAATATACTACTACTACTACTACTACTACTACTACAACATGTAAATGAGAATTATCAATTGCTATTATGGAGTCGCATAAGATAACAGTTGAACAATGATACAAATTAAGCCAGATGCTTAGCTAGAGAGAGAGTAATTTAGCACACTGTGCTGCAGTTGCTCTCTGTAGTTCCACTGGATTATCATACCGAATTAAGTAACACTATCCACCTCCGGCTAGCAAGGGGAAGATTACAAGCAGAAGGAACTCAAGAGATTTTAGTGTAGGCCACACTGACCTATGGTAGATTCAGAAGAGGAATCCTGCTATGAAAGTCAATGGACAAGTGGACTACAAATCCCAGGAAAAGAGACTGTTATGAGAAGTTGAAAGGAGTTGGTTTCCCGAGTGGTAGACCAGAGGACTGGTTCTTGCTGCAAGGAGACCAAGAAGACCGGAGAGTGTGCACTGTTGTGCTTGTGAGCATATCTGCCTGCTATAACTCTGTGGCCTGATACTGTGAAACAAAATGCAGATAACGCGTGCTGTACCCGGAGTCACCCAAGTGCAGAGCAGCCGCCAAGGTTGCTGACAGCTGAGGACCTGGATTGAGGTTGAATTTATCTCTTGGACTGGTGAGAGGCTGCTGCCGCAATTGATTTACAGCTGCTAGCAGAGACAGGGACTATAGAGAAACTATCCATCTGTTTAGTGACTTCTACCACTGCATGGAGAGTTTGAAAGGACTGTACTCACATGCACCACCTTAAAGACTGGGCCCCACCATTAGCTGAAGGTTTAGAGCAGGGATCCTCAAACTATGGCCCTCCAGCTGTTGCGGAACTACACATCCCATGAGGCATTGTAAAACTCTGACATTCACAGACATGACTAGGCATGATGGGAATTGTAGTTCCTGAACAACTGGAGGGCCATAGTTTGAAGACCCCTGGTTTAGAGCTAAGAACTGCCTACCGACTAGCTGTTTCACAGGGACTTAATCACTCATAGCCAGAAGTACCTCTCTAGGGATATGTATAGACATACAGTTATCCATAAAGAGTGCACTCCGAAGTGGTTATGAACTACTGGCTGCAGAGGAGTTACTGTGGGATTATTCTTTATTTCTCACTTCCTGTTGACCTGTCTGGTTTTTATTCTATAGTTTAGTCATATGTCTATATTTGAGCTCTCATAAGTATTTTTTTTTGTGATAATTTTTACTCAATCAGGTGTTTCAGAGGGGACGACTTTTGTTCCCAGAGTCAAGGACAAAGAACAGAGAACCCAATATACCAAACAGATTCTGCAGAGGTAACACTACACAAATTTAGCAGTGATGCTATAGGCAGTGGCAGAGAGCATTTTCTTTCATTTCTTTTGATGGGAAACCCTTGACTGGGACAAGGGAGAGAACTGTACAATGAATGTAAATTATATTTTTTATCTGACTCTCACAGACCCCCCTGGGAATGCTTTCATTTTCCTTTCTCCCCAGAAAGTCAGAGCCATATTTGTTCAGGCTTTATATGGGATTACCAGGGATAACTATTTCTCTGACTGAGATGCTGGTTCATCAAAAGCATTATTATCAGGGCTCAAGTCCTGCGGGAATGCATGGGGATGGAGTTCCTGTACTTTTTGCACAACATGAACTCAGTTCCTGTTAGCAGCCACGTCCTGCAAGACTTTGAAGTATGCGATCTGTGTGGTAGGTGCTACACCAGCAGCTGCTGAAACAGCTCGCAATAGTAAGTGCCACACACCGGGGGTGGACTGAGCATTCAGGCATTGCCAGTAGGGGGCCCCCTGACAGCTTCCTCTTTTGATCTACCTGTCAATCACAGCTAGAGATTGTATTTAGTCAGACCTCTCATGATGCGCTCCTCCCCACTGGCTCCTCTTGATTTTCTGTATCCTCAGCCCCCGCCCCCACCGTCTCCTGCATACTTGCTCTGTGTGTCCCGCTGAATCCCCTCCTCCCCAGAGGAGGAGCACATCTATTCTGCTCACTGGACATGCAGGGAGAGAGGGGAGCTGAGGGAGGAACATCAGTGGTAAGGGGGGTGGTAAGCTGAGCACAATACCTGGCAAAGTTTAATGCCAGGAGGGAAATTTATGTGGAAATATGTGAAGGGTTGAAATAGCAGTGAGTGTGTGTTGAAGCCCTGCAGAGTTTGCAGCCCCCCAAGCTAACATACATCTCCTAAGCAGGAACACATCACTATCTCCCTAAGCATTCTGTCCAGATAATGTGCAGTTAATTTATGAGCTTTCCGTTTAACCCTGTGTTATCCAAACTTAATGAAAAGTGTAAACTCACCACATAAACATTCTATATAAAAAATAACATTCCCCATAAAAACCTCTGCAACCCCTTTAAGCTTCATTCAGTACGAAAATTGGATGAAAAATACCACTTTGTTCGTGCATATGAGCGTATCATTTTTTTTTTTTTGGTGGGGGAGTGGATCTTGGGTGGGAGTTCCCACACTTTTTTCCCCAGGACTTGGCCCCTGATTATTATCATACCAGTGTGTACACATGTTGTCTTACCCAGATCAAGACCCCCCATCCTCCTTCCCAGTGATCAGTCTGCAAAATTATAATTTCGTAATAGGTCACAAGGTGAGAGGAGGCTGCAGCAGAATTCTGATTTGTGTCAGACATTTATGGACACAAGAATTGAAAAGGCACCAGGATTTTGCATAATCATTGCATGATTACATCTCTCAGAAAGGAGAGAATAGCAGATACAGTAATTGTCTTAGGGGTAAAGTCCAATCTTCTGATCTGGATTCTTGTTCCAGGTCAGTCATTTTGAAGCCAG
The DNA here is from genome assembly GCF_037356315.1 of Lithobates pipiens. Classification (NCBI taxonomy): domain Eukaryota; kingdom Metazoa; phylum Chordata; class Amphibia; order Anura; family Ranidae; genus Lithobates; species Lithobates pipiens. The sequence continues at coordinate 196,796,291 of NW_027507790.1, forward strand.
GGACTTTTTTTTTTAGAAGGTAGAGAAAGTTTTCTTTCCCAGTACAGGTTTCCTTTAAATAGCAAGTGCAGACTGAGGACATTTCATCCCTGAGTGTATGCTAGTGATGGGCACAAAAGATCCCTTAGTTGTTTATCACACTTCTCCTTCCCATCCCACACATGCTGGAGCTGATAAGGTTCGCTGTTGTTTATATTGTCAGACAATCTGAAATTTGGATGACCTTGTTTTTGCAAATCCAAAGTCATTGACTAATAACAGGAGACTGAACTTTATTGTGTATGGAAATGGAATTATAATTCCGACAAGGATGATGGACTGCACCAATCTTGATTTGGACATGAGAAGGACAGATGAGTAACTCTGAGACATGGCAATACATTATTTAAAGTCTGAACACTTACATGTGATGCATTAGCCTTTGGCTGCATACTAAAAAGCAACCTCTCCTAGTTCTGATGTAGGTCTTATACATAGTGTACACAACTGATATGGGTCATTCAACATCAGCAGGTGACATACTTTGCTATGAGGGCATATTATAGAAGTCAAATTTGATATATAAACCAATTAAAGGGTTTTTCTTGTTAGAAAATCTCAACCAAAGTCTGACCCTCTTGGCTGTGACATTAAGCCACCTTTCAAACCTCTTCACTATATATAACATGAAAGGGGCTATTACACTTTTAACCACTAGTCCTGACTATTATCTTATTATGTAATAATAATTACGTTATCTGCTGATTCCGTTACTTCCATTCCCAAATATATCTCTATGCATAGGGGGACAGTGTATATAAATAATTGACACAGCAAAGTTGCTTCACTGTTCCACTTTATTCTGGCTCAGGCAAGGGGTTAAGTAACTATGTCACATTATATTATGTCACCCAGACAGCTATAACTCCAGACTGTCCCATGAATAACTAAAGTCCCCTTTGTTTGGTTTCATTTCAACATAGGTTCACTTCTTAACCACTTCAGCCCCGGAAGATTTGGCTGCTCAATGACCAGGCCATTTTACTTTCAATAATTTTTATTGGTTTTGACAGACATGAGAATCAAAACAGAACATTACAAAACAATTGAACGTACAAACTCGTTACAGGTAACAGGCTTTGAAATAAGATGTTTCAGGGGTGACCTAGAATACCAACAGTGAGGTAAAGCATAAACACACTCCATAGAAGCCGAACTCTTGCTTGCTTACGGCAAAGCGGGGTCTAATCTGGAAATCACCAACTAGCCCTCCCCCGCACCCCGTCTGGGAGCACACTGTGCGGTGGAGGGGATGCTCGGAAACCGACGTTAACCGCCAGAAGTGGGGAGACCTCCCGTAGCCAAGTGGAGAGGAATCATTTTAGTGGTGTGAGTGCATTGCCCGCACCTCGACTCTACAGTAGTATATAACACTTAAGGCATAAAAGAGGAGAGCCGAGCAGGTCTTGGGGATTGAGGCAACCCACTGAAACCCCACTTAGCAAAACACAACAGGCTTCTGTACCTGTAAACAGGGGGTGGAAGGGGTGAGGAGCATGGTAAAAAGGGGGGGGAAGGGGAGCGTGTCCGCAGTTGAGCGTCCCTCACAATCAAGGGTAATCCAGGGAGCTAGGGTGGGACACCCGGAATGAGCGAAATGCCCACATGGTGAGCCCAAGGCTCCCACGTAGCTTCAAACTGAGCCGTATTGTCTAGTAGAATGCCGGAAAGTTTCTCTTGCACCATAATCCAAGAGATTTTTTTGACGGCTGTTGCAAAGGAAACTTTAGGGAGTTCCAAGCTTTGGCTATTGTCATTTTGGCTCCCAGTAATATAAAGTGAATTAGTTTACGAGAGTATTTCGGAATCCCAGGGAGATTAGCATTGAGTAGAGCAATGGCAGGACTTCTCGGTACAACATGATTAGTGACGTTCTTTATTAAGGTTAGAATTTTGTTCCAGAAAGGCCTAATTCTGGGGCATTCCCTGACCAGGCCATTTTTTGTGAAACGGCACTGCGTCGCTTTAACTGACAATTGCGACGCTGTACTCAAACAAAATTGATGTCCTTTTTTTCCCACAAATAGAGTTCTCTTTTGGTGGTATTTTATCACCTCTGCGGTTTTTATTTTTTGCGCTATAAACACAACAATTTTGAAAACAAATGTTGAAATTATCAAATACCACCAAAAGAAAGCTATATTTGTGGGGGAAAAAGCGACATCAATTTTGTTTGGGGGCTACGTCGCATGACTGCGCAATTGTCAGTTAAAGCAATGCAGTGCTGAATGCTCTGGTCTTTTGCCAGCCAAATGGTCCAGGGCTGAAGTGGTTAAGCATGTAAAAATAGAGAACAATAAGCACATCAGAATTAGTAGATATCAAAATCTCTGCTGCATAGCAATTGTCCATGAAATATAAAGGGGTAAGGGGTGTGACAGCCTTTAGGCCAAAATGAAAAAGAGTCTCAAAGAAAAACACAAAAAAGTCTCTTGTATGGCTTATGAGTGTCCATAAAATTCAAAAAAGAAGGAAAAGGAAAATGTCCACATTGTAATTTTCATTCTCCTAAACTTTTCCTAAAACTTTTCTCAAACTTTTGGCTCGATTCTGTGTTCATCCACATAAAGAGAGATTCTCCACTTCAAATCCTGCCTCTTTGTAAGGACAGAACTCGACATACAGACTGGAACTGATGCATTGGGCTAGACTTGGGTCTTTGGGCTGGCATCTGGATCTCTCCCTTGTGATGCTCACTGGAATTTCGTAGACCTTGGGCATGCGTCATTGGCTAACCCTCAAGGTGTCATTTCCAGGAACATATTCCAGCAGGAGTCTGCCTTTACTCATCTCAGCACCTCCCATGGCAATAGAACAACAAGGATGAACAACAAAAATTTCCATGTAGAAGATGTAGTCATTTCTTCTAACTTGACATCTGGATAGGGTATAGGGTGGAGTATGATTGGGGGGGGGGGGGCATTTCTTCATGTGCATGGAGCTGGGGGTGAATACTGGCTGGGGCCTCAGAACAGAACATTTTACCCAAACACATATTCGGACTCAGAAGACTTTGCAAATATATCTGACCATCAGCAACAAACAAAACATTTGATGAATAAACAACATTACATCATTAACACTTCACTATTGACATTCTGGAAATTCAAACCTTACCAGAGCCGCTGGCAGCGGCGGAGGCGATTGGATCCTTCTCCCTGTGTGGTATGGAGCTGAATGAGGGGAAGATGGCCCCCACCCAGCTCCATACCATTGCAGGGTGGAAGCAATGTCAAAACTTCACTTCCGCCCATAGCTCTTAAAGGAACATTTCTTTTAAATAATTTTTTCAAATAATATTTATTTTTATTGCATTTTAGTGTAAATATGAGATCTGAGGTATTTTTGACCCCAGATCTCATATTTAAGAGGTACTGTCATGCTTTTTTTCTGTTACAAGGGATGTTTACATTCATTGTAATAGGGATAAAAGTGACACATTTTTTTAAAAAGAACAGTGTAAAAATAAAGAATAAAAAGTTAAATAAATAACAAAATAAAAGAACTTTTAATGTGCCCCGTTATGTCGAGCTCACGTGCAGAAGCAAATACATACGATATTCAAACGACACATGTGAGGTGTCACCACGATCGTTAGAGTAAGAGCAACGATTCTAGCCCTAGACCTCTTCCTGTTTGTCGCCATTCCACGAGCGGGCACAATTTTGAAGCATTACATGTTGGGTATCAATTTATTTGGTGTAACATCATCTTTCACAATATAAAAAAATTGGGCTAACTTTAGTGTTGACTTATTTTTTAATTAAAAAAAGTGTACTTTTTCCAAGAAAAGTGTGCTTGTAAGACCGCTGCGTAAATATGGTGTGATAGAGAGTATTGCAATGACCACCATTTTATTATCTAGGGTGTTAGAAAAAAAAGATATAATGTTTTTGGGGTTTGAAACAATTTTCTAGTAAAAAAAAACTGTTTTAAATTTGTAGACGCCAAATCTCAAAATGAGGCTCCGTCCTTAATTGGTTAAAAAACTGTTAAAAAAAAACATTTGCACAAATAACCATTTCCTTTGTTTTATAACAGGCAATATCCTTGTACAATGCCAAGTTCCCATTTATTTAATTTTAATATCAATAAATGGGCCCAACTACTTAAACATACAATCTATTTTTTCCATAATTAATCTTGAACAACATATTTTTTCCTACATAAAACACCACTCTAGGTTCTACTATAAAACCATAATGCCATTTATTGAACACTTCGGAGCCCAGGGCAATTTTAGCAATCCGAAATATAGTACATTGGTTGGCATTGAAAAACACCTTCCAAACCTTTAACAATGTGAGGATAGGCAATTGCACAAATAAAAACATTACTTAAAGTCAGACACTAGCTGAAACAATCAAAATACCCCAGCTACAAGTTACAATGTTATTCTTAAAAACTTTTATTTTGCAATTATCTTAAACCTTTTAATCTACTTAATTATCAGATCAGATTCCTCAAAATACATTTGGTACCACCAAAAAGTAATTTAATAGTGATGTCACATTCCCCATATATGATTCCAATTAACAGTGCGTTGGGTATGGGCTTAATAATATGTGCCCAACACATTCCATGAACAGACTGACAGTAGTTGCAGCCTTTTAACAATAAACATGCAATAACATACTTTAAATCTATATAGATAACTTCTCTGAAAGCCTTCTTAACATTCACTCTCCAATGCAGCAAGGCTAGAACTTGCTAAATATGAATGAAAACTTAGCAATATGCATGCATTCTCGAGTTAAACATGATAATGAAGTGCACCCATGAAATAAAGTGTATAAGAATACATTTTATCATATCTACCTTAATTTCCAACTTTTATTATTGAATTATCAGAACAAAGATGGCAATATTAAAATGAAATGTGTTAAAATGGTCTGTCTTTGTTCAATATTCATTTAAAATAACTAACAATATTATGCTGAATGGTAAGTTCCCCTTTTCTTATTTTCAATATTAATACAAGGGCTTACACATATTTCAAAAATTCTCAATATCTACTCTGAAGATTGAGACAGGCTGCAAAAAAAAAATTTACTTCCTCACTTTAGACTGAAAACATTTCAAATCAGTCTAGCTTTAACTGCCAAAAACCTAGGATCTGGACTGTCCTTGACGATCATTCCTGACCATCCATTGGTTCAAATACTACATAATCATCAAAATATGGATAACGATGAATATCCACGTAGCTACAGCAAACACATGGACACTTTGCTAGGAATGTTATGCCTCGCCATTAATGTTTTCCAATGTCCCATTTAAACCTCACAACTCCGTAATGTCACTTCCCGTTTTTGAAACGTATTTTTCTTCACGGGGCGATTTACTAAAGCTGTGCGCCATCAGTAAAGGCGCATGGTGAGGCGCAATGCACATTTCCATATATATGACGCGGTGCACCGATAACAGAGCACGAATCCCCCATTTACTGTAGCGATCTTTAGCGCACGGGAGAATGCATTCTGTGCACCACTATGGACATGACGCACGGCATCTCCAATTCAATATTGACAGAAGATGGAGGTGTCAAAATTATGGGGTGATGTGAGGAAGTTTAGTAACAACTGCCCAAGTAACAAATATGCCCAAAATAGAACAAGAAAGTAAATTTTTCAGAGAAAGCCTGCTGTGCCTGCAAGTACGTTTAGAACTGCGTGAGATCAATGTAAGCAGTGCACATGTGAAAGCAGCTCTTGCACTCGTTCACATGAGTTTGTTCACTACGTGGCCAAAATCTTAGTAAATGTTAAGCAACGTACAGTGCCTTGAAAAGGTATTCACCCCTTGGCATTTTTCATGTTTTGTTGCTTCACAACTTGGAATTAACATGGATTGTTTGAGGATTTGCATAATTTAATTTACAGAACATGCCCACAACTTTGAAGATGTTTTTTTTTTATTGTGAAGCAAATAAGAAATAATAAAATAACAGAAAAAGTCAATATGCATAATTATTCACCCCCTAAAGTCAATATTTTGTTGAGCTAACACAGCTCCAAGTTTGGAATAGTTCTGCAAGAGAAGCCGCGCTTATGGAATGGTCCACAATCAGCAGGGATATAGGTGTTTGTTTATAAACCCCCAGAAGTATTTCTCTCTTTGCTACTTTTTAATATTAATCTTCAATTAGGTATATTAATTCTAGGAGTTTTTATTGGTTTAAAGAGGTTGCTGCCTCCCTTGATATATACCGGCTGTGTTTGACAACCCGTATTGAAAAAATAGATGCTTATTGTGGGCTGCTGGCGCTACCTCAGGCTATTCCCATTCACAATATTAAATTTAAACCTATTTCAATCACCATTTACTGTCCCTAGGGACTATGTGTATTACAATTGTGTTTAGTGTTGCATCAACTATAAAAGTGCAACTAAAAAATTCTTTATGCTCTTAATCCATCGCTGCTGAGGACGTTTCTGACGAAACGCGTACAGCGTCATTACGCACACTACGTCACTTCCGGTGCGCCTGACCCGCTGGAGCGCAGCTGGAGCGCACGCCGCTCGTTCAGGGGGACTGTACTGTTGCGCTGGTGAACCGGTGTGTTTTCTATCTTGGCGGCTCATTGCGCAAGGACGCCAAAGATTTACTAAGCAAAATACTTTTATTTTGTCAGCCTATAAGCAGCCTAAAGAAGCCTGGGAAGCAGTTCCCCTGGGAAGGCAAGTACCCCTTAGGAGTGTAGAATTTAGCTCCCCACCCCAGATAGGGGGGGCGAGTTTTGGGGAAATAGGACTTATATTGACTGACTTAAAACTACAGTATTTTTCCACTCATATAAAAGTTTTTTATTTTTTATTTATTTTTTATCTTTATTTTTATTTTTTTGAATTGCACAATTGTTGTATGGAATTTTCGTGCACTTTTTGTAAGTTTTTTTATAGATTTATAATACTGTAAAAAAAAATTTTTTTGTATAACGGTTGTGCAAGAACCTTTCGGTGTGCGAAAGGGTTTTTAAATAATTAAATTTTTTTTGCAATAAAGCATTTTTAAGTGGACATCAGTCTCCCACTATATATATATATATATATATATATATATACAAAAAAAATCTTTTTTAGAAGAGCTTCAGCTTGTTCCCCATTCCCCCAATTATAAGTGTTCAGCAAATCCTAAATACTACACCATGAGGGGGTTTTCTTTCCTTTTGAGGAACCACCACCGGATATAAGGAGTCTTTTTCATCTTCCTAAAAAAACCTTGTGGAGGACCTTCTTTGAAGATACAGTCGAATGGTGGAAGCCTCAATAGAGTGGAGTACAGATTACATGTGAATAACCCCCTAGGGGGTGCGTGGATTCGGTGAGTGGGGACCCTTGAGGGGGAATGAGCACGGAAGTCACCAATAAATAGCCATAATCACGAAAGTCACCTTCTGTTTTTTTTTTGGAGCAGAATAATAGCATATTTGTGGATATCTGATAGAAGAGTTACTGTGGACTATATATATATACCTTGTTCATATATTTTTGGTCTCCATATATATATATTTTTATATATATATATTTTTCATCAATTTTTATATATATACTTTCTCACATTTATTTTTTCACTTATTTTTTCACTTTTTTCTGCATATTTTTTCTTCTTTTTTGGCTCTCACTATTCTGTGGCTCATATCTTGAATATCGGATGAATTTGTATAATTTTTATTTTTTATTTTTACACGTGTAAAATTGTAATTTTGATCAATTTCTGGGGTTATTGTATAATTAGCACAAGGGAATCTTATGTAAATTAAGGGTAAAGTTGTTATATGTCCCATATATGGGAACTTTTAGTGTCACAGACTAATTTGGATATCACCTGGGTTTTGTTTTTCTTTTTGAAATAAGTGATGGATCGCCCTAGTTCGCTTATGATAGTTGATATAAAGTAGCGTGAAAATATTTTTTTGGATTAAGAGCATAAAGAATTTTTTAGTTGCACTTTTATAGTTGATGCAACACTAAACACGATTGTAATACACATAGTCCCTAGGGACAGTAAATGGTGATTGAAATAGGTTTAAATTTAATATTGTGAACGGGAATAGCCTGAGGTAGCGCCAGCAGCCCACAATAAGCATCTACAGCTCCAAGTTGCTTGGATAAGTCTCTATGAACTTGCCACATCTTACCACTGGAATTTTTGCCCATTCCTCCTTGAAAAACTGCTCCAGCTCTTTCAAGTTGGATGGTTTGTGCTTGTGAACAGCATTCTTTAAGTCTGACCACAGATTTTCTATTGGGTTAAGGTCTGGGCTTTGACTAGGCCATTCCAACACATTTACATGTTTCCCCTTAAACCACTCAAGTGTTTCTTTAGCAGCGTGTTTGGGGTCACTGTCCTGCTGGAAGGTGAACCTCCATCCTAGCCTCAAATCACACACAGAGTGGTACAGGTTTTGCTCAAGAATATCCCTGTATTTAACACCATACACCTTTCCCTCAACTCTGACCAGTTTCCCAGTCCTGACTTCTGAAAAACATCCCCACAGCATGATGGTGTTCTTTGGGTGATGTGATGTGTTGGGTTTGCGTCAGACATTACATTTTCTTTGATGCCCAAAAAGTTAAATTTTAGTCTTATCAGACCAGAGCACCTTACTGCATACATTTTGGGAGTCTCCCACATGCCTTTTCACAAACTCAAAATGTGCCATTTTGTTTTTTTCTGAAAGTAGTGGCTTTCTTCTGGCCACTCTGCCATAAAGCCCAACTCTGTGGAGCATATGGCTTATTGTCACCCTATGTACAGATACTTCAGTCTCTGCTGTGGAACTCTGCAGCTCCTCCAGGGTCACCTTAGGTCTTTGTGCTGCCTCTCTGATTAATGCCCTCCTCGCTGGTCCATGAGTTTTGGTGTGCAGCCGTCTCTTGGCAGGTGTCAGGTCACCTAGAGGCCAGGTGACAGATGCACACCGTAGGGATCAGGAGTGCACCGCAAGGTTGTGGACCCTACGGCTGACTGCTGCGGACAGGAGTCAAGGTGATAAGAAAGGCAGGGCCGCTGGAACACCGAGATGGATCCCACCGGGGGTTAGAGAGTAAGATTCCCTGGGGCGCAGAGTCTAAGAGCCAGCAGGTGTTCACCAGAGCCTCTAGTGGTGAGGATGGACTGGGCTGCAACTGGCTCCAGGTCGCGACCCCCAGGGTCCCCCAGCTCACACCCACAGTAGGCAACAGGAGGATAGGGATAATGAGGGATAAAGCCAAGGTCGGGGCCACAAGCAGACAGGAATAGTCAGGGACAAGCCAAAAGGTCAGGATCACAGGCAAACAGGGATAGTCAGGGACACGTCAAAGTCGGTAACAGAGCAACAGAAGAGCACACGGCAGGTAACAGGAAGCCAAACATACAAAGGTTGATCAGCAGGGTTGGCCTGCAGTGCACAGGTTAATATAGAGCTCTCTGATAGGAGCTAGGGTGGAGCCATGCCAGAGGATGGATTACAAAAGCAGTCAGGTGAGGGTCGGCTGGTCTCTAGAGATGAACACATGGAGACAGGTAAGCAGACAAACTCTATTGCATAACCATGTGTCAGGGCTGGCTTAGCCCTTCCTCCTCTGGGCTGGCCGCTAAGCTGTCGGCTAATTGCCAGCTCTCTTCTCTTTCCACAGTTACCAGCTGTTCCCGATGATGCTCGTCTGACCTGCCTATTTAAAGCCATCCAGCTCACTTTTTCCTTTGCCTTCGCGTGGTCACATCACTAGGAACCATCTCCTGCGGTTTGCTTCAAGACTGGCTTGCTGACATCCCACCTGGCTTCTTATCCTGCTTGCGGTTGCTCTCCTTGGATCCCTGGCTTCCGGCCTGGCTGATTACCCAATCTGGTTAATGAACTTTGGACTGGCTGACTACCCGATCTGGCTACTGGACTCTGGCTATGCTTGACTACACTTTTTTCTATTTACCTTTTTATTTTTATTAATAAACAAGTGTGATTTAATTGTATTTTTGTCTCAGTCTGTTTCATGGTTTCTGATAGTACGCGAAGGCCATGAATTCAGAAGATACTGTCAATCCACTTGTTGGTAATATTTTTTCCAGATTGGATGAGCAAGATCACCGCATGGATCAGTTTGCCTTGGCGTTACAAACGCTCCTGAATCACACGGCTCACCTGGAATCCCCCACGGTGGCTGCTCCGGTACAACCTGAGTCACAGGCCATCCCTGCTGCTGCGCCAGTCTCTGTGCAGGCACCCGCCTCAAGTATTACCTTTATAAGAGGTATGTCTGGTTCTGCTCTGCTTCCCCAGCAATTTGGGGGTGATCCAGTTCAATGCAGAGGGTTTCTCAATCAGGTTGAGATATACTTCGAAATGCTGCCCCAGGCGTTTCCCACAGACAGAAGCAAAGTAGGTTTCGTGATATCTTTGCTTTCTGAGAGAGCCTCGGCCTGGGCTAACCCTCTATGGGAGACGCAAAAATGTGTTGTCTTGAGTTACCCTCAGTTTGTGGCCTCCTTTAAAAGGGTTTTTTCTTTCAAAATGTTTATTGTTTCAGTATAATATGTTGTACAATTAATATTGCAGGCCGTATATCGACATTGTGGGTACACAGTATAACAATTAAAGAGTTGAACACGTTAACAACTTTAAACAGAAATCAAGTATCACAGCAATCATTGAAAAGTAGTGAACATAAATTCACAGTAGAGGCAGATTCCCAGCGGCACCCCAAATGGGATCATTAGTGCCACAGGGTAGATGGGCCTATCAGGGCTAAAAAAGAAGAAATGGCAAAGAAACAGCATTCCAACTAGTGGGTCAAAGGAATAAACAGCCTATACAGTAGATAACGTCTGGAAGTCAAAGAGTGTTGTCCAGTCCAGAGGGGGGGATTCAGTCTATGAGTTGAGGTAGTTGAGTACTTGTCACAGCAGTGGTCCATTTGGTCCAGGGTTGTCAATGGATGGCTGTTTGGGAAGCTTGGTGATGACTTGTCGCTAGCACTGTTTCGTAACTGTAGTGTAGGGTTACTAGATCTATAATTTGAGATGTCATCAACTTTGGATTTCCAATGTCTAGTTATGTTGAGTCTTGCGGCAGAATGTGAGTTATTATGTAACGGAAGGGATGAGGGATGTCTTCAATGGTCAAATTTAGGAGAGTTAGTGCGGGTGATGGAGAGATTGAACATTTGGAGATGTCTGTGATAAGCTGGAATGTCTTGGTTCAATAAGTGTGGAGATTGGGACAGTTCCAGAGGATGTGGAGGAGGTCACCTCTATGTGTTTTGCACCGCCAACACATGGATGGGTGTTGAGGATTAAAGGAGGATAGTCTCGCGGGGATGAGATACCATCGAAGGGTTAGTTTTTGCATAAGTTCCCAGAGGGCTGCACATTTGGTTGTCTTGTACGTGGATTTAAGGGCATGTTGCCATTGTGTGTCGGAGAAGGTTTGGGCAAGGTCCGCTTCCCATCTACAGTGTGGATCCAATTTGATAAAATTTGTCTTATTGTGGAGTAGACTATAGAAATGAGAGATACCTCTAGTCTTGGAAGAAGGGATGGTGAGGTATAGTACGCATACAATGGTGAATTCTGAGATACGTGAATTGTTCGGAGACAGGGAGACCGTACTCTGCCTGGAGGGCAGGGAATGATTTTAGATGAGATTCGTGAACTAGATCCTGTAAGGAATGGATCCCTTTAAGGGTCCACTTCGTAGTTGGTATGTCGGGCGTTAAGAAAGAAAGGGTTCCTAATGGGATATTGAATTGGCGGGAAGGGGGGAGTTGAGTACTCTGGGATGTCAGTTTCTTCCAGCCGAGGGCAGAGGCTTTCATTGTAGGGGAGATAGAGCCCGGAATTGGGGCATTAAGAGGTGTACTTAATAGCCATTCTTTTAGATTGGGTTTAAGGAGCATGGAGCTTTCGATTTGTGCCCAGGGTGTACACAGTGATGGATAGAACCAGTGAGGTAGTTGGGCCAAATAGCAGCCACGTGGTAGTCCCAAAAATGTATGGAGCCCACACCCCCTGCAAGCTTATACTTAATCAGCTTAAGATGGGCGCATCTAGGCCTTTTGCCTTTCCATAGGTACTGATTGTAGATGGATTGCAGGGCTCGAAAGAAGGAGGAGGGAAGCGGGATGGGGAGCGTTCTGAAAAAGTACAGGATTTGGGGAAGACAGGTCATTTTGAAGGCTGCGAGCCTCCCAGACCAGGATAGTTCGTGTTTCGCTATCTCTTTGGAAGTTGATTGGATGGTATGTAGAAGGGTTAGATAGTTACAGGAGTACAGGTGTCGAGTCGTTCTCAGTAGGTTGATTCCCAAGTAAGGAATGTCTACGTCTTCCCAAACAAATGGGTATTGTAGTTGTAATAGGTTCCTAGTAGTAGCATCGATGTGTATGTCAAGAATAGATGACTTAGTGGTGTTAACGAGACAGAACTAAACCACGTTAACAATTTTTGTATTTCAGCCAGGGAGGAAGCCGGATCAGTGGGGATTAGAATGACATCGTCAGCAAATAGACTGATTTTGTGGTTAACTGGACCGATTTTTATCCCAGAGATTGCAGGGTTAGTGCGGACGTGTTCAGCCAAAGGTTCCATAAGTAGGTTGAATATGAGGGGGGATAGAGGACAGCCTTGGCGTGTGCCATTGGTTATTGGAAAAGGGTGTGAAAGCATACCTTCAGTAAAGACTTGGGCTTCAGGGTTAGAGTACAATGTCATGATTGCGCTGAAAATGCGGCCCTCAAAGCCAAATTTTTGGAGAACAGCTCTGAGGTACGACCAGTGGACTCTGTCGAACGCCTTCTCTGCATCTAAGGATAGAAGCAGAGAAGGCGTTCCTTTGGACTCAGCATGATGAATAAGGTTTACCATCCTTCTAGTGGCATCAGGGGCCTGTCTGCCTTTAGTGAATCCCGTCTGGTCGCTATGTATAAGCATAGGCATAATCTGTAATAATCGAATAAGACGAAAATTTTGAGGGACATCAGGCTTCCTCCCTGGCTTTGGAATAGTGATTACAAGAGCTTTTAAGTATTCTGAAGAGAAACCTGAAGAGGAGGCAGTGTTACTGAATAGTTCAGTCAGGTGTTGGAGTAGTAGTGGGGAATACTGTTTATAGTATTCGCCGGAGAGCCCATCCGAGCCTGGGGCTTTACCCCTTGGTAGAGAGTCTATGGTGGCCTTAATTTCCTGTTCCGTGAACGGGGTGTTGAGGGCTTGAAGTTGTTCAGTGGACAGGGTGGGAAGGTTAAGTGTGTGGAGGAACTGGTTAATGTCGTGTTGTGTGGGTTGTGGGGTGAGTGGATCTTTATGTAGATTGTAAAGGTCTCCATAGTAAGCGCTAAAAGCGTCAGCTATGTCTTGCGGGTTATGTAAGGGAGTTTTCGTATGGGGGTGGAGGAAATGAGCAATCTTGATTTTAGCTCTCCTGCCTTAGAGGCATTGTGCAAGACGTTTCCCTGCCTTGTTAGAAGTGGAGTAGGAAGTCACTTTCAGTTTTTTATGTAGGAATTCGTAGGAGTGAAGTAGAAGGGATCTAAGATCCTGTCTTAGGCTGGGTTCACACTGCTGCGGGGGGAGATCCGGATGTGATTCGCATCGCAAATCACATCCGATCTCCGTAGCGATGCGAGTTCAGCCATACAGATAGTATGGCTGAATTCGCAGCGCTCCCGCAGCAAACTCGCACGGGACCCTTTTTTTGGTCCGCAACAGAATCGGATCGCATGGGGGTTCACACCATGCGATCCGATTCCTGTGCGAGTCGGCAGATCGCACTGCGATATGCGGACGGATCTGGGGGTGTCATTAACATAACATTGACACTCCCAGCCGTCCGCATAGGGCAGTGTGAACTGCCGGCGGGAGGTGTGCGATGCGGGAAAACGCAGCGGATTCGCGGCGTTCCCGCATCGCAGCGGTGTGAACCCGGCCTTAAGGCCAATAATTTGAGTGTCTGCGAGTCTGTGGGGGACTGTTTATGGGATAATTCTAGGGCTGCTATTTGAGCTGTCAGTTCGTCGAGATGCTGCGTCCTCTTTTTTTTTGTGAGTTGAACTTATTTTGATCAACATCCCTCTCATGAAGGCTTTATGAGTGTTCCACACCACGCCAGGGTCAGACACAGTGCCCTTGTTGAGTGAAAAAAATTCAGTGAGGTGGTTTGAGATCTCTGGAATATATGTATCATTTTGGATTATGTAGTTGTTTACTCGCCAGAGAAAAGTGTTATTTTGTAGGGCAGAGTCATCTATGGATATCGTGATTGGGGCGTGGTCTGACCATGTCGTGGTGTGAATCTCTGAGCCAGAGATCCACTGCAAGAGAAATTTATCCGATAAAAAGAGGTCTATTCTGGAGTATGTTCAGTGTCTAGAGGAGAAGAATGTAAAGTCTCGTTCGGATCCATGGTGGCATCTCCATACATCATACAGAGCTTGAGAGGAGAGAAAGTTTTTCAGGGGTGAAGCTTGATGTTTCGCAGCGGAGGTGGAGTCTAGAGCAGAGTCGGGAGGTAGATTGAAGTTACTGCATAGTAGCAAGTGGCCCTGCTGGATCGGGCGGGCAGTGCGAAGGACCTTGCGGAAAAAGTTCATTTGGTGGGAGTTGGGGGCATAGATGGAGATGATCGTGTATGTCACTCGATTTAAGTTGCAAACAAGGATTATAAAGCGGCCTGCAGGGTCTAGAACGTTGTGTAGCATTTGGAAGTCAACAGTGTCTCTAATTGCGATCAGAACCCCTCTTGTCTTAGTGGAATGAGTGGCATGGAAAATATGCGGGAAGTGACGGTGGTTATAGAGATGCATATCGTCTGGGAGTAGATGCGTTTCTTGAACGCAGGTGATATCAGTGCGGAGCGTGTTTACAGTCTTCCACAGTGAGTGGCGCTTGGCGGGATGATTCAGCCCATTGACGTTTAGGGAAAGGATGTTGAGAGGCATCTTGAGTGTGTAGAGGTGTTAATAAAGAAGAGCAAGACTTACAGTCAGTTGGGTAGGCGGCTCCGGGTTGGTAAACAGCGGTATGTAGATAAGCAGCAGTCCAAGGGCTGGAGATCAAGGAGAGTCAAAGCTGTGAATAGAACAACACTGTATATATAGTTAGCTGCGTGTAGAAGGGTGAGGAGGAGGGGGGGGAGATCCTATCCGGAAGGATAGGGAAAAAAAAGGGTATGTAACAAGTGAGCCAGGCAAGTAGGCTGTTGTCAAGATAGAGTTTGAATTATCCCTGGTAGTTGCTGTGATGAGAGAAAATAAAAAAATGAAAAAAATAAACCAAACGAGAAAAAGAAAACAAAACTAGATTTCACAGAGGGGTGCAGAGCACCACAATAGCCTCTCACGGGAGGTTATAAAGAGTCAGTGATACCGGAGATCTTAAGCAAGGGTAACATAGTGTCAGGGCTCCGGGCAACTTGTGGTCGTAGTGTGGCCAGGTAATGCTTGTAGTGGCGCAGCCTTTAGCTGGTGGTGGGGTACAAGCTTCTATGAGGTGGAAGTGGACCCTTTGGACGATCCAGAGGTTTGGGGGGGTCTATCAGGATTCCCCAGGTGTGGAGCAATTTTAATCCCTTCTCGAGATCCCCTACGGTGTGGGTTTGCCCGTTTTTAGTGATGAGGAGAGTGGCCGGGTACCTCCATTTATAAGGCAGCTTATGATTTTGTAGGCCTTTAGTTATTGCATTCAACAAGCGTCTCATTTGGAAGGGGTACTTGGACAGGTCTGGGAGGAGTTGAAGCCCGGTGTAAGGGGTTGGTAAAGGTGTGTTAGCTTTCATCCCTAACAGTAGTTTTCCTTGATATGATAAAAGTGAACCCTCATTAGCACGTCCCTAGGGACTGAGGATGCTAGGTGTGGTGGTTTGGCAATCCTGTGAATCCTGTCAATGAGGACATCTCTCTGAGACACTTCAGGGATAATGAGGCGGATCAAATCTGCCGCGTAACGCGGTAAGTCTGCAGGGGGGACGCTCCCAGGGACCCCCCTTAACTTAATATTGTTCCTGCGAGATCAGTCCTCGAGGTCGGCCAGCTTGGCCCGCATCCATAGTTGTTCTTCTTTAAATCATCACAGGTGTCAATGATATCGTTCACAGTATGAGTACAATCAGACAGGCGCTTCTCAGTATGGGTCACTCTGTGATCTAATGTGCGGATGTCTGAGGTGATTTTTGCAAACAGTGAGGAGAGGTCTGTCATGAGGGAGTTCTGAAGGGAGAGCAGCATTTCCTTCAGGGTTGTATCCATAACCAGCTGGCCTGAGGTGGGGAAGGATGCCATGGATGATTGCAGGGCCTGGTTGGATAGGAAGGGAGTAGAAGCCTGGGCCTCAATTTGGGAGTGCAGTGATCGCTGCGGCGGCGCATCTAGCCGCATTTTGGCCTTAGCGGGGCTGCTCAGAAGGGGGTCCTCCTCCCAGGGGCTGGGGGTCTGTCAGAGGTACCTGTAGATTGTAGGGGCTCTGGATCGTCATCCGGGAGGTCCGTGTAGGCCTCGCGCGCCGCGGGTGGGCCGGCGCCATCTTGTAGGCCTGAGTCTCTCCCCGCTGGCTTGTAGGCAAATTCAGTCCATTTTTTTTGTGCTCTTGCCGTGAATCGCTTTCTGGACGGGTTCATGATGACCCCCGGTGTATCATGAGCGAGGATGGCTGCAGATGGTGCAGGAGAAGCGGCCGGTGTCGTTAGGTTCTCTGACCTGCCTGACGAGCTAAGCTATTAAGCATCCATCTCTGGCTCCGGTCGGCCACGCCCCCCCTTTAAAAGGGTTTTTGACGTTCCCGCATTCTCCGCTTCTGCTGCCAAGTGCCTTATGTCCATCAAACAGAGTACAAGAACTGTTGCCGACTATGCCATTGAATTCCATACTCTGGCAGCAGAGGTTGCTTGGAACAATGAGGCCCTCGTGGCTGCTTTTTCTCATGGTCTCTCGGATTCCATCAAGGATGAGATAGCAGCCCGAGATATACCCACTGAGCTGGAGAGCTTGATTTCACGCATTCCACTTGCCATTGAGGCTCTTGACAGGAGACCTTTACAGCCTGCTCATGTGACTCATGAGACGGTTCCATTGTCCATGGCCGTAGGGGCTCTTCACCATGAGATAATCCAATTCCAAGTTATCTCCTCACACACATTTCCGCTGGTTATTGGTTATCCTTGGTTACAGAGGCACAACCTCTCTTTTGATTGGCTCCGTGCTGAGGTTCTCTCCTGGTCACCACAATGCAGTGAGACATGCTTCCTGAAGGTATCCAAGGTCCTGTGCACCGCTTCACTCCCCTCCCTGCCGGAGGAGTACCGTGATTTTGGCAATGTCTTTGATAAAGGTCAAGCCGGTAGTTTGCCTCCACACCGGTCTAATGATTGTGCAAATTGACCTTCAACCTGGTGCCATACCTCCTCGTGGCCGGGTTTACCCTTTGTCAGTCTTGGAGGATAAGGCCATGGAGGAGTATGTTGCTGACGCACTTTCTCAAGGTTTCATCCGCAAGTCCTCGTCTCCTGCTGGTGCTGGTTTCTTCTTTGTGAAAAAGAAGAGTGGTGAACTGAGACCTTGTATAGATTTTAGGGGTCTCAATCGTGTCACGATTAAGAATGCCTACCCAATTACACTGATTACATTAGAGTTATTTGACCGCCTTAAGGGAGCAATGGTTTTCACAAAGCTTGACCTGAGAGGGGCATACAATCTCGTGCGCATTAAGGAGGGCGACAAGTGGAAAACTGCATTTAATACCAGAACAGGCCATTATGAATATCTGGTAATGCCTTTTGGCTATTGTAACGCCCCAGCAGTTTTCCAGGAATTTATTAAGGATGTCCTCCAAGATTTGTTGCAATTGTGTGTGGTGGTTTATCTCGATGATATTCTCATATTTTCCAAGTCCCTGGAGAGCCACCACACAGATGTCTGTCGTGTACTTCAGAAACTAGGAGAGAACAATCTCAATTGTAAACTGGAGAAGTGCGAGTTCCATCGTGAACAGGTTACATTTCCACTGCTGGTTTTTCGATGGACCTAGAGAAACTGTCGGCAGTCCTACAGTGGCCTTGACCTGTGGGTTTACGTCATCTGCAGCATTTCCTGGGCTTTGCCAACTATTATCGGAAGTTTATTCGTAACTTCTTGTCTCTGGTCAAGCCTCTGACTTATATGACCAGAAAGGACGGTAACCCACAGAGTTGGTCTCCGGAGTCCATTAAGGCCTTTGAGACTCTCAAGGCTGCCTTTGTTTCTGCTCCTGTGTTGGCACATCCTGATCCTACATTGCCTTTTATCCTAGAAGTTGATGCTTCTGAGACTGGAGTTGGTGCCTTTCTGTCTCAACGTCCTAACTCTGAGAGCGCTATGCATCCGGGTGGCTACTTTTCCAAGAAATTGTCACCTGCTGAGTACAATTATGAGATTGGTGACAGAGAGCTGTTGGCGATCATTTTAGCCCTGAAAGAATGGAGACATCTCCTTGAAGGTACCACTGTGCCCGTTCTTATTCTTACTGACCCTAAGAATCTTACATTCTTGTCTGAGGCTAAGCGACTCTCTCTCAGAAGGGCGCGATGGGCTCTTTTCTTGGCGAGCTTTAATAACATTGTCTCATTCTTACCCGGTACTAAGAATGTAAGGGCTGATGCCTTATCACAACAATTTTCCTCCACTTCCAAGTCTGAGTTGGTTCTGGTTCCTATGATTCCTCCTGATCGTATCTTGGCTACGGTTCCCACCAGTCTTACTTCTCCTTTGGGTGACAAAATTCTTGCTGCTCGGGTCCATGCTCCTCCTGATAAACCTTGAGACCACTGCTTTGTCCCAGAGAGTCTCCGTACTGCAGTGCTCCAGACTTACCATTCTCCCAAGGCAGCTGGCCATCCTGGGAAGAATCAACTCATTTAGGCCATCTCCCAACAATTTTTGTGGCCTAGTCTATGGGCTGATGTTACTGCCTTCGTAGCTGCCTGTCCCGCGTGTGCTCAGAGTAAGACTCCACGACACCTTCCAGTGGGCCTCCTACAACCCATACCCAAAGGAGAGAGGCCCTGGACTCACATGTCTATGGATTTCATTGTGGAATTGCCCAACTCCCAAGGCAACACTGTTCTCCTTATGGTGGTTGACCAGTTCTCAAAGATGTGTCATTGTATTCCACTTAAGAAGTTGCCCACCTCTAAGGAACTGGCTTCCATTTTTGCTCGGGAGATCTTTCGCTTACATGGGCTACCCAAGGTGATTGTCTCGGATAGGGGCAGTCAGTTTGTCTCTCGGTTCTGGTGAGCCTTTTGTGCACAGTTGGGAATCCAGCTTTTTCGTTCTCTTCTGCGTATCACCCGCAGTCTAATGGGGCCACAGAACGAGCCAATCAGTCCTTGGAGCAATTCCTACGTTGCTATATTTCTGACCATCATAACAACTGGTCTGACCTATTACCTTGGGCAGAGTTTGCTCACAACAGTGCCTTGAATTCTGCCTCCCGATTGTCTCCATTTATGGCAAATTATGGTTTCCAACCTTCCATGTTGCCTGACTTGTTTGTTCTGCAGAGTATTCCTGCATTAGAGGAGCATCTCCGTGGTCTTCATTCCACTTGGGTGCAAGTCCAGGAGGCTTTGCGTCATGCTAATGATAGGTACAGACTCCATGCTGACCGTAGACGCCTGCCTGCACCTTCCTACCAGGTTGGGGACAGGGTCTGGCTGTCATCTTGCAACCTCCAGCTTCGTGTTCCCTCACTGAAGTTTGCACCTCGGTTTATTGGGCCTTTCTGTATCCTTTGCTGGATTAACCCAGTATCTTACGCGTTGGACCTTCCTCCTAGTATGTGCATCTCAAATGTGTTTCATGTCTCCTTATTGAAACCGTTGGTCTGTAACCGATTTACCACCTCGGTGCCACGTCCTCACCCTATTCAGGTTGAAAACCATGAGGAGTATGAGGTACAATCCATTGTTGACTCCCGCTGGTTCCATGGGCGCATATAGTACCTGGTGCATTGGAAGGGGTACGGTCCGGAAGAACGCTCCTGGGTTTCATCCTCTGACGTACATGCCCCTGTCCTCCTCCGCGAGTTCCATAGACGGTTTCCCCTCAAGCCCGGTGGCCCTCCGAGGGAGAGGGGTCATTGAGGGGGGGTACTGTCAGGGCTGGCTTAGCCCTTCCTCCTCTGGGCTGGCCACTCAGCTGTCGGCTAATTGCCAGCTCTCTTCTCTTTCCACAGTTACCAGCTGTTCCCGATGATGCTAGTCTGACCTGCCTATTTAAAACCTTCCAGGTCACTTTTTCCTTTGTCTTCGTGTTGGTCACATCCAAAGGAACCATCTCCTGCTGTTTGTTTCAAGACTGGCTTTCTGACATCCCTCCTGGCTTCTTATCCTTCTTGCAGTTGCTCTCCTTGGATCCCTGACTTCTGGCCTGGCTGATTACCCGATCTGGTTAATGAGCTTTGGACTGGCTGATTACCCGTTCTGGTTAATGAACTTTGGACTGGCTGACTACCTGATCTGGCTACTGGATTCTGGCTATGCTTGACAATGCTTTTTTCTATTTACCTTTTATTTTTATTAATAAACCAGTGTGATTTGATTGCACTTCTGTCTCAGTCTGTTTTATGATCAAGTAAAAGGCAGATCTTTCCCATAGTTACCATTTCCACCAAGGTTCCATTCTGATGGCTGCTCTACCATAAAGTGTGTGTTTTCCTTCCATCTAGTCTGCGTATATCATTACAGGCTGATGCCTCATTGGTTGACATGGCGTGGCTCTGATTGGTGGGCTTCCCTATTCCTGGTTAAGGGTGGGCTACATCTCCAATCCCTATACTTTGCATTAGTCAGCCCACTTTAATGCAAATCCTTGTGACTATTCTGAGCAGGAGATTAACTTGACCTTTTCCCAGGAAGTTAAGTATTGATTACGGTTTGGCCTCCCTTCATTGCATATCTAAACATGGGATCCTTTGAAGTGAATAAGTGTAGAACAAAGAGGTTTGGGTCCCATTGTTTAGATACACAGGCGTAGGCACCGAATTGTCTTTCTTATGCCGCGTACACACAATCAAACAATCGGGTGGAAAAGTCCGGCAAACTCAAGTCTGCCGGACAATCCCCCCGTGTGTAGCCTCCGGCGGACTTTTTTTTACCCGAAAGTACGGCGGTACGGAAAGTAGTTTTGCACTCCAATCTTCCTGCCGGACTTGCATTTCGGCGGACAATCCGGCCGTGCATATGCCAGTCCGCCGTACTTTTGAAATGAACGGACTTTTCCCACCCGGAGAAAAGTCCGCTCATTTCGAGCACATCTCCAGGTAGGCAGGGCCCGCAAAGGATGCGTCGCTGGCCCCGCCACCTGGTATGGACTTAAAGGGGAACCCCAACGCCGAAAAAATCGCCCACAGGTCCACATCCGACCCTTGTCCGAGCCCGCTACCCGGCCGGCCAGGAAAGGGGGGACGAGCGAGCGCCCCCCCCCCCTCCTGAGCCGTACCAGGCCGCGTGCCCTCAACATGGGGCTTGCCTTGGGGAAGGGGGGGCCCCGCGGCCCCCCCACCCTAAAGCACCTTGTCCCCATGTTGATGAGGACAAGGGCCTCTTCCCGACAACCCTGGCCATTGGTTGTCGGGGTCTGCGGGTGGGGGGCTTATCGGCCCCCGGATACCGGCCCCCCACTGAAAAAGTGCCGTGTGTGGGCAAGTAGCCCGTTAGGAAAGTCCGCCGGACAGTCCGGCGGGAAGTCCGCTACGTGTGTACACGGCATAACAGACAATTCTGTGAAGCTATGTTATATGCCCTACATAGATGCAAGCTAAATGAAATATATTCATAATTACAATATTTTACAGCTATTAATGGAGATTTCACATAAAGTCATAAGGCAACAGATGGCCCCCTGTGGCCAGTTGAGAATATTAGACTCGGTCACACCTAAAATAATGGTTTATGTGTAATCTTTAATATTGTAACTTTTGGCTTTGTCTTCTGAAACAAAAAATAACTCTTTGAGGGGGAAAAAAAACCTTTAAACTCTCCATTTCTACAGTCCACATTTCTGGACCACAGTATTGGTAGTTATCACCGGTTCTGGATGTAATAAGTCCATAATAAAAATTATAACACCAAAAAAAAAAAAAAAAACAGAAAGAAAAAAAACCATGAAGATCCTTGTTCTCAACAGACCAATAATAATAGTACGAAAGTCCATAATGCCAATCTGGTCATGTTGCCTTTGCTTCTGGGAAAGTCTTCCATTGTGATTCATTGCACCAACCCAGATGGGCTAACCTTGTCTGGTGCCAAACATTTGTGCATATAGCTCCGTCCTTGGCTACTGTGTGTAGCTACTGTGTGTAGCTACTTTAGCAGGCTATGGAAGAGGTCATAACCTTAAGAGGTCTCAGTGCAGATTAGGTAGTGTCAACTAAACAGACAAAAATAACTTGATTTCAGAATACGTATAAGTGTGATGTCACCAGTTACTTGTAACTTCAGGAACAATCAACCGAAATTACTCTTAAGTACAATTGTACTATACTGCCTGCTATTTACCAATCACTATGAGTGTCACAAGTCCCAGTATATCTATATGATATTCAAGCAATGCTCTTTGAAATTACAGTAGTTATGGCACAAAAAAGAAAACTGGGCAAAAAAAAAAAAAAATTGACCAATGACCACATATGATGAGGGTCACATATTAGAGAGGATTGTGTGTCACATATACAAAGAAAATAGTCACATGTCTGCTGATAAACCCTAGTGTTACTGTTGCTATTGTCATAGTTGGTAATAGCCACAATGACATAAATTTATATAAAACAATTATCTAATGTCGAAAGAGAAAAAAAAAAAAAGAAAAAAAACTGTTGGAACTTGGCCCAATCCCCAAAATGATATAGGGAAGCTTTAATATTTTATATCAACATTTTTAACTGTTTTAAATGTTCTCCATATAATGTTCACCATATTCCCCTCTTTTTTTTTTATTTCACCATAGCGAAAACCAAACTCAAGGATCGCCAAAAAATGAAGGTAATATCAGAACGGAAAAAAAATAACATTAAAATAAAATTTTTTTAAAAAATGTAAACATAAAAAAAAGGTACAGATTTAATGCTGCCTCAACCTGAGATTTGTGATACCCCTTTCTTTTTCAATCGTTAAAGCGGGAGTCCGCTGTTTTTTTTTTTAAAAAGCCAGCATCTACAAATACTGAAGCTGCTGACTTTTAAAATAATGACACTTACCCGCCCAGTGCGCCTGCGATTTCGGGCACCCGAAGCCGATCTCTCGATCGTCTCTCGGGTGCTGCCGCCGCCATCTTGGGTATGGGAATCAGGAAGTGGAGCCTTGTGGCTTAATTTCCCGGTTCCCTACTGCACATGCGCGAGTCGCGCTGCGCAATAAGGATGGTCCCCTCTGTCTCTGGGATCCATGTGTTTCCCAGCAGACAGCGGGGGACTTTCGATAAGGGGCGTAGATTCTGCGGAAAGGGGCGTACTTTCTGCAGATATCTATGTCGGAAGTGGGTGCAGATACCTGTACTGTACAGGTATCTGCACCCCCCTCCCCCCTGAAAGGTGCCAATTGTGGCGCCGGAGGGGGGGAGGGTTCCAATGAGCGGAAGCTCCACTTTAGGGTGGACCTCTGCTTTAAAGAGCAGTGAATTTGTATTTTGTTGAACAAAAAAAATAACTATTGAAACTGCCTTCAAACATTCCAGCTATAAAAAAGGTAATGCCCTCTCTAGTAGTGATTAACAATTTAATTGATTCTCAGTGAAGATCAATTTGCAAGTCAAGCAGGCCACAGGAAGTTGTATTAGAGAGAGAACAGAAATGCTGTTTAATGAAACAGACCACCAACAAAAAAATATATATATATTTTAGAATTTAGTTAGGTCTGACTGCAATAAATTCCATTCAAGACTTCTCCTTAAAACAAACATAAAAACTATGCTTTAACCACTTAACAACTGGCCCATAGCAGAATGACGGCTACAGGGCGGTTGTTTAACTCTGGGAGGCCGTCATATGACGTCCTCCCAGAATTCCGCTCTCGCGCGCCCCCTGGGGCGCGCACTCGAGAGCATCCGGCCGTTTACCACGTGATCGCTCCGTCAAATGACGGAGTGATCACTTATAAACACACCTTATGACACCGGTTCCTCCCTCCCCCTCTCTGTACCGATCGGTACAGCGGAGGGGGAAGAGATCGGTGTCAGCAGCGCTGTGGGCTGCATCTGCAGTGCCCACATCGCTGCTCACCAAAAATTAACCCCTCAATTCCCTGCCAATACTCTGCAATGCCAGCTAATACTCTGCAATACCCACCAATGCTCTGCAATGCCAGCTAATACTCTGCAATACCCACCGATACTTTGCAATACCCGCTAATACCTGCCAATACTCTGCAATGCCAGCTAATACTCTGCAATACCCACTAATACTCTGCAATACCCGCTAATACTCTGCAATACCAGCCAATACTCTGCAATACCAGCCAATACTCTGCAATACCAGCCAATACTCTGCAATACCCGCCAATACTCTGCAATACCAGCTAATACTCTGCAATACCCGCTAATACTCTGCAATACCCTCCAATACTCTGCAGTACCCGCTAATACCCACCAATACTCTGCAGTACCCGCAAATACTCTGCAGTACCCGCCAATACTCTGCAATATCCGCCAATACTCTGCAATACCCGCTAATACTCTGCAATACCCGCTAATACTCTGCAGTACCCACCAATACTCTGCAGTACCCGCCAGTACTCTGCAGTACCCGCCAATACTCTGCAATACAATTCCAGCCAATACTCTGCAACACCCTGCCAATACTCTGCAATACCCTGCCATAAATTGCCATACCCGGAGATACCCAGCCATACTCGGAGATACCCAGCCATACTCGGAGATACCCAGCCATACCCAGCCATACTCGGTGATACCCTGCAATACCCAGCCATAGACATCCCCCCCCACCGCCCTCCGGTGCGTCTACCGACTCACCAATACGATCAAAGCCAGAATATTTTTTATTTTTATTTCAGGCTTCCCAGCCTAGAGGTGACATGTGGGGTCTTATTGACCCCATATCTCACTGTAAAGAGGACCTGTCATGCAATATTCCTATTACATGGGATGTTTACATTCCTTGTAATAGGAATAAAAGTGATCAAAAAATGTATTTTTGGGGAAAAAAATGTCAAACTAAAATAAATAAAGTAAAATGAACAATAAATTTTTTTTTTTTAAAGCGCCCCTGTCCCCATGTGCTCGCATGCAGAAGCGAACGCATACGTAAGTCCCGCCCACATATGAAAACAGTGTTCAAACCACACATGTGAGGTATCGCTGCGAACGTTAGAGCGAGAGCAATACTTCTAGCCCTAGACCTCCTCTGTAACTCAAAACATGTAACCAGTAAATAAAATTTAAAGCGTCGCCTATGGGGATTTTTAAGTAGCGACGTTGGGCGCCATTCCACGAGCGTGTGCAATTTTGAAGAGTGACATGTTAGGTATCTATTTACTCGGTGTAACTTTATCTATCACATTATGCAAAAATTTGGCTAACTTTACTGTGTTTTTTTTTTAAGCACAAAATAGTTTTTTTCCCAAAAAAAAGCATTCAAAAAATTGCTGCACAAATACTGTGCGAGATAAAAAGTTGCAACGACCACCAATGTATTCTCCAGGATGTTTGCTAAAAAAACATATATAATGTTTTGGGATTCTATGTAATTTTCTAGCAAATAAATGATGATTTTTACATGTAGGAGAGAAATGTCAGAATTGTCCTGGGTGCTCCAGAACGGCCTCTGTATATGGCCACACTTTGTAAAAGTCTCACACATGTGGTATCGCCGTACTCGGGAGTAATAGCAGAATGTGTTTTGGGGTGTAATTTGTGGTATGCATTTGCTGTGTGTGAGAAATAAACTGATAATATGACAATTTTGTGAAAAAAAAAGTAAAAAAAAATCTTGATTTTGCAAAGAATTGCGGGAAAAAATTACAACTTAAAAAAACTCATTATACCTCTTACTAAATACCTTGGAATGTCTTCTTTCCAAAAAGGGGTCATTTGGGGGGTATTTGTACTTTTCTAGCATGTTAGGGTCTCAAGAATTGAAATAGGCCATCAGTACTTCAGGTGTGATCAATTTTCAGATATTGGCACCATAGCTTGTGGACTCTATAACTTTCGCAAAGACCAAATAATATACACCAATTTGTACTTATTTTTACCAAAGATATGTAGTAGTATAAATTTTGGTCAAAATTTTTGAAGAAAAATTACTAATCTGCTAAATTTTATAACAGAAACAAATAGAAAATTAATTTTTTTACAGAATTTTCGGTCTTTTTTCTTTTATAGCAAAAAAAATAAAAAAACGAGCAGTGCTTAAATACCACCAAAAGAAAGCTCTATTCGTGTGAAAAAAAGGACAAAAATTTCATATAGGTCCAGTGTTGCATGATTGAGTAATTGTCATTCAAAATGTGAGAGCACCGAAAGCTGAAAATTGGTCTGGTTATTAAGGGTGTTTAAGTGCCCAGTGGTCAAGTGGTTAAGGTCCTCTGTGTTTCAAAGTAATTTGCCCAGTCTGGTTCCGCTCTGGATTATATGTCCATGTTTGTGTATTTACCCTAAAATACACAATTCAGAAACCATTAATAACGCCTCTCTCTACCTCTCTGAGAGGTTTCCAATGACTACACTAGTTGTGGATGCTTGGAATCGCCTTCCAGCAGAGATAATGTGTCCATCAACAGTAAGTACAGTCAAAAGTGCACAGACACACCCACGTATCTGTACTCTGACAAACAAAAAAATTTTAGGAAAACTATATAGGTGGGTTTGTAAGTACTTAAAGTCTAAGCCCTTGTACACACGGTCGGAGAATCCGGCGGAATGTGTCCTATCGGACCATGTCGTCGGATAATCCGACTGTGTGTGGTATGCATCGGACTGATTCCGTCGGAATATCCGTCGGACCCAATTTTCCAACATGTTGGAAATATTTCCAGACCAACTGGGCCGATCAGACATACTCCGATCATGTGTAGAGAATTTTGATCGGACCAAGTGCCACGCATGCTCAGATCAAATTCCTACATCAAAGCTATTGGCTACTAGCCTGAATGTAGTCCCATCGTAACGAAATTACGTCATCACGTTCTGAAAGATCAGATTTTTTCGCCAACTTTGTCCGACCGCGTGTATGCAACAGTTTCGGACAAGATCCGACAGACAAAATCCGACGGGCAAAATCCGACGGATTTGGTTGTGGAAATTTCCAACCGTGTGTACAGGGGCTAAGAAGACAACATGTAGACATATAACCTTCACACATATTAAAAAACAAAACACAAAACATACTGCACCCATATGATACCACAAAGTGCAAAGTAATGTATTATTATGTACATTCTGAGTGTCAGAGTGAATGAAACGTCACTCTAAGCCTCAGGAAAGGAAAAAGAAACAAAACAAAATCCCTACAGTTTCTCAGAGTTATAGGGATCGAGATCTCATATCTGTGTACAGGTTATTTGAGAATAAATTTAAATTTGTAAAAAATAAAAAAATAAAAAGTATAAATGTAAACTGGTACCAGTACTTAGCTTACAAACAGAAATAAAATAAAAGCATGCAAAGTTAATGTGATCACATTTCTTATTGATGGCCCTCCAACAATGGTGTGTACACACCCCTAAAAAAAATAAAAAATCTTTGAGTGATGTAATGGATGTGTATGAACTGTCTGTGTAAACAGACACACACATTCATTTAGATTGAATACCATACAAAAATTCTGGGTAGAGAGCGCTTTGGTAATTGCAAATGAATTGCTAGGCGTTTCTGGCCACTGGGAGAATACAAAAGAAAGAAAGAAAAACAATGGAATATTATACTTTACCTTCTGTTAGGCATGTGTATTTATGCATATGCACAGCTATCTACATACAGCTGCTTTATATGTAAATATACTTTCAGGAACTCACTTAAAAAGATAACTTGTAGACAACAGTTATTACTCTACCTCCTCTTTTTTTCTTTAACCTATTTAAAAACAATACAACATTCTTACTTGTACATTGGTAAATGCTCAATGACATTCCCACTCTGATCTAGTGAAACTAAAATGCCATAGACCCCTAAAACATAACTTATATCTTGTATTTCATTCCCGGTTTTAGTGTACTGGTTTGGTTCCAGATGGACATGTTATTCCCTCCATTTTTCCAATCCAAGTATTCAATAACGTTTCTTTTAAAGGACTGGAATTCTTTCACAAACTCATCCTGTTCCTGTTTCATTTGCCTAATCTCATATTGTAAAGCCCCATTCTCGGTCTTAATAATTGAGGAAGGGATGTATGATCTCATATTTTCATATTTATTATTCCTAGGCCCTTCACCCCAACGTGGTGAGTACACTTCAATGTCACGCCTCTTTGTTGTATATTGATTCTGTTTTAATATCTTTTCACCAAAAGACAAACACAGGCTGAAAATATTCAATGGCTAAAACCTGATTCACAACTTTTCCTCTCTGCATATGAGATATAGTGACACTTTCACGAGAGCTCCCCCCTTTCAATGAGTTGTTGAAACTAGCACATATTCCAGATGGAGATAATTTCCTGTTGCATCTAGAAATACTGAAAGCGGTTGCATTACAATCTATGGTATGTGGAGATTTCACAAGCTGCCCTGGGCTGGAAGATGTAGACAATTGTTTACATTTACTCTCTGCGGCCTTCAGCCCACGTGCCAGCTCATCAACCTCGCCCTGCTCATTTTGGTTGTCTATTGTTGGTTGCTGGTGGCTAGCATTCAAATTTGTCATAGAGGGTTGTAGGTGATTACAGTCAGGTTATTTTTTTAGTTGGCAAAAAATATGAAGCAACTCCCATGGATACAACCACGCATTATGCTGGCAACCATTCAACTAATGAATAGAGATTAGAACAAAATGCCAATCCCAATGGAGAGATTCTAGAAGCGAAGACAGGCCTATTCCTGGAACTCAGCCTACAGCTCAACCCCAAAACAATAATGATATTTGCAATTCAAAACAATATAATTACCAATGAAACAAATCAGTATTGTAGTAACAATCAAGTTGTCCAGGATTGTCCATACCATCACTCTCCTGGAAGGACACCCTATCATTATAGGGATGACCATCCCTATTATTCATCTCCTGGTAGGATCCCTAAACACAGAGAGATAATATCTGATAAGATCTGATAGTAGGAAACCGAATGGCCCCCCTCCATACTATAGACCCAATGATGGACAAGATAGAGTCTATCCTGTCCCAAGAGACTCTTATAAAAGAAGCTCTATTTTTACTTCTAACAGGTTCTATCCACTTAAAGTTGATGATCCCAGCCATGGTTACCGATACATGGGCATTGATAGGGATGTTTATAATGAACTTCCCTACAATTTTAACAATGAACAACCTAACCAACGTTGGGATTTTCACAGGAAACCGAGAGGCACCA
Organism: Lithobates pipiens; assembly: GCF_037356315.1. Taxonomy (NCBI): domain Eukaryota; kingdom Metazoa; phylum Chordata; class Amphibia; order Anura; family Ranidae; genus Lithobates; species Lithobates pipiens. The sequence goes on from NW_027507790.1 coordinate 196,825,817, forward strand.
AAATAGGAAAAAAGGAGAATGTAAGGAAAGGCATAGGCATTTTCAATTTAAGTAAGGTGACCTTAACTAAAGAAGACAAAATTATTCTCGATAAAGGCCTACATTCCAAACATTTATCGATATTCATAAATATATTCGTAAGGTTAATCTGCAAAGATATTTCATATCCAAATCTAAAACAGCCCTGACCCATCGAGGCATGGACTCCACTAGACCTCTGAAGGTAAGCTACGGTATCTTACACCAAGCAGTCAGTAGCAGATCCTTTAATTCCTGTATATTGTGGACTGGGGCCTCCATGGATCGGACTTGTTTTTCCAGCACATCCCACAGATGCTTGATTGGATTAAGATCTGGAGAATTTGGAGGTAAAGTGAACACCTCTTACTTGTTGTTGTGTGCCTCAAACCATTTTGAACCAGTTTTTGCAGTGTGGCAGGGTGCATTTATTTGCTGAAAGAGGCCACTGCCATTAGAGAATACCATTTTCATGAAGGGGTGTACTTGGTTACCAACAAGGTTTAGGTAGGTGGTACATGTCAAAATAACATCCACATGAATGGCAGGAACCAAGGTTTCCCAGCAGAACATTGTCCAAAGCATCACACTGCCTGTGCCGGCTTGCCTTCTTCCCATACTGCATCCTGGTACCATCTCTTACCCAGGTGACCGAACGAACATGCAGCCAGCCATTCACATGATGAAAAAAAAAAAGATCCATTAGACCAGGCTACCTTCTTTCATTGCTCCGTGGTCCAGTTCTGGTGCTCACATGCCCATTGTAGATGTTTTTTGGCTATGGACATGTGTCAGCATGGGCACCATGACCAGGGTTGCCAACCTACTGCAACTTTTTTTACTGACAGAACATGGGGAATTTACTGACAGAGCATATTTAAACAGTATAAACACAATCTGTAAACTCTGACAGTACATAACAGGTTATTGGCCTGGTTTACATTTAAAAAGTCAACACAGCATGACAAATTATCAGCTACCCTGCTGGGACACAGATGAAAAACAAGTTTTGTTATGCATGCCAAAAAGAGCAATGAGCATGACCAGATTGTGTCTAATAGCGGGAGTGGCCTAAAAGAGGGTGACTAAACAGAACCGTTCCCTGACCACCTACCTCTAATTGAACATAGCAGCTGCTTGGTTGAGTACACATTAACTCAATATGTCAAGTTTCACAGACGGCATCTCATGTCAAACTTGCCCATTGAGCTCAATGGCGCTTTGCAGCAGCCACAAGCCAAATGCTAGGCTTACACTCCTGGCACAGTATTTCAATGCAAAATTCCCAATCGGCTGGGGAAAAAAACAACACATTCAGGTGGAAGCTGTATCACCTCCTGTACTAATAGTAGGAGGGCCTTAAAGGGGCATTAAATGGCAGGAGTCTGTAATAAGTACAGAGTGCAGGGTTCAGGTGTGTGCTGCTTGCAGAATGCAGGGTAAAGGGGTGCTCCCTTTTCCTCCAAATCACCTTCTCCCACAGTACAGTGCTCTACTCCTACCTCCAAATCCCCCTCCTTGACAGTACCTGATAGAGAATAGCAAATGCAGAAGAGCAGGACAGGTTACGTAGGAGGAGAGTGTAGTGTAGCTGTGGGGTCATGGGCACAGGCTTCAGGAGCTGTCATCGCCAGACAAGTACCAGGTTCCAACTACCTATCTATGCAGACAGGCAGCAGGCAGAGCACAGTTGAGATCACCTCACAGCCAGAACTAGAGGAGCAGGATTAGAAAATGTGACCGCCTGCTACTTCCTATTTTCTCTTTCGTTCATTGACGGACACAGCTCCTCCAAAAGAGGCTTTTTCATCTGCCCGGGACTTCAGCAAAACACTCGCACCCCGACAGAGTGACTACTGAGGGACAGAAGCATCCCTGGACTCGCAAGCCTAGCAAGCCAGGGAGAAAAAGTGCTACCGCGTGAAGGTTTGCCCCTGCCCGTCACTAGGTTGGGGGGGCCACCTTCGGGAGTTTGCAGCCCGGTGGGCCTCTCGGCTGTCCGACCAATGGGTTTGCAAACTCATTTCATTGGGCTACAAGACAGAGTTCCCCTCTTGGCCACCAAACAGATTCTTTCCCTCCAGCATTCCCTCAGGTGCGGAGGTTTCAGGGATTCTAATCTGTTTGTAGTCCCCAAAAAGCAAGGGGTACGTCCAATCTTGGACCTAAAAGCCCTCAATTGCTTTGTGAAAGTACAGAGGTTCAGAATGGAATCAGTTCGCTCTGTAGTCGCTACACTCCATCAGGGGGACTCCCTGGCGTCTCTGGATATCCAGGACGTGTACCTGCACATACCCATATGCCTCAGGCATCAGAGGTTTCTGCAATTTTCAGTAGGGGAAGACCACTACCAGTTTGTGGCTCTCCCCTTTGGCTTGGCTTCAGCACCCTGAGTCTTTACCAAGGTATTGACTCCAATTTTAGCATTGTTCTGACAATGTGGGATTGCAATCGTGGGTTACCTAGACGATCTCCTTCTGAGAGCAGCTTCCACCTCAGAATTAAGGGAGGATGTGGCGATCACCATGCAAACCCTGCAGGAATTTTGGTGGGTGTTGAACCTCAAAAAGTCGGTACTTGTGCCAACTCAATGCCTGGAGTACCTAGGCTTACTGCTGGGCTCCGCGGAAGCGAGCGTGTTTCTCCCTCTAGACAAACTGCAGACTCTCAGAGCTGTGGTGAAGCTGTTGATGAACTGCAGGTGGTCGTCGCTGCGTTTCTGCATGCGTGTCCTGGGCATCATGGTGGCCTCCTTCGAGGCGGTACTGTATGCCCAATTTCACACTAGAGTCTTGCAGAAGGAGATATTGACAAAATCCATTATCCCTGGATCGGTGGCCTGGGAAATCGTTCCTACCTCTTCATTGGACAGTGATCACAATGGACGCCAGCCTGACCGGCTGGGGTGGAGTACTGGAAGTACAATCAACCCAGGGCCTCTGGGGAGGAATCCCAGTTGCCGATCAATGTGCTCGAACTTCAAGCGATCAGGCTATGCCTCTCCACATGGTCAATGAAACTACAAGGGCATCCAATCAGGATCCAGTCAGACAATGCTACGGCGGTGGCATATGTCAACCATCAAGGAGGAACAAGAAGCTTGGCTGCAGCAGGAAGGTCGCTCACATCCTTCGGTGAACAGAGCGACACGTACCGGCCCTGATGGCCATATACATCCCGGGAGTAAAAAAGTGTCAGGCGGACTATCTAAGTCGCCAGATGCTGGACTCAGGAGAGTGGTCACTGCAACAGGAGTGTTCAGGCTTCTTTGCCTGCAGTGGGGCACATCAGATGTAGATCTCCTGGCCTCTCGGCTCAATCAAAAGGTGCAGAGGTTCGTGTCCAGGACAAGAGATCCCTGGGCGGACGCGTCATACGCGTTGGTGGCTCCATGGGAGCAGTACCGGCTGATTTACACCTTACCTCTGCTCAGACTGTTACCATGTCTGCTCCGCAGAGTGGGGGCTGAGGGGATTCCAATGATACTGATTGCCCCAGATTGGCCTCGGTGTCCTCAGTACGCCGACCTGGTACGCCTGGTGGCGGATGCTCCTTGTCGATTACTGATGCGAGAAGACCTTCTGTCACAAGGTCTGATACTCCATCCTGCTTTACCATCGCTGGTTTTAATGGCATAGTTGTTGAAAGCCAGGTGCTAAGGAACCAAGGCCTGTCTGACTCGGTGATTTCTACTATGTTGGGGGCACGAAAATCTTCTTCTCGGAAGATATACCATCGTACGTGGAAGTCTTATATCTCCATGTGTGAGGAGATGGGAGGGCATCCACGCACCTACTCGGTGTCCAGGGTCCTGCTGTTCTTACAGCGTGGAGTAGACCAGAAGTTGGCCTTAAGCACCATCAAGGGACAGTTATCAGCCTTGGCTGTCTTTTTCCAAGGACCCCCGGCGTCTCACTCTTTAGTGAGCACCTTTGTACAAGGGGTCCGGCATGTATTCCCTCTGGTGCATCCACCCTTCCCTCCGTGGAATCTGAACCTGGTGCTATCGGCGTTTCAGAAACTGCCGTTTGAGAACATCAGAGAAATGTATTTTTTGACGCTCTCTCAGAAAGTGGTCTTTCTTGTGGCCATTACATCTGCCAGGAGGGTTTCTGAACTGGCGGCCTTGTCTTGCAAGTCGCCCTATCTAGTTATCCACAAGGATAAGGTGGTGTTGCGTCCACAACCTTTTTTAAGGTCCTTTTGGCTTTTCACCTCAATGAAGACATTGTGTTACCATCTCTGTGTCCAAAACCGACACACCCTAAGGAGGTGGCCCTCCATTCCCTGGACGTGGTCCAGGCTCTAAGGGTATGTCTGTCTGCCACAGCTCCCTTCCGGGAGTCAGACTCTGCTCGTTTTGGTAGCTGGTCTGAAAAAGGGACTGGCAGTCTCGTTGTTCACCATTTCCAGGCGGATCAGACAGATCGTGGTCCAGGCTTATGCCTTGAAGGGGCAGGTGCCCCCCTTTCCTGTCACGGCCCATTTCACCAGGGCAATTGGGACCTCTTGGGCCTTCCAACATCAAGCATTAGTAGCTCAGGTGTCTAAGGCGGCAACTTGGTCATCCATTCACATTTTTACAAAGTTCTACAAAGTTGACGTAAGCGCATCTTCTGATGCCTGCTTTGGCCGCAAAGTTTTGCAGGTGGCCATGTAATGTTGCAATTTTACACTCTTTTCTCTTGTTAAGAGAAAGTTACCTTTTGAATGTCAATGCACCTCTGGTTGTGGGTGAAGTTATGTTGCTGTTCTCACCCCTCATTATGACACTGCTTGGGGACATCCCTACGGTCAAAGATTAATGGAGCTGTGTCCGTCAATGAACAAAAGAGAAAATAGGATTTTTGTACTCACCGTAAAATCCTTTTCTCTGAAGCTCATTGACGGGTACAGCACCCTCTCCTTCTACTGGCTTACGTTATACTGCTTGTTGACATACTGAGCTGCAGGAAGCAGGATGAGGGGTTATTACCAGAGGGACCGCCCCCTGGGCGGAACTGTACAGTTTTGTTGTTCTTCACATGTATTACATGTTCTGCCTAGTCCTCTCCTGAAGGCGGCGTAATAACCCTACGGTCAAGATTAATGGAGCTGTATCCGTCAATGAACTTTAGAGAAAAGGATTTTACGGTGAGTACAAAAATCCTATTTTTTATGCTCATCAACTTCAGGGATAACATGTTTGCTTGCTGCCTAATATATTCCACCAACTTTCCGAAGCCATTGCAATGAGATAATCAATATTATTCACTTAACCTGTCAGTGGCCATAAATTTATGGCTGATTAGTGTTTAGTACGAAAGAAAGGAAGAGCATAGTTAAACAGTTATCATATGAATTGGATGGCCACTGTGAAAGAAATGTTAAATTCTGTAAAAAAAGAAAACAATCCATGTTGTATACTTTGCTTATGTGTTGTACACTGCACTCATATTCTGGACATGGCACTAATAATGCATTGATTAAGTTTTCACATTCTTTTACACTCTAATAAGTAACTGAGAGAAAACAAGGAAAGGGGCACTTCTGAGTGTATAAGTAAAGCACTTTAATAATAAAAACAATATCAACTCACATGGGAGAAGGTATGGTAGAGTACATCTCTGGGCTGAGTAGTGTCCAGGAGCAGGATGGGTGACGAGGTCACAGCAACTCCACTTATCACTGGCAGTGTGCAGTACATCAGATCCCAGGAACGATGGGGCAGTGAGCTGTCAGAGCCTGTAGTCCTAAGTGCTACAGTTACTGAAGTCCTTGCTTGTACCTGCTAAGATGAAAGTTGGCAATGTAGTGTGTATTCCAATGAGAGGTTTGGAGAGCATGGGACAGCGTGGCACAGGGCAGTGACGTCACAAGCGGACACGTTTCTGAGCGTGTACGCTACGAATATTATGGTTTTTAGTATTAAAGTGGTTTACTTATACACTCAGAGGCGGCCCTTGCCTTGTTTTCTCTCAGCTTCACTGGAATTGGCTTCTGGTCTCCATTGGTGGTAGCCCTGACATACGGACCCATTACTCATCTATACCTGTTTGGACTATTATGGTTTATACAAGATTATTATGGAGGTACTAGAGTGTTGCACCTTTTTACTTGTAGATTTCTAATAAGAAACTAGCCTGCCTATGTAACGCCCCTTTATTAGCTTAAGGCTGGGTTCACAATTATGCGAATGGGTTGCGGGTTTCCCGGATTCCCATTCGCATAGCAGGAGATTGTGACCGGCTCTCTATGGAGCAGGTTCACACATCTCCGCAGTGGCTCCGGTGCGAATTACACAGAAGCCCTGTGTGTCTTTTGGTCCATTTTAGGTCCGAATTAAGCCCAGGATTCTGGAAACAGTGAACGGGGACGCACCGGACTCCTGCTGTGAGCTGCTGCGTGTTCTAGTGTGAACCCAGCCTAAAAGTACAATTGTTACATTAATGTGAAACCTATGTAAGCATGGTTTAAAAAAAAAAACTTTAAATGTGCTAAATAAATGGAACAGTTACTTAGAAACATGCTATGTGTATTTTCCTGACACACCATGGCAGCACACACAGTGGGTTGTGACTCCGCCTCCACAACTTGATAGGACTGGTTAGCTATAAGATTTGAAGAGGAGTCCACCGTTGCATTCTTCTTTTTTTCCTCACCTGTATGGGACATTACGTTTCGAGTTCGGTTAGCATGGAACCCCTTACCGCACTACCCCAGCTAGGTTCAGCCTCTCCTACTTGGAAGTCCCTGTCCGTACGGTCTCTAAATGAGCCATAACGCAGGGAGCCCCACTCTGGTGGTCTCAGGGGCAAAATTACAAAGCAGCGGACTTTTAAAAGGAAAAACCTTAAAAAGGTTGTAATGAATGCAGCGGTCTCCCCCTTCCTATCTGTCGTGCTCCCCGGCATGTCTCCTTTTCTGCCTACCTTCCGTTTTCAGTCCTCAGTTTTCTTCACCTTTTTTCCCTCCTTTTTTTCCCCTCTGGGCACGCTGAGCCCTGTAGTTCCACGGCGCTGTGACCTCTCCTTCATGGCGGTTCCGTTCGGACGATCGGCGCTCAGGAAGTGACGTTCTCCCCTTGCCCTCTGCATTTGCCAGCATCCAAGATGGCGCAGGACGGCGCAGGCGGCCAGTGCGCATGCGCGGCGGTGACGTCACTCCTCCAGCGACGGCGGGCTATTTAAAAAATTTCATTTTCGTTTGGAAGTGCTGCTTGTGCTTTCCACACCATCTACCATCCTGATCTCTGCACACAGCCTGCTGCCTTGCAAGACAAGTCCTCCTGAACTCTGGTAAGCCTCTTTTCTTTCATCTTTTACGCACTTTGCCATTCATTTATATGCTGCACCTTCTGCCCATACTCTGCATTGGCTCTTACACTGAAAACCTCTGGTCACAGGTGTACTCTATTCTTCCCTATGGAGACCGCTGCCTTAGTAGACCATCCTAGAACCGCAAGGTAAGGGGATGTATGGATTGGTAAGTAGTGAAGAGGAGAAAAAGAGAGCACTGCCACTAATACCTTTCATTTTGGTAGCTCTGGCAGGTCTTCGGGGTCATCCCATTCTAAAAGAAAGGAACGTTCCCCCTCAAGACACTCTCACTCTCGGCGAAGTCGGTCAAGGTCTTCCCGTCATCGCAGAGAAGCGCCATCCTCACATCGAGAGGAACACCATACCCGTCCTGCGGTTAATACCTGCTGGGTCTGTGGAGCGCAAGCATTACCTAGTAAGCTTGTTTGCCAAATATGTCTGGAGGAAGCAACTCGGGACAAGGAAGCTGACGCTAGAGAAGCCTCCAATATTATAAGAGACTCAGTTAAGGAAACAATCCTACAGGTGACAGCTTATGATCCAATCAGGTCATCTAACTCAGCCTCAACCTCTCACACCCCTCAGGATCCAGATGACTCCCCAGAGGATGAGGATCCCCTGACCCCTACAGTTTTCGACTTTGCATTAATAAACCCTTTTGCGAAATCGGTTAAGGAAGCGATCGGTTGGGAGGAAGAGAGAGATGTCCCGCCTAAGTTAAGGAAATACTTCCCTAACCTAAAAAAAGACCCTGAGGTCTTCCCCTTTATCGAAGAGCTAGAGGAGCTCATAAAAGATGAATGGCAAAAACCAGAAAAGAAGTCCGGCTTAAACAACAGATTAGCGAAGCTCTATCCCCTAAAAGAGCCAGCAGTGAACCCTCTTATCTCCGCTCCCGTGGTAGACTCCTCACTGATGCGCTTAGCGCGCCATGTAACCCTACCAATAGAAGACGCCGTAACCTTTAAAGATGTGATGGATCGCAAAATCGATCTCGACCTTAAGAAAGCCTACTCAGCAGCGGGGGGGCCTGTAGGCCAGCAATCGCTCTAGCAGCAGTCGGTAGAGCCATCACCTCCTGGACGTCTGGAGTTGAAAAATTAATCGCAGAAGCAGCAGACCAAGACAAAATTATTTCAGCACTGCAGGAACTCAGCCTTGCGGGTGATTTCGTAGCGGAGGCGGCGGTGGACGTTATTCGGTCCTCAGCAAGAGCAATGCTGGCCTCAGTAACTTCCAGAAGGGCTCTCTGGCTAAAACCTTGGGTTGCTGATGCGACTTCCAAATCCAGCTGGTGTAAGATCCCTTATGATGGCACTAACCTTTTTGGTTCAAAATTAGATTCCGCAATATCAAAGGTCACGGGGGGGAAATCGGGTCTAATACCGTCGGACAAAAGATCCAAGCAACAGAAAAATCCGCCCTTCAGACGTCACCTTCCGGAAAGGTACCGGGACGTAAGGTCTTATAGACCCGGGAAAGAATTCAAACGGAATTGGCGAAGCACACAACCCTCTTTTGTGAGAGTCCAAAAATCGAAGACAACCATGCCGGGAGACCAACAAAAATCTTTTTGATGCCTAGCATTCCCAGCCCGCAATAGTAGGTGCGGGGCTGAGACTATTTGCCCAAATTTGGATAGACAAAATAAAGGAACCCTGGGCGATATCCACCATTCAGCAAGGTCACAGGTGGAAGTTCAAGCGAAAACCGCCAAAAAACCACTACAAACCTACCAAACTTCCCTTTTCGCGCCTAAAACGAAAGCTTTTGGTCAGATACATTATGGAGTTGCTCCAGAAGCAAGCAATCATAGAAGTTCCACGGGAGCAGAGAGGAGAGGGGTTTTACTCTCCCCTTTTCTTGGTGTCAAAGAAAACAGGAGACCTGAGGCCCGTGTTGGATTTAAAGAAGTTAAACCAAATGATTCTAGTCGAATCATTCAGGATGGAGAGTCTCCAATCAATATTACTAACAATAGGGGAGAAAGATTGGATGCTCTCGGTCGATTTATCCGACGCTTATCTACACATTCCAGTGCATCAAACCTTTCAAAAGTACCTACGCTTTGCGATAGGCAGGCAACACTTTCAATTCAAAAGCCTCCCATTTGGGATATCAACGGCACCCAGGACCTTCACAAAGGTGTTACTTCCGGTTATAGCACTATTGAGAGAAAGGGGTCTAAGAGTCCTACACTATCTCGACGATATTCTTCTTCTAGCAGACAGTCGAGAAACACTTCTACGACATCGTTCAATTCTGATTTCCACGCTCCAGCAATTCGGGTGGATAGTGAATTGGAGGAAGAGCAGCCTGGTCCCAGTACAGAAGATGGTCTTCCTAGGAGCCGAATTGGACACCAGATCCAACACAGTAGGGCTTCCCCAGGAGAAACTTCATCCTCTTATCCGCAAAGTGAGAAAGCTACTATCAGTAGACCACCTGTCTGCAAGAAAATGCTTAAGTATTCTGGGCTCAATGTCATCAACCTTTCTAATGGTTCAGTGGTCTCAATGGAACTCGAGGGTATTCCAGAATTCGTTCCTAAAACAATGGAACGGGGTGTCAATGTCACAACAAATAACAATCACCAGGGCAGTCAAGGAGTCAGTACGTTGGTGGACTCAAACCAGCAATTTAACTCGCCGTCGTCCCATCGTTCATCCACTCCCAGAAATAGTAACGTCGGATGCCAGTTACCTTGGCTGGGGAGCGTATCATCTAGATCGGGGAGCACAGGGCCGCTGGTCCTTCTGTCCACAAGGGATAGTCTCAAATGTTCTGGAACTCAGGGCTGCATGGCAAGCACTTCTAACTTTCAGTCCCCTCCTTTCAGGGAAGAGTGTCCTCCTGCGTATGGACAACACAGTGGCTGTGAATTATGTCCACAGGCAAGGGGGCACCAGAAGCAAAGTCCTAATGCAGGAGGTACGACCTATAATCGAGTGGGCTCAAGTCTACCTGACGGATCTGAAGGCAGTATACGTACCCGCGATTCACAACCAACTCGCGGACGATCTAAGTCGAATATTTATTTCAAACAACGAGTGGTCTCTCAGTCACAAGGCCTTTACTCTTCTGACACACAAATGGGGTGTTCCCGATATGGATCTGGCAGAAACTCCAGCGAATCGCAAATGTACTCGCTTCTTAGCAAGGACCGCCTATCCAGCAGCAACAGGGATCGACTGTCTCCACCATCCTTGGGAATTTCGCCTAGGTTACATATTCCCTCCGGTGCCCTTGATAGCCAGGTTTCTGGCCAGACTGAGGACTTCGTCTTCCACGGTAATAGCAGTGTTGCCCTTCTGGCCCAGAAGACCATGGTTTCCGACCATCCTGCAATTGAACACAGAAGAGCCTCTCCCACTTCCGCTGTTCCCAGACTTGCTCTCACAGGGGAAATTTCTACACCCGTCACCAGAGCGACTACACCTGACGGCTTGGACACTGAAAGGGAAAGGTTACTAGATCAGGGTTGTTCATTAAGAGTAATATCCACCTTACAACAAGCAAGGGAGAAATCGACAAACAACATATATAATAAGATTTGGAAAAAAAATTCTGCAATAGCCCAACTACAGTCCTGGAATCCCCTTTCTCCATCAGTCTCTCAGGTGTTAGAATTCCTACAACTAGGCCTAGAGAAAGGTTTAAGGTCAAGCACCTTAAAAGTTCACGTCTCTGCCATATCCGCAATGACAGGAATCAAGTGGGCTTTAAACCCCCTCATCATTCAGTTTCAGAAAGCATGCCTAAAAATAAGGCCTCCTAGAAAACCAATTTTTCCGACCTGGGACCTATCGATCATCCTGGAAGCTTTAACAAAAGAACCTTTCTCGACGGGGGGATCAATATCCCTATGGGACTTGACACTAAAACTATCGTTTCTAGTTGCAATCACATCGGCCAAAAGGGTCTCCGAGCTGCAAGCTCTATTAATCAAAGAACCACACCTAGTTTTTTTCCCAGACTGGGTCGTACTCAGACCTTCGGAATGGTTTGTGCCAAAGGTAGCATCTAGCTTCCACTTTAATCCGGAGATCAATCTTCCTGTTTTTCTCAACACAGATGGAAATCCACACCCTCTGGACGTGAAGTCTGCAATATCCGCCTACCTGGAGGCTACCGCTCCATTCAGGAAGTCAGAAAACCTCCTGGTCATTCCGCATGGCGCCAAAAAAGGTCAAGCGGCTTCTTCAAGGACAATATCCTCATGGTTGATTAAAGTCATCAAGAAAGCATATCTAGTTCAACACCTTCCAATACCGGAAAACCTGAAAGCGCATTCAACGAGAGCGATGGCGACCTCATGGGCAGCGTACAGCAGAGTATCACCAGAGACTATTTGCAAGGCAGCAACTTGGTCGTCAAAAACCACATTCATGTCACACTATAGAATAGACCCGGCTCAATTAACTACGGTTGAGTTCGGGAGATCAATTATTCAATCAAACTCATCCATATCCTGTACTTGAGTAAATAAAAAACTTCTGAAAGGCACCCTCCCATGTAGCGAGTTATTTCCCACTGTGTGTGCTGCCATGATGCGTCAGGAAAACGGAAAATTGTATACTCACCTTTCCGTAATTTTCCTTTCCTGACGCATCCCATGGCAGCACACAGGATCCCACCCCTCTAAGGTGATAGTTACTGAGAATGCAACGGTGGACTCCTCTTCAAATCTTATAGCTAACCAGTCCTATCAGGTTGTGGAGGCGGAGTCACAACCCACTGTGTGTGCTGCCATGGGATGCGTCAGGAAAGGAAAATTACGGAAAGGTGAGTATACAATTTTCCGTTTTTCTGTTCCCTACTGCAGCGATTACTATTAATTTGGAATCACTGAATCACTGATCAATATAAAGGATAAAAGTTTCCTAAAATTTTGGATCTTACTTTTTGCTTCAGTCCTAGTTCACAATTATGCAAATCTGATGCGATTCTGATGCCTTCCAGAATGCATAGATTCATATGTCAAGTAAGTAAAAAAACTATGAAGGCTGTTCTCATACTGTAGATTTGGGGTTTCTGATGCAATTTGGGTGTGGTTAAAAAAGGGTTCTGTGTAAGTTTAGTGCAGAGCGGTGCAGGTTTAAGCTGTATAGCCTGTGAGAATCGCACCTGAAAAGCACAAATCGCACCACAAAATCACAGAAGGTCTATCCTTACCCTGCTTTATCCAAAAAAATACATAGAGATACCCTTTAGTGTATACTAAAGGCATATGTGCATTTTATGGTGTATGTTATTGTACATCATAGACAACATTTATAAAGGATTGTACTCTGCAACATTCTCTGTAACTTCCCTCTGACCTTAAAAATATTTCTGTCTAAAAATAAAGAATTCACATGTTTACTTAAGAATCGGGAAACCACATTTGTAATTAACTAACTTGCCCTGCACACTAATTGTACATTACTATGAGTATAATTTGTATGATTATGACCCAGAGTATGCAATGCCAATATCCACTGTGCGGTGAAAAGCTATGAATTGCAGGATATAATATCCTGTATGTGCAGTAGCAAGGATTTGAAGTTTAGAAAAGATTGTTATCATATCTAGGGTAGAATGTTGTATGGAATGAAAAGAGAGATTTTATGGACAATTATAGTAGTTTTCATTTTGATCAGAAACAATAAGTTCAATTCAGAAAGCTTTAACACAAGAGAAAGGGTCTTTATTTTAGCTATGTGACTTGCACATCTTATTGGACTCAGCTAAAAAATAACTGTCACCTTTTCTTTTTTTTAAAGGGACACTAAAGTAAAAAAAAAAAGAGGTAAGACGTACCTGCTTTGTACAACAACAATATTGCACATGTGGGTGGGGTCTGGCTGTGCTCGTGCACGTGGAGTAACACCTTGCTGTCATACATGCTCACCAGTCCCCAGGACCAGGGGGAGGCTGCGGTCCAAATCAAACATTAAGACAGGCCCCTGACTTAGAGATGAACCACTTGTGTATAGTGAATGTGCGGAGTTCCTACTAAAGATGTTTTGTCCCATATCACTACACAATTGCGTAGATTTATACAGTGGCAAAACTATAGGGGTCGCTGCAGTCGCACTTGCGACTGGGCCCTTTTGTTCTGCCACTGTGGAGGGGCCCCAAGAGCCAGCATCTCCCCCTGCACCCCTGGCTGTCTGTTTAACATGCAGGGGGAGTGGGAGGCGGTGACCGGCAGCTCTATGGTGCCCACGAGCCGCAGGATCTCCCTGGGGCTTGTAGGTCTCTCTCCGAATGTATACAGTGGAGAGGGCAGGGGCCTCTGATCTGGGCATGTATCAGCTTCACTCTTCAGTGAGCTTCTACACTCTTCATGGTACATGCCCGGGTCAGAGGCCCCTCCCCTCTCCAGTGGATACAGTCCGAGAGAGAACTACAGGCCCCAGGGAGATCCTGCCATCCGTGGACACCATAGAGCTGCCGATGGCCACCTCCGACCTCCCCCCTGGTAGGGGGGTACAGAGATGTGCTGGGGACCCAAGGTGCACAGTGGAGAACAGCCATGTACAGGGGGGCCTCTGGAAGGGGGGGTGACTGTCTGGGGACCCTGAAGTAAGGGGGGCCGGGGGCCCTCTGGGGACCCTGATGTAAAGGGGCTGTCTGGGGACCCTAAATTAAGGAGGCCACTGGGGACCCTGATGTAAGGGGGGCTCTCTGGGGACCCTGATGTAAGGGAGGCTCTCTGGGGACTCTGATGTAAGGGGGGGCTCTTTGGGAACTCTGATGTAAGGAGGGGCCCTCTGGGGACCCTGATGTAAGGAGGGGCCCTCTGGGGACCCTGATGTAAGGAGGGGCCCTCTGGGGACCCTGAAGGGGGGGCTCTTTGGGGACCCTGATGTAAGGGGGAGCTCCCTGGGGAACCTGATGTAAGGAAGGCTCTCTGAGGACCCTGATGTAAGGAGGGGCCCTCTGGGGACCCTGATGTAAGGGGGGGGGCTCTCTGGGGACCCTGATGTAAGGAAGGCTTTCTGGGGACCCTGAAGTAAAAGGGGGCTTCTCTGGGGACCCTTATGTAAGGAAGGTGCTCTCTGTGGACCCTGATGTAAGAGGGGGGCTCTATGGAGACCCTGATTCAAAGGCAGGCTCTCTGGGGATCCTGATGCAAAGGCAGTCTCTCTGGGGACCCTGATGTAAGGTGGAGCTCTCTGGGGACCCCGGTGTAAGGAGGGGCTCTCTGAGGACCCCAATGTATGGGGGAGCTCTCTGGGGACCAGGCAGGGCTGGGCTCAGCCCTTCCTTCTCTAAGCTGGCCATTCAGTTGTCAGCTAATTGACAGCTCCTACCTCTCCACAGTGACTCACCTGTTGATGATATCCTGCTCGTCAGTCCTGCCTACTTAACCACTTGCTTATTGGGCACCTAAACCCCTCCTGCCCAGACCAATTTTCAGCTTTTAGCGCTGTCACTCTTTGAACGACAATTGCTCTCATACAACACTGTACCCAAATAGTTTTTTTTCCCCACAAATAGAGCTTTCTTTTGGTGGTATTTGATCACCTCTGGGTTTTTCATTTTTTGTTAAAAAATGTAAAAAGAACAATAAAAAAAAATAATACAAAACCATTTTATATTTTGTTAATACATTTTGCAAACAGGTAATTTTTCTCCTTCATTGATGTACACTGATGAGGCTGCACTGATGAGCACTGATAGGCTGCATTGATGGGTACCAATAGGCTGCATTGATGGGCACTAAGGTGGCACTGATGGCCACTAATAGGCGGCATTGATATCCACTAATAGGTGGCACTGGCGGGCTCTGATGAGGTGGTACGGGTGGGCAATGGAAGGAGGTATTGGTGGGCACAGATGAGGGGGCTTTGCAGCTTCCTCTTCGGGACCAATGTCCCTTGCACTGAAGCCGGTGATCGGCTTTATTTTCTCCTCACGCTGTTAGTGTGAGGAGAAAAATAAAACGATTACCGATCTTCTGTTTACATCACGTAATCAGCTGTCATTGGCTGACAGCTTATCACGTGGTAAGGGGCTGGCACTCCGATCTGTGATCACCTGAGTCTCATTGACTCGGTGATCACAGCGCGCCATGCACGCCCTGCAGGGGGTGCATAGGGAGCACGCCTATTGACATACTCCCAGCAAAGTAGATCTGTGCTGTAGGCATCATTCAGCTATAGCACAGATCTGAAGGAGTTAAAGTGGTGTTCCACCAAAAAAATTAATTAAAACTCCTAAAAAAAGATTTTGATTTTTTTTAACTCACCTCTAAATGCCTGTCGCTAGGGGGTCCCTCATAGTCTGCCTCCTTCAGTGCCTGGGCTGGTGACATCACTTCCCCTCAGTGCAGGAAGGGCTCAGCTCTGCCCCCTCCCTCCTGTCAGTCATCTGGGACACGTGACAGGTCCCAGATGACTGCAAGGCCCATCACGGTGTGCGGCGCTGCTCATGCATGCGCAGTGGGTGCCCGGCTGTGCCCACAGTTAGAATGCTGGCTCCCCCGCATCGCTGGACCCTGGGGCACGTACGTGTCTGATTATTAAAAGTCCGCAGCTGCAGTATTTGTAGCTGCTGATTTTTAATTTTTTTTTTAAGGGGAACTCCTCTTTAAGCTGTCCAGATGATCTCTGCCTTCGCCTTGGTCACATCTCTAGAGACGCTCTCCTATGTTCCTGTTAAAGACTTGCTTGGCTGACATTCATTCTTGCTCCAGATCCTGCTTGCTGCGCTACTACGCTGTTCTCTGGCTCCCTGACATTTTGGCTTGTCTGACTATCCGTTTCGATTCCTGAACTCTAGCTATGTTTTGACTACCTTTACTCTGTTTACCTTTTTATTATTATTAAACAAGCTTTAACTGTACTTCTGTATATATATATATATATATATATATATATATATATATATATACAGAAGTACAGTTAAAGCTTGTATATATATATATATATATATATATATATATATATATATATATATATATATACACATACATACATATATACACACACACACATAAATTATATACATGTGTATCCCCGCCCAAGCGTATGACTTTCTTTACTTCTCTGCGATGAGCTCTAGTCCAAGATCTTTTGTAGACCTAGCAACGCCTCAGGTGGGGGCCCTTCATGGTTTCTTGCACCGGGGCCCTGAAGATTCTGGTTACACCTCTGGATTTATATGTTGAATTCAGAGGGACATGCAGAGCCATACTCACTCTAGCAGTCCAGCATACCTCTGTCACCTCATTCCTAGTAACAGAACGGAGCCTCCCAGAGCACATAGCAGGCCCTGTTGCGTGCTCGTTAACCCTTTCCTTCTTGTACCTAGTGAACAGATCTTAGATCTCCATAACATTAGTCTGCTTACGGTGACCAGAGGTGATGGACAGCTAGGAAGGGAGTCAGAGCACCGACCCTCTCGCTAATGGAGGAGTTGTCACCTAACCAGGTACCATGCCAACCACTGGTTGCTGTAGCTGTGCTTCCGTACATTTTCCAAGGCAACTACCTCTTCTTCTCAGCCTTGCAGGTTAACCTTTTTTTAGTGATGTTACATATAGCACATTGTACTTTTACAGACCCAGGTTCTTTAGGAATATGCCTTTAAGTTACTTCAGACTAGGCTTAATGCAGTAGGAACGAATGTAGAATTCATCAGAACAAGTATAACATGCATAAATGTTCTCAACCTAACTACACCTAACTGAGGCTGCCCCAGGTTACTTAAACAGGTGAAATAATAACCAGAATAGTCCATGCTTGGTAAGGCAAGTACGGAGAAGTCCACATCCAATGGAAATCCTGATGAGTCATTTTCTGATGCTGGACCACAGGTCCCCGCAGACTCTCGCAGATGCCCCATGTTCTGTTTTGTCCTGAGATCTGGACTTCTTTCTTTTTATACAACACAGGACAGAGGCTGGACTCCAGCAAAAAGCTAGCAAACACACATGCAGCAAAGGCAGTACAACGTTAACCCTTTCCTACCACCTGGCTGGATAATTGAATGTTTTCCACCTGAATACACATATAAAGGTTTCTTTCCTCCCCTTCTTGCAGGCCCATTGGTGTTGTTGGCTCCTCCCTTCCTTTGGGTGCCTTCTGTAGCAAGCCTGTGCTAAGGAGGCCCGTGTGTGTCCCTCCATAGACACACACAGGGCGGTAGGCCACTCCCTCCTCGCAGGAGCCTATGGCTCTGCTTTCTTCAGTTTCTGCCATGAAATCAGGAAGCGAGGGGATTGCCACTGGATCCAGAGATCGCGCTGCAGCGGTAATATGGGGCCAGGTAAGTGTTTAGGAACAGGGGTAAGTAGGACAGATAGTGGGATCTTTTTTTTTTACCTTGATGCAGAGATTGCATTAATGTAAAAAAACATTTAGAATTTAGTGCAACTGTAAAATAAGTATCCTTATCCTGGTGTTTTAGCTTTGTGAACTGTTGTTATTACGAAAATTGTTAACAAGGCATTCATTGGATATTTTCACCTAGCAGTAAGCCCCAGACTATAACCTCCTTATTTAAAAGTTTATTTTATAGTATCTTTTATATCAGCATTCAAGTTTCACTTCTTGGTAGTATTATGTTTTAAAACTTTTCAATTGTCCTTCTAATGTCTAATGCCGTGTACACACGACCGGTTTTTCCATCAGAATAAACTTTGCTGGTTTTTCCAGTGTTCCACTGAAACGGACTTGCCTACATGCGATCACACCAAAGTCCGATCGTTTAGAACGCGGTGACATACAACACATACGACGGGACTAGAAAAAGGAAGTGCAATAGCCAGTAGCCAATAGCTGACCGTCGTTTTTTGGTCTGTCAGAACAGCATACAGACGAATGGCTTTCCCAATAGAACTTTATTCAGTTGGAAAGATTTAAAACATGTTCTATTTCTAGGTCCGGCAGTGGCTGTTTATTGAAAATTCTAATTTGTTAACACGTTTCCTGCAGAAGACTATTAATATCTACCTTTCTGGTGGGTGGTAAGTCCTCACTATGATAGCTTCAGCATCCAACACTTCCAGATCTATAAGATGCCTGCAGCTCCTGCCCCATGCTTTGCTACCATCTCCTTTCCTTACAGGACTCAACTGAGGCCAGTGAATGGAACCAGATTTTTTTTTCAATCGATAGAGTTGCTTTAAAGGTGATCTTTTTCTGAGAAAAACATGAAGGCTGCCAAAGCTGGCATCTTATTTTGCAAATACAGTAGTTGACTTACCTTCATATTGTTGACCCTCTGGCTTCAATACTTAAAGGCTGGGTTAACACTTATGCAAATTGGATGTGGGCTTCCCTGCATTCCAATTCCAATGACAGGAGAGTGTGACCAACTCTCTATGGAGCAGATTCAAATATATCTAGTGCTCCCATAGAGTGCACAGCAGAAGGGTCCTGTGCTTCTTTGGCTCAGTTTCAGGTCCAAATTCAGGCAAAAATTTAGTCCATATTCAGACCTGAAACAGCGAACGGGGACGCACAGGGTCCCCTGCTGCGAGCCACGGCCGCACATAGTGTGAAGCCAGCCTTAAAGGAGGTAATTCATGGAGACATCCATCTTTTTTTAGTAAGGGTTTGCTTTAAATGACTACTGAGTTAAAGCCAACAACACTTCAAGATTATATCGTGTTCAATTATATATAAAGAAATCAAAACACTTGCATAGTGACAGAGGAACAGCAAAGTCTGTATATAAAATTATTTGATAATATTAGTTCCAAAAAATAAACAATTATGGTAAATAAGTATGTTGGCTGCCATTGCTGACTTTCTTCTGAAAGTGATAGCCCACCTGCTGTTCTGCTGATCCTCTAGTTTTAAAGTGGCAGTTCACTTTAGAATTAAGCTATGAACATGTTGCCCAGCCCTCCTTTTGTTATCTCCAACTATGATGGCATCAGAGCACAGAATATGTGTTTTCCAGTCAGGCTTTGCAATCACAAGATATAGATAGCTGACTGAGCAAAACCATGAGTTGCATGGTATCACTTATAAACTGCCGAGCATCTGATTTTTGTCAAAAGGGGGTGTGTCGGGATCTAACGGTACACAATTGTCATGCAACAAACACAAACGTAGTGATGTACTACGAGAAATTTCAGCTCTTGAGCGCCACCTTGTGGGCCACTTCTGCTAATTTTGTGTTTGGTTAGCATTGATTCCAAGCATGCATGTTTGTATCTTCGACTTGCGTGACAGATTTATGTACTGACCATACAAAAATCTGAGGTCAAGCCGAAAATTTACTAGCCTCCATTCAACATTTGTTGGCCGAAAGTTGGACAACAATTGTCAAAGGGAGCGTACTAACGGTAAGCTTTTAGGACAGCAGTCTGTCAACAGACAATCCCCTGACAACAATCGTAACGTGTGTACAAGGCTTTAAAATAAAAAAAAACCTCAGACCTCCACCAATCAAAGAGTTAACAAAGACAACATTGTCTATTCACCACAGCAGCTGCTCACATAGTGCGCTCAAACATTCACACTACTTGTTGGTGTCATGTGAAGGGTAAATACAAAAACCTATGTTGCAAGGTGTAATAGCCAGGTATAGGTGCATGTGAAAAAAGTCTGCTGTCAGCTGACGTCACTTAGCCAGTCCAGGCTCGGGAAAGATCCTGACCATATGGTCTGGATCCACCCAGCTGCCTGGACCAGCACCTGGCTCAGTCTCTCAGACCTGCCAAGAGCCTGAGCCAGCCTCTCCCGCCCTCTCCACAGCCCAGCACTCCAGTAAGCACCGGAAGGGCAGAGCAGAGATCCGGTGACTAACAGTCATGGCTCTCTGCCCAGAGTGGAGTGGGAGAACTGAATGGTCAGCAGTGTTTGCTCTCTCAGTTCTCACTGCAGAGCCGCTGGGGCGACAGATGCATCGGATCAATGCTACATCCACCTAGGTTAATTACCTTGGAGTAACTCATAGGTGCGTGCAGCCTATTGAATTAGGGTGTGCACCCCAAAGCTCAAACACGTGTGTGTGTGTCTACATACAGTATCTCACAAAAGTGAGTATACCCCTCAGCCCTCTTTTCATGTGACAACACTGAAGAAATTACATTTTGCTACAATGTAAAGTAGTGAGTGTAAGGCTTGTATAACAGTGTAAATTTGCTGTCCCCTCAAAATAACTCAACATACAGCCACTATTTTTAAAACTGCTGGCAACAAAAGTGAGTACACCCCTAAGTGAAAATGTCCAAATTGGGCCCAATTAGCTATTTTCTATCCCCGGTGTCATGTGACTCGTTGGTGTTACAAGGTCTCAGGTGTGAATGGGGAGCAGGTGTGTTAAATTCCTGTTATCGCTCTCACTCTCTCATACTGGTTACTGGAAGTTCAACATGGCACCTCATGGCAAAGAATTCTCTGAGGATTTGAAAAAAATAATTGTTGCTCTACATCAGTGGATCTCAGCTTCTGTCCCCAGGACCTATTAACAGGTCAGATTTTAAGTATTACCTTTGGGGAGATGCAGACTAGAATACTGCAATCACTGAGCAGCAAATGATTTGAGTTATCTTGCAAACCTGAGGACAGCAATTGAGAACCACTGCTCTACATAAAGGTGGCCTATGCTATAAGAAGACTGCCAAGACCCTGAAACTGAGCTGCAGCACGATGGCCAAGACAATAGAGCGGTATAACAGGACAAATTCCACTCAGAACAGGCCTCGCCATGGTCGACCAAAGAAGTTGAGTGCACGTGCTCAGCATCATATCCAGAGGTTGTCTTTGGGAAACAGACATATGAGTGCTGCCAGCATTGCTGTAGAGGTTGAAGGGGTGGTGGGTCAGCCTGTCAGTGCTCAGACCATATGCAGAATACTGCATAAAATTGGTCTGCATGGCTGTTGTCCCAGAAGGAAGCCTCTTCTAAAGATGATGCACAAGAAAGCCTGCAAACAGCTTGTTGAAGACAAGCAGACTGAGGACATGGATTGCTGGAACCATGTCCTGTGGTCTGATGAGACCAAGATAAACTTGTTTGGTTCAGATGGTGTCAAGCGTGCGTGGTGGCAATCAGGTGAGCAGTACAAAGACAAGTGTGTCTTGCCTACAGTGAAGCATGCTGGGGCTGCATGAGTGCTGCTGGCCCTTGGGAGCTACAGTTCATTGAAGGAACCTTGAATGCCAACATGTACTGTGACATACTGAAGCAGAGCATGATCCCCTCCCTTCGGAGACTGGGCCGCAGGGCAATATTCTAACGTGATATGATAACGACCCCAAACACACCTCCAAGATGACCACTGCCTTGCTAAAGAAGCTGAGGGTAAAGGTGATGGACTGGCCAAGCATGTCTCCAGACTTAAACTCCATCTGTGGGGCATCCTCAAATAGAAGGTGGAGGAGTGCAAGGTCTCTAACATCCACCAGCTCCATGATGTCATCATGGAGGAGTGGTAGAGGACTCCAGTGACAACCTGTGAAGCTCTGGTGAACTCCATGGCCAAGAGGGTTAAGGCACTGCTGAAAAATAATGGTTTTCACACAAAATATTGACAATTTGGGCCCAGTTTGGACATTTTCACTTATGGATGTACTCACTTTTGTTGCCAGCGGTTTAGACATTAAGGGCCGTGTGTTGAGTTATTTTGAGGGGACAGCAAATTTACACTATTATACAAGCTGTACACTCACTACTTTACATTGTAGCAAAGTGCAATTTCTTCAGTTTTGCCACATGAAAAAACATAATAAAATATTTACAAAAATGTGAGGGGTGTACTTACTTTTGTGAGATACTGTATGTAGACACATGCATGTGTGTTTGAGCTTTGGGGTGCACACTTTACATTGTAAGAAAGTGTAATTTCTTAATTTACAAAAATGAGAGAGGTGAACTCACTTTTGTGAGATACTATGTATATAAAGCTCTGGCACATTGATCTCCCTGCTGTCACACAGAGCAATAATGCTAATGTGCACTAGGTGATTATGGTGTGCCCAGGTACATCCGGCACACCTGTGTGCACGCCTATGGAGTCACTAACAGATTATATATGCCAATCAAGAATGTTGAAATTCATTGTTTGAATGCTTGCAATCTGTGCCAGTGATTCAAAATATTGAAGTAATATGGCCATCGTTACAGAGAGAGATCACCACTACAATTCTTTTTTGATAGGTTTACTTTAAAGAGGACTTTAAAAAAAAGTGAAAGTTTGTTATGTTACATCTAGAAATATTTAATGTGACTAAGTAGTAACCTGAAAAATTTACCTTTTGTCTTGTATTCCTCCTAATACATAGATGGGTACTTCCTGGTATGTCGCCTTATAACTGTATATCTGCAGTGTGAGATACAGTGGGGACGGAAAGTATTCAGACCCCCTTAAATTTTTCACTCTTTGTTATATTGCAGCCATTTGCTAAAATTATTTAAGTTCATGTACACACAGCACCCCATATTGACAGAAAAATACATTAAAAAAGAAAAATTGAAATATCACATGGTCCTAAGTATTCAGACCCTTTACTCAGTATTTAGTAGAAGCACCCTTTTGATCTAATACAGCCAGTCTTTTTGGAAAAGATGCAACAAGTTTTTCACACCTGGATTCGGGGATCCTCTGCCATTCCTCCTTGCAGATCCTCTCCAGTTCTGTCAGGTTGGATGGTAAACGTTGGTGGACAGCCATTTTTAGGTCTCTTCAGAGATGCTCAACTGGGTTTAAGTCAAGGCTCTGGCTGGGCCATTCAAGAACAGTCACGGAGTTGCTGTAAAGCCACTCCTTCGTTATTTGAGCTGTGTGCTTAGGGTCATTGTCTTGTTGGAAGGTAAAGCTTCGGCCCAGTCTGAGGTCCTGAGCACTCTGGAGAAGGTTTTTGTCCAGGATATCCCTGTACTTGGCCACATTCATCTTTCTCTTGATTGCAACCAGTCGTCCTGTCCCAGCAGCTGAAAAACACTCCCACAGTATGATCCTGCCACCACCATGCTTCACTGTTGGGACTGTATTGGACAGGTGATGAGCAGTGCCTGGTTTTCTCCACACATACCGCTTAGAATTAAGGCCAAAAAGTTCTATATTGGTCTCATCAGACCAAAGAATCTTATTTCTCCCCATCTTGGAGTCCTTCAGGTGTTTTTTTTTTAGCAAACTCCATGTGGGCTTTCATATGTCTTGCACTAAGGAGAGGCTTCCATCGGGCCACTCTGCCATAAAGCCCCGACTGGTGGAGGGTTGCAGTGATGGTTGACTTTCTACAACTTTCTCCCATCTCCCGACTGCATCTCTGGAGCTCAGCCACAGTGATCTTTGGGTTCTTCTTTACCTCTCTCACCAAGGCTCTTCTCCCCCGATAGCTCAGTTTGGCTGGACGGCCAGCTCTAGGAAGGGTTCTGGTCGTCTCAAACATCTTCCATTTAAGGATTATGGAGGCCATTGTGCTTTTAGGTATAGAAAGGAAAAAAACACAATAAGGGAGCCTCCAAAGCTGCATAACCCAAAAGTATACAAAAAACACAGGAAGTTTCCCCAGGGTTTTTTTTTTAGCAGCAGAGAATTTGTATAAAAATGGTTGATGTAATAAAAAATCATTTATTTAACAGACAATAATAATTTCAAATGAACAATGATAAATCATCCATATAGGTAGTGCGACACAAAAACAAACATGGAACATCACTCATAGCAAAAAACACTCTATGTACAAGCATGGTTTGCCAATTGTATTTGTAACATATGTATCCACATGAAAACCCCCGATGCATTTCGACCCTTGCGATTTCCAGTCTCTTCAGGGGGATTTATATTCTAGGAAAATGTCAAAATATCTAATTAAAGACTTTGGACAATATAAAAAATATATAAGTATAGCATTTCAAATTGAGCAAAATTATATCTCTATACACATAGAGGTATAGTTAGCAATGGTTGGATGAAGACTTGAGGATGTATTGCACAAACCAGCATTGCAGGATTATGGAGGCTGTGCACAGTGCACAGAATTTTTTTTGTAACCTCGGCCAGATCTGTGCCGTGCCACAATTCTGTCTCTGAGCTCTTCGGACAGTTCCATTGACCTCATGATTCTCATTTGCTCTGACATGCACTGTGAGCTGTAAGGTATTATATAGACAGGTGTGTGGCTTTCCTAATCAAGTCCAATCAATATAATCAAACACAGCTGGACTCAAATGAAGGTGTAGAACCATCTCAAGGATGATCAGAAGAAATGGACAGCATCTGAGTTAAATATACGAGTGTCACAGCAAAGGGTCTGAATACTTAGGACCATTTGATATTTCAGTTTTTCTTTTTTAATAAATCTGCAAAAATGTCAACATTTCTGTGTTTTTCTGTCAATATGGGGTGCTGTGTGTACATTAATGAGGGAAAAAAATGTACTTAAATGGTTTATTGCAAATGGCTGCAATATAACAAAGAGTGAAAAATTTAAGGGGGCCTGAATACTTTCTGTCCCCACTGTATAAGGCACTGGTAATCTCAGGAGGTTTGCAGTGAGGTATAGGGAAGTCACTATTGTGCTGCTCACTGTTCACCTTGATAAAGGCCCTGACATGAGGAAGCAAAGCCCTGCTTCTCCAAGATGACCGCATCTATATAGAGACACAATGCAGGATATGGTAGGTCAGTAATGGGGGAAGATCAGCTCCCGGGACACCACATGAGTAACTAGTCCTTTATCTTCTGTTTATCTTTTTTTGGGGCACAGCTTCCAGAGTTCAGTTCTCTTTAAGCTTGTCAAAAAAAATCATACATACTGTATATAATACTAGAGATGCCTTTAAGAAAATTACGCTGAAAGCCACATGTGCCTCACAATACACGGGTTGGGGACAGCTGGTATAAATTATTAGGTGAAAAAAAACAATGTAAGTTCAACATTTTGAGTGGAAAAAAAATTTGTCCTGGGAAATGGAAGATATATATAATCCCAACAGCCCCCTGGAGTACACTAACCGAAACATTCTACATTACAAAGCATTCCATTTAGGGAGCAGAGGACACTGCCTGCTCAGGCTAAGTCTAAGATATGTATCTCTCTGTATACTTTAAATAACTTTAAAGACAACAAAATAGATTCCTCAATCATAAAACGGAACAAACAAGCCCAGCAATGACACTAGTTTGGCTGAGATGAATGACCTTGCTGGTGTCATGCTTGCGCTCAGTACACTGAGTTGCTGGAAAGGAAACTGTCGCAATTCACAGCAGTACAAAGCTTGTTGGTCATGCAACCCTAGATCTGTGTAAGCCATGAACTGGCTGATGAACTGGTGGGGTCCAGGAAAGCTGATTTCGGCAGACTTCCTCTTATAGCTCAGATATAATCAGGAAATCCTGTTTTCTATAGCTAGGAAAGTATTTTTTTATTCATTGTTACTGTAGTTTAGACAAAGCAGAGAAATCATGATTAATGGGTTAGCCCCTATTTAACTGCACAAGAATGTCTGATTTCTAGGCAAACTTTACCTTATTTTCTTATGTTCCTGCACACTATAAAACAGGAATATTTTGTTTTACTGTACATACTGCATTCACTGCAATTCAGACTCTGAGTATTTCTTTAAAAAGATCCATTGCAGGGTGCATGATATCAAATGTGTTGTGTATGTAAAGCATTAGAAAACCAAAAAGCAAAAATGTAATTTACTGCAGTATACCAGCCTATTATTATTAAAGTGGAATTAAAGTTCCACGGTCATAAACTGCGAGCAGACATGCAAAATCTCTTCTGCAATAAAATACACCTACCTGCCTGCTCGCAACTCTCTCCAGCGTGTAAACGAAGCTGTGCATGTGCAGCTCAACTTACATTCCTGGAACGATTCTCATGTGCCAGGATGACTAGCTCCTTCGCATGTGCAGGTGTGATGTCATCCTATGCAGGCTAATGAAGATGGTTGAAGACCAGCACACATAAGAAGTACAGGGAGTGTTGGAGTTTAGATCCTTTATTTCAGCTTTAACTTCCTTCAACAGTTTGGCTGCCAGCTCCATATGTTGTTTCAACTGGCAGATTTCTTTGACCACTTAACGACCGCCCACCACAGTTGCACTGCGGTAGGTTGGCTCTCCTGCGCCAACCACCGTCATTGTACGTTGTCTCGTGCAGGTACAGTTGCGGGTGGCGCGCTCTTGCGCCCACTGTACACTGTGGGAACATGTCCACGGGTTGGACGGACTCGATTACAGCCGGCCGCCCATGATCGCCTAATACAGAGGCAGAATGGGGATCTGTCTTTATAAACAAATTCCCAGGGATCTCTGTCATGTCCCAGGTATCCCATCTCCCCTACATTTACAACACACTGAGGGAACACAGTTAACCCCTTGATCGCCCCATAGTGTCAACCCCTTCTCTGTCAGTGTCATTTCTATATCGATCAGTGCATTTTTAAAGCACTGATCAATGTAATACTGCCACTGGTCCCCAAAAAGTGTCATTTGGGGTCAAATTTGTCTGCCACAATGTCGCAGTCCTGCTAAAAATTGCAGATTTCTGCCATAACTAGTAGAAACAAACGGGCAGTGTAGCCTTGTGGCTTCACTGGCCGTTTCCTACTGCGCATGCGCTAGTCGCGCTGAGCTTTGTGAATGGCCGGCAGTGTTTTGGGACACACACAGTTCCCAGAACACACAGTGCCCCCTTTCCCTAGAAGACAACGCGAGGAGGAGAAGACTGAAGATCACCATGGTGTAAGAAGTGGCAGATTAGGAGGATCTGCCTAGCCATTTCTGGTAAGCAATTTTTTTTTTTTTCTGTGTTTTTTTTCTCCTTTTTAGGAGCATTTTAATGCATTTTTCTTTTTTTTTTTGTCGTAGCCCTCCGCTTTAAACAGTTAAAATAATACGTAGCGATCCAATCACTTTCTTGTTATAGAGTGACAATATTCTGTCCTTGTGTTGTCACCCTTTTATATGAGTTTCTGCTATAGACTATGAGTGGCTATTTCAACACAACTTACTTAGGTGTGGTCTACTCATTTCTCTATCAGGAAAACAGCCTGACGTTTTTTTTTTCTGACTGGCAAGGGAAAAGTCATAATGAGCTAGTATACACCGCATACTAGCTCATTATGAAATACTTACCTTAGAACGAGGCCCCCGACATCTCACCCAAACCCCGCCAAGGGTGCTCGGCATGTCTTCCGGGTATTGAGGCTCCGGCGCTGTGAGTGGCCAAATTCAAATCAAGGTTTTTGGTTTTTTTTTATGGATACAGCGCCGGTCCTGGGGAGCTGCAGGCAGGAGTTATTAGGCGAGGCCACGGCTTCGGCCTAGTCCGCAGCATCCAGCCACGGGAAAAAAAAAGCTACAAAAATTGATTTGCTGACATTTTGAATTGATTTGACCTCTCAACTCTATTCAAGATTTAAATAGATTTTTTCCCCAGACCTAGGTACTGCCCACCAAGAACAACAGGGGTATAATTCTTGCCACACCACGAAACAAAGCAGCGGCAAGAATACAAATCTGTCCGCCTGTCTTTGCAGGTTCAAAAGAAGGGGACGTTGGGGGGGCAGAAAAATGGGGCTCAGCCTAATGCTTTTACTGCCCCTTAACCCTCAGTGCCTTAGCCTGATCAGAAATTTGTACAAAAAAATACCACTTTCGAAGCAATCGTACAATAATCTGATCGTTAGTACATAGCTTTCGTCTGAAATTTTGTGATGGGACATACACAAAAAAAATTTCTTGTACGATACCAGATCATACGATTTTAATGTTATCAGTAAAGTTTTCCTCCAAAAATACAATACAATACATTACTTCTGAATTTTTATTGTGTTGTATAAGAATTTCCGTACTTTAGCAACCTTCTCCCGAAGAGTCCTCCCCTGGATACCTTCACAGTTGCTGGGCCTCCCCAATAACCGAGACGGCACTGGACCACCTCCGAATCCTTCTTTCAGTTTCCTCGCTTTGGGCTAGCCAGCCCCAAGACACAAAATCGGATGGATCCGCACCCCAGGCCATTGAAGTCCTGGGGGCATGTCAGGAGGACCAGGACCATCAGCCAGAAACCACTTCTGGACCAGAACCCCGAAACACGTGACACCCGCACCTTAAGTACCCTCTCCCAGCATGCACAGCAAGTGTGACACTCCCACTGGGCTGCTTCCAAGAGAGAATAATCTTAATACACCCAACTAGACTGTGTTTCAATACGTGCCAAAAGTGACAGCACCACCTATGGCCAGGCAGAACACCCTGCAGTCCAGTCAGACTGGTGCTGAGGTCAAAATTTAGAACAAACCCAAAACCAAACTGCGGTTTAAGGGTAAAGTTAGATGACAAAAAACACATAGCGCGTGCTCTTCAGGAGCCGGTGCTACATGATGAAATAGCAAAGGTTGGTGACAGCTTATAAGAACTTCCCTGTAGTCTCCAGCTACATGACCACAGAGTCCTACCAATTATTCAACCTGCTCCCAGCTGAAGGATGAGGCCTAACTGTCCCAAATAAACAGGTTCATGTCCCTCCAAATTATACTTCCCATAATAGGGGCTCCTTGGTTACAAAGCACATGCTATTAATAGTACTCTGCTCTCCAAAAGATGGCTGCTGAATTCTCACAAGAACTTAGACACAGGCTCTTCCAAGATGGCACCCGGAGCCCATGGCAGAGGATACATTAGTCCTTTGTCGGATTCCCTCTAGTGCCAGTGTTAAGAGTGCTCACTTTGTTTACTGCTGAGGATCAAAGAGGAAGTATATTTAGCAACCACAGTTTTGCTGCCTTGTTCCCCAGCAGGCCCGGATTGGCCATAGGGCAAACCGGGCAACAGCCCAGTGGGCCGCGGGCGCCGGGGCCACCAGGCTGCAAGTCCTTGCGGGGCTTGAGCCGGCGCCGTTCATCCAGCCTCTCCTCGGCCTCTCCTTGGCCACCCGGCTACTTAGCCATCGGTGCCGGGGGAGGAGCTAGATGAGACTCCCTAGGCCTCTGCACGGCCGCCTGTATAGGTCAGCCAGCCGTCGGTGTCAGGAGGAGGAGCCAGAGCAGACACCTTGGAGCCAGTGAAAATGTGAGTAGGAGGAGGGGTGGGGGCGACTACATATAGAAGAATAATTCTCTCCATCTTCCTCCTGTAGTAGCGGAATGCCTGTGAGAGGGAGAGGAGAAGTAGGAGACTGCGGGAGGAAGATGGAGAGAATTATTCTTCTATATGCAGCCACCCCCCACCCCTCCTTCTATCCTGCTTCTCTCTGCTGCTCCCCCCTGGGCTCTCCACGGCACCCATACTCTCTGCCATCCCCCCATATTCTCCACCCCCATGCTCTCTGCCACCCCCCCATGCTCTTCGTCACCCCCCCATGCTCTCCGCCACCCCCCCATACTCTCCACCTCCCCCATGCACTCTGCCATCCCCCCATGCTCTCCACCTTCCCCCATGCTCTCCACCATCCCCCCATACTCTCCACCTCCCCCCATACTCTCCACCTCCCCCCATGCTCTCCACCTTCCCCCATGCTCTCCACCTTCCCCCATGCTCTCCACCTCCCCCCCCCATGCTCTCCACCCCCCCCATGCTCTCCACCTACCCCCATGCTCTCCACCTTCCCCCCCATGCTCTCCACCTCCCCCCCATGCTCTCTGCTATCCCCCTATGCTCTCCACCTCCCCCCCATGCTCTCTGCCATCCCCCATGCTCTCCACCCCCCATGCTCTCTGCCACCCCCCCCTGCTCTCTGCCATCCCCCCTTATGCTCTCTGCCGCCCCCATGCTCTCCACCACCTCCCCCGTGCTCTCTGCCCACCCCCGTGTTCTCTGCCCACCCCCGTGCTCTCTGCCCACCCCCCCCCCCGTGCTCTCTGCCACCCCTCCATGCTCTCCGCCGCCCTCCTTGTGCTCTCCACCTCCCCACATGCTCTTCACTGCCCCCCTGTGCTCTCTACCTCCCCCTATGCTCTACGCTGCCCCCCTGTGCTCTCCTCTTCCTCCCTGTGTTCTCTGCCTCTCCCCTGTGCACTTGCCCCACCCCATGTTCTCAAGGTTCTTCCCTGTGCTCTCCAACCCCCCATGCTCTTTCCTGGTGCCACCTCACCTCCTCCCCCTCTCAGGGGATCTGTCAGGGAGGACAGTGGGGAAGGGGCCGGTTAACATGTCATGGGCTGCTCAATGCAAAATGCCGGGGCCTATTTTCTGTCCCAGTCCGGGCCTGTTCCCCAGCATACCCAACAGAGCAGCACCAGCACTTCTTGGGTAGAGTGGAGGCTGCCTCACCTGCTGCTGTGCAGCCCAGTCATCAACAGGCCACAGACCATTATCAGTCCATGGCCTGTGGGTTGGGGATCCCTGAGTTACATCGTATGACTATTTGTTACCTTTTTCTAATTCTAATTAGTCTTATAGTGATTATAAAAGGCACAGTGTTTTCACCTTCATGCATTCTATGCATGAAGATAAAAAAAAACCTTCTGTGTGCAGCCCCCCTAATACTTACCTGATCCCCCTCTTGATCCAGCATGGATCACAAGAGCCTTGCCTTTCCAGGGACTCACACTCCTGATTGTTTTTTGGCAGCAGCCAGAACCATTTGCTGTCAATTACAGTCAGTGAGCCAATCAGGAGATGGTGGGGGTGAAGCTGAGTCATGGCTCCGTGTGGGAATGGACACACAGAGCCAGAGCTCGAGAGCGCACCCGCTTGGGTGCCCCCACAGCAAGCTGCTTGCTGTGGGGGCAGCCTGCAGGAGAGAGAACCCAGGAGTACCAGCGTGGGACCCGAGAAGTGGAGGGTCAGGGCTGCTCTGTCTGTGCAAAACCACTGCACAGAGCAGGTACGTATAACATGTTTGTTATTTAATTGTTTTTAAAACAAGGCATTAATTTAATGCTATGGTTTATTGGCAGACATGCTCTCTCATTCAGAGTAGTTTAACTGGGTTTAAAGAAAATAGCCAAGGCAACAAAAAAGCACGACAACAGAACTGGTTGTCAGAACTGGTTCTGTTGTTAGGTTGAAAAAAGACATAAGTTCATGTAGTTTGACTAACAAAAAAAACAAATAGAAAGCCATCATGTACACAATCATATATTGGCAGTTGATCAAGAAGACGGCAAAAAAAAAAAAAAAAACATGGTTCATTTTGATCCACCAAAGGCAGTTCTTTTCTCTCTTTTTTTTTTTTTTACACATCTTTAAAAATATTTTGTACACAATACAAACTGACCTAAATACTCAACACTTCTCTAGGATTTTCTCATTTACAATGCAAAGAAACATTTTCCGTTTCACTTTTGCTTTACTATACAATACATCATCTGACTATAATTCACTCCCCCTCTGCAGCCTAAATCTTTGTATCCTCCCCTCCCACCTGCTTAAATGACAGCATATTATTACCATAGTGCACTATGGACACTAATTACAGTGGTTGAGTGCGACTGAGAATTAAAGGATAAAAAAAATATTAGCATTTAGCATCATTTAAAGTGCAAGTACATGTGAAATCATGCTATGAGCTCCTAAGGCTGATGACACACGGGCGATTTTTACGCAGCCAATGTCAGCAGCAATTTGTAGCCAACAATTGAATCACTCGCAATTTGCTACATCATTGGGTTGTGCTCTGCTACAAAATCCCTCTCTTTCAGTGATTTGCAGCTAGGAATAGCAATTGCTGCAACAATAAAGCATTGCACTTACATAAACCCTCCTATCCTTTAGACCCCTTTCACACTAAAGGGGCTTTTCAGGCATTTTAGCTCTAAAAATTGCATCTGTAAAGCACCTGAAAAGCGCCTCTCAAGCCTCCCCAGTGTGAAATCTCGAGGGCTTTCACACTGGAGCGGTGCGCTTGCAGGACCGAAAAAAAGTCCTGCAAGCAGCATCTTTGGGGCGGTGCGGGAGCGGTGTATGCCCGTTCCTAAACCGCCTCTGCCATTTTAACCCCTCTCTGCCATTTTAACTCCTTGTTAACCCGTTCTTTAGGGTTAAAAGCGCCCCGCTCCCGCCTGCATAGCTCCGGTAAAGCGCCGCTAAAACTAGTGGCCCTTTACTGCTAATATGGCTGTGCTAGCAGTGTGGAAGGGGTCTTACAGTCAAGGAAGCTGCCATCTTTGGCTTTGCTTGATCTGCAGTTGCCATGGTGCACATGCGATCAGTTATGACACCAGCCATTTGATGGCTCGACAGTTCAGTTAAGAGTACAAATAACTTAGACAGTTATCATTCGCAGCATGTCTTGAACGTAACTGTTTTGGAGAAACGGTTAAATCGTTAGGTTTAGTTGTTTTTTAAGAGCAATTTTTGCAAGCAATTTTGATAATGAGCTGAAACACTGATGAATCTCAATCTGACAGAGCAACACATCGCTACTAAAAATTTTACTGTTAGCAATCACATAGAAAATCATTATAATTTTCTTAGTGACAAATCGCTATAACAAACGGGGGGGGGGGGGGGGGTTAATTGCTGTGTGCCATCAGCCTAACACAGTCCTGTATGCTAAAAACTGCAACTGTACTTTAAAGCTGAATTCCAAGTATGGCAATTTTTACATAGTTACATTGGTCCAGCTAGGACCAATGTAATTATGTATGTGCAATACCTGCGGGATCCCCCTGAAAACTGGAAATTACTGTAGTAGGCCCCCCTTCTACAATGTTCACTGCTAGATTCTGGGTCCAATGCTGAGCAGCTGCACTGCAGCTTAGTGAAAATAGGAGATCTATTGCTCAGTATATGCACCAATCAGAGAACACTTTGCATTTACTCACAGCATTCTCTGGTTGGACAATAAAAAATGGAAGGTGTTTTCTGAATGGCGCCATTGGCGAGCAAACACTCTCCTATGTTCACAACAGTGCACAGGCCCAGAAGCTAGTGGAGATCACTGTAGCAGTAGTGCCTACTATAATGATTTACCAGCTTCCAGGGGGTTCCCACAATTATGTTACATACATACTTGCATTGGTCCAAGCTGGACCAATGTAACTATGTAAAAATGTAATCCCATGCATTCTGCCCTCCATGGAGCTTCTCTCAGAGTCAATAGGAGGGCAGTAGGAATGTAATTCCTTCTCCCTCTGGTTCCTGCATCACTACTTACAGGGCTGATCCTGAACGGGTGAACAGGGTGCACCACGCCCAGGCACCGCAAGCTGAGGCAGATCTGAGGCAGAGGGGTGGGCGCTGCTACTCACTTACATTCAGCAGTAGCAGCTCCGATTTACTCACACAGTGCTTCAGTATTTGTTCAGGCCGGCTGAGATCCTCTTGTTGCACCGCAGGCCTCTACTGCCCACATTGGTTGCTAGTATTGCCTCCTGCCTGGCATCTAGCAGCCAGTGACATCACCAGGAGGAGAGCGAGGCAGAGGCCCCAGCATTCAGAACGGAGGAGGATTTAACTTCTTCCTCCTCCGCGCCTAATGCATTTTGGCTCCACCCACCTCCTTCCTCCATCTTCTCCAGCATGGCTGCATGCGCCTCTCAGGGCCTGAGGGAAGGGAGATTGGAGCACGTCTGAAGAGTCGACCAGAACCTGCCTGAGGTAAGGCGGATGAATTAAAACGTGTGTGTCATTAGGGAGCATGAGCTGGCAGCAGATGACACCAACAGAGGGATGGAAGGAGGAGGTCACAAGGATGGATCTCAGGGATTCATGCTGGGACTTGTAGTCCCTCACTTTTGTAGATGTGACCCCCCAAATGTAAAGGACTACAGGTCCCAGCATGAACCCCACCCCCCAAATAGTGAAGGACTACAGGTCCCACTATCCCAGTAGGAACACCTCAGAGCTGAAGAGGTGTCCCCTCGGCCCCTCAACTAGTGAAAGACTACAGGCCACAGCATGAACCTGTGAGACCCAAGTGGTCACATCCTTAGATCTCAGGGGTTCATGTTGGGACTTGTAGTGCTTAACTTTTGGGAGGGATCGCATTCTTAAATCTCAGGGGCTCATGTTGGGACTTATCCTCCACTAGTTGAAGGTGGGGGAGTCACGTCCTCAGCTCAAGTCTGTCCCTTTTGAAGGATGTGAAAGTAAAGGACTGCGAGTCCCAGCATCAACTCCTCAGAGCTGAGGATGTGTCACCCCCCCCCCCCCCCCCAACTAATGGAGGACAACAAGTCCCAATAAGCCTATATTGATTGTTTTTTTGCAAAAGTTATAGTGTCAACAAACTGTGGGTATTTTTTTTACTTTTATTATTTTTACTAGTAGTGGCGGCGATTAGCGACTTGCCATAGAAAATTTGTAAAGGGGAGGAGTTAGTAAGATGACCACGTCCATGTGGGGGCGCCAGAAATATTTCTGCACCCAGGTGTCTGTGACCCTAGGATCGGCCCTGACCACTTACATTCAAATTTCCAAGATGGATTTCAATCTGATGAACAGCTGTAAGAAACTCTTTACTAATGCTATTATTTTTCAGACTTTCTTTGTGCATGAGAGGTAGCAAGAATGTGTGTGTTCCAGCATCACAAGAAAATGCAATCCAGGATGTCCAGATTACCAGCAAAAGGTAGAGGGATCAGCCAGCATGCTACAGTAATACCTAGGTAAAAGGAGCACTATTATATAATTATATAATTATATAGGGTTTATATAGCACCAACAGTTTGCAAAAAAATTTCTAAATAAAAGGAGACAGCTCAGTTACATCACCTTTCAATACAAGAGGGTTAGTATCTAGTGAGAGCTGACAATCTAAGCAGAAGCCTATGGTTTCCTTGTATGCATTACAAGGTTTTATTTGTAAATGAATTAGAGTGAACCAACTCGCCTTTACCAATGTTTTACATTGCCTTTTTGATGTTCAGCCCTTTTTAAGGCTCCAATAATCTCCAGTTATAAAGGTGTTCCCAATTCTATATATTTTGAAATTCAGAATTCCTGTTTTTCCCAGTAACTCAGGTATTACGTGTTGTTTGCAATTTGTGTCTGAGCTTCGTTGAATAAGCTTTTCAGGAGAGCCATTCACAAGAAAAGACAATTCTTCGGCTGAGCCTGTCTCAGTAGAATTGCCCTCTGTATGGGCTTTAGACTCTGATAGATTAGACTTTGTTTCCATGTGTCATCTGTCACCCGGCTTACACCGGAAGCTCAGGCCAGCTTCAATGTGATTGTTTCTTTGTTTGTAAGCTATTGTTTGCTTTCTCCTTTTCTAAATTTGACTCGGCAATATAAGAAAAGTCCTGTCTTCTATATTTTGCTGAAAAACAGAATTTGGATCTCACACTAAACCTGACCTCTAATAATTTGGCCTCAGGAATTGGACTGAGAAATATAAATAGACAGTGTGGTTTACTTGGGACACAAGTCTAGGGCTAAATCGACTTTAAATATTTGGACGTATTATTCCTAGCATCCAAAAGGATGTTTACAAAGGCAGCAATGATTCATATAAGCACAGGAACGGTAAATTGCCAGAATACAAATAGACTACCTTTTATGCTGTAATGATTAAGAAAAAAAAAAAAAAACATGACATCATGTAGTTCTGGACTGGGGAACCTACAGCTCTAGCTGTTGACGATAAACGTGACTCCAGGATTCATTAAAATTGTACGGTTGAATCCAACTCCTTTAATTAGCAACATGGACACTACCCTCCTTATAACAACCCCCACTTCACTAAAGTGGGTTGGGATACCAGACTTTGCCTACAGCAACACCCACAGGCAAAATCTGGTACTGCAGTCTGATTATTCAGATATACTGCCACTGTATGAGTTCAGAAGAATTTCAATGGAGAGTAGTATTCCCCACTGCAGGTGGTGCTTGACTGAAGTGACAATGCAGAGGG
This sequence comes from Lithobates pipiens, assembly GCF_037356315.1. NCBI lineage: Eukaryota > Metazoa > Chordata > Amphibia > Anura > Ranidae > Lithobates > Lithobates pipiens. The sequence goes on from NW_027507790.1 coordinate 196,861,845, forward strand.
GGAAGGAAGCCGTGAAAAACTTGGTTACTCTATGATTTCCTGCCATCACCAGGGGAATAACAGTCCGACTGGACGCTGGTGCCCTCTCATGACCTCTGTGGCCATCTTGGTTGAGGGTAGAGCCTATTTAACCACATCCCAGCCTGACCTATAGCAAAATGACAGCTGATCAAGGGTTTAATTGTTCTGACTGGACCTCATATAATGTCCTTCAGAACCAGGCCCGGATTGGCCATAGGGCAAACCGGGCACTTGCCCGGTGGGCCGCGGCTGCCAGGTTGCAAATCCTTGCGGGGCTCATCCAGTCTCTCCTCGGCTGCCTGGCTGCCAGTTAAACTCAGCCATCGGCGCAGGGGGTAGGAGCTAGATGAGACGCCTTTGCCGGCCTCTGCGCGGCTGCACGGCCGCCCGTACGAGTCAGCCGTCAGTGCCGGGAGGAGGAGCCAAAGCAGACACCTTCAGAAGTGCCTGAAAAGAAACCGTGAGTTCAGCCCCCCTGTAAACTGCATAGGAGGAGGGGTGGGGGCTGCTGCATATAAAAGAATAATTCTCTCCATCTTCCTCCTGCAGTAGCGGAATGCCTGCGAGAGGGAGAGGAGAAGCATTCAGAGACTGCAGGAGGAGGATGGAGAGAATTATTCTTCTATATGCAGCCGTTCCCACGCCTCCTCCTATCCTGCTTCTCTCTGCTGCTCCCACCTGGGCTCTCCACCGCACCCATACTCTCTGCCATCCTGTCATGCTCTCTGCCATCCCCCCATGCTCTCTGCCATCCCCCCATGCTCTCTGCCATCCCCCCATACTCTCCACCCCCCCATGCTCTCTGCCACCCCCCCATGCTCTCCACCTCCCCCCCCATGCTCTCCACCCCCCCCATGCTCTCTGCCATTCCCCCATGCTCTCTGCCACCCCCCATACTCTCTGCCACCCCCCATACTCTCTGCCACCCCCCCATACTCTCCACCTCCCCCCCATGCTCTCTACCATCCCCCCATGCTCTCTGCCATCCCCCATGCTTTCTGCCATCCCCCATACTCTCCACCTCCCCCTTCCCCTATGCTCTCCACCTCCCCCTATGCTATCCACCTCCCCCCATGCTCTCAACCTCCCCCCCATGTTCTCTGCCATCCCCCCATGCTCTCCACCTCCCCCCATGCTCTCTGCCATCCCCCATGCTCTCTGCCATCCCCCATGCTCTCTACCATCCCCCCCATGCTCTCTGCCATCCCCCATGCTTTCTGCCATCCCCCATACTCTCCACCTCCCCCTTCCCCTATGCTCTCTACCTCCCCCTATGCTATCCACCTCCCCCCATGCTCTCAACCTCCCCCCCATGTTCTCTGCCATCCCCCCATGCTCTCCACCTCCCCCCATGCTCTCTGCCATCCCCCATGCTCTCTGCCATCCCCCATGCTCTCTGCCACCCCTGTGCTCTCTGCCGCCCCGTGCTCTCTGCCACCCCCATGCTCTCTGCCGCCCCTGTGCTCTCTGCTGCCCCTGTGCTCTCCGCCACCCCCCATGCTCTCCGCCAGCCTCCCTGTGCTCTCTGCTGCCCTCCCTGTGCTCTCCACCTTCCCACATGCTCTCCACCTCCCCCTATGCTCTATGCTGCCCCCCTGTGCTTTCCTCTTCCTCCCTGTGTTCTCTGCCTCTCCCCTGTGCTCTCGCCCCACCCCATGTTCTCAAGGTTCTTCCCTGTGCTCTCCAACCCCCCATGCTCTTTCCTGGTCCCACCTCACCCCTCCCCCACACCTCTGGTGGGTTCCCCCTCTCAGGGGATCTGTCAGGGAGGAGAGTGGGGAAGGCGCCATGTCATGGGCTGCTCAATGCAAAATGCCCGGGCCTATTTTTTGTCCCAGTCCGGGCCTGTTCACAACACACCGCTTGTGCGTGCCCCTGGGGGGGGGCTCAGACACACTGCATCTCTGATCACGGTAAATAGCCTATGACATATGCTCTTTACCATGTGATCAGCTTTGTCCAATCATAGCTGATCACATTGTAACCAGGAAGTGCCGTTTATCGTCATTCCTCTATTCAGGCTGACAGGACGTGAGTAGAGGAGAGCTGATAAGCGCAGTGCAATGATCAGTGCAATGATTATCAGTGCAGCCCTATGAGCGATGCCTGCCAGTGCCCACCAGTGATGCCCATTGATGCCCATCAGTGATGCCCACCAGTGCCCATCACTGCTGCCTTTCAGTGCCCATCAGTGATTTCTGTCAGTGCCTCCTCATCAGTGCCACCCATCAATGCATATCAGTGCCGCCCATAAAGGCTGCTCATCAGTACCAACTATCAGTGCATATAATAGCCACCACATCAGTGCCACCCCATCAGTGCCGCTTCATCAGTGCCTGACAGTGCTGCCTCATCAGCACATATCAGTGAAGGAGAAATTTTTTTTTTTTTTACAAAACATTATAACAAAAACAAAGAAATACTTATTTTTTTCAATTGTTTTTTATTTGTTTGGCAAAAAATAAAAAAATGCAGTGGTGATTAAATACCACCAAAAGAAAGCTATATATGTTGCAAAAAAATTAAACATATTTTGTTTGGACAGCATTGAATGACCACGCAATTGTCATTCAAAGTGTGAGAGCGTTGAAAGCTAAAAATTGGCCTGGGCAGGAAGGGGGTGAATGTGCACTGTACTGAAGCTGTTAAGAAGTGATTAGTGTGGGGCCAGGTCCCCCGTCTCTCAGGGACAGTGTTTAGCATCAGGGGTAGGTTCCAGAGGAGCAAGGGAAGTGCAGAGACTACACCATCTTCTCACAGGAAGCCTCCAATTTGGGAATGAAATGGGCAGGCCACATTCCTATTCCCCATTGCAGACACTTTCAGCATCATCCTAGACTACAGATCGCTATTACTGTTCCTAAGTAGCTCCGGATGTCTTTCTACAAAATACCGCTCTTGTCTATCTCGGACTCTGTGTGTTCAATGCCCACCCTGCCATGCTGCACCTTGCTCACAGGAAGATGGGAAAATGAAAAGTCAGCAGCTACAAATATTGTAGCTGCTGACTTTTAAATAACAGATATTTTCCAGTTCATGCAGTTCAATGCTGTCTTCTATGCAGCCAATGCTTTTCAAAGTGCCATATTCATTCCTCCATGCTGCCATCTTAGATTTTGGCGTCAGCTGTCACTTCCTTATGACTCATAGCCAACTCCTTACTGTGAATGCATGAGCTATCGCCTGATGTAAGACTAGTCTTGTTGCCTCCTGAGATGTGTAACATCTCATGGAGCTTGGATTGGGGGCGATGGAGTACTGAAATGACATTATTCTTGACTTGACGAGGAATAAGGAAGTGGGAGTGGATACCAATTGACATGGGAGTGGGTATCTGGGTGCCCCCTTATTGTTAAAGGGGGTTTCCAGATTCCAATAAGCCCCCCACTCATAGACCATCACAACCACCAGGCCAAGGTTGGGCCCTTGTCCTCATCAACATAGGGACAAGATGCTTTGCCTAAGCCTATGTGTTTAGCCTAATTCCTGTACATGTACTAAACATTCCTAACGTTATCCACGTTCTATAATCTTCTTGCACTAATTACTGACTACACATTTTATATAGCCTCTATTTGTGAACTGAACATTTTTACTCACTCTCTTAAATACTATCAGCAAGATATCTTCTTTCATGTTTCCCATTTGCTGCATAATATGGAACAAAGCTCCTTTTCTCCTACCTCTTGTTTCCGGATGTAATCATTTACAGCATTGTCAGCAGCAATTTCACAAAACCTATATTAGCCCTCGCTTTGGTTCATATGGGTACATTTTCTGTTTCCATACAATTATGATGTATCACAAGACTGAGCTGGGAAAGGCATGCTGGCAGAATAGCTGCGGGGAACGTGAACATATCATTACGGTGTCTTCATTTATATAATTTACCCAGTAAACACAACAAATGAAGGTATGCTGGGAAATAGCTGGTTCCGCATAGCGCAAAACAAAGCACATTGGCTGTGTTCAATGAGAGCCGAGTGCTTTTGGTGTGTCTTATACAGGATAATACACAGTAAATCCTGTGTGTGTACGGCCAGCAAAGTATGGAAAATCTAAACTCAGTTTAAATGTTTAAGCTTCTATTACCATTCCATACTCCTTTATACAGTTATGCTCATAAGTTTACATGCCCTGGCAGAATTTATTATTTCTTGGCCATTTTTCAGAGAATATGAGTGATAACACAAAAACATTTCTTTCACTCATGGTTAGTGTTTGGCTGAAGCCATTTATTATCAGTCAACTGTGTTTACTCTTTTTAAATGATAATCATAACAGAAACTACCTAAATGACTCTGATCAAAAGTTTACATACCCTGGTGATTATGGCCTGATAACATGCACACAAGTTGACAAAAAGGGGTTTGAATGGCTATTAAAGGTAACCATCCTCACCTGTGATCTGTAGGCTTGTAATTAGTGTGTGTGTGCAAAAGGTCAATGAGTTTCTGGACTCCTGACAGACCCTTGCATCTTTCATCCAGTGCTGCTCTGACGTTTCTGGATTCTGAGTCAGGGGAAAAGCAAACGAATTGTCAAAGGATCTGCGGGAAAAGGTAGTTGAATTGTATAAAACAGGAAAGGGATATAAACAGATGTCCAAGGAATTGACAATGCCAATCAGCAGTGTTCAAACTCTAATTAAGAAGTGGAAAATGAGAGGTTCTCTTGAAACCAGGTAGACCAACTAAAATTTCAGCCAAAACTGTCAGGAAAATTGTTCAGGATGCAAAGAAAAACCCACAAATAACTTTAGGTGAAATATGCCGCGTACACGCAATCGGATTATCCGGCGGACCAGAGTCCGCGGGACAATTCGCCCGTGTGTGGGCTCTGGCGGACTTTGAAAGAAGTCTTGACTCAAAACTGTCCACCGGACTCTGCAGTCTGGCGGACAATCCGCCCGTCTCTGTGCTAGTCTGTTGGACTTTTGAAATGAACGGACTTGCCCACACATGGAGTAAAGTCCGTTCATTTTGAACGTGGCTCCAGGTAGAAGGAACTAGCGAAGGAAGTCAATGTTGCCGCCTCCATCGGCGAGATTGACACCTTGCAAGCCCTGTCACCTGGTATGGATTTAAAGGGGAACGCCTACGCTTAAAAAACGGCGCGGGGGTCCCCCCAAAGTCCATACCAGACCCTTATCCGAGCACGCAGCCCGGCCGGTCAGGAAAGGGGGTGGCGACCGCCCCCCCCCAAGCAATACCAGGCCGCATGCGTACGTGTGTACGCGGCATTACAGGACACTCTGAAAACATGTAGTGTGGTTGAAAAAAGCTCCAAAATATACGATCTTATACTCAGTAAGTATAAGGCCAAGGAGCCTCAATGTTCAAGGGTATGGAGTCAAATAACAATAAATCTTTAAATAGATCAAGCTTAGGATAAGACTCCCTTGTGCGGATCCTATGGCGTCATAGGCATGCACCTGTCATCATAAACAGTGACGGGGGGGCTCGTCACTGTTTATTATGACAGCTGGTCAATCAATTTTTTTAAATAGAAGTGTAACACTAATTTACTAAATGTTTCCATAAACACAACCTCCACTCTGCACAGGGCCTCTTCCAGACTGATTACTGCCTCCTGACCTATGTGCCTCTCCACTTTTCTGCAAATCCAATCCGCAAGCTGTTTGGTACTGAAAATACTTGTAAAGTGCAAACTAATTGAGGACAGAAAATAGAGAAGTGGCGTTTATAGAGCGGTCCAACGCTACAGTGTACCAATCAGCAAAGCTTGCTGCCCTAGTATTCTCAATATTTTACACATTACTCATTTTACACATTATCTTGTTGTGTCATGTAGTATTCATCTGTGTTTTACATCTCACATTAAAAAGAACAATAATAAAAAAAGGTTACAAATTCTGAAATAAGCTATAGCACTACCAGTAACCACAATCATAGTGCGTACCTAAATATTTTGCAGTGGCTTTTCAATGCCAACCAAGTCACTACCTGCATGGAGTTTACAAGTTCTCCTTTGTCTTGTGTGGGTTTCTTCCAGGAAACCCAGTTTCTTCCCACACTCCAAAGACATGTTGGTTAGTTAAAGTGGAAGTAAACCCATCGATTTAAACAGTTTAAAAAAATGGCATGCCGGGAATGCTAAATGCACATTGGCTGTGCTCTCAACCAAACTGTCAAACCAACCAATGGCTGGTGTCATAATGGATCACATGTGCAGCACCGTGGCAACTGAAGATTAAACAGAGGCAAAGATGGCAGCTTCCGTGGATGAAAAAGATAGGGGAGTTTACTTTCACTTTAATTGTCTCCTGTCTAATTTAGCCCTAGTATGTGTACACATGCATGTGATCCTTGAGGTTGGGGACTGCTGTGAATGAACAATATGTAAAGTACTGTGTGAATAATTGGCAATATATAATTCTTCTAATAAATAAGCAACTGAATCTGTTTTCTGCTGAAACTGGATCATTGTTTGAAGAATTTGTTTTTATTTATGATGCCTGATAGTCCAGTTGGGGGGTTTGGTGTTCCTCCTGTATTTTATAGGCAAGATCTAGGATCCTGTGATTTAGAGGTTATATGAATATTCAGGCATTTTTCTACAGGTACAGTATTTGTATTATAACCTGATTGTCCTCCTTGTGGTCCTTTTGTTATATTTAAAACAAAACGAAACCTGAGATTACTCACCTCTACTCTAATGGTCTGATGACATGAGGTCTCTTGACAGCACCAGCATCTTGTTCTGGTTTCTGGTCCTCTGCAAACTTGATTGGCCAGGGCAATATTAGGTCGCTACTGCACGGGGCTGGGAATTCTGCCATTGTTCTTGAAAATGTAAACTATGTAGTGTATGGAGTCAAATAGATAGGTTATGGCGCTAAACCCAAATAATTGTGCTCAAAATGACCTATCGTCAAAATTGGTGATATAAAAAGCGCTCCAGAAGACGTCAGAGTGACGAAACGCGTAGGGCGTGGCCACGTTGTGTGCACCCATTCTAACAGATAGAGACGGCCGGCGGAGATTACATGCATGTGTTTTTAACATTAAATGTGAGTAGGTTTTATTTAAATAAACAAAGGATTCTGTTTAAAAACGTATTACACTATGGATGTGTCTTTCCTCATGTATAACCTTTAATGGAGATTACACGAACGGAACAGTGAAACTTTCCCCAGTGCACCAGCAGCAGCCAGACAGCGACACAGGGGCTCACATTGTGAAGGTCCATCCAGTCCCATAAGGGGCGTAAGTTCTGGTGAGAGCATTTACATACTATAGCACTGAGTGGCGCACCGGGGATGAACGTTTCCCATTGAATACCCGCACTGTTTGCACCAGTATTTTGCGGTGGCAATATCATCAGCCAAAACACCAATATTGGATACGTGTAGAGAATACACATGCGTCCTTATGCAATCATTGGTTGAACTTAGACTTGACTTTTAGTCTTTTTTGCACTTTCCTTGCACCTATTTGCACGGTTCACTTTTCATTTTGAATGAGGACACTGAAGGATATTTCTAGTGTTTTTGTGCTGCCCAAAAGAACTTTTGTCATTTTTGTATAAGAACACAATATCTGTTATGGTCTATGTGAACATTTATCATATGAATTATTTGGGGTTTTACTTATTGTAAGATGACACCTATATGATGGTTTAATATTGTATTTCATATTTATTTGTATTCAATTTTCCAATATAATTAGGAAGCACTTGCACTTTAATCTATATAGCACTTTTATATCACCAATTTTGACGATAGGTCATTTTGAGCACAATTATTTGGGTTTAGCGCCATAACCTATTCGACTATCTATTTGACTCCTTAGGCCGCGTACACACGGGCGGACTGTTCGCCCAACTTTGTCCGCTGAACAGTGTTTCAGCGGACAGTCCGCTCGTGTGTGGGCTTCAGCGGACAGTTTCAGCGGACAGTCTGACGAACAAAGTTTTTCGGAAATCCCGTAAAACTGTCCGCTGAAACTTGGTTTGAGCGGACAGTCCGCTCGTGTGTAGGCTTGTTCGTCAAACTAAGTTCCGCGCATACTCAGAAAGGATTTACACGCCGAAGGTTGCATTGCAGTGTATAGGACGTCGTTTTTCTAGTCCCGTCGTACATGCCGTTCACGTCATCGCGCACGGTTTCAGCGGACTGTTCGTTCATCGTGTGTAGTCAAGTCCGCTCATGCAAATTTTGAGCGGACTGTTTGTCAAACTGTTTGACGAACAAAGTTGGGCGAACAGTCCGCCCGTGTGTACGCGGCCTTAATTTTACCTCCCCTCCTAAATTAGGAAGCGGGGGCTTCAGGTATAGGCAGCTCTAACCCCGTAAACAAATACTTTTTACCACGTTGTGGTTTGTTTCTCACACATATGGAATCAGCTGAAATTGCATCTGCTTTATTGTTCTAAGCAGAGAGGAGTTTACTGATAGGTTCACCAGCTGTCAGGCCGGTGATCCTATGCGTCAGTAGGTGTATAAGGACAATGTATGAAACACCTTCACTTTCCTTTCCTTCATACAATAAGGTACTCTTGAAGTAAAGACATCAAGTCAATGCAATTGAAATACCCAATTATCTGTGCATTAAATGTTAAAGCCAAACTGCATGCTTCTATAGAAGATCAAAAAAAAAATTCAGATATGTAGCCATTAAAAACTTTAAATGTCACAGAACTTGTTGCGTTGTGTTGTTGCAAGCAGAGACAGGTTATCGTAATGTATTCCTAGACTGGAAGGGCTTCCTGCTACTCAGTGATCAATAGGTAAACCAAAACTGCACAGTAATCCTTGTCATGCCAGGTCCAGATCAATATATGACTTGGCAGTTGAGCATAATCTTGATTAGGTCATTTGTGACCTTAGATAGCTGCATGATTTGTCAGCTCACTATATTGTATATGTATGTGTGTATTTTTACTTTTAAACTGACTCTAATCTGCTTTTCTGGAACCGAAGGGAGAAATATTTCATATGAAATCCTGAAGAATGACACAAGGATGACAGCTGTGTATGTCAGGGATACTGGCAGAGAAGAATCCTCAGTAAATGGATTATCTTCATAATTCAAATTAACTACATATACAACAGATGTAAGGTGCTTATACATGTGCTGAGCTTTGCAAGCACCATGCAGGATTCCAGCATAGCCTGCAACAATAGGACTATACAGGGGTTTCTTACAAAGGCCAATATGACTTGCAATTATATCACTGGTTTATTAGCATACTTAGGATTGAAAATTTTCTCTGAGAGTAGGAATTAATTCTTCTATTTCCATGGAGAGAATTAAATGAGTATTTCTAGTGAAGCAATAATGCCACGGAGAATTGGCAAATGTCTTAGCACTTGTCGTTCTTGATGAGATACCTGACTGTCTATGGCAAGCATTACTGGTGTAAGTTCAGAATTGCAGAACCATGCAAAGCGTTTGGCTACCTAGTTAGATTAGCATAATTATAAATATATTCTAAATGGCCTGGAATCAAAGCAGGTGGAAATGCAGGGTAAGTGTCTTTCGGTTCCAGATTACCTTTTCTCAGAGCTATGGAGCCACACCTTCATATTTTGGAGCACAGCAGTTGCCTAGGCTTCCTATGGTAATTTTATGTCAAGAAAAAAAAACTTACCTTGCCAGGATGTTTTGAACTTTGGAACCAACCAATGGAAGTCAATAGTGCCTTACATTGGCCAATGCACTGTCTACTGATACCATGACTGTATATTTTCTGAGCATGTGTAAATTCATACTTGCTTGTACTCAAATGCTCTACCGTTCCTCCTCTATATGCATACATTTGCAACTTCAGGCTATCCAAGGTGTGCGTTGAAACATCTTCTGACAGCTGGATCTTACCTAAAAACCCAACCACCATCTAAACACTAAATGGAGATTAAATGAAAGTACTGCTTGCAAGTACCTGTGACAAGCCTCAGTGCAATCTCTGAGTCTTTTTTTATATCTTTGAAGACCTATCTCATTAAACAGCTGTAAATTTGGCTCATCTTCTGTCCAAGTGCCGGACTTTAATGACCAATGGAGGATCTGGTATTGGATATTGCTCTGCAAGGAGATGTGGCCTAGGGCTGACTTGGATATACATCAAGGCCAGTACTTTATGCTGTTTGCACGTATGCAGTATAGCTGGTTCATACATTTTAAGAAGATGACAAGTTCACTTTAAAGCTGAACTCAGTCCGCCTATTTCACACAGTACAAATATGCCTATCCACTCCTTTAAAGAATAGAGCTTAGAGTGGAAGACATCCATCTTCTCTGAGGGTTTAAAGAAAAGAGGAAAAAAAATGTGGAAAGTTAGAAAAGCGTCAGATGAAGGCCCTGCTAACTGCAATAGATAATGAAGCATTAAGGAGTATTGCTTCTCCACCAGACATTGCCTGTTTAATTGTTTAATCAGACTGCGGGTTCAGATGGCAACGACTTAAGGATATCTCTGTCTGACACTGATAAATACCTCATTAGTATACATACCTCACCAGGGATATTCTCTGTGCAGCAGAGACTGATTACATGGAGACCATTCTGTTTAATAGATTAAGGTTTTGTAAATCAGGCACAATCTGCTTATAGGGCAATGACCTTGAGTAGTCTTTGTAATGGAGTAAAAACCAAAGTACAGTATATATACATAAATATGTCAGAAATTAGCAAACTTAGAAATCTGGTTCTTTAGTTTGACTATTTGGGGTTATAGTACCTGTGTGTAATATGACAAAAGGAATTTATGGAATTTCTATCACCATCTGTGTGTAAAGTAGTCTACTATGGTATATGCTACAATGTTCAAGTGGATAGAAGATTCCAGGAACTGACAATTCTGTACTTTTGCTGGAGATTTTTGGAAACCATGGGAAAAACACCAGAAATGAGACCCTATACCTGTTAATCAGAGAAAGTGAGGATAGCAGATCAGGTAAAAAACAATACTTTGACGGAACCACTGAGAATGACGGCACGTAGAGCAAGAGAGAAAGAGATGATCAATACATCAGGTCTGCCAAGTGGATTACAGAACTTGCTTTCAAGCATCAATGGTGACAGCTGGGCAGTTTTAAGTTATAGTCACACAGGGAGATTTTCTAACTTTTCCAAAAGTCTCTCTGCGAGCTGGACCAATCATCCCTTTTTCTACATGGAATGGAGATGGATCAGATGTACCATTAATGTGGGACTGTTAGCTGCAGGCAAGGAGTGACAGTTTATGGCCATTCTAGGGATTAGCTACCGATGCTACAGTTTACATGGGATGTGAGCTGGAGATTGAGCAAAGGATTAAAGTAGATATTGCTATAAAGCATTCCTGGTGGTAACATTACAGCCTGTAAAGCATTCAACTTGGTGATTGTTTGTTTATTGCCTTTGTGTGAATCCGTTTAAAGAAAAAGTCACCCAGCCAATATAAAGAACCTGTAGTACACTGCCAATTTTCCTCCCCCAGCCTGTGATTGGACAGTGAGAGAGAAGCAGCAGACTGATGAACTCATCTTTCTATCACTCTGCTTTCTCCTTACTACAGCACAACTGACTGGCTCCTTGTTCTGCTAATTTCATTTTTAAAAATATAATTATCCAGCACAGCAGATGTGCCAAATATCCCTCTTACGCTGATGTCCCTTTCTAAAGTTCCTCTTCTGGATCCTGAGAAGATGGTGCCGCAGGACAGTCAAGAGAAAGTGTCCACATAAAGCACACAGTGACATGGACACCTGCAAGAAGGACGCAGCCTCTGGTAAACAGAAGAAGGCAGAAGAATTGGCATTGGAACTTCACATAGCCACAGAATTACATGAGTAAATAAAGGAATGCTTTTAAACTCTATTTGTCTGATTGAAACACGGGATTTAGTTATCCAATAAATTAAAGTGATTCTAAAGCTAAAATGTTTTTTACCTTAATGCATTCTCTGCATTAAAACTGTTCTAAAGCCTAAACATGTTTTACCTTAATGCATTCCTTGCATTAAGGTAAAAAGTGTATATTCATTGATTTTGTCCCCTGTGCTGTGCACATCTGCATTTCTTCTCTCTCCCCACTTACAGTTATTGCTGGCTTTGCTAAGGCACTGGGAGCCATTGGTTCCCAGTGCTGTCAATCAAAGCCAGTGATGAGGGAGCAGGGGTGGTGCCGAATCCAACTGTCTGTGTCAATGGATGCATGCGTATCCTCATGGAAAGTGGCTTCTTGTGGGGACACTGGACAGAGAGAAGGAGCCAGCAGCGCCTGTGTGGGACCTGAGAATAGAGTTGCCACCTCATCCCTTTAAACCCAAACACATATGAATTACACAGGTTCTGAGGCTAATTAAATGCAGATAAGGCACTAAGTGAGTTTAACCACTTCAGACCCGGACCAATTAACAGCCTAAGGACCAGAGGTCTTTTTACAATTTCGCACTGCACTGCTTTAACTGGTAATTGCGCGGTCATGCAATGTTGTACCCAAACGAAATTTGCGTCCTTTTCTTCCCACAAATAGAGCTTTCTTTTGGTGGTATTTGATTGCCTCTGCGATTTTTATTTTTTGCGATATAAATGGAAAAAGACCGAAAATTTTGAGAAAAAAAGATATTTTCTACTTTTTGTTATAAGAAAAATCGAATAAACTAAATTTTAGTCATACATTTAGGGCAAAATGTATTCAGCCACATGTCTTTAGTAAAAAAAATGTTAATAAGCGTATATATTTTTTGGTTTGCGCAAAAGTTATAGCGTCTACAAACTAGAGTACATTTTCTGGAATTTACACAGCTTTTAATTTATGACTGCCTATCTCATTTCTTGAGGTGCTAAAATGGCAGGGCAGTACAAACCCCCCCAAATGACCCCATTTTGGAAGGTAGACACCCCAAGGAAATTTCTGAGAGGCATGTTGAGCCCATTGAATATTTTTTTTTTTGTCCCAAGTGATTGAATAATGACAAAAAAAAAAAGTTTACAAAAAGTTGTCACTAAATGATATATTGCTCACACATGCCATAGTTATATGTGGAATTGCACCCCAAAATATATTCTGCTGCTTCTCCTGAGTACGGGGATACCACATATGTGGGACTTTTTGGGAGTCTAGCCGCGTACGGCACCCCGAAATCCAATCACTGCCTTCAGGGTTTCTAAGGGTGCAAATTTTTGATTTCACTCCTCACTACCGCAGTTTCGAATGCCATAAAATGCCAAAATAACACAAAACCCCCCCAAATGACCCCATTTTGGAGAGTAGATACCCCAAGCTATTTACTGAGAGGCATGTTGAGTCCATGAAATATTTTATATTTTGCCACAAGTTGCAGGAATATTAATTTTTTTTTTTTTTGCACAAAGTTGTTGCACAAAGTTGTCACTAAATGATATATTGCTCACACATGCTATGGGCATAAGTAAAATTACACCCCAAAATAAATTCTGCTGCTTCTCCCGAGTACGGGGATACCACATGTGGGGGACTTTTTGGGAGCCTAGCCACGTACTGGACCCCGAAAACCAAGCACTGACTTCCGGATTTAAATATAAAACGCTACCAAAAAAAACTGTTAGCGATCGCAGGGATCAGGCCTGACTCTGCGATCGCTGTAGTTATGTGTTTAGTGTTTTGTAAGTGACAGTGATCGATAGATCGATACTGCACTTGGGTGGGCTGGGCGGAGGGGCACAACGCAGGTGCTAGCAGGTATCTGGGCTGATCCCGCTAACAATGCATTTTTTTGGAACCCTAAACTGCTGGGGACGCTAGTATAGATCTGATCAGATCAGATATTGATCTGTTCAGGTTCTATATCACTACGGGAGGTTTATGCTTTGCACGTGGGTGTTAGCGGTACTGGCACTAACCTAGCGCTGCCTGGGGCAACGCAGACCCTGACCCTAAAACCTAATCCTGATCACCCGGCGGGTGATCAGGGGGTTAAACCTTTATTGGGTAATAAATGGTGGGTGCCCTGATGCTATAAAAAGCAAACTAACTAACCAGAGTCACCCGTAACACTTATACGGTGATCACTGGTGAAAGGGTTAACTAGGGGCAATCGGGGGGTTAAAATTTTTATTAGCTAGTATATGGGGGTCCCTGGCACTATATAAAAACCTGACGAGGAACCTAAATAACTAACTGGCTAACCAGCGTCACCAGTGACACTTATACTGTGATCGCTGGTGAAAGGGTTAACTAGGGGCAATCAGGGGGTTAAAACCATTATTGGGTAGTATATGGGGGTACCTAGTGCTATAAAAACCTGGCCGTGAACCTAAAAAAATAACTAGCTACCTAGCGACACCAGTGACACTAATGCAGCGATCAGAAAAATGATCGCTTAGTGACACTGGCAAAAGGGGGTGAAAGGGTTAACTAGGGGCAATCAGGGGGTTAAAACCATTATTGGGTAGTATATCGGGGTACCTAGCACTATAAAAACCTGGCGGTGAACCTAAAAAAATAACTAGCTACCTAGCAACACTAGCGACACTAATGCAGCGATCAGAAAAATGATCGCTTAGTGACACTGGCAAAAGGGGGTGAAAGGGTTAACTAGGGGCAATCAGGGGGTTAAAACCATTATTGGGTAGTATATCAGGGTACCTACCGCGATAAAAACCTGGCGGTGAACCTATAAAAATAACTAGCTACCTAGCGACACTAGCGACACTAATGCAGCGATCAGAAAAATGATCGCTTAGTGACACTGGCAAAAGGGGGTGAAAGGGTTAATTAGGGGCAATCAGGGGGTTAAAACCATTATTGGGTAGTATATCGGGGAAACTAGCGCTATAAAAACCTGGCGGTGAACCTAAAAAAATAACTAGCTACCTAGCGACACTAATGCAGCGATCAGAAAAATGATCGCTTAGTGACATTGGCAAAAGGGGGTGAAAGGGTTAACTCTAAGGGCAATCGGGGGGTTAAATCTTTATTGGGGGGTGGTAGGGGGCTACCCTGGACCTAACACTAACTGCCCTGACAGTTTTTACTTTTACAACTGACACTGAATGCAGTGATCAGTAAATAAATGATCACTGCAATCAGTGACACTGTGACTGGGGGGGAGGGGGGGCGGGGGGACATTGGGGGCGATCGGCGGGGGGGGGGTTGTGTGCCTGTGTGTTATTTAGTGTCAGTGTAGTGTTTGTTGCAGACTTACTGTGTCTTCTCCTCGTAGTCCGGTCAATAAGACCGCCCCGAGGAGAATGACATCACTTCCTCCTGCCTGTGTATACAATACACAGTGGGAGGAAGCTTCTCATTCGCCAGGAGTGATCGAGAGGGGATGACCAGAAACCAACGGCCATCCCCTCATCCCAGATCGCTCCTGAAGCGAACCGGACCGCCGCATCCAGCGGGAGGGGGTCCGATCGGACCCCCCACCCGCTGGAAGGCAAGCACGTACATGTACGTGCTTGTGCCTGTATATGCCATTGTAATGACGTACAATGGCATGCGGCGGTCCTTAAGTGGTTAATTACCACCTTAATCAGCCACAGAACCTATGTAATATGTGTTCAGGTTTAACCACTTGGGTACCGCGCTATTGCAAAATGACGGCAATAGCGCGGACCCACATTTTCGGGACTACGTCTATTGACGTAGTCCCGGTTACGAGCGGCCTGCGCGCCCCCTGAGGGGCGCGCGCGGCGCGCTCTGTGATCGGCGAGTCCGTGAGACTCGCCTGATCACCGATCCGTGTAAGGGGTCGATCCCGACCCCTTATCACGTGATCAGCTGTCAGCCAATGACAGCTGATCATGTGATAAAACGGAGCCGGTAATCGGCTAGTATTCCTCCTCGCGCTGACAGCGCGAGGAGAAAAAAAAAAAGCCGATCGCCGGCGGTCGTGTTCGGGACATCAGTCCCGATCACGGCCAGCAATTTAAACGGACACCTGCCCCCTGCCAGTGCCCACCTGCCACCCGCAGTGCCATCCTGAAATAAAGTAAGTGCCCCCCTGTCAGTGCCACCCAGCAGTGCCCATAGTGCCCACAGTGCCACCCAGCAGTGCCCACAGTGCCACCCAGCAGTGCCCACAGTGCCACCCAGCAGTGCCACCCACAGTGCCACCCAAAATCTGCCTCAAAGGTGCTGCACCCCAGTGCCGCCCATCAGTGCCCAGCAGTGCCGCCCATCAGTGCCCAGCAGTGCCGCCCATCAGTGCCCAGCAGTGCCACCTATCAGAGCCACCTATCAGTGCCACCTATCAGTGCCCATCAGTCCCATCTATCTGTGGTACCTATCAGTGCCCATCCGTGCCACCCATCCGTGCCACTTATCCGTGCCACCCATCCGTGCCATCTTATCTGTGCCCATCTTTGCCCATCAGTGCCGCCTTATCTGTGCCCATCGGTGCCGCCTTATCTGTGCCTATTAGTGCCGCCTTAACTATGCCTATCAGTGCCCACCAGTGCAGCCTATCAGTGCCCACCAATGCAGCCCATCAGTGCCCACCAATGCAGCCCATCAGTGCCCACCAATGCAGCCTATCAGTGCCGCCTAATCAGCGCACTTCAATGAAGGAGAAAAATGACCCGTTTGCAAAATTTTATAACAAACTATTAAAACATGATTTTTTTTTTTGCATCTTTTTTTGTTTGTTTAGCAAAAAATAAAACTCCGAGCTGTAACTAAATACCACCAAAAGAAAGCTCTATTTGTGGGAAAAAAATGATAAAAATTTCATTTGGGTACAGTGTTGTATGACCGCGCAATTGTCATTCAAAGTGCATCAGCGCTGAAAGCTGAAAATTGGTCTGGGACTGAGGGGGGTTTAAGTGCCCAGTAAGCAAGTGGTTAAAGGGATGAGGTGGCAACCCTACCCGAGAAGTGGATGTTTGGTGCCACGCTTTGCAATTCTATTGCACAGAGCAGGTAAGTATAGAGATGTTTGTTATTTCAAAAAAATCCTTTACAACCATTTTAAGGTAAAAAAAAGTTTTACCACTTTTTGTGCCTCCCCTTCCTAAACACTTACTTGAATCCTCTATCAATCCAGCTCTCTAGTCTCTCTAGATCTAGTCTGAGATCAGTGGCCCCCATTTCTGTCAGTCAACTCCTGTGAGGAGGGAGCAGGGGATGTGGCTGAGCTGCACTGTGTGTTTCTATGGACACACACACACACAACCTGGCTCGGGGACATGCCCATACGTGAGCTGTCATAGCACATGGCTGGCTAGTGGAGTACACACAGGAGAGGAGGAGCAGCCAGTGTCAGTGGTGGTGGTAAGGGGCCTCTCTGTGCAATACCATTAATTAAATAAAACAGTCATTTTAAAATCATTATTCTGAATGTTCTGTATACAATGGAATAGTAGAAAAGGACACAATGCTAACAAATTACTGGGGAGACTAAAGAGCTGCACATGCTGGATATATATAGAAACTACATGAAATAATATGAAATAGTTCATATTTACTTAAAGTGGTTGTACACTCTGTCTATATTAAGGCTCACCTGTCATTGGCGCATTCGCACTTTAGAAAGGGCACATAGTGCCCTTTCTAATAGGGGTCATGCCATGACTGGCGGCCCCCGTGTGCATGCCGGCCAGTCACAGAGGAAGGAAGAGGGGCAAAGATGGACGCTCCCTGCTAGTGGGGACAACGGTGACATTGCGGGCTTCGGTTTAAGGTAAGTGACACATAATGGGCTACTATGAGATGCATAGTAGCCCATTATGTTTTACCTTTGCAGGGAAATAAAGAGGAACTAAAATCCACCAGGGTTTACTTCCTCTTTAAGCAATATATTTTTTAATGTCCTTTTTCTAGTCCTAACCATAATTAATTAAAACCAAAAACTAGACTTTCGGTTCCAACGCCGCATGTGGTAGCTGTGACTTCTCACAGCTCCCGCTCCAGGCACCCTAAATCGGCCTGAACAACTGGCCTGAGAGGCCCCCGCAGCCCATCTGCCACCACCGGGTGTCCCTCACCACCCCCCAGGCACAGATGGACCGCTTTGTTGAAAAAAATGGCGCCCGCTCATATGCGGCCGCGGCAGCTCCGCCGGACAGGCCGCAAATCGAGCCCCCGGCTTCGGCCTACTCGCACGCCGCTGCGAAAGCCCAGCCAACGGACATGGAGGTCAGTGGTAACTCCGCCCAGGCACCCCCCGCCTCGCTCACCGCATCACCCCAGGGGTCAGCTCCCCCATTGTCCCTGCAGACCCCGCCAGCGCTCAATGTCCCCATCACCCCCCGGGGGGGATGGCCATACCCACCGCATTGCACAGGCACTGGCGGCCCTCCTGACCCCCATGATCGCAGCATCTGTGGAGAAAGCGGTTAATGCTGGCATGAAGCATCTAAAGGCACAACTAACCAAACACACCACCAGACTAAATGAACTGGAACATTGCGTCTCAGAGGTAGAAGATGAGCTTTACCATGCACAAGCCACTGACCAATCCCAACATAAAACTAACCAGTACATCATCCAAAAATTGGAAGACCTGGAAAATAGATCCAGAAGGAGCAACCTGCGTTTTGTAGTCATCCCTGAATCGCTCCAATCTGCTGCTTTAGCAGATTTTTGCTCAAAACACATTCCTGAAGCCATGGGTCTGGCAGGCCCGTTTAATGTGGAACGTGCACACCGTATGGGAACCTTCAAATCAAATCCCCCCCGGCCCATCATTGCCAAATATCTCAACTACGCCGAAAAGTCACTTCTCCTTCAGAAATTTCGGCAATCCCCTGATCTTCAAATTGACGGAGTGAAAATCCTCATCTTCGCCGACTATTCTATTGAGGTCTCCAAGAAGAGAAAAGCCTTCCAACCGCTATGTTCCGAATTGTTCAAGCAGCAAATAAAATTCACCCTGGCATTCCCGGCCTTACGCCTTAAGTCACCTAAAGGAGAACAACTTTCATTCCAGGATCCCTCGGAAGCAGAGTCTTATATTCATTCGCTTAGGTGGACTCACTTCCCCACACGCCTTCCAAATCTGGAGTCAGCCTTCGCTCTCTGGAACAGCGCAGCCCACGCAAAGACTCTCCCAAACATTACAGGCCTTCGTTTCCTGACCACCGAAACCTCAACACCCTGCGTTGAAACCTTCTGGTCCCCCTAAGGATCTCTACTCCTCTACCTCAGGTCGTATGACTTGTGTGTTTTTACTTTTCAGGTAGCTGTTACACCCTGATGTGTTGCAGGGACCCTCCAGCAGCAGCCCAGATCCAGCATTTGGACCCTGACCCCTGTTCAGGTCACTAGGGCATCCAGCTAACCTTGCTCAGGCCTCCCATTGCATGGACACTGGCCTCCTGAGATGTCCAGCACTGTTTTGTTTTTTTGTTTTTTGCTTACAGCCGTACTACCAGGCCTCCCAGCCATGGGTCTTCTCACAATGTTAGCATGCTCTTTTCCTCGGTTTTTTTATTATGCTATAATGTCTTTCTTTTTTATATTTATACTTATTTCTTTTTGTGTGCCTTGTCTCCTTCAAGAGTCCTCTGTGCACCTAGCCCGGCTCTTTTCTCGAAAGCACCCGCCCCAGGTCGCCCACAGGTCCTACCAGTGACTCTAGGGCACTCAGGCACTTTTGTATTTCCTCACTTCCATACAGGGTCCTGTATGGGGAGCCGCTTTGCACAGTGAACTCATGCGGAAAAAAGTGAAGTTTGCACTATTAGTTGCTGCAGATGTTGTGTTGGTTTTACCTGTCCTGACCATCCCTCCCCTCCTTCCCTCCCCCCCTCCCCTATCGTTACTGTCTTTTACTTTCTCCACCTGAGGGCTAGATGCTTGTGTTTACCCCAATGTCCCGGTCCAACGTCAAGTTTCTATTATCCCACTCATGGAGCACTAGAACCACGGCCTCTCTGTAAATTCTACCCACCATTAAATCTCTTAGGGTAGTATCACGGAATGTGAAGGGTCTCCGTTCTTCCCATAAGAGAATGTAGATCCTTCGTCACTTTAAACGGTTAAAGACTGACATAGCCTTATTACAAGAAACCCATCTCCCAGCTTCTGACTTCCATCGTATGCAGAAACTCTGGGTGGGCTCGGTCCTGGAGTCAGCATCAGTTGGACGAAAAGCTGGTCTCCTCCTCCTGATTCACAGGAACCTCCCATGTTCCGTGCTCTCCACTCACACAGATGACCAAGGACGGTTTCTCACGACCCTAGTTAAAATAGGCTCCAAGGAACTATTGACCTCCAATATACACGCCCCCAACAGCCCGTCCAAATCCTTTTATTGTCAGCTATCCACATGGCTCCTTAATACCACCCATCTTCCCCATTTAATTGGGAGAGACTTTAACGATATCATGGTTCCCACGGATGACAGGTCTTCTCCGAAACTCTCTCCTCTGAATCCCCCCCCCACCACCCCCTCCCTGTTTTCCTCCACCATGGAATCCTTACATCTCACAGACCTTTGGCAGTTATCCTATCCAATAGATAGAGAATTCACATTCTATTCTAACCCCCACAAGGTCCTGACTAGGATTCACGACTTTTTTGGATCTGACAACCTTGTACCTCTGATTTCAGACTCAGGGGTAGAAGACACAGCCATTTCGGACCAGGCCCCAATAACACTCACACTGAACCATTAGGACTTACCCCCACATCCGAACATTTGGCGCTTCCCCTCTTTCCTCCACAATACTGACGTCAGGAAATATATGGAACGCTGCTGGGCGGAGTTCTCCTCGGCCAATTCCCCACACTCGAGTGATCCGAACCTCCTATGGGATGCTGGAAAGCTTTCCTACGGGGTCGGATCATCTCTTATGCCTCCACTTTTAGAAGAAATGCCTTGGCCCTGTTTAAATTAGCTAGTACCAGACTTTACAGAGCACAACTCTCCATTGCCACCTGCACCTCCTCTGCAGACAGAGATAAATGGTCTACTGCTAAATCCGCTTTTGACTCCTGGGAAACTACCCTCAAACTCATCAAAAGAGCACACTTCAACGCCACCCTACATAAATTTGGGAATAAGTCTGGCAAGCTTCTCTCCAGGCTTTATAAAGGCCCTTCTCGGCCAACCCACATCACCACACTTCGTGACCACTCGGGGTCCGTCCATACCACCCCCCGGGCATAAACAAGACTATTGTCAGGAAAGGTTCCCTCCGCTGGTAATATCAATCATTTGGCATGCAGTACTGCGATCCACCAGCAGGTGTCTCCTGCTGGAATTATGTCATCTTTGGTCCGCAGTACTGGTGTCCACCAGCGGAGGGATCCTGGCAGTATGGAGCAGGTATTGCCTTCTGCAGTCAGGCGTCACATGACTGACAGCAGTCATTATAAATACCCGGCAGGTGCACACACACCTCGCCTTGGTATTGTTCCTTGTGCCCTGACCTGCTGCTTGCGATCCTGATTCTGTACCTATTCCTGTGCCCTGAACCTGTGACCCGTGGTTCTTATCCTGTTTCCCTGTCCTGGTCCCTACCCTGTCCCACCTGTTACCATTATCCCTGTCCTGCAGTCTGATCCGTCCATCCTCTCCCTGTCCTGTGTTCCTTACCCCATTTGCTGATCTCCCGTGTATGACCTTGGCCTGGCTTGTGACTCTGATTCTGGACTGCCCTTGTTTATCTGCTGATCTCCCTGTGTATGACCCTGGCCTGCCTATCGTTTACGGTCCTTGCATTTCCCATTTATTGTACATATCTGTCTGTTGTTGTTTGGGGGTCTTTGTTGGTTGGTTATTGCACTGTGTGGTTGTATTTATATTATTCACTTTCTTTAATAAATCATATTTCACTTATACACGTTTGGGTTTCCTCTGTTGCAGTCCACACAGTTCTGGTCTTATCTGATACTTAACAGAATACAAAGGCCATCCCTGACCAGAAGTGGCTACACAGAGGAACCATCTTGGTTCAGGTTGCTTACAGAAATGAATTTAGAAGTGATTCGTTATTATGCTTTGTTGGCGTCTGAGAGTGGTGACTATCTCCGCCAGACACTGAAAGGGTGGACCAGTGATCAGCTGTTGGAAACCATTCGTTTAGCTCACTCCTGGGTTGATCAGGGCTGTATGTTGTTTGGGGATGTTCAGCCGTTAATTCAAATCTGCACAGAGCTGGCCCTGCCCTGCATCCCAGGGGGCCATGATGATTTTTCTCCCCCTTTCAGTATTAATCAAGTCACATCACTGGTATGGCTTCTGGAAGATGGTTCCCCTTACTTTTTTGAGCATTACACAGCCTGTTCCCAACGGATGATAATAGAATGTGTTGATTCCGTACAATCCCTTGTCAGACAGGCAGTATGTAACCCGCAGTTTGTGCAACCACTACTTTTAGCATGGTCTGGTATTTTGCAATCAGCCACAGCCAGCCCACAACAAACCCTCTCTGCTACCAAACACCTGCCTGCCCAAGAAACTCTTCCTCCATCACCTATGGCAACCTCAGTTTCAGCCCAATATACTCTACTCCCCACCAAATATCAATACCCTGTTTCTTCCTGCTGCACATATCCTGCCTTTAATCCAACTGCCTCTTTCCCATGGCCCACTATCCCTCAAGAACTTCCCCCAGCCACTGTTACCTCTTCCCTGCCATATTCCAACCCTTCTCTCCAGTTTGCTTGATCCCCTACCTATAGATCTGCAGCTACCCACAGGCCTTCAGTAGCTAAATCTAAAAAGAGACGGAAGTTCTTTCCTACCCATTTGATCCTGCCAGTAACGCAACCTGCCTCCACATCAACCAACCTGCTCCAGCCAGACGCCTTGCAGCCTGATGTCCCGGCCTTCCAGCCAGACGCCTTGCAGCCTGATGTCCCGGGCCTTCCAGCCAGACGCCTTGCAGCCTGATGTCCCGGCCTTCCAGCCAGACGCCTTGCAGCCTGATGTCCCGGCCTTCCAGCCAGACGCCTTGCAGCCTGATGTCCCGGCCTTCCAGCCAGACGCCTTGCAGCCTGATGTCCCGGCCTTCCAGCCAGACGCCTTGCAGCCTGATGTCCCGGCCTTCCAGCCAGACGCCTTGCAGCCTGATGTCCCGGCCTTCCAGCCAGACGCCTTGCAGCCTGATGTCCCGGCCTTCCAGCCAGACGCCTTGCAGCCTGATGTCCCGGCCTTCCAGCCAGACGCCTTGCAGCCTGATGTCCCGGCCTTCCAGCCAGACGCCTTGCAGCCTGATGTCCCGGCCTTCCAGCCAGACGCCTTGCAGCCTGATGTCCCGGCCTTCCAGCCAGACGCCTTGCAGCCTGATGTCCCGGCCTTCCAGCCAGACGCCTTGCAGCCTGATGTCCCGGCCTTCCAGCCAGACGCCTTGCAGCCTGATGTCCCGGCCTTCCAGCCAGACGCCTTGCAGCCTGATGTCCCGGCCTTCCAGCCAGACGCCTTGCAGCCTGATGTCCCGGCCTTCCAGCCAGACGCCTTGCAGCCTGATGTCCCGGCCTTCCAGCCAGACGCCTTGCAGCCTGATGTCCCGGCCTTCCAGCCAGACGCCTTGCAGCCTGATGTCCCGGCCTTCCAGCCAGACGCCTTGCAGCCTGATGTCCCGGCCTTCCAGCCAGACGCCTTGCAGCCTGATGTCCCGGCCTTCCAGCCAGACGCCTTGCAGCCTGATGTCCCGGCCTTCCAGCCAGACGCCTTGCAGCCTGATGTCCCGGCCTTCCAGCCAGACGCCTTGCAGCCTGATGTCCCGGCCTTCCAGCCAGACGCCTTGCAGCCTGATGTCCCGGCCTTCCAGCCAGACGCCTTGCAGCCTGATGTCCCGGCCTTCCAGCCAGACGCCTTGCAGCCTGATGTCCCGGCCTTCCAGCCAGACGCCTTGCAGCCTGATGTCCCGGCCTTCCAGCCAGACGCCTTGCAGCCTGATGTCCCGGCCTTCCAGCCAGACGCCTTGCAGCCTGATGTCCCGGCCTTCCAGCCAGACGCCTTGCAGCCTGATGTCCCGGCCTTCCAGCCAGACGCCTTGCAGCCTGATGTCCCGGCCTTCCAGCCAGACGCCTTGCAGCCTGATGTCCCGGGCCTTCCAGCCAGACGCCTTGCAGCCTGATGTCCCGGACCTTCCAGCCAGACGCCTTGCAGCCTGATGTCCCGGGCCTTCCAGCCAGACGCCTTGCAGCCTGATGTCCCGGGCCTTCCAGCCAGACGCCTTGCAGCCTGATGTCCCGGGCCTTCCAGCCAGACGCCTTGCAGCCTGATGTCCCGGCCTTCCAGCCAGACGCCTTGCAGCCTGATGTCCCGGCCTTCCAGCCAGACGCCTTGCAGCCTGATGTCCCGGCCTTCCAGCCAGACGCCTTGCAGCCTGATGTCCCGGCCTTCCAGCCAGACGCCTTGCAGCCTGATGTCCCGGCCTTCCAGCCAGACGCCTTGCAGCCTGATGTCCCGGCCTTGCAGCCTGATGTCCCGGCCTTGCAGCCTGATGTCCCGGCCTTGCAGCCTGATGTCCCGGCCTTGCAGCCTGATGTCCCGGCCTCGCAGCCTGATGTCCCGGCCTCGCAGCCTGATGTCCCGGCCTCGCAGCCTGATGTCCCGGCCTCGCAGTCTGATGTCCCGGCCTCGCAGTCTGATGTCCCGGCCTCGCAGTCTGATGTCCCGGCCTCGCAGTCTGATGTCCCGGCCTCGCAGTCTGATGTCCCGGCCTCGCAGTCTGATGTCCCGGCCTCGCAGTCTGATGTCCCGGCCTCGCAGTCTGATGTCCCGGCCTCGCAGTCCGATTCCTTCCAGTCTGATGTCCCGGCCTTGCAGTCCGATTCCTTCCAGTCTGATGTCCCGGCCTTGCAGTCCGACGCCTTCCAGTCTGATGTCCCGGCCTTGCAGTCCGACGCCTTCCAGTCTGATGTCCCGGCCTTGCAGTCCGATGCCTTCCAGTCTGATGTGCTTGACGTCCCAGTGCCTGCCTTCCAGCTTGACGTCCCAGTGCCTGCCTTCCAGCTTGACGTCCCAGTGCCTGCCTTCCAGCTTGACGTCCCAGTGCCTGCCTTCCAGCTTGACGTCCCAGTGCCCGCCTTCCAGCTTGACGTGCCGCTGCCCGCCTTCCAGCTTGACGTGCCGCTGCCCGCCTTCCAGCCTGACGTGCCGCTGCCCGCCTTCCAGCCTGACGTGCCGCTGCCCGCCTTCCAGCCTGACGTGCCGCTGCCCGCCTTCCAGCCTGACGTGCCGCTGCCCGCCTTCCAGCCTGACGTGCCGCTGCCCGCCTTCCAGCCTGACGTGCCGCTGCCCGCCTTCCAGCCTGACGTGTCGCTGCCCGCCTTCCAGCCTGACGTGCCGCTGCCCGCCTTCCAGCCTGACGTGCCGCTGCCCGCCTTCCAGCCTGACGTGCCGCTGCCCGCCTTCCAGCCTGACGTGTCGTTGCCTGCCTTCCAGCCCGATGTGCCAGCTTCCCGGTCCGATGTGCTTCTGTCTGCTGCCCTGCTTGAAGTGCCCGTTACCCAACCTGATGTGACTTTGCTCATAGCCCAGCTTGACGCAATGGACTTTCCCCAGCAGCTGCTAGTTGGAGCGTCCGGAGGTCGCTCCTTTGAGGGGGGGTACTGTCAGGAAAGGTTCCCTCCGCTGGTAATATCAATCATTTGGCATGCAGTACTGTGATCCACCAGCAGGTGTCTCCTGCTGGAATTATGTCATCTTTGGTCCGCAGTACTGGTGTCCACCAGCGGAGGGATCCTGGCAGTATGGAGCAGGTATTGCTTTCTGCAGTCAGGCGTCACATGACTGACAGCAGTCATTATAAATACCCGGCAGGTGCACACACACCTCGCCTTGGTATTGTTCCTTGTGCCCTGACCTGCTGCTTGCGATCCTGATTCTGTACCTATTCCTGTGCCCTGAACCTGTGACCCGTGGTTCTTATCCTGTTTCCCTGTCCTGGTCCCTACCCTGTCCCACCTGTTACCATTATCCCTGTCCTGCAGTCTGATCCGTCCATCCTCTCCCTGTCCTGTGTTCCTTACCCCATTTGCTGATCTCCCGTGTATGACCTTGGCCTGGCTTGTGACTCTGATTCTGGACTGCCCTTGTTTATCTGCTGATCTCCCTGTGTATGACCCTGGCCTGCCTATCGTTTACGGTCCTTGCATTTCCCATTTATTGTACATATCTGTCTGTTGTTGTTTGGGGGTCTTTGTTGGTTGGTTATTGCACTGTGTGGTTGTATTTATATTATTCACTTTCTTTAATAAATCATATTTCACTTATACACGTTTGGGTTTCCTCTGTTGCAGTCCACACAGTTCTGGTCTTATCTGATACTTAACAACTATGCTGGATTGTTACACGGCCCTCTATGGCCCAGACCCAATTGGCAAGACTGCAGCCCGTTCTTTCCTAGACAAGGTACAAATACCAACCATCTCACCTACCCTGTTAGAGTCCCTGAATTCCCCTACCACAGCCGACGAAATAGAACACACGATTGGAAGCATTGGCCCTTCAAAAGCTCCCCACCCAGATGGTTTCAACAGCGAGTTTTACAAAACTCTTTCATATATCATGGTACCCATACTTCATTCGGTCTTCTCTGGCATCTGGTCAGGTGGCCCCTATCTTCCCACGAGCAATCAAGCCATCATCAAACTCCTCGCCAAAAAGGGAAAGAATCCACTGGAACCAGGTTCCTACAGGCCTATATCTTTGCTCAACCTGGATGTAAAAATCCTGTCAAAAATAGTAGCCTCCAGGCTAGCGGCAATCCTTCCTGACCTCATACACCCTGCCCAATCCGGCTTTGTAAAAGGACATACACTCACCTTGAATATATGCAAAGTGCTTTTAGCCCTCGAACAAGCCAAACTAGACCCCAAGGGAGATTACGCCATCATCACTCTAGACGCAGAAAAAGCCTTTGATAATGTAAGCTTTGACTGGCTCTCACTTTCACTTGCCAAAATGGGTGTTTCGGGCCCCTTCTACCACCTCATAAACTCTATGTACACAGCCCCCTCAGCTAGATTGGTTGCAGCGGAACTCCTCTCTGAGGAATTCCGCCATTACAAAGGGACCAGGCAAGGATGTCCATTGTCCCCCCCTATTATTTAACATCTCCCTGGAACCCCTCTCCAGATTCCTATCCCACAATGCTCCCCTACGGGGCACCAATGTAGACTCTACGGAACACCGCACATCTCTATTCGCAGATGACGTCCTCATTTTCACATCCAATCCCTCAGCTAACATACAGCACATTAAAAATATTTTTGACAACTTCAGGATATGCTCGGGACTCCGTATTAATTACTCGAAAAAAGCTAAATACTCCCTATTGGCAATCACTCCTTACCCCCCTTGGACGCAACAATCCATCTTCCGGGTTGCCCTCTCACACATCACCTACCTTGGGATAAAGATAGGGAAACTACCCTCCTCCCTCTACCATCTCAATTACCCCCCTCTCTTTGCTAAACTTACTCAAGCATTGTCAAACTGGATGGATCTACCCCTGTCACTCATAGGAAGGTGCCACCTTGTCAAAATGATAAGCTTTGCCAGGTTGCTGTACCCTTTACAAACTATCCCTTTACTGTTAAAACATAAAGATGTATCGGCTCTAAACTCACAAATCTCTAAATTTATCTGGCATGGCAAAAAGCCTTGTATAGCGTTCAAGAAGCTACACCTTCCCAGGAGTGAAGGGAGCCTTAGTTTACCTCATATTAGAATGTATAACCTTGCTTCTCTGCTAAGGACCAGTCTAGATTGGTTAACTCAACAATCACGTCACTTGAACTATGTCATGGAGTCTGCAATGACCCACCCTTATTCCTTGGTGGCCCTCCTTAACTGCAAATGAAAAAATGGAAAGCTACCCCCCCCCCCCCCCCCCATCAATACAATCTTCTACTACGGGACACAGCTCTGGCCTGAAGAGAGATCAGAAAAATCTTCAAGCTCCTGCCTTTTATCTCGTCCCACCTACCCATCCAAGGTAACCCGGGATTCCTCTTTGGACTTCATTACAAATCCTTTGAACTATG
This sequence comes from Lithobates pipiens, assembly GCF_037356315.1. NCBI lineage: Eukaryota > Metazoa > Chordata > Amphibia > Anura > Ranidae > Lithobates > Lithobates pipiens. The sequence goes on from NW_027507790.1 coordinate 196,889,747, forward strand.
GCAGCAACATGGCCTCTCCAAATTCTCCGCTCTGTGTGATGCCTCTACTGGGAAACCGCTACCTTTTTAGACTGTATCAACCTTATTTTCCTTGCCTTCCTCTCACGCCTTTTATCACAAACAATGCACCAGCTTTCTCTTCAGCACTTGCAAAGTGGATTCCCTGAGATTCAAACCTAGCTTCTTGGACCACCTACTACAGAATGGGCACTATTCAATCTCGGATATATACAAACCTCTGTTAAAGGACTTCTCACCACCACTCTCATCATCGTCTGTGGCCAACTGGTGCAAAGATTTCCCAGACTCCAACCTAGTTGAAAAGCTCCTCTCTGGCCTCCGGGAGGTTCTCTGACTAACCCCAAATGAAACCTGGAGGGAAACTCTGCTCAAAATTGCACACCGGGCCTATATTCCCTTCCAATCCCCCAAATCCAATGAGGTTGGATCCTCTTGCCCCTTATGTTCAGTCTCTAGACCCTCTCTTTCCCACTGTTTCTGGTCTTGTTCCTTCATCTCCTCATTCTGGGATCAGGTCATATGTTTCATACTGGAGGTCACCTTGCCGAAACTGCCCAAGGACCCCATCCTTCTGATTTTTGGCTACTGGGACCCCCTACTGTTACCCTGGTCCTTATCTTCCAAGGCATCTACCCTTCCAAGGCCGGTCGTCAACCCTTCTTCAAGAGACTGGATCCTGATTTGCCTACTTATTGCAAGGAGACTTATCCTCAGGAATTGGATTTAATCTCAAAGCCCACCCATCACTCAACTCAAGAAAGAATGTCTTACCCTTTTGTACAGAGAACAACTCCTCACGGACTTTAAAGAACCCAAATCCAGATCTCGTTTCTTTCCTCAGATGGCTACATACACTCTCCTTCTCCTTTGATGAGCCAATGCCTGAGGACTCGCAATCCTACATTTTACCCTCCACCCGCCATCTCCTCTGGTTGGTACAACACCCAATGGTCATCCTCAGGACCCCATCATGTTGTATTCATATTGCAGCCCGCTACTCCCCCCCCCCCCCGCCTTCCCCTGCCTGCCTGGTTATAACCTCTTTCCATCTCACTAACCGTTATTTCAGGGGTTAGTACACAGATCCATCCAGTTTCCTCTCTCTCATTTATTTGCCTAACTACTGTACTCTAGCGTTATTCTATGAGAGGACCTACCATATTCTCACTAAATGAGATTTTTTTGTGTTAAACAGGCTGTTTATATCCCCACAACGTTAGCTGTTTTGGCTTTTATACTTATTATGCCATTTGTTACCATATGCTTTGTTTGTATGATACATGTTATTACTCTATGAATCTCATCTCACAAATGTCCTGTGGATTCCCAATAAAAACATTTTGAAAAAAAAAAAACAACCAAAAACTGAAAAAAACACTATACCAGGTTGGCTCAACCAGAGTTACTTGGATCCATAGGGTTCCTCTAAATGTTGCTAGAGGTTCCTAGAGAGACAGTTTCTGACTCTCAGACATGTAACTAACCACAACATAAAAAAAAAAAAAAATTACGTGCAACACTAAAAAAGTCTATTTAATGTTGTTATGCCAGCATTAATGTGCCAGCAGCATTTATGTGTGAGTTAGACCCCTTCCACACTGATGCAGCTTTCAGGCATTTTAGCGCTTGAAATAGCACCTGAAAAGCACCTGAAAACTGCCTCCTATTAATTTGAATTGTGATTTCACACTGAGGCGGTGCGCTTGTGGGGCGGTAGGAAAAGTTCTGCAAGCAGCATCCTTGGGGCATGTTTGGAGCATTGTAAAAAGCGCTCCAAAAATGCCTCTGCTCATTTAAATGAATGGACAGCCCTTCCAAAGCTCCTTAAAAGTGATTCAAAAATACTGCGAAACAGGTCTTGTTTGGGTCATTTTATGGTCACGTTGTCATGTGACCTTAAAAAAAGCGACCCACTAGCGCCCGAAAAGTGCTGCAAAACTGCAGCTAAAACAGCACTAAAGCATCGCAAAAACGGCCGTTGGTTTAGAGGCTGTTTTAGCAGTGCTTCAGTGTGAAAGAGGTCTTATTCCTAGAGCAGCCTTTTATTGTTTACTATATAACCACCAAGAGTAATGATCTCATTAGCTATCTGTAAGGTGGGCAGTGATCACCAGTCTAAGGAGCATTCTTCTTAATGACCACCATTTTAATGGGATGCAAGCAAGTGGATAAGGCAGCCTTAAGGCTGGGGAGGTGGTGGAGCATCATGGTTGACCTTCAATTTTATCACTCCCAACCACTCCCCCTTAAGCTGCAAAGGCAGTGGATGGGGAGTATGCACATACCGTGGCCATGATGTTTTGCATTGTGGAGTGGCAAAAATTATTCCACTATTGCATTTGTCAGGCAGCACCACAATCCATTTAATTAAACGGGGGAGTGAGTAACCATATGCAATGCATATGGTTGTGGGTGGTTTTAGAGGGTTAAAACAAGTGGTGAGTAGGTGGCATAATGCCTCCCTACCGCCTGTCAAAATAATATGAAGAAAAATGTGCTCCTCTAGGAAGAGGACTTTAACATGGGCAGGTGGCCATACAAAATATGCAAAATTATATCAAAATAATGATACGTAATTTAATAATAATAATTAAAAAATTGACAAATACAATACAGATTACATGTGTTTACAAACATGAAATGACAAATATACAAAATACATATCCTGTTACACTGTATACTTCCTCAATCCAACTGAATAACAACACCCTACAGTGGACGGAAGGCAACGAACCCAACACGTTTCGAGATCTTAGAAAAACTCTCTTCATCAGGGGTATAAATAAATTGCATCAAACAGAAAACAGGAAATCTAAAAGCAGAATAACACAACATTTAGTATCAATATCAATGGAAAACAATTAAATAGTAATATGTAAATAGGGATGAGCTTCGTGTTCGACTCGAACATCGGCTGTTCGCCCTTTCTGCGAATTCTGAACGTTATGGGCCGTTCGCGCTGTTGTGCTTTTTAAGGAATTTTCCCGCACAATATTTCCTAAGTAATTTTTAACGAAGATATTTTTTAGATACAGAATCAGTCTATATGACACAGTCTATATATGTGAAACTTATTCACGGAGACGAGTGATCATACAAAATAGCTACATTTATTGGTTGACAGAAAACAACTATTTACATGAAATATTAAAATACAGATTACATTACTTGATCATTTTGACAATTTCTGGGAACACCCTCAAACTGGGCGTAGTAGTACCTTGGACACAGTTATCACCATTATCATTTCTCGGTAGAATCAATAACCTTTTGATAATTGACAATTAAACAGAATGTCTGTATTTCACACATCCAACCGTTACTATACTGCAGGTAAGTAAGTGGTTAACAATGTGAAATAAATTAGACATTTGTTTGTCAATAAAATTGGCATCTATGCAAAAAGAAATGTAAGAAAAATTTAATTTAGAGAAAAATCTAAAAGGCGGTTATTGATTCGGGAGAAGTATTTCAATAATAGGATATTCAAAAACATCAATATTTAAGAGAACATAAAATAGATGATAAACATATATTTACCCATTTCCAATATGGCTATTAGTGTGGAGTATTAGTTACCAGGAATTTTAAGATGGCTGCCGTGGCTTCAACATTCCAAGGAGCAGGGATCTTCATGAATGTAAAATGTGTATTCATGCATGTCTTCCAGTGTCCCTTCTCAGGGGGGGTCCCTAAGCTTCCCCCTGACTCTCTCCCCCAGCTCTCCCCCGAGCTTCCTTTCCTCTCTTCCTCCATCTTTCTAGTTTCTTAAATATCCTTTTAAACAAAAGGATCATAAAATTATACTAAGTTCTGCCCAGAGGGTATGTGTTCCCCCCTCATTGGCCGACAGACTTAATGGTTAGCTTTCCCGGGAGTCTCGTGATTTTAAGGTAATAGCACCTTCCACCACCAGGTGTCTTCACCTGTGTTTGGTGTTTTATTTCTTTAAGTTAATATTTTTCTAATTCTGTAATATGTGTTCGTTATTTATATGTTCTAACGAATATATTCGAGTGTTCAAGAATTATGGCATAATGTAGAATACTCTTTAACATAAATTTCAATAATCACTTGCATAAATTGTTGATATATATGTATATCAATGTATATCTGTTAATCTTTAGTCCGTTTAGAAAGGACACAGGTTAGATATATCACAAACAATATCACATACAATTATTATCTATATGGATCCATGTATAATTTGGGTATCCAATCAATATTTGTTTATCTAAACATAGGTTAAATTCTTATACAATTATAATCATGATTATATGTTTTTCATAATACTAATTTGTTGCTAAAACACTTCTACTTATAATCATACTTTCATATATAATTTCTTTGTGACCAAGTTCTTTAGATCATTAGATACTAAAATGATAATCTCAGTTGTGACCTATGTAGAATTTAAATGGCTTAGAAAAATATGGATGATACTGGTATATGAATCTTACAGCAGGTTTTGAGATGAACTCTATAGTAAGATATCATATCCCGGCTTCTCATATACGTATATTATGATGTAAAAATGCACACAATTTTCAATGTTTTCTTGTAGTGTCTTCAATGGCCTTCAGGATACCATTCCACTATTTACTTTCTAATATAGGTGTCTTATTTGTCTCGTTGGGAAGATCTTCATTTCGTATGTTTAGTCATTGTCTCATTGACATCTGAGTCCATATTGAGGTTGACTTTAGGATATCTGTTCACTCTCTAATACAATGGGTTTATTTATTTAAACTTTCCTTGACTTAAAAGTTATCGTGGCTCCAGTCTGAGTCAGCTTGAGACTTTTGTTTGTCGCAGCCCATCTTTTCAAGGGGTCATATAAATTGGTCACCTAATTCTGATGGGAGGGGAAAGTGGTCCTTTGGTTTGCTGATTTAAATGTTACCAGGCTCTCTGACAGAAAACATTAAATGTATTATTATTATTTTTTCTTAATGAATTCACAACAGCGCCAAATTCTTGTGGCGCTCACGGCCCACAATGCACTGCGTCATCGCAGTGCATTGCTGGCTCATGATTGGCCAAGCATGCACTGTGACCCCGCATGCTTGGCCAATCACACCGCCAGCAGCGAGGAGAGCCATGATTGGCCACAGGCAGGATGCCTGTGGCCAATCATAGCTCAGGCTGTGTAGTACACGCCCCACACTATATAAGGCCGCCAGCGCGGCGGCCTAGTGTAGTGTGTTGGCGTCTGAAGCAGTTAGTGGGTGTTCTGTGTACCTTCAACACAGTACACACCGATCGTTATCGGCCGATTTTCGATCTTGCTCTTCTGTAGTGGTTGTTGTCTGCTTGCCCTGACCGCAGTATACACCGCTATATTCACCTCACCTATATAGCTAGTGATCTATCTTTTATAATAGAGCTTGCAGTCAGTAGTGTTAGGAGCTTGTGCGTGCTGTCTGCGTGCTCTGTACCCAGTACACACAGCTATATCCACCTACATAGCTCTTCTCTATTTGAGCCCACTTGCCATCTGCAGGAGTTATTGGAAGTTGTGTGTGCCTCCAGCACAACACAGTATACATCTGTATATACCCCTTTATCTCTGGTGTTCTATAAAAAAGGCATCTGCAGGAGTTAGTGGGTTTTTTGTGCCTCCAGCACAATATACACCTGTATCTACCCTTTATTGCTGTTCTCTAATAGAGGCATCTGCAGGGCTTAGTGGGTGTTGTGTGACTCAATTACAGTATACCCCTTTATCTCTGGTGTTCTATAATAAAGGCATCTGCAGGAGTTAGTGGGTGTTGTGTGACTCCAGCACAATATACACCTGTATCTACCGTTTATTGCTGTTCTCTAATAGAGCCATCTGCAGGGCTTAGTGGGTATTGTGTGACTCCATTACACTGCTGTTTTACCCAACTCCCTTCAGGCCATTACCATGTCTGGAAGGCCAGCAAGGAGAGTCAGACAGGCGCGAGCCGATAAAAGAGGGCAAGCAGGCTCTGTGTCTAGAGACAACAGTGCTGGTCGTGGACGCGGTGCATTGTCATCAGCACGTGGCCAAGGGACACGCTTGTCCTTCTTTTCGGCAGCTGGACATGTTGAACCACAACATGCCAACGACTTGGTAGAGTGGATGACCAAGCCCTCTTCATTCTCCTCATCCTCTCTCACCCAGTTTCAGGGTACTAGCAAAGCAGCTGCCAACGCATCGTCTTCCCTCCTCTCAATGTCATCATCAGTGACTCCTTCCCTAGACCCACCACGTCCTCCTGAGGAGTCTCCTGAACTCTTTGAGCACAGTGTTGGGTACATGCTCCAGGAGGATGCCCAGTGTTTTGTAGGCTCTGATGATGACACTCAGCTAGAGGAAGGCAGTAGCGTGAGCGCAGAGAGAGGGGATGCTCAAGAAGGACAGCAATCTGGCAGTCATGTTCCACAAGCTGCAGCATACTGCCAGGTTTGCTACAGCGATGAAGAGGGAGGGGATGATGAGGGCACTGACTCCACGTGGGTGCCTGGTAGGAGATAGGAGGAGGAGGAGGCACATGTCCAACGAGGCAGGATGCCCTCCGGGGGCCAGCTTAGGGGCAGCACACCGACTGAATCACACCGCAGAGCTCCGCCTGTGCAGGGCGCTGCCTCTGCGCGTTATTCTAAAAGTTCTTTGGTGTGGGCCTTTTTTGAGACGAGTGCATCAGATCGCACCGCTGCTATTTGCAACATATGTCTCAAGCATATCTCACGTGGCCAAAACATCAGCCGCTTGGGCACCACATGCTTGACCAGACATATGTTGACCTGCCATGCAGCTCGTTGGCAAGCTTACCTCAAAGACCCACACCAAAGAACAAAGCGGACCTCTCCTTGCTCCTCATCAGCTGGCATCTCCAACCCCACTAGACCTTCAGTCCTCTCTGAAACCTGCTCTGAGAGGAATGAAGGTGTAGAATTAGGTGTGTCACAGCCAAGTGCTTCCGGGAACTCTGCTAGCGGTACACCCATGTCCGATTATAGCAGGCAAATGTCCCTGCCCCAGCTGCTGGACCGGCGAAAGAAGTTCACTCCCAGCCATCCACATGCCCAGCGGTTGAATGCTAGCTTGGCTAAATTGCTAGCACTTCAACTGCTGCCTTTTCAGTTGGTAGACTCGGCCCCCTTCCGTGAGTTTGTACAATGTGCGGTTCCTCCGTGGCAGGTCCCCAAACGCCACTTTTTCTCACGGAAGGCGATTCCGGCTCTCTACCGGCATGTGGAAGGCAATGTCCTTGCCTCACTGGACAGGGCGGTCAGCGGTAAGGTGCATATTACCGCTGACTCATGGTCCAGCAGGCATGGACAGGGACGTTACCTGTCTTTCACGGCCCATTGGGTCACTCTTCTGGCAGCTGGGAAGGATGCAGGACAAGGTGCAGTAGTGTTGGAGGTTGTTCCGCCACCACGCCTCCAAAATGCTACTATTGGTTGTGACACACCTCTCTCCTCCACCCGCTCCTCTTCTTCTTCCTCCATGGCCTCTTCCAGTGCTCTGTCCTCAGAACCAGCGGTGCTCCGTAGGCATTCCAGGGGCTACGCAAGTACGCAGGCAAAACAATGCCATGCCGTGCTTGCGCTGGTTTGTTTGGGGGACAGGAGCCACACTGGGGCGGATGTTTTGTCAGCTCTGCAGGGGCAGGCCGAGAGGTGGTTGACGCCACGCCAGCTTAAGCCAGGAATGGTGGTTTGTGACAATGGCACCAACCTCCTCTCCGCCCTCCGACAGGGACAACTGACCCATGTGCCCTGTGTAGCTCACGTCCTTAACCTGGTGGTGCAGCGGTTCTTGGGCAGGTACCCCGGCTTACAGGATGTCCTGAAGCAGGCCAGGAAAGTCTGTGTGCATTTCCGCCGATCATTTAATGCCTGTGCTCGGCTGGCTAAGCTCCAAAAGGAGTTGAACCTGCCCAAGAACCGCCTTATATGTGACATGCCCACCAGGTGGAACTCAACGTTGGCCATGCTGCAGCGGCTGCACACGCAGCAGAGGGCCATCAATGAGTACCTGTGCGACTACGGCACCAGGACAGGGTCAGGGGAGCTCGGTTTTTTCTCACCACGCCAGTGGGGCATGATCAGGGAAGCATGCACTGTCCTGTCACCTTTTGAGGAGGCCACAAGGATGGTGAGCAGTGACAGTGCATGCATCAGTGACACTGTACCTCTTGTCCACCTCTTGGAGCATACGCTGCGTGGAATAATGGACAGGGCACTTGAGGCAGAACAGAGGCAGGAAGAGGAGGACTTCCTTGCCTCTCAAGGCCCCCTTTATCCAGACAGTGTTCCTGCTGTGCCACCCATCACACAGGAAGAGGATGAAGAGGAGGAAGAGGAGGAGGAGGATGATTGTGTCAGCATGGAGGTGGAGGCTGGCACTCAGCATCAGCAGCAGCAGCAGCAGTCTTGTAGGGATGATTTACAGTCCCAAGAAACACGTGGACTTGTACGTGGCTGGGAGGAGGTAGCTGCGGATCATGTTGCCCTTAGTGACCCAGAGGACTCCGGACCGAATACCTCAGCTAACCTATGCTGCATGGCCTCGCTGATCCTGCAAAGCCTGCGGAAGGATCCTCGTATTCTTCGGATCAAGGAGAGGGACCATTACTGGCTGGCCACTCTCCTTGATCCACGGTACAAGGGTAAGGTTGCCGACCTTATCTTGCCATCGCAGAGGGAGCAGAGGATGAGACATCTCCGGGAGGCCTTGCAGAAAGGTCTGTGCAACGCATTCCCAGAGACTGGGAGGTTACAAACTCCTGGTCCTGGACAATGTGTTGCTGAGGCATCGGTCAGAAGGAGCGGTGGAGAAGGTGGCCGTCTGACTGATGCTTTCTGACAATTTTTTAGTCCGCAGCCCCAAGGTATGATCGGTTCCAGCAACCATCGCCAGCGTCTGATTTACATGGTGCAGGAATACCTAGGGGCAAGGTCAGACTTGGACACCTTTCCCACTGAAAATCCTCTGGCTTACTGGGTCTTGAGGATGGATCACTGGCCAGAGCTTGCACAGTATGCAATTGAGCTACTGGTATGTCCAGCATCCAGCGTTCTTTCGGAACGCACCTTCAGTGCTGCTGGTGGCTTTGTTACCGATCACAGGGTGCGCCTGTCCACCGAATCAGTTGATCGACTGACCTTCATCAAGATGAATCAGTCTTGGATCACCCACAGCTACCAAGCACCTGAAGCTGATGTAACCGAATAATTTTTTTTTAAATATCACATCCCTTCAAGACTGCCTATGCTGAGTGACTGTCCTGTTATGTTGATTGTCTATCCTCTTCCTCCTCCGCTGATATGTTGGAAGAACATTTCTGGTTCTGGGTGATGCCTAAGGCCCAATTTTTCTGCCCCTGTTTAACAGGGGCGTTTAAGTACAATTTTTAATGCAATGCTTTGCAGCAGGGCTAATTCCTGCAATAAAACTAGAGTATATGGGAGAGGTTGCAGTGTGGTGGCACCAGCACCAGTGCCTAAGGCCCAATTTTTCTGCCCCTGTTTAACAGGGGTGTTTAATTACAATTTTTGATGCAATGCTTTGCAGCAGGGCTAATTCCTGCAATAAAACTAGAGTATATGGGAGAGGTTGCAGTGTCGTGGCACCAGCACCAGTGCCTAAGGCCCAATTTTTCTGCCCCTGTTTAACAGGGACTAGTAATTACAATTCTTGATATAATATTTCACAGGAGGGCCCGTTCCTGTGCCCACCCAGAGTAACTGTGAGGACTTGCACCAGCACCACAACCACCAAAGGTCAATTTTTCTACCACTGTTCAACAATGGCATGTAATTACAATTCTTGATATAATCGTTCACAGCAGGGCGCTCCAGCGCCCACCAAGAGTCACTTTGAGGGCTTACAATGTTGTGGCAAAACCAACACCTTGTTCCGCCATTTCTGCAGAGCATATAGGACAGGCCCCTACTTTCAAACATCCAACTTACAAACATCTCCTACTTGCAAACGGAAGGAGACAACAGCAAGTGAGATGAAAAAAGATGGACGACAAAACAAATTATACAGGGGTGATAACCCTTCCCTATGTTTTCCAAAAAGGTTAAAAATAGTTTTTCAAATGTACCAGTTGAAAATTACAAACAGATTCAACTTTACTCAACAAACCTACACAGTCCCTGTCTTGTTTGCACCGCCTGTATACTGCTGTTCTGAGTATATAGGGCCTGGGGGCCACACGCATTTCCTTTTTTTAATATGGGTACAGGGTTCCCCTTAATATGCGTACAAAACCCAAATAGGCTGGTAATGGGCAGGGAGGGCTACCCATGCCATTTTTCTCAATGATTTTCAACCATATTGCAGGAACGAGATATAACATTAAAACCGCAAACAGTTTTAAATGGTGTTATTTCCTTTTAATGTCATTTTGTGCAGGGACTGTTCTAAACACGGGAAACACGTGGCACTTCACAGGCATACTACAGACACCCCCCAAGCACCATATTTAAAGGAATATTTCACTTTTTTTTTTTCACTTTAATCGTCATTAAAATCAGTGTTCCCGCCAAAACGGACATTTTTAAAAACATTTTAGGCATTGACCCATGTCCCCTGGGGCAGGAGCCAGGTCCCCAAACCCTTTTTAGGACAGTATCTTGCATATTAGCCGTTAAAATTAGCACATTTAATTTCGAACGTTCGAGTCCCATAGACTTCAATGGGGTTCTAAAGTTCGTTCGAATTTGGGGTCCGTTCGAAAGTTCTGGTGCGAACCGAACCGGGGGGTGTTCAGCTCATCCCTATATGTAAATAAATAAAGAAGAGGTTACAGGAGAGAGGAAAAAAAAAAAGTATTATAACCATTTTTGTTTATTTTGCAATAAGAGGCATCACTCGCCACTATAGTAACCAGAGTCAATACACTGGATGGTATAAGGGATGCAAGATAGTGAAAAAAGGAACCCTCTATCCAGACACTGGGAAGTGGATTGTGAACCAGTAGGATCAGCAAACGTCACTCAAATGACCCGTATGACAAAGTACTCACAAGGGACATCAATTGGTATGACCCTATAGGATGAACAAAACACTGTAAAGAGAGGGGGTATATTAGTACATTGCAAATGAATATTGCAATATACCAAAAATTATACAACAGTATATATATAGCCCAACTCCAGTGGGAAAATAAACATAATCATATACATGAAAATGATAACTCATCCAGGGAGAGATTAGTGCTAAATCCACCATTAAACCAAAAAATAGTAACTATACATCAAGCCCATTGATTGAAAAATAAATATGTATCAAGTGTGCAAGCTTGCCCAGACCAAGAAAAGAAGTAACTCCAACCATCAAAAAATATATATATACCTGGTCTTCAGTATTCACCAATTATGTGAGGAGAGCCCAAATTTTTTCTCTACATCAAACAGTCCGCCGCCCAGAATGGACACAAATCGCATACCAGCAGATTGAATATATAAAGCAGCCAAGCCCTGAATAGAAAAGACATGTACAGATACTGACATCCAAAATGATTGAGTATATAGAGCATGTTAATCCAGGAATGCATATATAAATGGATAGGCTCCATAAACGTGCACAAGCTATTATGTAGACACTTCATAAAAATTATAATAAAACTTACAGCACATGTATCGGATAGTTACACCGGGCTCACGTCCTGAGACTTCAAGGACTGAGCCCAGACTACATACAACCAGTAATTGAGGTGGGGCGGGTCTAAGGGATGGTCCCATGTCAAGGGAACAGCCAGTAAGATAGGTAGAAGGGCGGTCACAGACGTAATGGCGCGAAAGGGAGAAGCCAAGCCCGCCCTCGTTATAGCAACGTATGTGGCGTCACTGAATCCATTGCATAAGCCCGATGTTAGTATAGTGATGCGCACGGCGTGGCACGCAAGCCCGCCGTCGCCATGGTGAAATGTGCGTCAGTGTTCAACTCGGCGTGCAACTGGATGGATTGTCCCTCGGGGCGGTAATGTCCGCCTGTCAAATGCCCACTTAAAAAAGCAGTCCACTGCAGGACACTCTTCAGAAAGTAATGCATACAAAAACTAACCCTTAAAGTTTCACTAATCCCACGTCATAAAAAACTATCAATAAATGGACTATTACATACGGTTCATACTCACTCACTATGTGATTTGCTTTCTGTATTCTGAAAAAAACTAGTTGATCCTGCTGTTCTCTATCTTTACCTTCTGTTCATGTCCCCAATTCAGCTAGGGACTTTGCACCTGTAGTGGCAACTCTGCACATGCTCAGTTTTTTTTTTTTTAAACTGCGTTTTTTATCAAACGTTATCACATACAGGATACATTAAAAAAGCGTAATACTTAGTAGATTCAGTGTACTTAGAACAATTTGTCAGTAACAATTATGTTTACAGTATTCCCCTAAGCCCCTCTTCTTAATCATTTTCTGCACATGTCCATTGCTGAGTAATCATATAGTGTAATCCCTGAAGAATGAGCATATTTAATTTTTATCCTTAAACAACTCTAACCAACTAAACATTTGCACATATAGCCTAAGCTGGTGGTTTCTGAAAAACGCCATATTTTTCTGTTCTTCTATGCAATCAGGGAGGCATCAATTTTGTTCCCCAATCCTTACTTAATTGACTCAGCTCTTCAACCCCAAGGTAGAAGTACCAGGCTTTAACATTCCGAGTTCACATGTGTCTAACAGCTCACTCCATTCTCCCCATATTTTCATAAATTTACCAACACATCCCCTGGCTTCATATGTGAATTTGTATAGCGATATTACCTGATTAATCAGGTTTTTCCACTGGTTGAGGGAGATTGTTGCGCATTGTGTCCACTGCAGTAGTATAATTTTCCTAGCATAATATAACAGGAAATGTAAGAATTGTTTTTGATACAAGCCCAACTCCACATCCTCGAAGACTGCCAATATGCACCACTTAGGGCTGCAGATATTTGGTAGATTAAAGTTAATTGCGATGAAGTGGGTTGCTTGTGACCAAAATGGTCGTATCTTTTCGCAGCTCCAGAGAATGTGGAATAAATTGCCTACATTCTTGCGACATTTATGACAGATGGGACTAGGCAATTTCCACATATGAAAGAGCCGTTGAGGGGTATAGTATATTCTATGAAAGATACGTAACTGTATCATTCTGTCTCTGATTGCAGTAACAAAGTATGTATCAAGGAGTTCTTCCCAATTGTCACCCGAGAGGTCTGGTATATCTGCCATCCAATGGCGTTTTAGAACTTGTAGTCATGTAGATTTATTTTCCCCCAAAGTTTTATAGTAAGTGGAGATAAATTTTGTGTGTTCTGGTTGTATTAATGCTCCCTTTAGAGTAGAGTTTTGAAAGAAAACATTTCTAAGTCCCAGTTGGGACCTAGCTGCATGTTTTAGTTGAAGGTATTTAAAACTTCATGTGTTAGGTATCTCAAATTCCTGCCGTAACGTTGATTTTTTTTTTTAAATGGCCTTAGTCATACAACTGAGGTACGTATTTCAATCCCTTTACAGCCCAAAGGCAGGCGTCGGGTAAGCCATAAAAATGTGGAAATGTGGGGTTGTACCATATAGGATGGTTGGGTGATATAAAGGCTTGGCCTTCTGGAACTAGGGATATACATTGTTTATATATTTTAAGGGAGACCTTTATATAATCTGTACCCTCATCCACTCTGACTGTTCTGTGAAAATATTACATTATTTAGGGCTTCATAGGAGGAGAGCATATATGCCTCTGCTGTGGTAGCTGCATTGTTTAACTGGGGAAAAAGCCACCAGTGTATGTAGACCAATTGGGAAGCATACTGGTAAAGTCTTAAATTTGGCAGGGCTAGTGCCCCCATAGTTGTAGGCAGTTGTAGCATAGTCAACGCTATTCTGGGATTCTTAGGAAACCAGAGAAATGTTGATAATAAAGAATCAATTTCTTGAAAGATCTTCTTAGGTACATACACTGGGCTATTCGCCAGAATATATAGGTTTGGGCAAAAATATCATTTTGAATAGGTTAACTCTACCCATTAGTGTCAGTGGCAGGTTCACCCAGCTGGTCAATTTAGTTTTAAGGGAGTCTATGCAGGGTAGGAGATTATTTAGAATATACTTGGCGATTGGTAGTTGTATTGTAACTCCTAGATATTAAAATTTTGAGGTGACTTGTAGCGGGCAGTTTTGTGGCAGATCAGATGGTAAGTCAGAGTCTACAGGGAATATATTGGATTTAGTCCAGTTTATTTTAAGACCAGAGTAAGTTCCGAAGTCACTAATTAGCATTTTAGGGATCGTAACTTAGGGATTAGATAGGTAGAGCAACATATCAACTGCGTAGAGCGATATGCGTTCTTCCAAGTAACCTATCAATATTCCTTGCAGATCTTGTGAGGTTCTAATCAATCTGGCTAGGGGTTCTACAGTTAACGCGAATAATAATGGTGAGAGAGGGCACCCCTGCCTAGTGCCTCTGTGGATTTTGAATGGTTTGGAAATTGTGCTATTAATCCTGATGCGGGCTATTGGTTGATCATGTAAAATTTTAATCCAAGTGATAACGTTAACTCCAAATCCAAATGTTTCCATTATATAAAGGAGATAAGGCCATTCCACGGAATCAAATGCCTTATGGGCATCAAGAGACACAACTGCTCTGGGAGCTGTCAATGTGTTAGGGGATTGAAGATTTGTAAATAACCTACGAGTATTACTATATGTACATCTCCCCGGAATAAAGCCGGTTTGATCTGGGTTTATCAATGTAGTAATTATGGAATTTATGCGTGAAGCTAATATTTTGGATATTATTTTCAGATCAGTGTTAATTAAAGAGATTGGTCTATAGAATTCACAGTGGAGAGGGTCCTTATTAGGCTTGGGAATTAGTACAATTAGGGCCTCCTTCATAGATAAAGGGAGACTTTTCTGTTTAAAAATGATAGAGAAAAGTTTATGCAGTCTCGGCACTAGGGCCTCTTGGTGTCCTAAATACAATTCAATGGGATAACCATCTGATCCTGGGGTTTTATGTTTAGCAAAGTTTTTAAGAGTCTGCGTTATTTCCTCTACGGATATGGGTGCTTCTAGGGATAGTTGTTACTCCAGTGACAGAGTAGGTAATTCTATGGAGTCTATATATTCGTATAATTCTGGAGGGGTATAATGAACTTGAGACTCATATAGGTCTGTATAAAATCTCATAAAAGCTCACATAATCTCATCCTGGGAATCCCGAAGGGTGTCTGAGCTATCATAAATACAAGGGATAGTGATGGGGTCAGGCACTGGCCTGGCCAAGAATTCAAGAGGATTTCCATTCTTATCTCCCGTGTCAAAGATCCTCTGACATTGGTACTAGACATGGGCGTCGTCAAAAAATTTGTTTCATTCGTTCCATTTCGTTCGTACGAAAAAAAAAATCATATTTCGTAATCCGTGCACGAAATTCAATTCAAATTCAATTCAAATACGAATCATTAGATTCGTAAATTTTTTGCGTTAAATAACAAAAGTTCGTTATGATGAATTTATAATTATGAGGGGCTCCCACCATCCCTGACTTCCTGGGTATTTAACATTTAGGTTTGTTAAATTTTCATAACAATTCCGAATGTTCGTTATGATGAATTTATCATTATGAGGGGTTCCCACCATCCCTGTGCTGTGCTGACTTTCTGGGTTTTTAAACTTTAGTTTTGTTAACTTTTCGTTAAGATAACGAAAGTTTGTTATGATGAATTTATCATTATGACGGGTTCCCACCATCCCTGTGCTGTGCTGACTTCCTCTGATTGGTGAACAAAACACCAGTCATGTTTCTGTTAATTTGCATCCGAAATTCGTTAACGAAATTTCGTATTTTGTATGAAATTTGTAAGCATAGAAATTCCCATAGGGTTCCCACCATCCCTGTGCTGAGTTCCCAGGTCTGTACACCTACTGTGTGTCCATTATGAGGGGTTCCCGCCATCCCTGTGCTGAGTTCCTGGGTCTGTACACCCGCTGTGCCCATTATGAGGGGTTCCCACCATCCCTGTGCTGAGTTCTCAGGTCTGTACACCTACTGTGTGTCCATTATGAGGGGTCCCCACCATCCCTGTGCTGAGTTCCCGGGTCCGTACACCCGCTGTGTCCATTATGAGGGGTTCCCACCATCCCTGTGTTGAGTTCCCAGGTCTGTACACCTGCTGTGTACCCATTATGAGGGGTTTCCACCATCCCTGTGCTGTGCTGACTTCTCTGATTGGTGAACAAAACACCAGTCATGTTTCTATTAATTTGGATCTGAAATTCGAGAAACCATTAATGTATCAAAAAGCACAGAGTGGTACTGTGGATACATAGAGAAATAAGACTGTGCCACGTCCTAATATATCATAGAATGATATAATTTTTTATGGATCCGAAATTCGTTAACGAAATTTCGTATGAAATTCATAAGCATAGAAATTCCCATAGGGTTCCCACCATCCCTGTGCTGACTTCCTGGGGTTTTAACTTTTAGGTTTATTAACTTATCATAACAATTACGAATTTTCGTTATGATGAATTTATCATTATGAGGGGTTCCCACCATCCCTATGCTGTGCTGACTTCCTGGGTTTTTAACTTTTAGGTTTGTTAACTTTTCGTTAATTATGAATTTTCGTTATGAATTTGGTTTGCGAAATTCGTAAACAAAATTTTGTAATTCGTTCAGAATTCGTATACATAAAAATTCATATTTCGGATTCGTACGAATGTAAGAATTTTCAGAAATTCATAGGAATTTTCATTTCGTACAAAACGAATCGCACATGTCTAGTTGGTACAGTACTCTTTTCTGGGTCTTTGACTCAAGTTCCAACTCATACGCCCTACTGGCATTTTTCAAGAGCTGATAGCAAACTGGGGAGGGATCTCTTACATATTGTTCCTCTGCCTCCTTCAAAGTAGAGGCCAATGCAAGTACCTGTTCACATGCTCAGTTTTTAGTGTATTTCTATTCTGAGCATTTCCTCCCTATCACAAATGCGCAGCCCATGTGACTAGAATCACACATGTGGGCGTATACACAGTAATAAATGACAGCCTACTCCCTCTCTCCTCTTCCATGCACACTAACCAGCTAAACACAATAGGGGTAGGATATTATATGTAGATTAATCAAGGCTTCACCTCCCTCTTATTCTAAGACACAGGCTGGAGGGGTGTGACACAGCCTGTGACTGTCAGAAATTAACCCAAACCATGTTATTTTCACAAAATAATAAAGATTTGATTTCAAATATATATTTGTAGGCCAATTTAAAACTATTTATTGATGTTATTTAATTAATTATTTATTTTTACTCTGTATTCCAAAGGCTGTTTGTTTTTATATTTTGAACATCAGCAATGACAAGCAACAGAGGACTAGAAGCTTATGCTTATGCTTATGATTACCTCCAGACAGGCTGGGAAAGAGCTGTGGTCATGTGACAGCTGTATATTGATTAAGAAAAGGGTACTTAGATGTTTATTTAATTAAAATAATCAGAGCGTCATCATCCACATACAGAAATAGAAGGGACAATGTAAATTAAACAGTGTGTTTAGTATCACTTTAAGCTGAACCTTGAAATCACAAGAATGCCCAAAGAAAATACCAAGCCTTTTGGTCCCTTCTACTGTTCTCAATTACACAGATCACAAAAAATAATAATAATAATATATTACGATTGGCTAAACCCACAAATGCTTTTCTTCCACACCTTTTCTTTCCTTTTCGGATGAAAAAAATAGTATAGTATAACCTTTTTGGTAGTTAAAGCTGAACTCTGGGCATAATTATCGTTAATAAGTAAATAAATCCAATTGGTCTGCACCAATTTGCAAACCCAGCTATAACCATGTTAAAGTAACAGTGACATCATCACGGGGCTTTATATAAACTGAGCAGAGGGCAGAGCTATGGGAGGGGAACAGGTCCACCCGCTACAAGTTGCCTGCTGAACACTACAGGAGGTGGCGGATACAAGACCACTGTGTACAAAGAGAGAGAGCAGAACTGACTAGTCTTAATACTCACAAAGACAATGTTCATACTGGATTATTGCAGACATCTGGGAGAAATACAGAAAGGTAAGTTATCCCAGTGACGCAGGAGGAGCGATTATTATTGCTGAAAGTGGAATTGCAGTCCGGCAATCAGGTAAGCATTCCTCTGGAATGTCATACATAGGATTGATGGGAATGACATGCTGATTTTAACCATTTTTTATGTAAGTGTTTTGGTGTGTTTGGGATTTTTATTATTAATAAAGTATTTCAGTGAGCACTATGAGTATTTTTTTCATCCGAGCTATGATGTGTGAAAGGAAGCTGGCAGAGGATGTTTAACCCTTTAGAGGAATCAAGCGCTTTCAGACCCACTTTAATTGAAGAGGTCCAATTGCTAAGGTCAGTGGACATCTCTAAGCACTGGAAGTGGTGATAATATTAGGAAGGAATATAGCAGGGCAAATTTCATGAAGGATAACACTTTGCTAGATTGGGAATGGAGTTTATATCAGTGCAGATTGGATCCATGAATTGCAACTGGACTTTAACGTTACACTTATATGTTTTGTAGCTCATCATGTAATGAGCAGGGCCCTCTGATTCCTACTGTATTAACCACTTCAGCCCCGGACCAATTGTCAGCCTAAGGACCAGAGGTCTTTTTACAATTTCGCACTGCACTGCTTTAACCTGTAATTGCGCGGTCATGCAATGTTGTACCCAAACGAAATTTGTGTCCTTTTCTTCCCACAAATAGAGATTTCTTTTGATGGTATTTGATTGCCTCTGCGATTTTTATTTTTTGCGATATAAATGGAAAAAGACCGAAAATTTTCTACTTTTTGTTATAAGAAAAATCGAATAAACTCAATTTTAGTCATACATTTAGGGCAAAATGTATTCAGCCACATGTCTTTAGTAAAAAAAAATGTCAATAAGCATATATTTATTGGTTTGCGCAAAAGTTATAGCGTCTACAAACTAGAGTACATTTTCTGGAATTTACACAGCTTTTAATTTATGACTGCCTATCTCATTTCTTGAGGTGCTAAAATGACAGGGCAGTACAAACCCCCCCAAATGACCCCATTTTGGAAAGTAGACACCCCAAGGAAATTGCTGAGGGGCATGTTGAGCCCATTGAATATTTTTTTTTGTCCCAAGTGATTGAATAATGACACAAAAAAAAAAAAGTTTAGAAAAAGTTGTCACTAAATTATATATTGCTCACACATGCCATAGTTATATGTGGAATTGCACCCCAAAAAATATTCTGCTGCTTCTCCTGAGAACGGGGATACCACATATGTGGGACTTTTTGGGAGTGTAGCCGCGTATGGCACCCCGAAAACCAATCACTGCCTTCAGGATTTCTAAGGGTGCAAATTATTGATTTCACTCCTCACTACCTATCACAGTTTCGAAGGCCATAAAATGCCAAAATAACACAAACCCCCCCCCCCAAATGACCCCATTTTGGAAAGTAGACACCCCAAGGAAATTTCTGAGGGGCATGTTGAGCCCATTGAATATTTTGTTTTTGTCCCAAGTGTTTGAATAAGGACACAAAAAAAAAAAGTTTACAAAAAGTTGTCACTAAATGATATATTGCTCACACATGCCATAGTTATATGTGGAATTGCACCCCAAAATATATTCTGCTGCTTCTCCTGAGTACGGGGATACCACATATGTGGGACTTTTTGGGAGTCTAGCCGCGTACGGCACCCCGAAAACCAATCACTGCCTTCAGTATTTCTAAGCCCTTGTACACACGGTTGGAGATTCTGCCAACCAAATCCGTCGGATTTTGTCCGTCAGATTTAGTCTGACGGATTGTGTCCAAAACTGTTGCATACACACGGTTGGACTAAGTTGTCGAAAAATCCGATCTTTCAGAACGTGATGACATAATTTTGTTACGATGGGACTACATTCAGGCTAGTAGCCAATAGCTTTGATGTAGAAATTTGATCTGAGCATGCGTGGCACTTGGTCCGATCAAAATTCTCTACACACGATCGGATTACGTCCGACCTGCCCAGTTGGTCGGGAAATATTTCCAACATGTTGGAAAATTGGGTCCGACGGAGATTCGGACGGAATCAGTCCGATGCATACCACACACAGTCGGATTATCTGACGACACGGTCCGATAAGACGCATTCCGACGGATTCTCCGACCGGCATAAGGGTGCAAATTTTTGATTTCACTCCTCACTCCCTATCACAGTTTCGAAGGCCATAAAATGCCAAAATAGCAGAACCCCCCCCCCAAATGACCCCATTTTGGAAAGTAGACACCCCAAGCTATTTACTGAGAGGCATGTTAAGTCCATGAAATATTTTATATTTTGCCACAAGTTGCAGGAATATTACAATTCTTTTTTTTTTGCACAAAGTTGTCACTAAATGATATATTGCTCACACATGCTATGGGCATAAGTGAAATAACACCCCAAAATAAATTCTGCTGCTTCTCCCGAGTACGGGGATACCACATGTGGGGGACTTTTTGGGAGCCTAGCCACATACGGGACCCCGAAAACCAAGCACTGCCTTCCAGATTTAAATATAAAACGCTACCAAAAAAAACTGTTAGCGATCGCAGTGATCAGGCCTGACTGCGAACGCTGCAGTTATGTGTTTAGTGTTTTGTAAGTGACAGTGATCGATCGATACTGCACTTGGGTGGGCTGGACGGAGGGGCAAAACGCAGGTGCTAGCAGGTATCTGGGCTGATCCGGCTAACAATGCATTTTTTTGGAACCCTAAACTGCTGGTGACGCTAGTATAGATCTGATCAGTCAGATATTGATCTGTTCAGATTCTATACCACTACGGGAGGTTTATGCTTTGCGCGTGGGTGTTAGCGGTACTGGCACTAACCTAGCGCTGCCTGGGGCGACGCAGACCCTGACCCTAAAACCTAATTAATATCACCCGACGGGTGCCCCGATGCTATAAAAAGCAAACTAACTAACCAGAGTCACCCGTAACACTTATACGGTGATCACTGGTGAAAGGGTTAACTAGGGGCAATCAGGGGGTTAAATTTTTTATTAGGTAGTATATGGGGGTCCCTGGCGCTATATAAAAACCTGACGGGGAACCTAAATAACTAACTGGCTAACCAGCATCACCAGTGACACTTATACGGTGATCGCAGGTGAAAGGGTTAACTAGGGGCAATCAGGGGGTTAAAACCATTATTGGGTAGTATATGGGGGTACCTAACGCTATAAAAACCTGGCGGTGAACCTAAAAAAATAACTAGCTACCTAGCGACACTAGTGACACTAATGCAGCGATCAGAAAAATGATCGCTTAGTGACACTGGCAAAAGGGGTGAAAGGGTTAACTAGGGGCAATCAGGGGGTTTAAACCATTATTGGGTAGTATATCGGGGTACCTAGCGCTATAAAAACCTGGCGGTGAACCTAAAAAAATAACAAGCTACCTAGCGACACTAGTGACACTAATGCAGCGATCAGAAAAACGATCGCTTAGTGACACTGGCAAAAGGGGGTGAAAGGGTTAACTAGGGGAAATCAGGGGGTTAAAACCATTATTGGGTAGTATATCGGGGTACCTAGCGCTATAAAAACCTGGCGGTGAACCTAAAAAAATCAGTAGCTACCTAACGGCACCAGTGACACTAATGCAGCGATCAGAAAAACGATCGCTTAGTGATACTGGCAAAAGGGGGTGAAAGGGTTAACTAGGGGCAATCAGGGGGTTAAACCGTTATTGGGTAGTATATCGGGGTACCTAGCGCTATAAAAACCTGGCGGTGAACCTAAAAAAATAACTAGCTACTTAGCGGCACCAGTGACACTAATGCAGCGATCAGAAAAATGATTGCTTAGTGACACTGGCAAAAGGGGATGAAAGGGTTAACTAGGGGCAATCAGGGGGTTAAAACAATTATTGGATAGTATATTGGGGTAACTAGCGCTATAAAAACCTGGCGGTGAACCTAAAAAAATAACTAGCTACCTAGCGACACTAGTGACACTAATGCAGCGATCAGAAAAACGATTGCTTAGTGACACTGGCAAAAGGGGGTGAAAGGGTTAACTAGGGGCAATCAGGGGGTTAAAACCATTATTGGGTAGTATATCGGGGTACCTAGCGCTATAAAAACCTGGCGGTGAACCTAAAAAAATAACTAGCTACCTAGCAACACTAGTGACACTAATGCAGCGACCAGAAAAATGATTGCTTAGTGACACTGGCAAAATGGGGTGAAAGGGTTAACTAGGGGCAATCAGGGGGTTAAAACCATTATTGGGTAGTATATCGGGGTACCTAGCGCTATAAAAACCTAGCGGTGAACCTAAAAAAATAACTAGCTAGCTAGCGACACTAGTGACACTAATGCAGCGATCAGAAAAATGATCGCTTAGTGACACTGGCAAAAGGGGGTGAAAGGGTTAACTAGGGGCAATCAGGGAGTTAAAACCATTATTGGGTAGTATATCGGGGTACCTAGCGCTATAAAAACCTGGCGATGAACCTAAAAAAATAACTAGCTACCTAGCGACACTAGTGACACTAATGCAGCGATCAGAAAAATGATCGCTTAGTGACACTGGCAAAAGGGGGTGAAAGGGTTAACTCTAGGGGCAATCAGGGGGTTAAACCTTTATTGGGGGGGTAGGGGGCTACCCTGGACCTAACACTAACTGCCCTGACAGTTTTTACTGTCACAACTGACACTAAATGCAGTGATCAGTAAATAAATGATCACTGCAATCAGTGACACTGTGACTGGGAGGGGGGGGGGCGGGGGGGATTTGTGTGTCTATGTGTGCCTACATGTCAGTGTAGTGTTGGTGCACACTTACTTTCAGTGTTCTCCTCGTAGTCCGGTCAAAAAGACCGCCCCGAGGAGAATGACATCACTTCCTCCCTTCCTCCCTGCCTGTGTTTACTATACATAGCGGGGGAAGCTTCTCATTCGCCAGGAGAAATCGAGAGGGGATGGACAGAAACCAATGGCCATCCCCTCATCCCAGATCGCTCCTGCAGCGAAACGGACTGCCGCATCCAGCAGGAGGGGGTCCGATCGGACCCCCCACCCGCTGGAAGGCGAGCACGTATATGTACGTGCTTGTGTCTGTCGGTGCCATTGCACCGATGTACATTGTAATGCGGCGGTCCTTAAGTGGTTAAATTATATAAAATATTGTAACTGTACTGTCTGCCTCATGTTGTAAAGTGCTGCGCATTTAGTTCCCATCAGTGCTGCCTTTCAGTGCCCATGAGTGTTGCCTATGAGTCCCCATCAGTGCTACCTATCAGTGCCCATCAGTGCTGCATATTAGTGCCCATCATCAATGCCCATCAGTGCCACCTTATCAGTGCCAACTCATTGGTGCCACCTCATCAGTGCCCATTGGTACTGCCTTATCAGTGCCCGTCAGTGCAGCTTTATCAGTGCCCATCAGTGAAGGAGAAAACTTATTTATTTACAAAATTGTATAACAGAAATAACAAAAAACTTTTTTCTTAAAAATTTTCATTCATCAAATGTGGTTTGGGTACAGTGTTGCATGACCGTGCAATTGTCATTCAAAGTGTGATAGCGTTGAAAGCTGAAAATTGGCTTGGGCAGGAAGGGGGGGAAAGTGCCCAGTATTGAAGTGGTTAAAATATGCTCTGAGTCTCACAGTCTAGGAGGGGGTGAAGCAGTCATTGCAGGTTTGGGCACAAAGACCCCAAATCTGCATCTAGGTCCTAGGTTCCCAGAGTCTGTGTGTTTCAGAGAGACATGGACCTGAATCGGAAGCAAGACCACTCCAGGGGTCCACCAGGCACACACCCTCAAGAATAGGGCCCCCTCAAAAGCCAGGGCCCATAGTAAGTAGGCAAGAGGCTACCCTGCAGTCCCCTCCAAAAGCCCATGTCCTGGTTTGGTTTGTCACATGAACCATTATGATAATTTTTTGGATGATTTATTTATGTATTTGTTCACTTGCATCTATTTATAGTTACATAGAAATTAGTAGATTATAGAGGGGAGCTCTTTAGCTATAGTGCTGCACTTTGTTATGCTTGGTATTACTATATGCTTTTAGGGAGGAGGACCTATACATTGCCCAGAAATATATATATTTGTTCGAAATATAGAAAGAACTCTAAGATGCAAGCAAGTATATACAGTACATCCCTCTTGCATTTAGACAATATTTGCTTTCCCAGAGTTCAGATTTAAATTCA
Organism: Lithobates pipiens; assembly: GCF_037356315.1. Classification (NCBI taxonomy): domain Eukaryota; kingdom Metazoa; phylum Chordata; class Amphibia; order Anura; family Ranidae; genus Lithobates; species Lithobates pipiens. Next base: position 196,913,996 of record NW_027507790.1, read on the forward strand.
CTTTTATATGTCATCAGACAAAATGGCAACTGAGAAGGAGAGAGGGAGAGAGGGATTTGGATCCTAAAGAGGGTCAGTCGCTTCAAAGGAAGGACATTTGGGAGCTATGTGATTGATTTGCCACTGTAGTTACACTGGAGTCAAGGTGACCATCTTGCTTTCTGATCGGAGCCGATTGAAGGCTCCACTATATAGATACAGTATATAAAGCATATACTGTACATCTATCCCGTACACATACAGTGCAGAACGCACACTGTGAGATATAGTAGAATTCAGTTACATAGCATGCATTTTTCACTGTTATCCTGCAGCTTTCTCTGACAATTAACAAGCTAGGGAGTGTCACTAAACACACGGCATGCCTCCATATTTTCTGTTATAACAGCTACATACCATAGCAGGTATTTTTATTGGGTGCAAACTGGTTGATAAATGCTGTGCACATTTGTTATTGCAAACACCCACCAACAGCTGTGCATGCCAGTGTGTTTCCAGCATCTGTGTTCCAGCACCTGTTAGAAGCCTGATTCTTCGCAGACAGCTCCCTGCTCATACATTCAGCCTTTCCATAAAATAGGCAGACAGTAATCTTTCTAAATTATCCGGGACACCTATCTACAGCTCATACCAGTGCTATATTCATAAGCCAGAAGACAGAGTTGAATGTGTTTTGCCATTAGAAGGATGTAGGAGATATCAGTGAAGACATCAGCAGATACTGTGTGGATTGAGGTCCAGCCTGGATAAAGCAGATTGGTGGAAAGCAGATAAGAAAGCACTCCCCCCTCCCCTTCAAAATATAATAAATTGGACATAGATAGAGAGCTGACAAGCTCACAGGCCCCTTGCTATGCAGTTACCATTCTGAATACCCATCACCATTAGGGCCCCTTTCAAAACACCAGCCAGGAGTTGAAGGGCAGAAGGTTTTCCTTTGAATATGCAATTTTCGACTGAAGGCACACAACATCCATATGTTCTTCTTGGGTGCCTAAGTATAGAAAAAAAAAAAAAAAACAAGTTTACATTTACATTATACATTTGCAGATTTTACATCAATCTCATTGTTCTTATTCTGTTGTATATTTATTTTGCTACAATTTAATTAGGCACGATATGTATTTGTTACAGGCTTTTTATGAAACACTTTTCATATTGTATGTTTACATCTGTTTCCTGAACTCAAGAAGCTCATGCCGCGCACGATCTGAATTTTGGTCGGAAAAAGCGCTGATGGTTTTCCCGACGGAATTCCGACGGGATTTCGCTCAAGCTGTCTTGCATACACACGGTCACACCAAATTCCGACCGTCAAGAACGCGGTGACATACAACACATACGACGGGACTAGAAAAAGGAAGTTCAATTCCCAGTAGCCAATAGCTTCCATATCATAGTTGAATCTGAGCATGCGTGAGTTTTTGCCCGTCGGAATTGCATACACGCGATCGGAATTTTCGATAGAAACTTTTTCCAAAGGAAAAATTGAGAACCTGCTCTCAATCTTTTGCTGGTGGAAATTCGGCCAGCAAAATTCAGATGGAGCATACATACGGTCGCATTTTCTGACGAAAAGCTCTCATCTGTCTTTTGCTGGCCAAAATTCCGACCGTGTGTACGCAGCATTACAGTATAAAGTGGAAGTAAACCCTGATGGGTTTACGTCCTCTTTTTTTTCCCTTGCAAAGTAAAAGCATAATGAAAAAAAGCATCGCATACTAGCACATTATGTGGCACTTACCTGCAAACGAAGCCTGCCTTGCCCCTGCTGGTGGCCACATCCATCTTCGCCCCTCTTCCTTCCGGGGCCATGGACTCATGCACGCGGGAGCCGTCAGTCACGACACTTGCTAGTGAAGAAATGGCATGCGCAAATGACATCATCGGCGCACTACAAGGTAAATATCTCCTAAACGGCACACGTTTGGGACATATTTACCTATAGGTACAACTTCCACATTGGGGGTATACAACCACTTTAAGAACCCTATCTCACATGCATATGTACACATACTATGGTTAATTTGGACAGGAACCAATTACTCGACACGTCTTTGGAGTATGGGAGGAAACAAGTGTACCTAGCAGAAACCCATGCAAGCACCGGTAGAACATGCAAACATGCAGATAGTAGTGCCCTGTCTAGGATTCGATCCGAGGATCCCACTTCTTCAAGACAAATCCAATAAGCTGACCAAAGCCCAAATCATTTACAAGAAAAAAAATGTTGGCATAGTATATAGCAGAACACCAGGAAAAAAAAAAAAAGCAGTTGTGTATTTATTAAAAATACCATGAATGTATTTTAAAAGCCACTAATGTATCTTACTACTTTAAGGTATTTGTAAAGAAAGTTTTGTTTTTTTACCTTCGTGCATTCTATGCAATAAATACATTTTTCTGTGATGGTAGGCGCGAGATTTTATGCTGTGCTTATTTCAATCATCTGGGCCAGACAGACCCCTCCTAGTTGCCTGTCACTAGAAGAGCATCCTGGCACCTCGGCAGGTGGCGTTACCCCAATTAGTTTCGCTACTCTGGCGAGTGGACAGCCTGCGGACAGTATTAGCTCCTCTTCATCAGGGCCCAGGACTGCTTGGCTTTAGTTTTCCCTCCACTGAACTATGTATCCAGACAGTCAAGCAGGCCAATTGTATGGGTAAATCCATATTCACACTTTCTTCAGAACGGCAAAGTCTGGAGAGAAAATCTCTTTTATTTGTCTATAGAGGTTTTATCCTCATTAGAGATTGGGTAGCATCGCTTTAATCCCTGCCTACAGTAGATACGATGTTTGAAACTTTGGGATGCGTTTGTTTTCTCAGGCAAGTTTGGTGTAAGATACCTGATAACAGTGAATCTCTGTGTTGGTAGGAAACTTAACAGTGACAGGAAGTCCGTCCTGCTCCCGCAAGATGGGAAGCAAAGGTATAAGGAATGTTCCTCCTCTCCGCAGGTTCCATTCTTCTAGGCAGATGGGCTGCTATAAAACATACATAATACATATATATCAGACCTAGGGGTTTTTTGTCCTGATTCCATTCACAAAAAGAATATGCAAGCTTCAATTCAACCCTGTATGTAGTTTGCAAGGGATGGTGGCTAGCGTCCGGTTGTAGATCTGAAGATGTTAGACTTTTTCATCCCCTTAGAGACCATTAGACCAGCGCAGCCAGATGGCAAAATGCAATTTTTGGATCTTCACGATAACTAGTTAACCGCTTCCCAACCACCTCACACAGATATACTGCGGCAGAAGGGCACGTACGGGCAGAATCACATACCTGTATGTTGCACTTTAAGAGGCGGGTTGCGAGTGTGTGCACGCGCGCCTGCTGGCTGCTTCGTGAGCGGGTCCCGCGGACTCTATGTCTGTGGGTATACCCGCGATCGTCTCACGGAGAGGAAGAAAGGGGAAATGCTAATGTAAACAAGCATTTCCCCGTTCTGCCTAGTGACACTATCACTGATCACCACTCCCTGTAATCGGGACCGGTGATCAGTGTTGTGTCACACACAGCCCCTCCACCCACAGTTAGAATCACTCCTTAGGACACACTTAAACCATACAGTGCCACCTAGCGGTTAACCCTTTCACTGCCAGTCACATTTACACAGTAATCAATGCTTTGATTATGAATGGTCCCAAAATCGCGCCATTAATAATAAAAAAAATATTAGTAGAAATGCCAAAAAACTATCCCCTATTTTGTAAACACTATAATTTTTGGGCAAACCAATCAATAAACGCTTATTACGATTTTTTTAACCAAAAATATGTAGAAGAATATCGGCCTAAACTGAGGAAAAAAAATGTATAGAAGTAATGCTAAAGACAGTAATCTCCACTTGTTTGACCATTTCTCAGTGCCTCAATCTTTGGAGCACAATGTTTTCATGCCAATAATCCTTTGGGTGCTCTGACTTCGACTGTTTGAGTAGTAATAGTAATTGTGATCTAGTCTAATGGTTCTAATGGGGCGACTTCATCAGATTCTCCCTCTTCAGCCACCACCACATTGGAGTATGCGGTGGTGGCTGAAGAGAGAGAATCTGTACAATTCATCTCGGCAAAGATAGCCTGGAAGGCACACTGAGAAACCGTCAGTTCAGTCCAGTTGGAGATTCCCAGTCAAGCAGGGTAGTCTTAAATACCCTAGAAATCCAAGAAGCTTCTTTAGCACCTTTCACCTTACTACACAGAATCAAGACAAGATCAGTCTCTCTGCAGTTGAACAACATGGCAGCAGTTGCCTATGTTCCTCACCAAGTAGGAACTTGTGTCAATATGCTATTAACAGAGGTGAACCCCACGCTGTCGGGTCAGGAAATCATTTGCAAATTCCGAAAGCAGTTTACCTCCTAGGGGACTTGAACACACAGACAGGCTGACCATCATGCAAACTTTCCAAAGCACGAGTAGGCCCTACACTGTAGGTCTTCTATGAGCTGGTCCACAGGTGGGGCCAACCACAGGCAGACTACATTGCTTCTCACAGCAATTTCAAACTAATGAGGATGTCTGAATCAGTTCCGCACCCCAAGGCAGAGGGGACAAATGCCTTGATTTTTTCCATGGATCTGCAATCTAGCCTATATATTTTCCAACAACATTTCTTGTAATGAGAATCCTCTTAAGGCTGTCGAGAGTGAACATGGTAGTCATATTCATTCCTCCATTTTGACAATGAGGGCCTTGAGTTTTCGTGGCCATTCATCTCATGAGACAGAAGCCAATTCCCCTTTGCACATATGCAGGCCGTGGCTGCAAACAGGAAGAGAGAAGACTGATAGGGGAAGCTTGAGAAACTAGCTTGCTCCAGCATGCTCTCTACCTTGTGGAGTGTGAGAAGGCACTTTACTAACAACATCTATGCCAAAATCTGGAACAAGTTGTGTTATTTTTAGAAGGGCAAGATATTGACACTACTGTACCACTGATGACAGCTGTTCTGGACTTCTTGTAGACCAGGTTAGACAAGAGCCTCAGCCTATATTCCTTGAGTTTGCAAGTGTTGACTAGGTTGGCAATACCAAGGCTTAAATGTGCCAGAAATCATTTTATTTGCACAAATATTGAAGACAGGAGGTTTCGACCACCACAAGGGAGCATCTTTCCCAGTGGAATCTATCAGTGCTGCTGGATTTCACATCAATTCGACCATTTGCTCCAACAGAACAGTGTTCAGTTTGTGACATTATCAACTAGTCAGTATCTATCACAAGATCTTCAAGCAGAAGGATGTCTGAGATTCAAGCTCCGAGAGCTTCAGAAAAATATATTATTTTCTTTCTAGTAGCAGTAGACTTGTGTCCGATAGATCATCTTGTATCAAGGGTAGTGACAGCCCTTCATCTAATGGTCATCTGGGCATTGTCTAACTTCCTAGAGGATCACTCAGGAGAGTCACACAAATTGGATGTGTACAGAATTTGAAGTCCCTATCCACAATTGCGCTTTTCAGATCATGAAATAAGCCTTTGATCTTTCCAGCTGGAATTCGTCAGGGAAAAGAGGTTACCTCCTGGACTTAGTAGGTTTGGTCGTGCATATAGGGTGAGGGGTCATGAATCTCCTTCAGCAGTGGATCCAGAGTGGTTTTGATCTCATGGGCTGCCCATTCAAAGGCGTCCATGGAATCCATCTGCTGGGAAGTGTCATCGTCAGCCCAAGATACCTTTTCAAGCGGTAGGGAGAAGATCCGGGAGTCTGGCCATTAGTGAACTGCAGAGGAAGGACTGTTCCGTCTTTTGTCCCATTCTAATTAAAAATTGATTTGACGTGTAGAACCCACCCTGTCAGCTAATTATGTATTACTAATATGCTGCTATGGTGGCATCAGAAAAACTGAAAATTGTATCAAATTTGTATCAAATACTTAAGATAATTTTCCTTCCCTGATGCCAAACCATGACAGCATACGGACCCACCCTTGTACGTTTTGGTATGTAGCTAATTACAAAGAATGGGGTGGGGCCTAACTAGGCCTTTACTTTATGCTATTCATTGGTCCTGAGGGAGTGAAAGAGAGGGGGAGCCTATTACTAGTATGCTGGCATGTTTTGACGTCAGGAAAGGAAAACTACAGTAAGTATTTGATACAATTTTCAGTTTTTTCCCTTTGGATAGAGCAAGGGAGGGTTTTAATCCGTCAGATTTTTTTTTGCCATCTGTATTTCTCTTCCTGTCCCATAGCCAAGGGAATTCCTTGGGGACCCCCAGAACACCAGAACTAGTGTTCCCATTGGAAGATTTATCCTTTATTATTTTTCTGGAGACAACCCAAAATTTTAGATTTTTATTTTACTTTCACTTTTAATAATAATGTTATTGTTATTATTTTGTATGCGTTTCGTATTCGTTTTCACATTTACAATAAAAACAGCAGTTCTAGGCTATTTATTAATGATCTGATGAAAAGGTCGTTTACAGAGGTTAAAACAGGTTAACAGAGGTCAGTGGCTGAAGCATAAATGTATACACAACTGAATGATTCACAGGAGTGACTTATAACACCTTTCTCCCTCCAACCTGTGTTAGACATGTGCAGTTCGTTTTGTTCCAAATTCGTTTTTTAACTACAATCCATTCATTCAGAGACATCCAAATTAATGAAAACCCATTTAACAAATTTTTCCGAATATTTGTAAATTAGAATTTTCTTAAATTTTGTTCATTTCTAAAATTCGTTAATATCTTAATTCGTAAATTCTAAATCCGAGAATCCAAAAACCGGAAAATTTGAAAATGTGAAATAATAACTAACTATTAAATTATAGGTAGTTCAAGTTATGAATTATCCAAAATAACAAATGCCATACCTAAATGAATGGAACGTAATGAATAATAATAAATAACAATAATAATAAAAAACCTTTTTATTATTATTATTTATTATTAATTCAATCCGTTCCATATGTTTAGATGCAGCATTCGTTATTTCGTATAATTCGTAACTTCGGATAAATTTGTATTCGTTATATTTACTAACAGCAAAATCTGAAAGGAAATTCCAATACCTATAATTTAAAAGTTATTGTTAGTTATTATTTAGAATTTTCTCATTTTTAGATTGTCTTTCTTATTTTTGTATTTTAACATTTTTAGTATTTTCGAATTTTATGAATTTATGAATTGCGCATCATAATGACTGACCCGAAAAATAAAAAATAAGTAAAAAACAAATGAAATTAAAACTAACAAATTTTTCAGCAGTGCACTACTTATATTGGCATGGGTTGGGGTCACCAGAGGCCCATGACGTCACCGCCCAAGGCATGATAGGCAGTGACGTCATAAGGGGCAGGCCTTCGGTGACCCTGCCCCATGCCAATATAAGTAGTGGTACACCAGCATTAGAGTGGGAGAGAGCGCCAAGTCAACGTCGGAAGAAGAACAGAGGGAGAAGGCAGCTGAGAAGACCCAGCAAAAGACCCAGCAAAAGACCAAGAAAAACTGTGAGAAGATAGCAGAGAAGACCTGGCAGAGGCAGAAGACAGCAGACAGAGGGAGAAGAACCGGAGAGGGCTAGATGACATCAGGGGAGAGCAGAGAAGGGAGAGGAACCGGCAGAAGACATGGAGGAGGCAGAAAAGCAGGAGAGGGGAGAAGAAGTCGAAAGAGACCGGAGCTGCCTAATAAATGACTTTAAAAACGTGTACTGTGTTTTCTTTTGACACTTTTTTTAGGTGAATGGGTAGGGGTACAATGTACTCCATACTCATTCACATAGGGTGGGGGGCCAAGATCTGGGAGCCTCCTTGTTGCAGGGGGCTTCCAGATTCCGATAAGCTCCCTGCCGGCAGACCCTGACAACCAATGACCAGGGTTGTCAGGAAGAGGCCCTTGTCCTTATCAACATGGGGACAAGGTGCTTTGGCCCCCCTGCCTCAAATCACCCACCCCCCATGTGGCCTGCTACGGTTTAGGAGGGAGGGACACTCGCTTGTCCCCATCCCCTTTCCAGACCTGCCAGGCTGGGCGCTTGGATAAAGGTTAGGTATGGATTTGGGGGGGGGCACTGCTCCATTTTTTCGGCATGGGGTTCCCGTTAAAATCCATACCAGACCGAAGGGCCTGGTATGCTCTTGGAGGGGTAACCTATGCCTTTTAAAAAAAAGAAATTTGGACTGGAATTCACCTTCAAGAGCATCAGAGCACAAGTCGCATGCCAAAGTCAGATCCGTTAATAGGGCGATCCGACTTTGATCCGACTTCAGTGATATTTAATGGGCTCAAGTAGGATCAAAGTCGGGCCAAAGTAGAGTAGGGACTACTTTGAAGTCGGCACGGCTTGAAGTCATACTAATATGAATGGTAGTCATTGGAAATCATGGAGAACGACTTGTCATGCGACGTTGCAGTCCCAAATCGCAGGACAAGTCATATAAGTGTGAAAGGGGCCTAACCATGACAATGCCTTTGTCTTTTTTTTTCTGTATGGGAGGGTTTAGCCATCTTTGTTCAGGCATAATGCAGGGTCTGACTCTACCTTATTGACTAATATGTCAAATCAAAGATGGCACAGCAATGTAAATCCTGGTGACTGTGCAATTCTTGTTCACAAATGTCTGACACAGATCAGCCTTTTCTACAGACTGTAACTGCGTGACTTGTTACAAATTTACAATATTGCAGCCTGATTACTGGGGGGAGAGGAGATGGAGGAAATGCCTCCTCCTGACTGCAGCAGACTGATGACATCATCTCATTATAGGCAAAGTCACATAACTGGAGCCCAAGGACAGGTTGTTATTGATACAGCTTTTATAAAACATAATATTGTTGCTGTATATTGTGACACGATAGGGTTTTTTTCATGCAGACTTGTAAATTTTCTCAAAGGTCCACTTTAATAAAAAGACTAACTTTTGGTTTACTAAAGCATCAGTCTTCCATTAAATAAAGCTGCCAATACTTTCGCTGATGGCAGTCTAATTTTGTATGTTCTTTTTTAATGATTTAATAATGCCTAGAATTAAACTCTCTCTCTCTGAGTTAAATATTGTACATTTAGTGCTGTGTAGTTCCATGGAGACCTACAGAGTACTCTTTGTAGCCCCAGGGTCTAAATGCTTGAGTTACTCTATGAAAAATTCTGACTCTAAGTCTGAACCGCACAGTGCAAGATCATTTTCTCCCTTACATAAGACGGCATTGACCCAGGGAGCAGATGGCTTTACATGTAAGATTATAGCACGGCTCATAGCCATGGGGAAGTGAAGGGGCAGAGTCACAATGAAGATCATCCAGTCCCGCAGGAGATGGTTACATTAATACATGTCCACTATAATTAAATATGGTCACCCTTTCACTGTAACATATTCTCCTAGGCCTATACATCCTGGCAAATGATCAAGCTTATCTTAATTTGCAGATAGAGATGTTTCACAGCCTTGATTTATGGTGCCATCAGGTCCATTATGCATTACATTCCCAGGAACATTTATCTCCAAATATGAGGAAAATGTTATCCAATTCAGCTAAAAGCTCTTTAAGTTATTACAGATATCTTTTACATGTGTGTTTTCCTTACAGAATTTACCATTTCTGTAGTTTCTTATTTTGCCATTCTACTAGTGCATTTTTTGCAGAATACAAATTCTGATTTATTGCAGTAATTTACCTGAAGGTATTTTTGATGTGACTTATTTACTTGTTACATACTTTCATGATGATATTTGGTTATGTGTGTGTCAGACAAATCATTCAGTCTACCTGCTGAACAACTGTATAAATATTCAGATAAGCCATATAGACAATGTACAACGTGTTATTTTCAGGCAGCGAGAAGGAGACTGAGGGTATGTAATGACACTGGAGGCAATGGCAACTGATTATTATTATTATTATACATGATTTATATAGCACCAACAGTTTATGCAGCGCTTTGCAATGTAGGGGGGGGGGGGGGGGGACAGCACAATTACAGTACAGAAGGGACAGGAGAGCCCTGCTCATAGAGCTTACATTCTAAAGGGAGGGGGTGCTGGTACAAAAGGTAATAGATGTGGGGAATGATTTAATGGGGGTGGCTCAGGGACAGTTGTGAAGTGGGTTTGGGATAGGCTTCCCTGAATAAGTGCATTTTTAGGGATCTCCTAGAGGTGGACAGGTTAGGGGCTGATTGGCCATACCGGGGCAGGGAGTTCCAGAGGATGGGAGAGGCTCTGGGGAAGTCCTGAAGGCATGAATGGGAGGAGGTATCAAGGGAGCTAGAAAGCAGGTGGTCCTGGGATGAGCGGAGGGGACGATTTGGGTGATACCTGCAGATGAGGTTGGTGATGTAGCTGGGGGCGATGTTGTGGATGGCCTTGTATGTTGTGGTTAGCATTTAGAATTTTATACGGTGGAGTAGGGGGAGCCAGTGAAGGGATTGGCAGAGAGGAGCAGCAGTCACGGATCCGTTAGTGAGGTGTATTAGTCTAGCAGCAGTATTCATAATAGACTGAAGGGGGGATAGCCTGCGTAAAGGTAGGACATTAAGAAGAGAGCTGCTGTAGTCAAGGTGGGAAATAATCAGGGGGGAATACATTTCTTTGTGGTGTCATTAGTCAGGAAGATCTGGGTGTCGTCGGCATAGAGGTGGTATTAGAAGCCATGGGAGGTTATCAACTGTCCCAAGGAAGAGGTATAGAGCGAGAATAGGAGAGGCCCAAGGACGGAGCCTTTGTGGTACCCAACAGAAAGAGGAAGAGGAGCGGAGGAGAAAGAAAAGAATTTGGGACTTTAGATGAGGCCTCTGAAGTAGGAATCAGATCTACCTCCATCCCGGCTTTTGCGCAGCAAAAAGAGAGAAAGGGTTTAGGACTTTGAGTGAAGCATGCAGCTGGAGAGCAAGGAGGCACTGAAGGTTATCAAAATTAATACATTGAGACCCGCAAGCCATCTAAAGTTGAGTTGCATAATTTATAATATGTGATATAAATACATAAACATAAGATACAATTGTATATGACATCCCATACATTAGTGATAAAATAGTCACTGACTGTAAACAGGAGCGGAGGAGAAGGAGTTGTAAGTGACACTGAAAGTGCGTGAGAAAGGTAGGAGGAGAACCAGGATAAAGTAGAATCACGGAGGCTAGTAGTGTAGTGTAGTTTTCTAAGGAGGAGCAGGTGGCCAACTGTGTCGAAGCCAGCAGAGAGGTCTAAGAGTATGAGTATTTAGTACTAGCCATTTGTTTTAGCAGTTAGTAGGTCATTGGTGAGTTTTAGTAGGGTAGTTTTAGCAGAATGTTGTGGATGGAAGCTGGATTGTAGGGGGTAAAGAAGGTTGTTGTACATGAGGTAGCGACTCATTCGGTCATGGGCAAGGCGTTTGATGAGCTTGGAGGCAAACGGGAACAGAGATATGGGTCTTAAGTTATTGAAACAGGTGGAGTCTAGTGAGGGTCTAGTGAGTGTTTTTTTTAAGTATGGGGGTAACCAGTACATGTTTGAGCGGGGAAGGAAAGGTGTCAGAGGAGAGGATGAAGATGTGGGTTAGGGAGTTTAGACAAGCTGGAGAGAAAAGACGAATGCAGTGCACTTCGAAAGAGCAGGGGGAGGCGTAGGAAGAACTTGGAAGGAACTTGATAAGTGCAGTAATATTGAGTGGCCAGAAGAGAGAGTAAAGAAATGAGAGTTTGAGGAGAGAGGATGTTATAGCAAAGATTAGTGTGGGCATGTTAGAGGGTGGGGAGAGGGGAATAGAAGGAAGGCTGAGGAAAGTTAGAGGTCGAAGGGGAACTTACTGTAAAATAGATGTGGAACACTAATGTATGTACTTGCTTTTTTGTAGCCGTGCCTTAGTCAAAGTGGGGGTGGGATTAACAACTGGCCTGGACAGAGTGCAATGCAAGATGGGGCAACAGGATAAGGTTAAATGTTTAAACTGATAATTCTGTTCAGGTCTAAAGCTGGTTACAACTATGAACAGTCCTTGAAATATTAGATACAGCTGATGGGATTTAAGGATGGGTGAATATGAGAGTCTTAAGCAGGCATTAGGTAGGCAGCCACGGATTGCAGGAAGGAAATTTGCACAATTCCACCATCAATACAGACAGTTCTGACAGGGAAATCCCTCCCAGTGGGAGCAAAGGGGGGGAGGAGAAGACAGTGATTATCAATAGTGGCTATAGTAGCTGCTTGCAAAAATTGCAAGTGAATCCGGCAGGCTGGTTGTACCCAAGTTGATCGACTGATACCGTAGTACATTCAGCCTGCCCACTAATGGTTTGAATCTTGGCTGGTTTCCGGCTGAGATTCTAACTATTTTGGCAAAATGCATTGGCATCAATGCAGAAAGGTTAAATTAAAGTGTATCTAAACCCTTTTAAAATGAAATTTATAGCAGTTTACTAGTTCTAAGATGTGGTGTTTGCATTCGATTACTATTTTTATTATGCAGGATTTATATAGCTACAACAGTTTGCATGGAGCTTTACATGAGGGCAGACAGTATAGTTACAATACAATTCAATACAGGGAGAATCAGAGGGCCCTGCTAGTTAAGGCCTACATTTTTTATTTTTTTACCAGTGATCCTGTCAGTAAAACACTACCTGCCCTAGGGTGACAATGCTCGTTCACTGTATTGTATATATGGAGAAGCAACATTGTGCCCTAGGCTGCTATTCTAATTTGAACTGCACACACCTCCCCTTTCTCAGCTACATGATGAGTATGGAGGTGTTTGGCTAGTTCACAGAAGAAAGCTTATAACATTGTTTGAGGTTTCAGTTCAGTGCACAGTAAAGACACTGGACATTTGTCAAGATCAGTAAGTATTTTTTGTACTTGCAAAAACGACTTTGTTCTTGAATGTAGATACATTTTAAAGTGGAAATTCACCCACCCCCCCCCCCCCCCCCATACCTTTTGGATACACCTTTTTGAAGGGGAGAGCGGATGCCTGGTTTGACAGATACCTACTTCAACTTCCGCTCTGATTGCCTAGGCGATCCAAGCAGAAGTTCAGTCCTCCCCTTGCCTGCAGCCTTCTAAAACGTGTCACAGGTCCCAAACAGCTGGGGGACCTTTTTCAAGGCACAGCACAGCTCACACACACAGTGGGAAGCCAGCTGGTAAGCTGGATGGAGTCACAGCCGTCTTCCCTTAGTAAACAGGCCAGTGTCGGGAACCTGAAGACTGGTGAAGAAGCAGCCCTGGTGAAGACAGCACTGGTTCCATGGATGGGTAAGTGTCCTTTTAGCAGCTACATTATAGCTACACAGTATAGCAGCTATAGAGTACAGCTCCGAATAGAAAAATAGATGGTTCAATAAATGAAAAAGGGACTCCCCATCCAAACCAGGACTCTGTGAAGTTGATGGAATATGTAATAACCAGAATCTTCAACATATTAGTTAAAGCGGAGTTCCAGTAGTTTTAGTGTTTTTTTAAAAGTCAGCAGCTACAAAAAGTGTAGCTGCTGACTTTTAATAAACAAACACTCACCTGTCCAATGCTCCAGTGAAGCGGCCACCCAAAGCCTCGCCTCTTCCCCGGCGCCGGCATCACAAGTGTGGGCACCCAGCTGTGACAGCTTGCGGCTTCAATCGGGTGCGCACTGCACATGCACGAATCGCGCTGTGCCTCCTCAATGTCCGGGCGATCTTCTGGGACCTATGACATGTCCCAGAAGATTGCAGGGAGGGAGGGGGAGGAGAGGAGAACTTCTGCTAGGTGACTCAAGCAGAAGTGGGAGTTGAGTACCTGTTAAAACTAGGTACTCACTCCCCTCCCAAAAAAATTACATGCCAAATGTGGTATATAAGGGGGTGAGGAGTCCTTAAAGCAGAACTTCCACTTTTGGGTGGAACTCTGCTTTAAATACTTCAAGGTCTGGAAAGTTGGGATTACCCTGTATCTCTATACTAACCCTTAAAAGAAGAACTGAACCCAGGAAGCTGTACCTAAAGGGCAAGCAGAAGGCAAAAGACAAGTTACAAGTATTGCCTGTAGGCTCTCTGCAGCTGATCTTTTCTTAATTACTGACTTACAATGCCTTGATCTGAACTGTTTCTGTGTGAGGGCATCTGTCTTGGTAAGAGAATAAGGATTTGCTTTCTTATGTCACAGCTGGTGATCTAATAGCTAATGAGGGGACATTCAATAAGCAGGGAGTTTCATACAATACAGATTGCTCTACAGCAAGCAGCACAGTACTGATATCACCAAATCTCACTCCAAATCTTATGAAACTAGCAGTCAGAGGCAGCAGTGCTTTAGATGCTCTCACACTGCAGTTATGCAGCTATATGTCTGTAGGCAGAGGAGTTCCTGAGCCTCATTGCATATTTGGAAGTGTAAGGCTTTATTTCAACCATGTCTACATGTTTCCTATAACATGGTCAAACTTCACTTTTTGTGTTCAGTTCCTTTCTAAGCCCTGTGACCTTGTCTGAGCTAGGGAAACACCTCCTCTGAATATGTGTCAGGGAAGACGGGCTTCACATGTAAGATCCTGATGTGCACACATGGGTACTAGCACTTTAAGACACACACCTGTCACTAATACTGAAGTCAGGTGGGCTATTTAATCAGGGCTCCTACAGAGGTTCATTGCTGTTTGGTCTGCAGCTTCTGTGTTGTATCCTGTTTCCTGTGTGACCTCTGAATCTGATCCAGCTTGTCGTTACCTGTGATTGCCTTCTGCCTGTTCTGATCCCGGCTTCCCTTTGACTCTGATCCTGCCTGCTGATTCTGTCTACTGATCTTCCGGTAGTACTCAGCTTGTGACCTGACCTCTCTTCTGCCTACCATCTATGCCTGATCTGCCTGATTATTACCGACCCGGCCTGTCTGACCCTGCATCTCGCTCATCCAGCCTGCTTCAGCACCCAGCCCTGCGAGCCTGCATCTGGTACTGCTCTGTGGTTCACCCCAGCCTGCCACCAGTCAAGCATCCTGTGAGCTCATCCACTACCTGCCTGCTGATCAACGCTACTACAGGGACTATTGAACTGTTTACAGGCACTCATACCCCACCATGCTCCTGTGGCTGCTGTATCACTACCAGTGGTCCATGAGCCGGAGTTGTATGAGAGGCCTTCCTCTGCACGTCAGGCTCACATTCCACAGGTATGTAACAATATGTTTCTTTCTTTTTTGTCATTAAAGTTTATTGAAGAAAAAAAAAGGTTTACATATGAACTTGGATTATAAATCCATTTATAAGTTGACATGTTATGTAGGAACAAGGTAGTACAAATAACAGGTGAGAACAAGTGTATGAGGTCAGATAGACCGATTGAGCCTAGTATTAGTATCTGAAGACTTTTTCTCTACATTGAAATACAGTTACAGCAGTGGAACAACAACTTTCCATAGTTCTATGTATAGAGAAGGAACTGAATATAGGATAAGCACCAAGAAGAAGTGTGGGGGGGGGGGGGGGTTTGAGGGTATTCAATGCGCATTTTACGCAGTACTGTTCAAATACCAGGGTCAGCATTCAATCAATCAAAATTTGTACTTATTTGAAAGATGGACTGAAACATATGAGAGGATGTTGAGGGTTGTTGACTAGTAGGTGTGACGCCTCTGATTGAGGAAATGAGATCCAGGTATGAGTGGACGCTTCAAATCAGTTTCTCTTAGTCCTGAGAGTATTTATAAATAAACCAGGGAGACCAGGTTTTGTGATATCGCTCAACAATTTCATTTGATTGGGCAATGGTCTCCTCCATCTCACAGATGTTGGAGATCCTATGTAGCAATTCCTAAATGGATAGTGTGCGTGTAGATTTCCAGGAAAGCAGAATGAGGGACTTAGCTACATTTAGCAGGTGCCTGGATAGAGAATGTTTGCATTTCTTGAATAAGAAATTTGAGATGTGGAGCAGGCAACATGCCGCATCATCTTGGTCTTCGTGATGTGATAAATAATCTCTTTGACCTTAGACCAGAATGGGGCTATTAGGTCGCATTCCCACCAGATGTGAAACAGGGTACCTTTTTCTTTGTTGCATCTCCAACATGTTTCCAATGACTGGGGTGGCGTACCACTGAGTCAGGATTTTATAGTCAGTTTCCTGCATTTTTGTGCTAAGGGAACATTTATGAGACAATATACATGCTCTTTTCCATTGCTTGTTTGAGATTATCAGATCCAAGTCGTCTGACCATCTCTCTCTGAACCTGTCTGTGCCCACCCCCGTCAGGTTTTGCAGCCATGCATAGGAGGTGGAAGTCTTTTTTAGAACTTGTTCCCCTTTTGGACACACCGACTCCAACTCAGTGAGTTCTCTTGTGAAGTGTCCTCTGCAGACATTATTGTTGACATAACTACGGACCTGGAAGTATGACCACATGGGTAAGAGAGGTGTATTGTTCTCAGCCTTAAACCCGCTAAGCTCCATTATTATATTGTTGTTAAAGCAATGAGTGCTAGAAGGGGCTTCTTTGAGTCCAAGGACCCTAGAAAACAGTTCCCAATCCCTGGCAGAAAATCTGGGTTGTTCTGCAACGATGTGAGCGTGCTTAAAGGCGTGGAGAATCTAGGATGCTTGGTCAAATGATGGCTAATGTGGTTCCTACCACCGGGTGTGATTTCAGAGTCTGGGGATAGCTCATCTTTGGAATCCATGGGGAGAATTGTAAGGGAATATGGCTCATGTCAGTTTCTATTGATACCCACTCTTTGAGGTTCGAGTGGCAATGCCAGTCGATGATTCTGGCAATGTGAGAGGCATGATAGTAATTCCTGAAATCGGGTATGCCCACCCCCCCCCCCCGTCTTTGGGTCTAGTTATCGTGTTCAATTTAATGCGGGGTGTTCTTTGGGCCCAAATTAATTTCATTTGAAGTGCGTGAAGAGTCTTGAAAAAGCTTCAATAATAAAAAGTAGGGTTGACTGTGGGGTGACAGTGGACAGCCCTGCCGTGTGCCATTGTTGATGTTTACACTGTTTGACAAAGATTTTATTTATCATTTATCTTAAGTCTAGCCGTGTGGTTCTTATATAGTGAAGATATCGAAGTCATTGTGTGAGACCCCAAGCCGATAAACCATCAAGTTTCCAGCATAAAGTTCAAAGCTACTCGATCAAAGGCCTTCTCCGCGTCTGATGACAGGAAAGGGCCTTCAATTTTTTTGCGTGTGGGCGGCATAGATCAGGTCCAAGGACTTAGTAACTTTGTTCTTGGCCTTTCTGCCTGGCATAAATGGTCTGGTCCAAGCAGCCGTGAAGTAGTAGCTTCAATCTATTGCCAATAATTTTCACCATGAGCTTGACATCTAAATTTAACAAGGAGATTGGTCTGTAGCTGGCACAGTGTAACGGATCTTTGTTTGGCTTGGGGATGACCGTAATGAAGGCCGCCAGAAAATCAGTGGGTACTGTTCTCATTGTTGATAATGAATTTAGTGCTTCCATGAGGGGTTTTATTAGTAAATCAATAAATGTCTTATAGTATATGGCACTGAAGCTGTCTGAGCCTGGGCTTTTGCCTGTCTTTATGTCCTTAATAGCAAGTCTAATTTCTGAAGAGTCTATGGGTTTCTCAAGTTGTGAGATGTCATCTGGTGTAAGTGTGGGGAGGTTGGAGTCTTTTAAGCAATCCTGTATGGCTCGTAACCTATTGTCTTGGGTGTCTGCTGGTTTGTGTTGATTTGAAAGGTTGTAAAGACTAGTATAAAACTCCTAAAAATGTTGTGCTATTCTATCTGTGGTTCTGTCAATCTTACCCGCCTTATTCTGAATGCCCAATATATTGTGCTTGGAATTTGGGTACCTTAAGGCCCTTGCTAGTATTTTACCAGTTTTGTCACTGTGTTCATAGTAATTTTTTTTTACTGAAGGACATTAACCGTTTTGTTTTGGCGTCTAGGATCTGCCTAAGTGCTTTTCTAGTTTCCAATAGGGCCATTGACTAGTACGCTGTTAGGGACTGTGTAGGGTTTCTAGAGAGCAAATTTTATCAGTTAACTTTATGATTTCTTTCTATTTCTCTCTTTTCCGGTATGTTCCCATTTTAATTTATGTATAATGGTGCGCTCTGGTCAACTTCCTTTTGCACAATCTACAATGGAAAAAACAGGGATACTGGTCCTGAGACTACTATAGAGGATATACACTGAACACCAGCCGTGCAAAATTGCAATAATAGTATGTGAACAATAAAAAAGTTGTATAAGTTATATAAAGTGCTAACAAATATATGTGCACTAAACCAAAAAATACAAAAAATACTCAGCACTGATCACAAAAGCATGTGCAAGTAAACCATAATGGATATCACTGGCAATAAACCTCCTTCACATCCAATACAAAGTGCTATTTGTGCTAATTGCTATTCCACCTAGTTCATGAACAGCAAAGCTCCCAATCCCGAAACTACTTCAGGGGAAGAGTATTGTGCAAAATTCTAATAGTGTCATATAAAATTGAGTAATTTAAAGTGCATAAAGGATTTAGTGTAATCAATTTAACAAAGTGCAAACCCACAATTGTGCACTTTTCGCAAAGATGTGCAAATAAGCAATAAATAGAAAAAATAAAATAAAAGTGCTATTGTGCTTCTTGGCATTCAGCTTATTTCCTGAACACCTCAAAGATTCAAACAGGTGTCAGGGACATGTAGCAAACATGTAGCAACAACATATAAAAACACTCCGATGAGAGTTGGTATGTAATAATCACAGAAAATATCCTAGAGAAAAAAATTATATGTATATCAGCTATTGTTGTTTTAAATAACTCCTACTCAGCATACTGCAAACACAGGATAGTAATAAATATCACTACATATGCTGAATACTGATATCACTTATAGAGTGCAGTCTCTAATACATAAAGGAAACACAGTCCCTTTACTATCATGAGATAGTATAGTTGACGAACGTTTCCCGCTATAGAGCGAAGAGGAAAAAACTTTCCAGGAAGTCAACACACACGATCGTATGCCTTCAGATTCGATCCAATCTTGGCACTAAGTAAAACACAAACTTTCATTGCGCAGTGATTAGAAGCTCTGCAGACTTTATCCACACCAATTGCACTCACATAACCCAAGCCGATAGATAGCACTTGAAAACAATCAGCTGGATACGGTTGGAGGCGTTTCCCAGACAAGTCACCTTGCTGGATTCTCAGAGGGCTCCGAACGTAACGTCACTGGCTCCACCCTTTTTTTCCATTTTAATTAACTCCCCTCTAATGGAACATTTGTGTGCCTCCCAAACCATCATGGGGTCTGCATCAGGAGTCATGTTGTGTTGAAAGAATTCAGTTAGTAGTGAGGTTAACTTAGGCAGCACTACTTGATCTGTTAATAGTGAAGGATTTAATCTCCACGTCTGAGGTTTGGCGGGAGGGGCCGATAAATTCAGGGTGATAGAGATGGGAGCATGATCAGATATTGATTGTATTCCTATATTGGCTCCTGATGTCACATGAAGGTCCCTCTGCAATATGAAAAGATAATTGATCCTAGAATGACGATTGTGTGGAATTGATAAAAAAAGTGAAGTCTTTGTCTTCCGGGTGAAGGAAGCGCAAGAGTCAATCAGATGCAGTGAGTTTAATAGTGATTTGGTTCTTTTTAAAAATGTGTATACAATGTGGGTTTTGCCTGAAGAAGTGTCAACTAAGGGTTTAAGAGGTATATTAAAATCCCCGCCCAGGAGCAAACACCCTGTGCTAAATCCCTCTAGTTCTTTTATTAGGCGTTGTTAGAATGGCAGAATGTTAGGTGGGAAGAATTCGGAAAATACACATTCGCTAGATTCGCTAGAGTAACAGGAACTGAGCTTGTCAGTTAGTTCGAAAGAGGCGTTCCTGCACACCAGAATCGACACCCCTTTATATTTGGAGGTGTCGTTGGTTGTGTGGTGTGATATATGTTTCTTTCTATTCGTCTTCCAACACAGATACACTCTGTTCTTTTTTCATTTTTTCTCTTTTGCTTCTTACTGTTGTCACAATTGCTCCATCAATGGCCACTGACCTATTTGTATATGGTTGCTTGGCAGTACTTTATTTGTTTTGTTTCTGTGTTATGTTTTTTTTTTTTTTTTCAATAAAACTCTTTTTGATTTAAAAAAAATAATTGCCACTGGTCCATTGAGGAACATCCCGCGGAGACAATTTTTACAGTAATGCATATTGTTTTCAGTACACCTGAACGAAAACTATCTATTTTGTCTCATCAGTTTGTAGAACTGGTATTGTCTCCTTATGAAGAAACAAATGTTCTTCTTAATAACGCAATATCCATGGGGCATATCAGCTTTCATTAAGGTACAGTCTGTTTATTACTCTAATTGTTTTAAACAATCCAGCTGTACTAACATTGGCTCCTGTTGTAATTTATGTATTCACTTTCCTTCTGTTTCATGCATTACCAAATTAAAAATTAACAAATCAAACATAGTGTAAAATATGTAAGGAAGTAATTATCTACGCAAATAAAACATAAAGTCAACAAAAATGAATGCATGCTTGAAAAAAATAACTTGCATAGAAGTGTAAAGGGATGCATTCACTTATAAAGCAGCAGAACAAGTTTCACTTTAAAAAAAAAAAAAAACAATGGAAACTTTTCTGAAGAATGTATATGTCACGTACCTGCTGGTTGAGCCCATGGATGCAAGGAGCGGCTCCTCTGGCTCAAGAACTCCTGGTAGAGCAGACAGATGTTCAGGAGCACAGAAGGGGCACAAGTGCCTGGCAGGTCACAAGTGCATGGGCTGGTCCGGACTCCAAGTAGCAGATGGGGAACCAGATGCAGGCTAGGACCGGGATCAGCGGAGAGTAGGAGCAGCAGGAACACCGGATCAGAGAGGAAGGAGTCTTGTAGATCAGGACACTAGCAGATCTTCAAGCAGGCCTGGTTGGACCTTGGTAGGCAGGAACAGCACCAAGGCGGCAGGCAAGGTGTAGTCGTAGTCAAGCCGGGTAATACACAGACGGGCAGGATCGGTACCAAAGCAGCAGGTAGAAGAATAGTCAAGACAAGTCTGGGTCGGTGGCAGGCAGCAAACAGAGGGTAGTCAGAGGCAAGCCGGGTAAGAGGTATCAGATAACAAGCAAGGTAATAGCAGGGGGGTCTCTCAGGAACGCTGTAGACTGGACAGCAGGAGGCAAGGTGACAGGTCCCTTTAAATAGCCCCTTTGGAGCCAAGATCCGTCAGACTGCACGTCCGCACGCCTTTGCGCACACGCCTGTGCGCACGCGAACATACTCGTGCGCGTTTGCGCGCTTACATTATCATTACTGCGTGTGCCCATTAGTGCCCTT
This sequence comes from Lithobates pipiens, assembly GCF_037356315.1. Taxonomy (NCBI): domain Eukaryota; kingdom Metazoa; phylum Chordata; class Amphibia; order Anura; family Ranidae; genus Lithobates; species Lithobates pipiens. The sequence goes on from NW_027507790.1 coordinate 196,935,232, forward strand.
GCGCGCCCATCAGTGTTAGCGTGCACCCGCCCGACAGCGTTAGTGTGCGCCCGACAGCGTTAGCACGCACCCGCGTGTGCCCACATGTGCCCTCGTGCAAGCACGTGCGTCCACCTGCGTTAACGTGCACCAGTGTGTGCCGGTTGGCTCTTCAGCTGGGGATTCTGCAGGTAAGATTTCTGGGAACAGCCGGGTGATCAGAACGTCCTTCTTGACATTATAAAAGTAACAGTATATTTGGTAATAAAACATAAAAAAAAAAGTTGAATTTTTTTTTGCAGTACCATAATAATGAACTAAGAGGATCAGAATGCAGCCTGAATAATCGTCCACTACTCAGTTCAGAGCCTATGGGAAGAAAACAGTCCTCAGGCAAACTTACTGACTCCACTAAGTACTTCCTCTTTCCAAGCTTCACCACTATTCTCGACTCATGAGGAGAACCTTGTTCAGGGGTCTGTTCTATTACCAGTTTCTAACATGGCTGGAGTATTGGTTATGGTGTCAAGTGCATGCGGTCTATTTTTGCAGCCTTGACAGAGACTAGGGCTTCAGCTTTCTGCATCAGCTAGGAAATACTACTTGTGGGTTCAGTGCTTTATCAAAGACTTAAGCCTAGTACGAGGAGCGACTACAAGCACTAAATGTATTCTTGCTGGAGAAAAGACACTTGAGAGGGGACATGATAGCGATTTAAAAATACCTCAATGGTGACAGCAACATAGAAAAAAAAGCTATTTAATCTCAGGGGGTGTAAGAGGACATGGGGCCACACAATGAGATTGGAGGAGAAAAGGTTTAACCTTAAGCAGCGAAGGGGGGTTTTCATTGTCAGGGCATTTGCTGGTATCAGCGGGGGGTATTGATATTTTTAAAAGACTCCTGGACATGCATCTTAAAGAACACAATATACAGGGATATGGGAAATTATTATCAACGCTGATTCACGTACACCTAAACAAAATACAATCAGGGAAATCCACGTGTAGTGATACCCCCAAATGAGCTGCTTTTGTATGTTCAGTTTGTTACTCTGCCTCTAATAGCAGCCTCAGCCCCTTCTGGTACACCTGTGTAAGTGCAATGACCAATGAAAAACACACACACACACACACACACACACACATTATGATAAAACACAGAAATTGTCTTTACTGGAATATTTCTGTGGAACAATAACGGACAGTAACAACATATATTCAAGTAATCTAGAGATCAATAACTGAGATTTAAGAGCAATATAGCTCTCAATCCTATAGTCAAGCTGCTTTTAGGGGATTCCAAACCTGAGAATGTCCCCCAAGAGCAGAGGCACACTTAAATGGTAAATAAAGCACAATAGAAACAAAACGAAAGGTCTGCAGTCACCAGTGATCCACCTCCATCCCTATATACATATACAAAAATAGAAGAGTCGCCCTGGGACTTTAAATGAGGTGGTCACAGTTAGCCACTGAGTAACACGAGTAATAGTAGAATAAATGTTTATTAAAGTAATTGTACATACATGGATAATATAGCATACTGGCTCAGCCAATGGAATTGCACAAAGTAAAAAGAATAAATCAATTTGATACAAGCATTATACAATGCAGTATATACCAATGCACCAATGGGATTGACACTTCGCTGATCCTGTCACCTGGTATGGACTTAAAGGGGAAGCCCTACGCCGAAAAAACGGCGTGGGGGTCCCCCCCAGGTCCATATCAGACCCTTAGCACGCTACCCGGCCAGTCAGGAAAGGGGTAGGGGACGAGCGAGCGCCCCCCTCCTGAGCCGTACCAGGCCGCATGCCCTCAATATGGGGGGATGCTTTGGGGAAGAGGAGGCCGCGCGGCCCCCCCACCCCAAAGCACCTTTTCCCCATGTTGATGAGGACAAGGGCCTCTTCCCGACAACCCTGGCCATTGGTTGTCAGGGTCTGTGGGAGGGGAGCTTACCGGAATCAGGGAGCCCCCTTTAATAAGGGGGCCCCGGATACCGACCCCCCCACCCTATGTGAATGAGTATGGGGTACAATGTACCCCTACCCATTCACCTGTGAAAAAATGTAAATAAAACACAACACACAAGGGTTAAAAATAATTTATTGCACAGCTCTGAGGGTCTTCTTCCGTCTTGGGGGGTCTTCTCGCCGGACTCCTCCTCTATCTTCTGCTAGCTCTTTTACTAGTGGAGGAGCCCGGCTTTTTTCTTCATCGCTGCCTGGGGGACTTCTTCTGACTTCGGCGGTCTTGTCCCCCTCTTCAGTTCTTCTTGCCGGGCCTCCGCTCCTTCTTCCAGCTCTTTTACTGGCGGTGGCCCAGTCTCCTGTCGCCGCTGTCTTCGCCGCCTTCTGTTCTTCTGTTCTTCTCTTCTTGAGATGTTGACTCGTTGCTGTCTCTGACCGTAATGACAGACGACTTATATAGGGACAATGAGCGGGGTCACCGGGTGATGTCCCGCCCATTGTGATGTCACAGTCCCAGCATCCTCTGGGACTGTGACATCATAATGGGCGGGGACATCACCCGGCAATGTCCCTATATAAGTTGCCGCACGCCGCATCCCTGTCATTGCGGCTAGAGAGAGCGTCGAGTCAACATCTCAAGGAAGAACAACAAGAAGAACAGAAGGCGGCGGCGATAGAAGACCGGGCCATCACTTGTAAATAAGCTGGAAGAAGGCGCAGAGACCCAGCAAGAAAAACCGAAGAGGGGGACAAGACCTTGAAGTCGGAAGAAGACCCCCGGGCAGCGGCGACGAAAAAGAAAGACGGGCTCCTCCGCTAGTAAAAGAGCTAGCAGAAGATAGCGGAGGAGTCCAGCGAGAAGACACCCCAAGATGGAAGAAGACCCCCGGAGCTGTGTAATAAATTATTTTTAACCCTTGTGTGTTGTGTTTTATTTAAAAAAAAAATTCCCAGGTGAATGGGTAGGGGTACATTGTACCCCATACTCATTCACATAGAGTGGGGGGCCTGTATCCGGATGCCCCCTTATTAAATATATAATAAGGGTGCTCCCTTATTATAGCCCCTTATTAGGGGGCTCCCGGATTCCAATAAGTCCCCCGCCCGCAGACCCCGACAAGCAACGGCCCGGGTTGTCGGGAAGAGGCCCTTGTCCTCATCAACATGGGGACAAGGTGCTTTGGGGTGGGGGGGCCGCGCGACCCCCCCTTCCCCAAAGCACCCCCCCATATTGAGGGCACGTGGCCGTTTTTTCGGCGTAGGGCTTCCCCTTTAAGTCCATACCAGGTGACGGGGCCAGCGAAGTGTCAATCTCACAGAAGGTGGCGACATTGACTTCCTTCACTAGTCCCGGCTACCTGGAGCCGCACTCAAAATGAACGGACTTTCCTCTGTGCGGGAAAAGTCAGTTCATTTCAAAAGTATGGCGGACTAGCACACACACTGTATTGTCCGCCAGACTGCGAGTCCGGCGGACAAATTTTGAGTCTGCCGGACTTTTGGGTAAAAAATGTCCGCCGGAGCCCACACACAGACGGATTGTCCGGCGGACTCGAGTCCGCCGGACTTTTCCGCTGGATAGTTTGATCGTGTATATGCGGCATTAGTTACAATGTTACAATGTTTCATTTTAAAAACTTAGCAGACTAATGATTACTTGTGCAGCTCTAATATCTAGGCCCCTATTGATGCCCCCGAGTCCCCCATGCGCAGTAGGGAACCAGGAAGTCAAGCCTTGAGGCTTGACTTCCTGATTCCCTTAATGAAGATGGCGGCGACAGCACATGACAGCCAAGGGATAGATCGATATTTGTAGCTGCTGACTTAAAAAAAAAAAAAATAACGAGGACCCCCGCTTTAATGAGGTAAATCCTTTCAGGGCAGGAGTGATTAAGTATCATTCAAGTAGCACAATACTGTTTGTGATTGATTTACCTACTATGTAACTATGTAGTACAAACGAATATTTTTTTTCCATTCAGCTCAGCAGGACTGAATGAAAAAAACCTGACAGCTCAGGAGGAGCTACTGTACTAACTATAGGTTGTTAGTACAGCGATCTCACCATCTGTGCTATTGTGTTTTGGCAGGGAGACATCAGCAGACCTTTTTTGGTAATGCACCTTTGGCAGAAGTTCCACTCCAGTATGCATGGGCCGAATGGCAGCTGGTTTCTATTGAACTGGCCGATGCCACCTGACATTTGGCCCATGTGTACTAAGCTTAACTTTACTTCTATGCCCTACCATTGCAACCTTCAATGTCAGGCAACCAGGGATGCCTCATGCCTTGCTTCCTACCTATCCTATCCAAGAAGAGTTGAAGGACTGCAGATCATTTTCTTGTAACCAATACAGAAATATTATATCTCGTAAGTAAGAGAACCCCTTGGGAAGTAACTTTAACCCAAAACTTTAAAGTACATATAAAACCTAACAACAAATTTCTGTTATTTTCTCAGTTTTGGCCTGAAACCTACATACATACCTTGAAAGTGCTTTGTTACATCTGTTCAAAAATTCATAATTTTGTGAAGTGATATCTTCCTGTGCTTTACACTTCTGCTGCACTCTTATCTGTACTTTCTGTGGACTACAGTACACTCTCCGCCCCCAAATTATGGAGATGGAGACAGCGTTAAGTGTTCTGTTAGCCTAACATACTTCCTGTTCTAGGCTGACCAACTTGCTCCTCTGCAGATACAGTAGAGTGAACATTGTCATCCTAGGACAGAAAGTGTGTTACCATCAGAATCACCAGGTAAAAAGAAAATAAAGAAAAATGTAAAAAAAAGACTAGTGCAGCCATCACATCCAAGGATTGGTAAGCTGCAATATGTTATATTTTTGTTCTAGGTTTTCTATACACATTACTTGCCACTTTTTCAGGCCCCCCATGCTTCTGGGTTCTTTATGAGCTACATCTTTTGTATGAAAGTAGCTAAGTCAAATTATAAAAAAGGAACTTATTCAAAACCCTCTTCACACGATACTATAGCACACAAAAATACATACTTGACATTTATGGTAGGTTGCCATTTAAAAAGCTATTCATTTCTCTTACATTGCTTTGTTGCTTTTTACCAAATAAAAATTGAAGTCTAGTTGAATGTCAGAACAAAGACTGTTTGGCCATATTTTTATCAACAGTTCAGAAAACAACATCATTCCTTCTGATTAGAAAGAGGGAAATCTCTGCAGCAGAAAAGGTTATTTACTGTAAGAGAAGAAGAAATATACAATTCATCCAGACCTTTAAGTAAGGGTCAAACACCTTCCTATTTGACAGATCTCAGTCCTCTGTGTAACGGGAATTAACTTAAAGTCAGATAGAATAAGGTCATGAAGAATATGGAACACGAACACAAGTAAATAGGTTTCTTTGTAAGATATATAGTTCCTTTTTAAAATTCTTGGTTTAGGCAGCCAGGGTCATTTAATTAAGGGGGCAAAAAGGGCACATGCCCTAGGTCCACCTGGACATGGGGTCATCAAGTGACCTGCAAGTAATAGAGTTTTGCTTGTGAAGCTGAAAAAAATCTCAACTGTCCTGGGCTTTAAGCACCAAAAAATGTTCAACTAGATTTTTATGTATACACATAGAAGGAGAAGTGAAGTATTAAACAAAAAGGGTATTCTGCACTTATTATGTTATGGGGAAATTATCTAATATTCACAATCTATAATTGCTAAGGAAGCCATCTTAAAATTTAATAATTTACTTAATTATATATTTTCTAAAACTGGCAACAAGTTATCTTCCTTGCAACCATACCAACTGTTCCTATGGTTGGCTAACTGCTTTTTAACCATAAGTCTGCATGGAGCTTGAACTGAAATTACAGATTATCCAAAACATGCACTAGTCATTCCCATACTTAAAAAGCCCTCATTGGATCCCACCAATGTGAACAACCCTTGCCCCATCTAGTTATTCCCCATTTCAAACTCCTTGAACGTCTGGTCTATAACCGACTGACCCACCATCTCCCTGAGAACAACCTTCTTAATCTTGTTCAGTCTGGATTTAGCCCTCAACACTCCACGGAATCTGCTCTCCTAAAAACTCACAATGGGCACTATTCTGTACTCTTACTCCTGGACCTCTCTGCTGCCTTTGACACAACTGATCAAGCCCTCCTCCTCAAAAACTCTTCTACCTTGGTCTTCATGACTGTACACTTTGCTGTTTCTCATCCTACCTATTCCACTGCACCTTCAGCATCACTTACAAATCTGCTTTCTCTTTATTATTATTATTACTGTATTATTATTACTATACAGGATTTATATAGCACAAAACGTTTATGCAGCATTTTACAACATAAGGGTAGACAGTACAAATGCAATACACTTTAAAACAGTAGGAATCAGAGGGTCATGCTCTTTAGAGCTTACAATCTAAGGAGGAAGGTCAAGATATTCAAGAGGTAATAACTGTGGGGGATGTGCTGATGGAGAAAATGAATGTACAGTTGCTAGGTGGGGGCAAGATAGGCTTTTCAAAAGAGATGAGTTTTCAAAGTTCTTCTGAAAGTGGACAAAGCAGGAGAAAGTCAGACAGATTGGGGTAGAATGTTCCAGAGGATGGGAGAGGCTCTGGAGAAGTCTTGGAGGCTAGCATGTGATGAGATGACAAGGGAGTTAGAGAGAAGGAGGTCTTGGGACGAGTGAAGAGAACGATTTGGTTGGTATTTTGAGACTAGGTTAGCCATGTATCTGGGGGCCAGGTTGTGGATGGCTTTGTAAGTTATTGTTAGTATCTTGAACTTAATTAGTTGGTTGAGGGGGCAAAGTGGATGAGCCTGCCGGCAGCATTCATGATGGGCTGAAGTGGGGCTAGCCTATTCAGAGGTAAGCCAGGGAGGAGGGAGTTGCAGTAGTCGAGGCGAGAGATGACCAGGGAGTGAATTAGAATCTTTGTGGTGATATTGGTTAGGAAGGGGCGTATCTTCTCATCTTCCTTTCTCTGTCGGGGTCCCCCAAGGTTTTGTCCTTGGACCTCTCCTATTCTGCTCTTCTATTCTCGATCTACACCTCCTCCCTGGGTCAGTTGATAGCCTCCCATGGCATTCAATACCATTTCTATGTTGATGACACCTAAATCTATTTCTCTACCTCTCAGCTCACTCCATCAGTCTCCTCACACATCACTAATTTACTAACACACATATCAGACTGGATGTCACAACACTTCCTCAAACTTAATCTATTCTAAACTGAGCTCATACTGTTTCCTTCCCCATGTTTCCCTACCCCTGACTTCACTGTCAAGATCAACGGCTCGTCTCTCAAACTGTCTCCACATGCCAAGGAGCTAAGTGTAATCCTGGACTCCTGAACTATCTTTCGGCCCCACATCTAATCAATGCCCAAAGCTTGCCTCCTCAGCCTCCCAAGACCTCCTGCTCTCTTTTCACCTCCTCCCATGCTCACCTCCAGGACTTCTGCAGAGCCTCTTCCATCCTCTGGAACTCCTTACCACAATCTGTCTATCTCCTACTCTGTCTACTTTTAGATGATCCCTGAAAAACCCTGCCTACCCTGTCCTTACCTAACAACGGTACTTTTATTTTCTCCATCAGCTTATTGTCCCAGATATTACCTCTTGACCCTCCCTCTGTCATGTATCAGATAAGACCAGAACTGTGTGGACTGCAACAGAGGAAACCCAAATGTGTATAAGTGAAATATAATGATTTATTAAGGGAAGTGAATAATATAAATACAACCACACAGTGCAATAAATCAACCAACAGAGACCCCCAAAATACCAACAGACAGATATATACAATAAATGGTAAATACCAGGATCATAAACGATAGCCAGGCCAGGGTCATGCACAGAGGATCAGTAGATAAACAAAGGGCAGTCCAGAATCAGAGACACAAGCCAGGCCAAGGTCATACATGGGGAGATCAGCAGATGGGGTAAGAAACACAGGACAGGGAAAGGATGGACGGATCAGACTGCAGGGCAGGGATGATGATAACAGGTGGGACAGGGTAGGGTCCAGGACAGGGAAACAGGATCAGAAACACGGGTCACAGGTTCAGGTCACAGGTTCAGGGCGCAGGAACAGGTTCAGAATCAGGGTCAGGATCAGGGTCAGGGTCACAAGCAGCAGGTCAGGGCGCAAGGACAATACCAAGGCAAACATGTGAGTGCTTGCCGGCTATTTATAGGCCTGTGATTGGCCTCAAGCGACACCTGATTGCAGGAGGTGCTGTCTGCTCCACACTGCCAGGATCCATCCGCTGGTGGACGCCAGTACTGCAGCCCAAAGATGACATAACATCAGCAGGGAAAAGCTCACCTGACAGTTCCAAACTGCCAGGAGACACCTGCTGGACCTCAGTACTGCACGCCAAAAGACAGATATTATCAGCGGATGGAACATTTCCTGACACCCTCTTAGATACAACTGAAGCAAGCGTCCCCATGGGAAGATTTCTTTTCACATTTTGTCTTGGGCCCTGATGTAAAATTTTAGATTTTACATCACTTTTTGCCTTTTGACAGTGATCACCAGGACAAACAGAGGAGGTTAATTGCTCGGGGGAAACAGACTGAAATAAAAACCTCTCATAGCACTGTACATAGAGGCATTGAGGAGGCAGCCTTTACAGAGGAATGGGCTACCTCTTGGTATACCTGCCCTTAATTCATACATTGCTAAATATGCTCCAGCATGGAGGATTAAATAGGGACCTTGACATGGCAGTGCAGTTTTTTATATATATTTGTAAATGTTGCGTTTGTAACTCAAACTGTTAAAACAGTATCATTTATTTTTCTGGCTAGATGATAAATGCTGGGAAAAATTTTGTTTTGCTTGTTCAGGCATACAAACCTGACAGGAGCTTTAACACTTCCACATTCTATCCAATCTGTTCCCAGTTTCGGGAGAACTTTTGTCTATGAGTTGGAAAGTTTCAGCCAAAGAAATTAATGAACAAAGCCGAAGACTCCTCCACCCCCACCCAAAGTCTGACTACATAATACTGTGGTTATTAGATGTTCTATCATCCGCCAATTTGTTAGCAAGACTCCAGCTCAGCAGCTTTATTGTTTTTTACATTTTTAATGCAGAGGACAATTTAATTTATTTAAAATCTACAGTATAATGAAGTCTAGATACTTTCTAGCTTAGCATACCAGTTTAAATAGTTTAGCAATTTCTCAGCATGGTGGGAGTACTCACAAAAATGCATTCTGCCAGTCTGTACACAATGTGGTCCTACCATACTGGATACAGCGGCCGGCTGTCACTCTCTCACTGTCTGGCCTCCATCTGAACTAATTAGTAAGGTCTTAATTGCTGTTTCTTTTAGTGATGGCATGAAATCAGTGGAAAGTTAGAAAACGTGACATGGCAATCAGTATCTGATTTGCTTTAAACTTTGTAATGTTACAGCAATTTTAAGGGAGGTGCTCAAGTTAAATTTTAAAAAAGGTCAATATATTTATATAACTTAACCCTAACCTACCCCCACATGGTCCTCCCAATGGTACGTATAACTTGTACTACTGGCCGCAGATCAGCGGGTGGTCTGGAGCAGGATTGGTGTACTATACTGTGCTGGCTAGTCCTCCATCAAGCCAGTGGGCCATTCAGTACTGCCCATGTGTGGGATTATCACCACAGGTCCTAATGGAAAAGTCACCTATCTACATGCCACCAAAAAACTGCTAGCTTACTAGAGCCAAGGGCAAGTCTATAATAGACACTTAGGGTTAGGGTTTTCAATTGTTGTTTTGATTGTTGTTGGGATGAGCTACTATTAAACCATGGTATTTTCCCATAATCCAAAGCAAAAAGTAAGTTTCTTATCCTGACTTTCCACAGCAGGAACAAAATAGAAATCACTTATATTAGACTAGCATGTTAGCATGTTCTAGATTTCGAAGACATGACCCACAGCAGCTAAGAACTATAGACTTTTGTCTATTTAATCCTAGTGAACCTTCCAGTATTCTTCAAACAACGTGATCCATTAGGGGTCACAGGAATACCAGTGCACTCATATTATTTTCCAGACATTTGTTCAATTCTTTTAGCATACAATAAATCTGATAAAATATGTATAGTTTGTACTCATGAGCACAATAACATTAAAATTAACAATAAAAGGCAAACTGACATTCAATGAACAGTAGACCTGGTGGGCTCTGTTATGAGTGACCAACATGGGTACAAAATGAATGCATGAGAAAGTGATAAATCTGCTACTTGCAACTTTCTAAATATAAATGTTATTCTTTATGGTGAGTTTGTTTGTAAAGATTATTTCTTTATAAATAAATAATTTGTCAATGCTATATTGTAGCTGAAATGATCTATGGTTTTGGAATATATCATTTTGATCTTGATCTGGATTTTGATTAATCTACATTAATGAAGTTGTGTAGGCATACAGCTAAATAAACATTTGAAATACACATGGGTGTACATTCTTACCTACCCAAAGATTTGTATTTCATTTTAGCCAATCCTATAATTTAAGTGTTACTAAATCCAGGACCCTGCATTCGTTATATCTGGTCTCCCACAGTACACAGAACATGGAAATGCAATTATTTACAGTAAGTTAAAATAAACTGCTAAATACCTTTTCTCATCGCATCAGTGGTATATAGCAGTCTTTCATTCTCCCCTGATTGTCCTATGAGGCTGCAGGACCCCTGACCCTCTATCTGGACAGTGCTGAGTGGCCCTGTGCTGATCACATGCTCTCCGAAGAAAAAGAAAAAACTCTCTAGCAATACACACCAAACTGAGCATGTGCAGCTTGCTCCAAGGCTCTGTTCTATCAGGAGATGGTTTGGGGACAGTGGAAGAAGGAGAGGATCAGAGAAGACAGGATCAAAACAACCTTTTTGCACAATACAGAGGATTAACCCCTTGGGTTCCACTGCGAGTATAACAAACATGCTTTACTGCATATACAGACTGATTTTACTATTGTGGGTTTAGTACCAGGTGAAACATCTGATTCCTAATTCAGCATTACATCCAGTTTTCTCTCTACCTCCAGTTTTTTTCATAGGGAAATGAATCAGCATCATCAGTTGTTGCCAACAAACAGTGAATAATCACAGGAAATTATAGGTCTGAAGCAGTAAAGTAAAAATTCTTGGCTACACATGGTTGGCAAACTGGAAAGTAAACTTCCTGGCTGTACAGTGTGGCAGGAGTGAAGGAATCACAAGATTGACTAACCAATGCTTTCCTGGAGTTCTGCGTTAAGGGTATACATATTTGTAAGACAAAAAATAGTGTTTTGGTGGTAATTCCTATAGGGTATATATAGTGACTGACGTAAGCCCACGCTAAAAGACATCAATCTCCTGCTATGATGAAGGAACACCTCACTGTGATTAACAAAGAAAATTCACATCAGCAAGGTGAAGTCAACCACATATGGTGCTTTCCTGACTTCTTCCTCATCTCATGGGAATATTAAATGTAATAAATTATTTAAACAATTTTTTCATAACATATTAAGGTTAGATGATCTTTTCTCTACTTCTTGTAAAATATACCTGCTGGATGCCCAAGGTGGTAAGGTTAGTCTCTCTTGCTTCTGTAGTAACAAGTGGAACAGGGCAATGGAGGGAGATGAGTGTTGGCATCTGTAGTGAAGTGTGTATCACAGAGTTGGTATAGCCATGCAGAAATCTCCACTGGGCATGCAGACATCAGCAGGAGGTCACTGGTAGGTGAGCAGGAACAGGAGCCAGCAGACAGGAGTGATTTTCAGGGACAAACCAGAGTCAGTAGATAAAACAGCAAACAGAAGCAGATCAGGTTAACAGGCAGAAGTAACAGAAAATCAGAGGTTCAGGCGACAATTAGCGGGGTAATCCAAGAGGAGGTGAAAAACATAAGCCGGTTCCAGTGGCGTAACTAGAACCCTCAGGACCTCGATGAAGAAACCATGAAGGGCCCCCCTGCCCCCCAGACAGGGCTCTTTTCTCCGAGCCCGGTGGCGGACCACCAGGGCTGGGTACAAATGGATGGCTGCATATAAAGGAACCAATTTCTCCATTTCCTCTGCTTCTCCTCCTCTCCCTCCCGCAGGCATTCAGCGGCTGCAGGAGCAAAATGAAGAGATGGTTTCCTCTATGTCGGTGTTTCTCAATCTTTTTCCAGTCAGGGCACCCTTGAAGTATACGCCTAGGTGAATGGGGCTGCACTGCAACCACCCTGCAACTGTGTGCATTGCATGCAGTTGCAGCATAGAGATGATGCATTAAAGGGGTTAAAACAGGCGATCAGTAGGCAAAATATTGTCTCTTTACCGGCTGTCAAATGCCTCAGAAAAGCGATCTGAGCATTGATCGCTTTTCGGAGGAACAGCATTTTTCTGCTGGTACTTTGAACAAGCAAAAAACAAAACAAAAAAAATTGGTTCTGATTGTACACATATAGGGTGTCAGGATTAAAAGTGCATACATAAAATGTGCTTGCATACATGTAAACACAAACACAGACACAAATAATACACATACACATACTATATATATATATATATATATATATATATATATATATATATATATATATATATATATATATATATAAACACACACACATATATAAAAACACATACACATATATATATGAATGCACCGATGCACACACATATAAAACAGTGGTGGCTGGTGCTCAAAATTTTTAGAGGGATGCAAGAAAACTGAAAAATTCAGAAAAAAACATAAATTGCAGCCACTGTGGCCTTCAATTGCAGCCACTGTGCCATGCCATCAAACGCCACCACTGTGCCCATCAAATGCCGCCACTGTGCCATCAATTGCTGCCGCTGTGCCCATCAAACTCTGCCACTGTGCCATCAAATGCCACCAATGTGCCCATCAAATACTGCCAGTGTGCCCATAAAACACTGCCAATGTGCTCATCAAAGTCTGCCACTGTGCCATCAAATTCCAACACTGTGCCCATCAAATGCTATCACTGTGCCCACCAAACTCCGCCACTGTGCCATCAAATGCCGCCACTGTGCCTATCAAACGCTGCCACTGTGCCCATTAAATTCCGCCAGTGTGCGCATTAAATGCTGCCAGTGTGCCATCAAATGCTGCAACTGTGCCATTGAATGTTGCCACTGTGAATCCCCCCTGCCCGCTCGCCGTACCCTCGGCACTTGCCCTGTCTCGGTGGGGCAGTGGGTGATGGCCACAAGTGAGGTCCTCCATGCGTCTCCTGCCATCCTGATCTCCCGTCCTCTCCTCCTGATAGGCATCCAAAAGCCGCACCTATCGTTTCAGCCAATCAGGTGACGGTTAACAGACCCGCACACCTGATTGGTGGAGAGGCGGTTCAGTGTTAGGAAAGTGAATATTAATTTTCTTTTCTAACACACCTGGGTGGACTGTGAGCGCTAAGCATGGCGCTCGCAGTTCACCTATTTTGAAACCTAGTAGAACCTATGGCTCTAATCAGGTAATTCAGAAACACCCCCCGCCACTGTAATTCAGGTGACCGGTGCCCGAAAAGGGGCCGGACACCTAAATATAGGGGTGGCAGTGGTGGCTATGGATAGATTCATGCTATGCATGAATTTATCCATTAGTCATAGAGGGGGTGGCTGGAGAGAGGGGGCATACATGCACACATACAAACATATAAACACACATACAGTAGATAGATCGTCTTATAAAAAAAAAAACAGCAGTCCTTTACCTTAGCTCTTCCTGCCGAGTACTGCACTGTAGGGGAAGACAAAGAGCACAGCACTGTGCTTTCACTTTAGGTTAATGTGACGAGCTCCCTGCACAGTGCCGATTACAGTTCGGAATCGGCTGATGATCAGGCAGCTGGTCTCAGCCACCCCTGCTGTTCCTCCTATCGAAGAGTACAGGGGGCCCTCAAGGGACCCCTGCAGCAAGGGGCCCCGTCACCATGGTGATCTCAGCGACCCCTATAATTCCACCACTGGCCGGGTCAATACAATGGGGCTGATTCACTAAAGGCAAATAGAATTTTCACTTTGCAAGAGAATTGTCTCCAGAGCATAGTGAATGAGGCGACTTCCATCATCCAATCATGTGCATACAAAAATCCTGCTTTTTTTTTCTTTTTTCATGGCATGTAATTGAGTTTCTTTGCAAAGTGAAATTTGACTTCATTCACAAAACTCTGGGAAAAATTGCATTGCAAAATGCAGCCTCTCTTGCAAAGTGAACAACCTATGTGCCTTTAGTAATTCAACCCCCCCAAGTCAGCTTCCTCTGCTCTCTCCTACTGTGAGCACACGTGCCCGCAGCAGAGCTTAAATGGCTGCTAGTGCTAGGGAGGGGCACTTTCTAGAGAAGATACAGGGCTAAGAAATATTCAGATACTTAAAATACTTGTTTGTAAAAACACACATGTAGTGTCAGTGGCAGTGCACACTGGGTCCAGGGTGGATGACTGATCGCGTGGCTGGAGCATCAGTGGTGTCAGTGAGTGTGCCACATGTTAGAGACAGTGGCTACAATACATGCTTTCTAACAGGATCAATTATGAGGATTTTCTTCCATGCACTCGGGTCAATCAGATGTCTTCCTGGATGTTTTTATATCAAAATTAGTTTGCAAAGAATGTTTGTGAGTACATCTGTCTTGTGTAGTGTATACAGTCAGCTAAATACATCCACCTTCTACCTGGGATCCTTGCTGGTGGAGGCCAGGGATGGGCAGAAAGATGAGGCGGTGTGTATATAGAGAGATGGCATGTATAAAGAAAGATGGTATGTACAGTATATTATATTATTATTATTTTACAGGATTTTTATATATATACACTGTATATATACAATGTAAAGAAAGACACTACGCCAGGGATATGGAATTAGCGGACCTCCAGCTGTTGCAAAACTACAAGTCCCATCATGCCTCTGCCTTTGGGTGTCATGCTTGTAGCTGTCAGAGTCTTGCTATGCCTCATGGGACTTGTAGTTCTGCAACAGCTGGAGGTCCGCTAATTGCATATCTCTGCACTACACCAACAGTACCATTCAAAACATGAGGGTTAAAGGAGCCCAGCTCCTACAAGCTTACAATCTAAGAGGGAAGGGCTGATGAAACAAAAGGTAGGGACTGTGAGAGATGAGCTGATGAGGGGTGTAGAAGATTTGGTTGTTAGCTGGAGGCAGGATAGGCCTCCCTGAAAAGATGAGTTTTCAGGGTTCGCTTAAAAGTGGACAGAGTAGGAAATAACTGAGCATGGGAGGAGAAGACAAGGGAGGTAGAGAGCAGAAGGTCTTAGGAGGAGTGGAGAGGATGGTTGGGGTGATATTTGGAGATAATATTGGCATACCCCCCAACATTTTGAGATGGGAATGAGGAACACCTACTAGCAAATGTATAAAGGCATAGGGCACGCCCCCTGCCACACCCCCTTAAAGGAGAATTCACCGAAAAAGGTTAATTAAATCCGCAAGGGCTTTTTTTTACCACTATTCCTTTATATTGGCTTTTGAAATTCACAAATGCAGCAATTTAGAAATTGAATGAAAGGTTTAGGGCTGGGAAACACTATTTTGAAAGATAAAAAGTGCATTTTATATAGAACTATATAGATCAGACCAAAATGAGGGACAAATGAGGTGGAAAGAGGTACAGAGGGACATCTATACTGCGCAAATGAGTCGTAGAGCCAGCAGACTAGTGAACTGCTGTGGTTGGCCTCAGATCTGGCAGTGGGGCATGTGAATAAAGGCCATGTTTGATGTGTGCCATGATATCACTGCACAGGTGTGTACACAAACCTGCTGCCTTATCCGAGGTCGAGCTCTGCAGTGCACCAATCAGATGGCTCCAAATGGCAACAAGTGCATTTTTCACAGGCATGGGATTGTTAGACTTCTGTTGGGCAGCAGTGAGCACACCTGGTTCATTTAGTATACAAACACGCATGCACAGCATACATACATATAGACACACATGCACAGTATACATACACTAAGGTGACTAGATTTTTAAAATGAAATCCAGGGACATATTTTTTTTTTTACTAGTAATGGCAGCAATCAGCGACTCGTATCAGGACTGCGATATTGCGGTGGACAAATTGGACACTAATGCCGCATGACTGGTTTTCCCGTCGGAATAAACTCCGAAAGTTTTTCTGACGGAGTTCCGCTGAAACTGCCTTATCTACACACGATCATACCAGAATGCGTGTACAACCCGTACAACGGGACTAGAAAAAGGAAGTTCAATAGCCAGTAGCCAATAGCTGCCATCTCGTACTTGCTTCAGAGCATGCGTAGTTTTTGGTCCGTCGGAACAGCATACAGATGAGTGGTTTTCCCGACAGGAATTGGTTCCGCTGGAAATATTTAAAACATGTTCTATTTCTAGGTCTGTCAGAATTTTCGAAAAAAAGAAAAGTCAGATGAGGCACACACACGATCGGAATATCCGATGAAAAGATTCTGTCTGACTTTTTCTGTCGGACATTCCGCTCGTGTGTACGCGGCATTAGTGACACTTTTGACACTTTGTGGGAACCAGTGACACTAATACAGGGATCAGTGCTAACAATATGTACTGTCACTGTACTAATGACACTGGCTAAGAAGGGGATAACATCTAGGGCAATCAATGGGTTAAATGTGTGCCTAACAAGTGTTTTCTCACTGTGGGGTCTGCAGCTTACGTATATATTTGGAAATGTGTGCAAAATAAACCTGTAGTTTTTAACAAGAACTGTTAAACGGGGTTAATTCAAGTTGTTACAGGCTGGCTGGTAAATGAGCTGGGAATCTTTGTTTGTTGTTTTTTTTATTTTATTTCTGCCTGGAGTTCAGCTTTAAAAGGTAAGCCTATCTTTGATTTTGCAATTATAATATAGTGCAGCTGCATGGCTGCACTACTATGTAATTACTTTTATCTATACAATGATACATTTGCTTAAACTGATCACGAAGACTCTGATTTAATGCAGCCCATGAAAATTCAGTGACTCCAGAGAAGAAAGACAACCTTATAACTTTCTTTACCCATCTCATTTTGGCAGACCATACCAGCCAAGCTTCCAATATTTCCCTTTCATTGAATCTAAAAGAAAGAAAAGAGCTAATTTCTCCCATCTCTTCAAAGTCTTCTCTTGTACATGAGATACCCAGGAGATCTGAAAGTTTCCCCTTAATCTTTCCTGAACAAGTCATTTTATTCCATGCTTATAATACGCCAATTTGCTGCATCAGTTATTTTTCTTAAATTATTAGATTTTATCTTTTGCCATGGAGATAAGGTAGCCCCTAATGGCTAGCGCCCGGGCTTCTGACAGAGTATTTAATGAGACTACGGCATTATCATTTTTGTCACAAATTCCTGCGAATGCGTAAGTGAGTTGGCTATAATTGTATTTTTTAATGAGTGCAGAGAGAGGGAACATCGAATAGACTAGTAAGAATGCATGTCACTGTTAATATAAAACAACAGCCCTTTACAAGGAATAAAGATAATAGTAAGCAAAAAAAGGAATGAGGGATAAGATATGATCTCTTCACCCACAACTTGTCAGTTCCGTGATAATAATTGTAGCACTTGTCAATGATATCAATGGCTATTATTTTTAAAAACGGCTTGACTAAAAGACTGAAATTTTCAATTGTATGCACTGGGATTGTGTGACGGTTGTAGCAGATTTAACAGTAAGTACATAAACACAAAAGTATCTACATTTCAGAGCATCCCTCCTACCTAACCTTACTTTTTCATTCTGCCGATGTAGTCAATACATTAGTGGGCCTAGCATTATATATTTTTTCTCACATTACATGCAACGCTGTATCCTGGCCTAGGCCAACAAGGCCCAGGCCTAGGGCAGCACTTTGCAGGGGGGCAGCACAGAAAGAGTTCCCGCCAGCTTGCGCTACACTTTTAGTGTAGCACCAGTCTTATGGGGCGGACTGTGCTGAGAGGCAAATTAGTCTAGTGCCCCCATAAAGCGGCCTCACTGCTTCCGGTATGCAGTCAGCTGGCATCCCGCAACTGTGGGGGGGGGGGGGGGGGCGCTTCTAATTTTGACTGTGCTCTCATCCTGGGCCACAAACCTTCCTCACTGTGCTATATATAGTTACAGTAGGTGAGGTTTAAAAAAGACACAAGTCCATCAAGTCCAACCTATGTGTGTGATTATATGTCAGTATTACATTGTATATTCCTGTATGTTGTGGTCGTTCAGGTGCTTATCTAATAGTTTCTTGAAACTATCAATGCCCCTCGCTGAGACCACCTCCTGTGGAAGGGAATTCCACATCCTTGCTGCTCTTACAGTAAAGAACCCTCTAAGTAGTTTAAGGTTAAACCTAATTTGTTCTAAATTTAATGAGTGCCCACGAGTCTTGTTAAACTCCCTTTTGTGAAAAAGTTTTATCCCTATTGTGGGGTCACCAGTATGGTATTTGTATATTGAAATCATATCCCCTCTCAAGTATCTCTTCTCCAGAGAGAATAAGTTCAGTGCACGCAACCTTTCCTCATAACTAATATCCTCCAGACCCTTTATTAGCTTTGTTGCCTGGGACTGGTGCCCAGAAATGGACAGCATATTCCATTTGGGGCCGGACCAGAGTCTTGTAGAGTGGTAGAATTATTGTTTTATCTCTGGAGTTGATCCCCTTTTTAATGTATGCCAATATTCTGTTTGCTTTGTTAGCAGCAGCTTGGCATTGCATGCCATTACTGAGCCTATCATCTACTAGGACCCCCAGGTCCTTTTCCATCCTAGATTCCCCCAGAGACCCATCCCCCCCCCCCCCGTGTATAGATTGCATTCATATTTTTGCCACCCAAATGCATTATTTTACATTTTTCTACACTGAAGCTCATTTGCCATGTAGTTGATTAATTTGTTCAGATCTTTTTGTTAGGTTTCCACATCCTGCGGAGAAGTTATTGCCCTGCTTAGCTTAGTATCGTCCGCAAATACAGAGATTGAACTGTTTACCCCATCCTCCAGGTCGTTTATGAACAAATTAAATAGGATTGGTCCCAGCACAGAACCCTGGGGGACCCCACTACCCACCCCTGACCATTCCGAGTGCTCCTGATTTATCACCACCCTCTGAACTCGCCCTTGTAGCCAGTTTTCAATCCATGCACTCACCCTATGGTCCATGCCAACAGACCTTATTTTCTACAGTAAACATTTTTGGGGAACTGTGTCAAATGCTTTTGCAAAATCCAGATATACCACATCTATGGGCCTTCCTTTATCTAGCTGGCAATTCCCATCATCATAAAAGGTTAGTAGATTGGTTTGGCATGAACGAATCTTCATGAATCCATGCTGATTACTGCTAATGATACCGTTCTCATTACTAAAATCTTGTATATAGTCCCTTATCGTCTCCTTTAAGAGTTTACATACTATTGATGTTAGGCTAACTGGCCTGTAATTCCCAGGGATGGTGCTACATTGACTTTTCTCCAGTCAGCTGGTACCATTCCAGTCAGTAGACTGTCAGTAAAAATTAGGAACAATGGTCTGGCAATTACTTCACCAAGTTCCCTAAGTACTCTCGGGTGCAAGCCATCTGGTCCCGGTGATTTATTAATGTTAAGTTTCCCAAGTCTAATTTTAATTCTGTCCTCTGTTAACCATGGAGGTGCTTCCTGTGATGTGTCATGAGGATAAACACTTCAGTTTTGGTTACTGAAGCCCCCCAATTCCCTCGTGAAGACTAAATTCAATACCTTTGCATCTCCCCATCCTTTGTAACCAGATGTCCTTCCTCATTCTTTATGGGGCCAATATGGTCTGTCCTCCCTTTATTACTGTTTACATACTTAAAGAATTTCTTTGGATTTTTTTTGCTCTCCTCGGCTATATGTCTTTGATGTTCTATCTTAGCTGTCCTTATTGCACCCTTACATTTCTTATTGCATTCTTTATAAAGTCTGAATGCTGATGATGATCCCACAACCTTGTATTTTTTGAAGACCTCCTTTGCTTTTATATGCATTTTCACATTGGAGTTAAGCCATCCAGGACTTTTGTTCGCTCATTTAAATTTATTACCCAATGGGATGGGTTGGCTAATGTCCTTATTTAATATGCTCTTAGAGCAAACCCATCTCTTCTCCGCGTTCTTTGTTCCTAAGATTTTATCCCAATTTATGCCTTCTAGTAAGGTTCGTAGTTTAGGGAAGTTGGCTCTTTTGAAATTCAGTGTCTTTGTCTTTGTATTCCCCTTATGCTTCCTATTTGTGTGATTTATACAGAAGCCAATTGACCTGTGGTCCGTGATCAGGTCTGTATTGTTGGTAATCAGTAGATCCAGTTACTCTTTATTTCTAGTTGGTGCATCTACCATCTGACCCATAAAATTGTCCTGCAGGACATTTAGGAACTGGCAAACCTTAGATGAATGCGCGGTTCCCTCCGCCCAGTCTATGGATAATTAAAATACCCCATTATGATAATACTTCCCATCCTTGCTGCTAATCCAAATTGTGATAGGAGATCTATCTCCCCTTCCTCCCTCAGGTTAGAGGGTCTATAGCATACTTCCAGTATTATTTTCCCCTTAGCTTCATCTCTTTGGAGCTCTACCCATAAGGACTCCACCTCCTCCCTAGCTCCCTTAGTGATGTCATCTCTCACATTCACTTGTACATTATTCTTGATATATAGGCATACCCCTCCCCCTTTTTTTACCCTCTCTATCCATAAAGGGTATACCCTTGAATGCTTGCCAGCCAATCATGAGAGCTGTTGAACCAGGTCTCTGAAATTCCCACAAAATCCAAATCCTCCTCGTACAATAGTAACTCTAGTTCACCCATCTTGTCCGCCAGGCTCCTGGCATTGGTGAACATATGTTCTATATGAGCTATATGTTTTCTGCTGCATCATTGGCATGGTTATATCTTCTTAGTCCTCTCCATAAAATGATGGCAAATTTGTGCTTAAAGTAGAACTATAGGCAACACTTTATTTTTTTTGTTTTTTTTTTCATTTTGGATAGAGTAAGGGAGGGTTATAACCCCTTTCAGTTTATTTTTTTACCATGCCTATTTCATTGCTGAGATTCCCCTTCATTTCCTGCTCCATAGCCAAACAGGAAGGGAGAGGAAATCTTTGCAAATTAAGGGAATCCATTGCCCCCCCCCCCTCCCCCCAGGCTTTAGAACTAGTCGAAAATTTGAGGGCGGGTCTTAAACATTTACAGGTATTTATTACTGATTACAAAGCTGACAGTATTCTCCCTGACAATGTCTTCATCTGCCTCTCTCTCTAAAACAGTGTTTCTCAACCAGGGTTCTGCCGCAATTTAACATTGTGTTTTCAGTGTTCCCAATGCATGCTAACAGTGAGACAATGCCTTCTCTGTAGTTCTGGTTCAGAGAGTGGAGCTGGGAGGAATACAGATAGCAGGACCTCTAAATTCTGACCATGGAGGTGAGGAGCACAGAGTGGGAGCCGAGAACAAAAACTATGGAGAATGAAGACTAGGGAGGTTGGTAGTACAGAGTGGGAGCCATGAAGGGAGCCATAAATAAAGACTATGGAGGTGGGTAGCACAGAGTTGGAGCCATGAATGAAGAATATGGAGGCAGGGAGCACAGAATGGAAGCCATGAAGGGACCCATGAATGAAGACTATGGAGGCAAGGAGCGCAGAGTGGGAGCAAGCGGCTGGGTCAGGAGGTGAGATCCTGTCTGAATGGTAGTACTGATGCATACTGTGGAGCAGGGAGCAGGGAGAAGGAGCACATGGCACCAACTTACTGCGCTGCCATCCGACAGTTCCTATATGGCTAAGGGGCATGTTGGGGTGGTGATGTCACAAGGGGATGGGGACACCCAGTGACATCTCTGAGTGACTCCTCCCCTTAGCTATTTTAAAACTGTCAGACAGATGGTGAGTCATCTGTTGTTAAGGAGTTATAAAGGCAGAAGTTTTTTTCTTCTATGCATTAAGATAAAAAACCTTCTGTGTGTCGCACCCCCTAATTACTTACCTGAGCCCCCTCTCTCTGCAACAACGTCTACAAGTTTTCAGTGAAAATTATAATTTTTTTCCCCACAAATAGAGCTTTCTTTTGGTGGTATTTGATCACCTCTGCGGTTTTTATTTTGTGCGCTATAAACAAAAAAAAGTGACAAGTTTGAAAAAAACACAATATTTTTTACTTTTTGCTATAATAAATATTCCAATTTTTAAATAAAAAATAATATTTTTTTCTCAGTTTAGGCTGATATGTATTCTTCTACATATTTTTGGTAAAAAAAATCGTAATAAGCATATATTGATTGGTTTGCGCAAAAGTTATAACATCTACAAAATAGGGATAGATTTATGGCATTTTTATTATTAATTATTTTTTTAATAGTAATGATGGCAAATCCATGTCCCTGATCTGATACCAGCAATCTCCCAAGTGAAGCGGCGGCACGCGCGTTCCTTCTAGACAGTCGGAAAGCTGAGGACGTCATATGATGCCCGCCCAGGATGGGATATTCCTCCTGCAGGCATCATTTGACTATGGGCGAAGCAAGTGGTTAACCACTTGCAGACTGGACCATTTTGCTGGTCAAAGACCAGACCACTTATTATTTTTTACTTTTTGTTATAATAAATATCCCCCAAAAATATATCAAAAAACATTTTTTCCCTCAGTTTAGGCCGATACGTATTCTTCTACATATTTTTGGTAAAAAAAATCGCAATAAGCGATTATTGATTGGTTTGCGCAAAAGTTATAGCGTTTACAAAATAGGGATAGTTTTATAGCATTTTTATTAATAATTTTTTATAATTTTTTTTTTTACTAGCAATGGCGGCAATCAGCGATTTTTATTGTGACTGCGACATTGTGGGGGACCCATCGGACATTTTTGACACATTTTTGGGACCATTGTCATTTATACAGTAATCACTGCTATATAAATGCAGTGATTCCTGTGTAAATGACACTGGCAGTGAAGGGGTTAACCAGTGGGTGGCAGTGTAGGGGTTAAGTGTTCCTAGGGGTGTGTTACTAACCGTGGGGGGGCTGGGCTTTCATTTAGTGAACACTGATCTCTGCTCCAATCACATGGAGCAGAGATCAGCGTCACTAGTTGCTAGGCAGAATGGAAAAATGCTGTTTACACAGCATTTCCTCCATTCGGCCGCTCCGTGAGACGATCGCGGGGATGCCCGCGGCGATCGAGTCCGCGGGTCCCGCGACCGGACTCACGGGGGTCCCGACCAGCGCGGGAGCGCGCCGCCGGCGGCGCGCTCCCGATGGCAGGGCGCCATTGAATATTGGACGTACCTGTACGCCAATATGCCTGCCCGTGCCATTCTGTCGACGTACATCATCGTGCGCTGGTCGGGAAGTGGTTAAACAAGACTTTACAATCACTTTAAGGACATGGCGGCCAGCTTCCTGGCTCGCTCCTTAGCAATCAGCTCAATGTGATAAATGAATGCATGAAAATATGCAGTAATTACCACATTATTAAAACATTGCCACAGTAGTTATTTACCGCACAATTCTTAGTGAATTCAACCTTTGCACGATTGTTTCCGCATGTGTTATTTTACCGCATTTTACAGCGTTATTTAGTTAATTATTTAGTCACGCTCTTAGTCACTTGACCTCTTGGTGCTTGCACATTTGTTTTATATTTTTAACTGTATTTAAGCATGTTACCTCACAGAGCTCCTATAGCCACCTCTTTCATTGTGACTTGCCGCAAATCAAGAGACATCACCCCATTTTAAGGGTGCTCATCTTCACTGGTCTCATGACTCGATTTGGTTATGATTATTCTGTCCATTATTCAATTTGATATGATTCCGGAATGCATCACGATTACTGCGCTTCAAGCAGTCAGAAAAACTAAAGGGAGGGATGATGGGATCAGTGGCAGAGGTATGGTGGGATCAGGGGAAGAGGGATGGTGGGATCAGTGGCAAAGGGATGGCTGGGATTAGAGGCAGAGGGATGGCTGGGATTAGAGGCAGAGGGATGGCTGGGATCAGAGGCAGAGGGATGGCTGGGATCAGAGGCAGAAGGATGACTGAGATCAGTGGCAGAGGGATGTCTGGGATCAGTGGCAGAGGGATAGCGGGGATCTGGCAGAGGGGTGGTGGGATCGGTGGCAGAGGGATGGCTGGGATCAGGCAGAGGGATAGATGGGATCAGGCAGAGGGGTGGTGAGATCAGTGGCGGAGGGATGGCTGGGATCAGGCAAAAGGATAGATGGGATCAGTGGCAGAGGGATAGATGGGATCAAGCAGAGGGGTGGTGGGATCAGTGGCAGAGGGATAGATTTGATCAGGCAGAGGGGTGATCGTAGTGGAGGGATAGGATCAGTGACACTGGCACTCACCTGCTCTCAGTGTCAGTCGGTTGCCCTTCCTCCATGCTGATCAGTGTGTCTTACCCCTTCCGGTGCCCCCAGTGAAGCTTCTCCTGATGTCGGGTCTCCTTGAGCTTCCCCTGCACTGTACTGGCTGTCAGCTCATCAGCTGACTTTCTGCTTCAGTGAAGGGGGGCTTTATCCACCAGGCAGGCTCTGCCTCTATGTTTCTCCCTGAGAAACAGAGCACCGCATGGATGATGTCACCAGACGATTTGACCGACTCGCGATGTACCAATGCTGCAATTATATTCAACACCCCTACCCCATATGGGACTTTATTGGTACCAAAGACAGAGACATGGAGGTTACATGGTTGAGAAGAGTCATTCATACTTGTTCTACATGTTTCACAGTCAAGCTCTGTTTCCTCAGTGGCTTAAAGTGATTGTAAAGTCTTGTTTTTTTTCTTATAAAAATAACAAACATGTTATACTTACCTGCGTTGCATAGGAGCCCGGATCCTCCTCTTCTAGGGTCCCTCTTCTGTGATCCGGGCCCATCCCTCCTGTTGAGAGCCCCTATAGCAAGCTGCTTGCTGTGGGGGCACAGTGTGGGGGTGCCTACAGCTTTCTATAGGGCACACAAGCCGAGTCACAGCGCCTTGTGTCTATTCAGACATGGAGCCCCAGCCCCGTCCCCTCTCTCTTCTGATTGGCTAGCTGACTTTAATTGACAGCAATGGGAGCCGATGGCAGGAGGGAGAATCTCGGATGCTGAGACACTTGTGGACATCGCTGGACAAAGAGGGAGCTCAGGTAAGTGTTAGGGGGGCTGCTGCACACAGAAAGCTTTTAAAACTTTCTGACTTTACAACCACTTTAGTACTTAAGCCCCGCAATGATTTACCCCCTTAATGACCAAGCCGATTTTTGCAATATGGCACTGCGTCAATTTATCTGACAATTGTGCACTCATGCGACGCCATACCCAAACAAAATTGATGTCCTTTTTTCCCCAAAAATAGAGCTTCCTTTTGATGGTATTTGATCAACTCTGCGGTTTTTATTTTTTGCGCTATAAACAAAAAAGAGAGTCAATTGTGAAAAAAACTATATTTTTTACTTTCTGCTATAATACATATGCAAAAAGAAATATAAAAAAAACAAATTTATTCATCAGTTTAGGCCAATATATATACACATTCCGACTGTCAAGAACACGGTGACGTAAGCGCGCATGAGGGGACTAGAAAAAGGAAGTTCAATAGCCAGTAGCCAATAGCTTCCATCTCGTAGTTGAAGCTGAGCATGTGTGAGTTTTTGCGTGTCGGAATTGCATACATACGATCGGAATCGAAATTGAGAACATGCTATTCATTTTTTGCTGGTGGAAATTCAGACAGCTAAATCCCGATGGAGCCTACACACGGTCACATTTTCCGATGAAAAGCTCTCATCTGTCTTTTGCTGGCCGAAATTTCGATCGTGTGTACGTGACATTAGAGCAAGCATCCGGCAGGCATGTGCCTGCAAAAGCTAGTGCACGGACCGCCGTACCGGAACAGCGATTTGCACAGCCAAGCAACCTTGCTGCAGTATAACTGTGGCGGCTGGTCTGCAAGTAGTTAAAGTGTATGTTTGTTATGTGTCCAGTGACAGTGCTAGTCCCTGCAATTGTGTGAATTTTTCTGTAGGTAGAATACACACAGGGGTTGATTTACTAAAACTGGACAAGTTCAGTGTGATCTGTACTAACAGAAAGGCTTAGAGCCAGAATAAGCGCCTTCTCATTGCAAACAATGGGATGCCCAGCTGTAACCTTTTGTTATAACAAAAATATTAAAATCTAGTTTACAACTGATAAGATGAGATCTGCCAGCACAGTACAGATGGGATGAAATATGTCAAAC
This sequence comes from Lithobates pipiens, assembly GCF_037356315.1. Lineage (NCBI taxonomy): Eukaryota > Metazoa > Chordata > Amphibia > Anura > Ranidae > Lithobates > Lithobates pipiens. The sequence goes on from NW_027507790.1 coordinate 196,961,415, forward strand.
ACAGCACCCCCACCCCAGACCCCTCATAAACAAAGAACTAGCAAAACCTTTAATTGCTGAAGTTTTCAGAAAAGGGCATCTAAAAACAAGGAAAGCTGCATGTATTTAAAATATTTTTTTGCTATTTGAATGATGACAAATAACAAATATAACATAGATGTTTTCATAATTTAGATACAAACGTGGATACACATTAACTATACAGGTACAGCTTATAAAATTAGACTATCATCAAAAAGTTAATTTTTTTTTTTATATATATATTTTCATATATTATATAGATCCATTACACACAGGGTGATTTATTTCAAGTATTTCATTCTTTTAATTTTGATTATGGCTTACAGCGAGCGCAAAACTCAAATTCAGTGTCTCTGAAAATTTGAATATTACATAAGTTTAATAAAAAAAAGGATTTTTCATACACAAATGTTGGCTTACCGAAAAGTATGTCCATGTACAGTATAGTATGCACTCAATACTTAGTTGGGGCTCCTTTTACATGAATTACTGCATCAATGCGGCGTGGCATGGAGGCAATCAGACTGCGGTATTATGGAAGCCCAGGTTGCTTTGATAGCGGCCTTCAGGTCATCTGCATTGTTGGGTCTGATGTTTCTCATCTACCTCTTGACGGTACCCCACAGATTCTCTGTGGGTTTTAGGTCAGGTGAGTTTGCTGGCCAATCAAGCAAAGTGATACCATGATCATTAAACCAGGTATTGGTACTTTAGGCAGTGTGGGCAGGTGCCAAGTCCTGCTGGAAAATGAAATCAACATCTCCATAAAGCTGGTCATCAGAGGGAAGCATGAAGTTCTCTAGAATTTCCTGGTAGAGGGCTGCTCTGACTTTGGACTCGATAAAACACAGTGGACCAACACCAGTAGATGACATGGCTCCCTAAATCGTCACTGACTCTGACTGTGGAAACTTCACACTGGACTTCATGCAACTTGAATTCTGTGCCTCTCTACTTTTCCTCCAGACTCTGTGACCTTGTTTTATAAATGAAATGCTAAATTTTCCACAGTCCATGATGAGCCAGCCGAAGACTGAGCCATCTGATAACGAGTCTGTCACTACTGTGACTGTACCAATTCAAATTATGTAAACAAAGGACCTCCTTCTGCACAGATGAAATGTAAGCATGCTAATAATATGAAAAAGAGGCTAGCGCTTCACCTACTGGCTGGATAGAAAACAGCATAGCATTAACTCGTAATATGTCCAATTAATTTTACTGAAAATTTTAAATTTTTTAATTGTTGACAACAATAAATCAAGAAAGAACATATGAACAAAATCACTCTATATTCTCATTAAGGATGCAGCATCTGAAGGTATAAATAGCCTGACTGCTCGCCTTCTTGATAATATGCAGATGTGAGAATTTAATGTTTTCTGTCTAATACTTTTTTTCTCAATGCTTAATAAATTGGAGCACAGCTACTTTTCATGTGATTATAGCCCAGAATCTGTTCAGACCTTCCGTTTGATCATTTCATCATGAGCATATTAGCTGTGGAATTATCTGGTGAATTATATAGCACATTATATTTCTATATATATATAGTGACATTGTTAGTTCATGTCCAGTAAATAAAGTACGATGTAGGCTGACTTCAGTCCAACCTTGAATGGCTGAGTTCACTAAAATAACTGCATATCTGCCACCCTGTGTAACAGCGACTTTGCGAAATTGAACAAAATCCCATAATGATACAATATTTTCACTACAAAACACTTTACACAGTGCTGTGAATTTTCCATTCTATTTCAGACTGCTTTTTGTAACGAATGAAGCCGTTGATATTTCAGCAATCAGCACCATAGGATGCAGAAGAATAATACACCATGTGTACCACACATAACAGATCTTGCCAGCATATACAAAGACACACATGTACAATTTGAACATGCCTTTCCACATGAATCAAGGGGAGTCTGCAAACATGTTCAATTAGTCATTAGAAATTGGGAAATAATTAAATAATTTAAGTTAGTACAAAGGCAAATTGTTTTTTTAACTGGCAGCAGAGGTTGCTTGGAACAATGAGGCCCTTGTGGCTGCTTTTTCTCATGGTCTCTCGGATACCATCAAGGAGGAGATAGCAGCCCAAGATATACCCACTGAGCTGGAGAAGTTGATCATGTTTTCCATCCTCACTGACTCCAGACTCAGAGAAAGACTCTCTTTTAAGGAGCGCTTGTGGAAGCCTCCTGTACGTTTGTCTGAGCTTTGCAGTCCCACTCTTGCCTCCCTCACCTCCCATGCCTCCTGGTACCGAGTTGTTCAGTGAAGGTGAACCCATACACTTGGGTTTCATGTGTCTTTCTGCAGATGAGAGAACCTTTAGGAGGAGGGAGAGATCGTACCTTTATTCTGGCCAGGCAGGTCACTTTTTGAAGTCTTTTTGAAGTCTTGTCCTACCCGTCCAGGGAACGTCCGAACCTTGAGGTCCTATCACAGACAGACCTTAGGTGGCGTTGTTTTGTCCACAGTTATCCAGAAAGATAAGCCCCTGGTTTCTGTCACCCTTTCTTAGGCTGAGTCGTCCATCAAGATACATTGGAGAAAGTGTGAATTACATCATGAACAGGTTAAATTCCAGGGTCATGTAATTTCCACTGCTGGTTTTTCGATGTACCCAGAGAAACTTTCAGCAGTCCTACAGTGGCCCCAACCCGTGGGTTTATGTCCTCTGCAGCATTTTCTGGGCTTTGCCAAGCCCCTGACTGATATGACCAGAAAGGATAGAAACCCACAGAGTTGGGCTCCGAAGTCCGTTGAGAGTCTCAAGGCAGCCTTTGTTTCTGCTCCAGTGTTGGCACATCCTGATCCTATGTTACCTTTTATCCTTGAGGTTTTCCAAGAAATTGTCAAGTGCAATTACGAGATTGGTGACAGAGAGCTGTTAGCAATCATTTTAGCCCTGAAAGAATGGAGACATCTCCTCAAAGGTACCACTGTGCCGGTTCTCATTCTTACTGACCATAAGTACTAAGAATGTAAGGAATGACACTCTGTCACAAGAATTTTCCTCCACTTCCAAGATGGAATAGTTTCCGGTTCCTGTGATTCCCCCTGATCGTATTCGGGCTACAGTTCGCACCAGTCTCACTTCTCCTTTGAGTGACAAAATTCCCTCCTGTTCAGATCCATGCTGTTCCTGAGAAACCTTGTGACTGCTGCTTTGTCCCAGAGAGTCTCCGTACCGCGCTACTCCAGACTTACCATTCTCCGAAGGCTGCTGGTCCCCGGGGAAGAATCAACTCTTTTGAGCCATTTCCCAACAATGGATTTCATTGTGGAGTTACCCAACTCCCAGGGCAACACAGTTATCCTTATGGTGGTTGACTGGTTCTCAAAAATGTGTCATTGTATTCCACTTAAGAAGTTGCCCACTTCTAAGGAACTGGCTTCCATTTTTGCTTGGGAGATCTTTCACTTACATGGGCTACACAAGGTGATTGTCTCAGACAGGGGTAGTCGGTTTGTGTCCCGGTTCTGGCAAGTTATTTGTGAACAGTCGGGAATTCAGCTTGCTTTCTCCTCTGCGTATCAGTCTAATGGGACTGCTGAGTCAGCCAATCGGTCCATGGAGCAATTACTACGTTGCTATATTTCTGACCATCATATCAACTGGTCAGACCTATTACCATGGGCAGATATTTCTCACAATAGTGCCTTGAATTCTGCTTCCCAATTGTCCCAGTTTATGGCGAACTATGGTTTCCAACCATTCATGTTGCCTGACCCATTTGTTCCACAGAGTATTCCTGCCTTAGAGGAGCATCTCAGGTGTCTTCGTTCCACTTGGGCACAAGTCCAGGAGGCTTTGCGACATGCTACTGATAGGTATCCTATCAGCTTGGGGACCGGGTTTGGCTGTCATCTCGCAAACCTCTGACTTCGTGTTCCCTCTCTGAAGTTCGCACCTCAGTTTACTGGGCCTTTCCGTAGTCTTCGCAGGATTAACCCAGTGGCTTACACATTAGACCTTCCTTCTAATATGCACATCTCAAATGTATTTCATGTCTCCTTATTAAAACCTTTGGTCTGCAACCGCATTACCACCTCAGTGCCACGTCCTCACCCTGTACAGGTTGAGAACCATGAGGAGTATGAAGTAGACATGTGCATTTGTTTTCGTCCGAATGCATTTTCGTCTGAATTTCGGGTATTTTTGTTATTGTTTTAACAAACGATAACGAACGTGCAGAATCCGAAAACCGAAAAACCTGACATAAACAAATGCTTTCTTTAAGTTGCGACCACAATTCGATATAGATAGGAGATTCGAAATGATGCTGACAATAGTGATCTGTGTCCATTGAAACCTGTGGTCGAATGTGCCTAACCTTAGCTCTATTAGTCCAAGATTACTCGACATAGAGAGAAAAGATTTAACATCAAGATTCGACAAAGCAGTTGCCACAAGGGGACATTTATGGTCAAATTCTCCGCCCATAGGCTATAGAAGAATTCTAATGTTGGTTGACTAGCAATAATAGTTAATAAATATAATTATTACTAGTGTCATACAACATTAGAATTCTACTATAGCTTGTAGGTGGAATATTTGACTGGAAATGTGCGATTGTGGCGTCATACAGTTAAGCTGCTCTGTCGAATCTTCTTAGAACATTTGACAGACACCATAAGCATTCAATGACAGATTCAACCTTAATGATTTCGGATTTTCGGACAAATGCATTTTTAACTAAACAAAATAAATAAAAACTAATTTTGGGAATAACTATTAATTAAACTAAACTATTAAACTATAAATTAATACATTTTTCAGATGAAAACGAAATTCCGAATTGAAATATTTCAGTGTGCATATGTCTAGTATGAAGTACAGTCCATTGTTGACTCCCGTAGTTCCATGGGCACATACAGTACTTGGTGCATTAGAAGGGGTACGGTCCAGAGGAACATTCTTGGGTCTCATCCTCGGACGTATATGCCCCCGTCCTCCTTTGTGATTTCCGTAGACGTTTTCCCCTCAAGCCTGGTGGTCCTCTGAGGGGGAGGGGTTGTTGAGGAGGGGGTACTGTCTTCCTTCTCTGAGCTGGCTGCTCAGCTGTCGGCTAATTGCCAGCTCCTATCTCTCCACAGCTACTCACCTGTTGATGATATCCTGCTCGTCAGACCTGCCTACTTAAGCCACCTAGCCCAGAGGATCTCTGACTTCGCCTTGGCCAACATCACAGAGACTACCCCCTGCGTTCCTGTTCCACTACACAGATCCTGCTTGCTGTTCCACTACATTGATCCCTGACTCTCTGGCTTGACTGACTATCCATTCCGGTTCCTGAACTTTGGTGTTCTTTCTGAACTTTTTTACTATGTTTGTTCTATTTAATTTTATAACTAAACAAGGGTGAGTTAACTGTACTTCTGTCTCGGTCTGATTTCATGGTTTCTGACAGAAAGCCCCTTTACAATAGGGGGGCTCACAGATGTATGACTCCCCTTCCCCACATGTGCATAGTATTCCTACTAATTTACAAGAAACAGTGTACAGTAAATGAACACACAGACACACAATCCATCATCGATCTCATCATTTAATGATGTAGATACATGTCAATCAAGCTGAGTAATGTCGGCCAACCCACAGGAAGGAAAAGCACTCTGACAGCCAAACCAATGGAAATGACTACACGGTCAATGACATCACCCAGGATCCCGTGATTTCACTGAGCAAATATGGTCACATCCATATTTGGTTGATGATGTCATCCAGGATATCCCCTGTCACTTTTTGTACATTCAGCTCGGGAGCCTAGGAGCTGTCATTTGCGGTGAACTTTTGTCAGGATTATATGTCTCGCCGGTTTGGTGGGAGTGACATTTTGTGATTAGGGTGGATATTCATCACTGGATAAGGTGATTGTGTTTTTTTTTTACTCTATAATTGTTTCTTTATGTGAATAAGTAGAGGTATCAACATGGCGGCAAGGTGCTTTGCCACTGGGTCCCTTACCCTTTTCCTGGCCTGTCAAGCTGCATGCTAAGATAAAGGTCTGGTATATATTTTTAGGGGGGAACCCCCCTGCTGTTTTTTTATGCAATTCTCCTTCACATCCCTTCCAGTCCCACAGTAAGGCATAAAAAGCACTGCTGGACCACTTAAATCGCAGTGAATGTAGGTGAGCTTACACTCCCTTCTCCCTTGCCCCACAACCTTCCATTCACTTCAGAATATCAGTGGCAATATACATTACTGAAACAGTACTTTTACAGAGCACTCTATAGATCACTCTTTCAGTTACTAAAAGCAGTGTCAGCTGTCACTCAATCTCACTAAACTCCAACACACAGACAAAGGTCTGCTGGAAAAGCAGCTATTTAAAATGTGTGGGCTGGGACTTTGGCCAAAAACCATAATTGGCTGGGACTTTAGCCATGATAGTGTTTTGCAATGCATTGTGTAATATTCGGCTGGGCAAATCCCACTGAACAATACAGATTAAATCTGAACCTCCAAACAAGCAAAATTCAGTTTCAACCAGGGTTCAGACTGAATCTGGAGCTCATGCTTAGTGGTGATAGAAGGAGGTGAGCCAGGCATGAAGAACAAAGTGGTGGTTAGGCCGCACAATGTATAGACTAGGCATGACTGTGTCTGTCCTTTCATAGTCTGACTGACCAATCCAGACTCAATTTTCACAGAAGGTAGTTGACTGGGATCACAAAGCCTAACCTACCTCCTCCAAGGTGCAAAGCAGCCAGTTTTCTGCCAGAGCTGCTGATGCGCCCTTTTCATCCTTTCCTTAATCACACTATAGGTCTGCCACCTGGCTATGAATCTGCAAAATTAGTTAACCATACGATATCAGGCTTCAAGCAGTAGGAAGATTTATGTGATGTGCAAGTCTTCCTCTCTTTTAACACAGAGGAACACAGTGGGATGAGCTTATAGGATGAAGATGGCTCAGTGTGTCAGTACTCCTAAGGACTACTCTCCAGGCAGTGGAAAGCAGGAAAATCTCAGCAGCAACAGGCAGAAATGTTCAAGCAGCTGGTGCTTACTACAAGGCAGGCATCTCTGAGAAAATGGTGGGGGAGGATGAGGTGGCAGACTGCACATGGATGCTACAGGACAGCTCTGAGAGCGAGGAGAAAAAAGAACGGCAGAGAGGAGGCATCCAAATTGATGTCACCGCCCTGGCCCACAGGTTGACAGTCCAGTCCATTTATATTGTGCTTACTGCCTGCAGCACACAGGTTGCAGAAAATGTAGCTGTTCCTTGGCTATTACATGCATACAAAGAAATTACGGGTGCCGCTTTAGGCTTTAGTAGGTCCTGCGGACAACCACTGGGAGTGCAGGCAGGGGAAGAACTCATCTCAGCTCCATAAAAGTCAATAAGGAAGGAAGAGAAGTTCCAGGAGCCGTAAATCACACAAAACCCTCATATAAAGAGTGGAAGTAGCATCAGCCTAGAATCCATCCAGGCCACACCCCTGATATGTTTCACCCCACCCATGGGGCTTGGCAAACTATGACTCTTTACATTAGTGCTTTTTGTGAAGTAAGGCTCCTGGGACTTCTCCTCCTTCCTTATTTCATACATATCCTTCTACCTCAGTTGCTATATTTCTCACCTTCCCCTCCCCCCAAAACATTCCCCTGGCACTAGTGAATGAATTTTGTGGAAATGTTCAGAAAACTCATAGTATAACTCACAAATTATGAACTATAATGCAAACCCCTTTAAAGTCAATGTGAGGCAATGTTTAATAGTCAAGGGATTGAAAAACAGATGGCATGGGGATCTGGGCACTGACAGGGGGTACATGGTCACAAGCACAAAATATTTGTAATAAATTCCATTCGGTAGTGAGATGGACCTTCATTTTATGCAACTTCAATGGGGAAACACCAAATCTTCAAACTACATTAAAACTGAGATGCTGGGCAGGTTTAAAAAATAAAATAAAATAAAAACAGAAAGTGGATTATATTTGAGACATAAAGCAGCAATACGAAATGTAAGCCTTTTTAATGAGCCTCTTTTGAAGTGGGAGAGATGTGCCCTTTGTGATCTAGATTTAAAAATACAATGTATTATGTCAGAGACACAAAGCAAAAATATAACAGAGCAGTGGCAGGAGATGCGAATAGTGATAGACCAGCAGCAGTGGTAGGAGAATTGTTGTTGCATGGTATAATAATGTTTTTTGAGCCAGATTCAAAGAAAAAAAAGAAAAAAAATGTTTTTAACATCAGCTGCAGGGGTTCGCAACATATCAATAATCTAGGATTGGTTCCTTTTTATAAAGTTGAAATACGAACATCTCGGGACAGGCAGATTCGTTTTTCTGTCACAAAACCACCAGCTGCACTAAATGTCCTTTCTGAAAAGCCACTGGATTATAGAAACCATTGGTATTAGGTTACATGAATCCTTTCTGTAATCTTTTTGTTTAAAAGTTCATTGACTTTAGTTAAATTTGACAAAAAATGGATATGTGTATGGCTAGCATAAGGACTGATTGCAGGAAATATACTTTGTACTGAAGTTGCATGCCTAGTAGTTTGAAGCAGCAGAAGCTACAACCCTCACATGCACATTGCAAAAGCCCAACAGAAAGGTCAGTGCTTTTTTTCAGATTTTTTTTTTCTGTTGTACCGCTGCAGTCACACAGAGTCAGACAGTATGTAAAAAAAGCAGGGAAAAAATAATATATATATATATATATATATATATATATATTAGGGCTGTTACTGATTAAAATTTTTGTGTTCGATTAATCGTTTGTTTTTTTAATTGATTAATCGACTCATTTCGATTAATTATAACGCACATACAGATCCAACTACTTTTAGCTGATCTCCTTGCATTGCAACTCTGCATTAGTCAGTGGTAAATGTGGTATACACTATATATATATTCACCCGACACTAGTTCGTTTCCACAATTCATGACTTAACTTCACAGTTCACACAAATACGTTTTAAATTTAAACTGTAACACTGTCATAAGTAATTTTCCAAGGTAGCGTGACAATCCCTCCACCTCCGGTCTAACTAATCACTCTCACCTTATGGCATGGACCCCTGTGCAAACAGGTGGTCATGCAAGCGGGTATCAAAAGGGTTAACACGGACCATAAACTTCTCTCATGTCTCCTTAGATCTCAGCAAGGACACCAGGTCATGGGTAGAAAGAAAAGATCTAAGTGCTCACCACTTAAGTATAAGATTTAATTTTTGTGTTCAAACACAAACTACTCACATAAAGATGATAAAAACATAGCGTGTAAAACCAACAATCATGTTAGTTGCCCATAGGGCAGCAGCGGGTGACGTCATGCGTAGCTCCTCCCCTGGGCACATTACGTTCAATAAGAACTTCAATGTCACCAGACTCCTCTCCCCTTCCCTTCATTAGCAGACGGAGGCACTTGGGGAAGGGGGGAGGAGCCCGGGGGCGTCGACATCACCGGATCTCCGACGGAACTCCCTGAAGACGTGGAAGACGGCGGAGAGGTGAGTACCGATCACAAGAATTTTGATAGATCAAAAAAATGTATGATTAATCGAGGAATTAATCTTTAATTTCCACAATTTCCACAGCCCTAATATATATATATATATATATATATATATACAGTATCTCACAAAAGTGAGTACATCCCTCACATTTTTGTAAATATTTTATTATATCTTTTCATGTGACAACACTGGAGAAATTACTCTTTGCTACAATGTAAAGTAGTGAGTGTACAGCTTGTATAACAGTATCAATTTGCTGCCCCCTCAAAATAACTCAAAACACAGCCATTAATGTTTAAACCGCTGGCAACAAAAGTGAGTACACTCCTAAGTGAAAATGTCCAATTGGGCCCAATGTCCAAATTGGGCCCAAAGCATCAATATTTTGTGTGGCCACCATTATTTTCCAGCACTGCCTTAAACCTCTTGGACATAGAGTTCACCAGAGCTTCACAGGTTGCCACTGGAGTCCTTCTTCCACTCCTCCATGATGACTTCACAGAGCTGGTGGATGTTAGAGACCTTGCACTACCCTACCTTCCATTTGAGGATGCCCCACAGATGCTTAATAGGGATTAGGTCTGGAGACATGCTTGGCCTCAGCTTCTTTAGCAAGGCAGTGGTCATCTTGGAGTTGTGTTTGGGGTCGTAATCATGTTGGAATACTGCCCTGTGGGCCAGTCTCTGAGCGGAGGGGATCATGCTCTATTTCAGTGTGTCACAGTGTGTCACAGTACAGGCGTTGGCATTAAAGGTTCCCTCAATGAACTGTAGCTCTCCAGTGCCAGCCGCACTCATGCAGCCCCAGACCATGACACTCCCACCAACATACTTGACTGTAGTCAATACACACTTGTCTTTCTATTCCTCACTGGTTGACACTATGCTTGACACTATCTGAACCAAACAAGTTTATCTTGGTCTCATCAGACCACAGGACATGGTTTTAGTAATCCATTTCCTTAGTCTGCTTGTCTTCAGCAAACTGTTTGCATGCTTTCTGGCAGCACTCAACCTCTGGATATGATGCTGAGCACATGCATTCAACTTCTTTGGTCGACCATGTTAAACAGCTGTATGTTCTTGGCCACCATGCTGCAGCTCAGTTTCAGGGTCTTGGCAATTTTCTTATAGCCTAGGCCATCTTCATGTAGAGCAACAATTCTTTTTTTCAGATCCTCAGAGAGTTCTTTGCCATGAGGTGTCATGTTGAACTTCGAGTAACCAGTATGAGAGAGTGAGAGCGATAACATCAAATTTAACACACCTGCTCCTCATTCACACCTGAGACCTTGTAACACTAATGAGTCACATGACACCGGGGTGGGATAATGGCTAATTGGGCACAATTTGGACATTTTCACTTAGGGGTGTACTTGCTTTTGTTGCCAGCGGTTTAGACATTAATGGCTGTATGTTGAGTTATTTTGAGGGGACAGCAAATTTACACTGTTATACAAGCTATACACTCACTACTTTACATTGTAGCAAAGTTTCATTTCTTCAGTGTTGTCACATGAAAAGATCTAATAAAATATTTACAAAAATGTGAGCGATGTACTCAATTTTGTATACTGTATATACAGTGCCTTGCAAAAGTATTCACCCCCTTGGCTTTTTACCTATTTTGTTACATTACAGCTTTTAGTTCAATGTTTTTTTTTAATCTGAATTATATGTGATAGATCAGAACACAATAGTCTAAGTTGGTGAAGTAAAATTAGAAAAATATATAAATAAAACTATTTTTCAGAAATAAAAAACTGATAATTGGCATGTGCCTATGTATTCACCCCCTTTGTTATGAAGCCCATAAAATCTCTGGTGCAACCAATTACCTTTAGAAGTCACATAATTAGTGAGATGATGTCCACCTGTGTGCAATCTAAGTGTCACATGATCTGTCATTACATATACACACCTTTTTGAAAGGCCCCAGAGGCTGCAACACCTAAGCAAGAGGCACCACTAAAAAAACACTGCCATGAAGACCAAGGTACTCTCCAAACAAGTAAGAGACAATGTTGTTGAGAAGTACAAGTCAGGGTTAGGTTCTAAAAAAATATCCAAATCTCTGATGATCCCTAGGAGCACAATCAAATTTATCATGACCAAATGGAAAGAACATAGCACAGCAGCAAACCTGCCAAGAGATGGCTGCACACCAAAACTCATGGACCGGGCAAGGAGGACAATAATTAGAGAGGCAGCACAGAGACCTAAGGTAACCCTGGATGAGCTGCAGAGTTCCACAGCAGGGACTGGAGTATCTGTACTTAGGACGACAATAAGCTGTACACTCCATAGAGTTGGGCTTTATGGCAGAGTGGCCAGAAGAAAGCCATTACTTTCAGCAATAAACAAAATGGCATTTTTTGAGTTTGTGAAAAGGCATGTGGGAGACTCCCAAAATGTATGGAGGAAGGTGCTCTGGTCTGATGAGACTAAAATTGGATTCTTTTTAACCTCCGTATTTTTATTTCCAGAATGTTTGCACTGTGGAGATGACACAATTCAATTATTCTTCAAGAAGCCTGTAACAACCAAACAATCCTAACATTTTAATTCTCTTGCATACTGATAACTGCTATTATTATAATAAATATTATTTTTATGAAAAAATAAAATAAAAAGCAGTTTGAAGCAGAGTTTATTATCCGATATGTGTTATTATTTGCTAGGTTAATTTTAGGCAGTAAAGTGATAATTGGTATAATTGTCTGCTGTTTGTTTATTCTAACAATTCAATAAATTGCTGCATGCATGCACTGAAACAATGCTGCCAGGGTTCTAATCATCATTTTATGTTTGATCAAGCTAAAAAAAAAAAAGTTAAGAAAAACTCTTTTAATGAGAATCCGTAATAAATGGTATTAAAATGAACAGATGGCAACGTTCATGACAAATCCAGTTTTATCATGGTTTGAACAGTAATTAATAGGTCTGTGTTAAACCCTCAAGGGAGATGTTCAATCAGAATAAGAATAGTTCCACCCTTCTAGAGCTAGACAGTTTATAATGACTGACAGGTATATTTAAAGGTAAAAAGTAAGAAAAGTCAAATCTACTGACATAAAGGAGCAGTACACATTTAGTTATTTTTTCTTGTGTGTTGTCAGTGGGCTGAACTGCAGGCAGATATAAAAAAACACTGATTAATGAAGCTTTGTAGACACTAATAAATTATTAATTGTATTTTTTATTTGCAACTTGTGTATCTGCATTTGATATGATGTTAAATAAATCTTGTAAAATAATAATAATTAGCTTTTGTGAAATTCACTACACAGCAGCACTCAGACTAGAAAAAGGAGAGGCAATCATTCGCGTTACATGCAACCGTAAAGCCAAGGAACATGCGGATAGGAGGAGAAAGCAGAAATATTTTCACTGTTTGGTCAGCACCCTGGGTGGAGAAAGGGCATCACTGTATCCCTTAGCTATGTATAGTCAAAACTTCTTTAAAAAAAAATGTAGATATCGTAGTAGTTGGTTAAACTACCAGGTTGGGTTTCTTTTGTCCATGCAAATCTCCCAAAGTGAAAACATTTCCCCACTTAGGCTTACCATAGATGTTAGAATCTGACTATACAACCATTGCACAATCAACTTTAGATTTTCGAAAATTGTGTATTATAAAGACATACCTAAACTATCCAATCTACACTATATTCCAAAAAGTACTGGGACACCTGCCTTTACATGCACATGAACTTTAATGGGATCCCAGTCTTAGTCTGTAGGGTTCAATATTGAGTTGGCCCACCCTTTGAAGCTATTACAGCTTCAACTCTTCTGGGAAGGCTGTCCACAGGGTTTAGGAGTATTTCTATAGGAATGTTTGTCCATTCTTCCAGAAGTGCATTTGTGAGGTTAGGCACTGATGTGAACGAGAAGGCCTGGCTCCCAGTCTCTGCTCCAAGTCAACCCAAAGGTGTTCTATTGAGCTGAGGTCAGGACTGGTGCACAGTCATGTTGGAACAGGAAGTGGCTTCCCCAAACTGTTCCCACAAAGTTGGGAGCATGAAATTGTCCAAAATGTATTGGTATGCTGATGCCTTAAGAGTTCCCTTCACTAAAACTAAGGGGCCAAACGCAACCCCTGAAAAACAGCCCCACACAATAATCCCTCCTCCAACAAATGATTTGGACCAGTGCACAAAGCAAGGTCCATAAAGACATGGATTAGCGAGTTTTGGGTGGAGGAACTTGACTAGCCTGCACAGAGTCCTGACCCCAACCCCACCTTTGGGATGAATTAGAGAGGAGACTGTGAGCCAGGCCTTCCCACCCAACATCAGTTCCTGACCTCACAAATGCGGTTCTGGAGGAATGGTCAAACATTCCCATAGACACACTCCTAAATCTTGTGGACAGCCTTCCCAGAAGATTTGAAGCTGTTATAGCTGCAAAGGGTGAACCAACTCAATATTGAACCCTAAGGACTAAGACTGGGATTCCATTAAAGTTCATGTGCGTGTAAAGGCAGGCATCCCAAAACTTTTGGTAATATAGCGTATCTGTATCTAATTAGGCAGGCCTTTCCACTAGATAGTTGTTGGTAGGCTCAAAAGAGATTGTACAATCAGAATGTATTTTGTCTGGTAAGCTAAAGACGGTGTTTACTAGAATAGGTGTTTCCATTGGTAGGTCATCTACTAAGGAAACTCCATTTGGAGCGTAATGCATATAGAAGTGGTACCTGCTAATGATGCCCTAACGTTGCACATTTGAAGAAGGGTGGTGAGCTGGAGTGTGTACATGTGTAATGCTGGGTTCTACTTTTTTTTTTGTGAGTGTTTTTATCCTTTTGGTTTGCAGAAATAATTTATACATTGGGCACTATTAGTTGCTTTTTGTCACTTTATGCTATTCTTATTTTTGTGGTGTGCGGAGGATGTTGGTGGGAGGGGCTATGGCTGAAGAAATATTGGAATCGTGTACCTATTATGGAAAAGCTCTTCTGACCTCTGAGGATGCTCTGAGGTCCAGTACAGTGGTGAGTGAAGTGTATGTCACATGTTTTTTGGAACAAAAGAGCGTGTTCTCAGAAGATTGTTCGCACTGTTCATAACTGAAGACTTTTGTTGGACTATTTCTTTATTGATCTGGGGGGGGAGAAGGTTTTCTTTCACACAGGGGCATCATAATTTACTGATGTTTACTCAGGAACATGTGAAGCTCATGTGCAAGGGGCCAATAACGGTGTCTAAAGACCTGAGTAATGTTGATTATAGGCGAGCATAGGTGAGTAAAGGTGTGTAAGCATATAGACAAGAATAGATGTGTAAAATTCTTGTTTATTGCCAGTATTTTAATATACTCACACTCACATAAATATTAAACAAGTAAATTAGGGCCGGTTCACACAGGGGGCGACACGAGGCTACACGACTTGCCGTGCCGCGATCTGACAAGTCGCCCCCGTTCTGTACAATGGAACCGTTCTGAGAGGAGCGACTCGAGTCGCTCCGACTCAGAAAAAAGGTTCCTGTACTACTTTTGGGCGACCTCGGGGCGACTTGCATTGACTTCTATACAGAAGTCATTTGCAAGTCGCCGCTGAGGTCGCGGCAGGTCGCGGCGAGGCAAGTCGGTGTCGCCTCGCATCGCCCCCTGTGTGAACCGGCCCTTACTGTGCTCAAATGTAATATTTTCTATTTTTGTTTTACTGCTGTTTACCCAACGCTATATTACTGATTTTTACTCAGCTGTGTGCCATAGACAACAATGCATCTAATTTCAGATCAGTAAAACATTTTTTAGTCCTGTGTACAACAGGCCTAATTGAAGATTTCTAAAAGTCACATATATATGTTTTGTCATAGTAATTTTTATTTGAGCACATGATTTAGTTGTTTAGGTCTACACTATTCATTATGCTATATCTGGATGATTAACTTTAGATGTAGCACTGCAATCACTCAGTTGCAAACCAAGGACTGTGGAAATGCTTTGGCATGAAGAAGCCTTAGCCCTTGTACACACGGTCAGAGATTCCGACGGAATGTTTCCTATCGGACCATTTTGTCAGATATTTCCCGACTGTGTGTGGTCTGCATCGGACTGTTTACCTCGGAATATCCGACGGACCAACTTTTCTAACTTGCCGGTAAAATTTTCAGACAAAATGCTCCAATCGGACATACTCCGATCATGTGTAGCCTACTCCGATGGACAAAGTGCCATGCATGCTCAGATCAAATTCCTAGACCAAAGCTATTGGCTACTAGCCTCAAAGTAGTCCCGTTCTAACGAAATAACGTCATCACGTTATGTACAATCGGATTTTCTGCCAACTTTGTCCAACCATGTGTATGCAACATCACTTCCGGACCTCTTCTGGAATTAATCCGTCTGAATTACTCCGACGGATTTGGTTGTCGGAATCTCCGACCGTGTGTACGGGGGCTTACACACAGAATCCAGATACCCTATATTACCACAATTTCTGCAGCAATAGGATAATCCTATGCTTCCAGTGCTACCCTTATATTTTTTCCATATCTTTTTCTATAGGTAGCTCAAGATAAAAGAAAAACAATTCTTCCTATAGGCCCATAGGCAGGGTCTTAGGCTTGGGTTGGAAAACAATTCCAGTCTAATGCCCTGTACACACGATCGGACATTCTGACCACAAAATCCGTCTGATTTTTTTCAGACGGATTTTGTCCGAAACTTGTGTTGCATACACATGGTCGGACAAAGTTGTTGGAAAATCCGATCGTTCAGAATGAGGTGACGTTTGTTGCGTATGACGGGACTACGTAGAGGCTAGTAGCCAATAGCTTTGGTCTTGTAATTTAATCTGAGCATGCATGCCACTTTGTCCGTCAGAATTCTCTACAAACGATCGGAAAAAGTATGATCGGATTTTGTTGTTGGAAAATTTTAGATCCAGCTCTCAAACTTTTTCCATAGGGATTTCCAACTGAAAAAGTCAGATAGAGCCCACACAAGATTGGATTTTCCGGCAACATAATCCGATTGGACCTTTTCCGTCAGAAAGTCTGACCGTGTTTACAGGGCATAACAGGACATTTCTGGATGGGATCAGTGATGTATACTCCCTGCTGTATACATGCTTACTGCACTTGACTCAAAGTGCAAAGTCTAGAATGCCCTCCCTTACTCCAGTACCATCCATGTAATTGTAGGACAAGAAATGGGAGCAGTCATCACCAACACAGGAAGCCACAAACAGTAATAATAATCTGAAAGAGGTTTTAACTCTTCTCAATTTTACTGAATTATCTGTAGTAGAGAAGTTTCTCATGATTTCCTGTCCCAACAGGAAGTATAGTCAATATTATAATAGCGTCCCAATGAAACCATAAAGCTCCTGATTCACTCCCTGGTTATCTCTTGCCTCTACTGCAACTCCCTCCTCATTGGCTTACATTTAAATAGACTGAAAAAGAAAAGAATTTGGGATTAGACATCTGAAGTAGACATCTGAAGTAGGAATCAGAAGTACCTCCATCCCGGCTTTTGTGGAGCAAAAAGAGAGAAAGGGTTTAGGACTTTGAGTGAAGCATGCAGCTGCAGAGCAAGGAGGCAATAAAGGTTATCAAAATTCATTTTATTCCATAAATACAACATACAATACAATACATTACTGGAACAAAGATACATTGGGACCCACAAGCCATCTATCGTTAAGTTGCATAATTTATAATATGTAATATAAATACGTAAACATAAGATACAATTGTATATGACGTCCCATACATTAGTGATAAAATAGTCACTGACTGTAAACATAAGGTAGCAGCATTGTTGGCTCAAACAACTGGATGTATATATCGCATATTATAAATTATGCAACTTAACTTTAGATGGCTTGCGGGTCCCAATGTATCTCTGTTCCAGTAATGTATTGTATTGTATGTTGTATTTATGGAATAAAATGAATTTTGATAACCTTTAGTGCCTCCTTGCTCTCCAGCTGCATGCTTCACTCAAAGTCCTAAACCCGTTCACATTTAAATAGACTATCCCCCCTTCAGTCCATCATGAATGCTGCTGCCAGACTCATCCATCTTACAAACTGCTGAGCATCTGCTATCCCCCTCTGCCAATCCATTGGCTGCCACTCGCCCAATGAATTAAATTCAAAATACTAACGATAAGTTACAAAGCCATCCACAACTCTGCCCCCAGCTACATCACTAGCCTAGTCTTAAAATACCAACCTAACCATCGTCTTCGTTCCTCCACAAGACCTTCTGCTCTCTAGCTCCCTCATTGCCCCCTCCCATATTCGCCTGCAGGACCTTTCCCGAGCCTCTCCCATCCTCTGGAATACCCTGCCCCAGTCTGTTAGACTATCTGCAAATCTATCTACTTTTAGGCAATCCCTGAAAACTTTTCTCTTCGGAGAAGCCTACCCTGCTTTCACCTAACAACTGCACTTTTATTTTCTTCATTAGCTCATCCCCCATTTATTACCCTTCGTATAACTTGACCTTCCCTCCTAGACTGTAAGCTCTAATGAGCAGGGCCCTCCAATTCCTCCTGTATCTAATTGTATTGTAATTGTACTGTCTGCCCTAATGTTGTAAAGCACTGTACAAACTGTTGGTGCTATATAATATCCTGTATAATAATAATATAATAATATTCTCCAATGGGGCCAGTTCCAAAACTAAACAAAAAAATTGCTCTAGGTGGGCTTTATAAATTACTATAGGTAAAGGGTGTTTTTTTAGGGTCTCCAATTAACATCAAAATGAAAATATTTAACCAGTTCCCGACCAGCACACGCCAGTGTACGTCGGCAGAATGGCACAGGCAGGCATATTGGTGTACAGGTACGTCCAATCTTTAATGCCGCCCTGCCATCGCGAGCCGGCGGCGCGCTTGCATGCTGGTCGGGACCCCCGTGAGTCTGGTCGCGGGTCCCGCGGACTCGAACGCCGCGGGCATACCCGCGATCGTCTCACGAGGCGGCTGAACGGAGAGATGCCGTTGTAAACAGCATCTCCCCGTTCTGTCTAGCAAATAGTGACGCTGATCTCTGCTCCATGTGATTGGAGCAGAGATCAGTGTTCACTAAATGAAAGCCCAGCCCCCAACAGTTAGTAACACACCCCTAGGAACACTTAACCCCTACACTGCCACCCACTGGTTAACCCCTTCACTGCCAGTGTCATTTACACAGGAATCACTGCATTTATATAGCAGTGATTGCTGTATAAATGACAATGGTCCCAAAAATGTGTCAGAAATGTCCGATGTGTCCGCCATAATGTCGCAGTCACAATAAAAATTGCTGATCGCCGCCATTACTAGTAAAAAAAAAATTATTAATAAAAATGCCATAAAACTATCCCCTATTTTGTAAACGCTATAACTTTTGCGCAAAACCAATCAATAATCGCTTATTGCGATTTTTTACCAAAAATATGTAGAAGAATGTGTATCGGCCTAAACTGAGGGAAAAAAAATTTTATATATATTTTTGGGGGAAATTTATTATAACAAAAAATTAAAATAATGTGTTTTTTTCAAAATTGTCGCTCTATTTTTGTTTATAGCGCAAAACATAAAAACCACAGGGGTGATCAAATACCACCAAAAGAAAGCTCTATTTGTGGGAAAAAAAGGACGTCAATTTTGTTTGGGAGCCACGTCGCACGACCGCGCAATTGTCAGTTAAAGCGACGCTGTGCCAAATCGCAAAAAGTGGTCTGGTCTTTGGCCAGCAAAATGGTTCGGGGCTGAAGTGGTTAATATAGTTGCAACAAAAGTTGTATACATGTTTAATATTGTATATTTTAGCAGCCAATTGTATCATTTTAATTCTGTGGGGTTTTCTTATGATGATTTTATTTGTGTATTGCACAGACACGATTATTAGGCTGCAAGTACCCAAATACAACAAAGAAATTGTACATATGTTCCTATACAGATGCCAAAAGATTATGAATACATTCCATCCATAATGAGCAGGATAGGTCAAATAAGGAAATGAGAGAGAAAAGTTACAGGGAGACACATTTGCTCCAGAAGGTCGTCCAAAGACGACTCGCATTGTTGACCTGCAGCTGTGTCGACATTTGCAGTCCCATCACATCAATAGTAAGGAGTCCAAAAAGATTTAAAAAATTCATCACTAAGGCACTGTGAAGGAATGCAAGTAGAGTAATTTACTTTTTATCTAGCTTTATCAAATTGCTTAAGTGAAATTCCAGGACCAACCTAAATGCAGAGATTAAATACATACTGTAAGTAAATATTTATTATTTTACCTGCCAAAGGATTTGTAATAATTTTCAGTCAAATTTGTGACTTCAAAATCACTAATAGAAGCAGTAATGCTGAACAAGGACGTAGTGGAGGGATCTTCCTGGCTGTGCAATGTTGTAAACAATCACAAGACCGGCCAACAAGAATTGCAATTCCATTGGCTAGTATAACAATTCATATATACAGTCTGTTGTGTACTACCCGTTTGCCTAGTGCAGTGTTTCTCAAACTTTTTGGTCTTGCGGCGCACCAAAAAGATCTAGAAATTTTCACGTCACAAATGAAAAGATTTAACAATTTTTATGATGAAGAACGTATTTTTTTTTACTTATATTATATTTTAAATTAAATTTGAAGGATGTGCCTGCTTTGGAGAACAAATCAGATTGAAGCAATGCTCTAAACTGGACAAACAAGCACAAATTTCATCGTCAATGCAGATCAGAAACAATAGCAATTGAGCATCTGCACATCCCGAATTAATGAAACCATGAAACCATACTCATTGTAAACTTCTTTATACTGTCGCTTGCTTCCTTGCTTTTCATTTAACAGTTTCTCTTTCAGAGTTCCAGACCTGATTAAGTATTTCTCCATTGCTAAACAATGAACAAACTTTATTTTATAAGCATCAACCTTGGAATGGAAAGGTCTGTATTATTATAATTTAATTAGAGCGATCAAGCTCTCCCGAAATCTTGGACAAATCTAGCGTTAAGAAAGGAACCAATGAATGACAGACTGACAGAGATTTTTTAGCGCTTTTTATATATGTTACTTTTTCAACTAGTGCGACCATTGAATTTTTCTATATGTTCAAGGTTTTGAAACGCTAGCAATTTTAAATATTTTTCAAAACTCCCACAGCACACCTGCAAATCTCATGTGCCGTGACACACAGTTTGAGAATCACTGGCATAGAGTTTTATTTTAATGCTTTAAAGTAAGATATAAAGTAAGCACACCTGTATTGCTAACAATAAAGAAAACATAAAGTAAGAAAAAACCCAATGCCCCTACTAAATTGCTAGCCTAAAATATAATGGATGACAGGAAATGATACAAAAGGAATAAAAAAGTTGAGGGGGAGGGGCAAAAATATTTATCTTAATGCAATATATATTGACAATATGTCAGAAGTGTACATTACCTGAGAACGGAACTGTCTGTAGCTAGTATACTGTATACAATATTTGGTTGGAATGGGCTGATGGGCAAGGTCAGTCCAGGAGAACAGACCTTGAAGAATAACTTAGTAAATCAGTCACAAAGAAGTAAAAAGTAAGTGTAGCGCCTTTCTCTAGATAGGCTGCTAGGTAAATTTAGTTTTTGACTCTATTGTAGTGAGTAGAGCTGTGATTGATTGTCTTGGTCTGTTCAGGGCTACCTGAGCTGAGAGTTTGAGTACTCCCACCTGTCTGTGAAAAATGTTTCCAGAGCATAGGACAGGGATATTCAGTTGAATATTTATTATGCTGCAGCCAATTCCTGGAAGGACGTATCCAAATAGGTGGCTAAGGATGTGAAAAATGTGTAGGAGGCCTCAACGGTGTTCCTTTTCCTCAAGGAAGAGTTCTGGTTCTTTTGGGGCTGCTGCCCCTAGAGGCAGCCCCACTAAGACAAGAATCTACAGTCTGGCACTCAGTAGCTGCTGGGCTGAGGAAGTTTGTCAAAGGATTACTTTAGATAGAGGGAACTGCGCTACAGTCTGGGTCTAGAGAAGGATCTAGTTAATCTATCTCGCTTAGGCTCTACCTGCGGATGCTGTGTGGCAGACAGCTCCTGGGATACCCTGAGTAAGACTTTGCAGGGACCAATAGCAGTACAAGTGCCAGAAGGGAACACTGGACATTCCCCGCTACCTCCAGAAAAGCTACTTTTTAAAGATTAGAGAGAGAGAGAGAAATTTGTCCTCCGATCATTGTTACCAATCATTTTGGAGTGTGACCCTATACCCCTCTCCTGTTGAAGTTCTCAAGTAATAAATACTAAAACGATATCTCTCAGACCAAGCCTGAATTGTCTGTGTGTGTGAGACTGTGCTTGTGTGACTGGCAGCCTCGGTACTATTTGGGAGAACCTGTCTATTCTTAGTGGCCCCTTTGGGGGTTGGGTGCTACATAATGATAAGAAAAGAATATGATGAGGTGCCACCAAAATATAACTCAGGGCATAAATGGAAAGAATTAGAGGTAAGAAAAATATGGATGATAGTAGAAAATAAGGTCATATATAACAGGCCTCCTTGAGGAAGAGTGTTTCTCACTGGTTTCTCTGGTATACCTCCACATCACTACAATATTGTATAATATATGCAGTGTATTCATAAGTGAAAGCTGAGGAAGACACAGGACATCAACTCTCCCTGGAAGTGTTCGTTTCCCTGTAGACCCCACATATAGATTTCTCAGGTTCGGAACAGAGGTTTGTGGCATAGGTACTGAGAAAGGTGTTTACAGTCTTCTGTTACAGGTTAGCCTTGATTTAAAAAAACTTTACATAGTGATTTAGAATAGAAGTAGTACATAGACATGGTTTACAGAATTATCTCTCTGCTCATGGATGCTTCCGTTCCAGTTTTATTTCTGGAGAACAAGGCCAGAGCTGGCATCAGACACTAGGGGACATGGTATCATTAGCCCAACTCCACCTTTGGGTAAAAAAAAAAAACAACAAAAAGAAATGAACAATTTTTTATTTAATTTCCATTGTTTGTTTGTTTTTTTATGTTCTTTTCCATTTTTTTCTCTGCTGTGTTCTAATTATATTAAAAAGTATAAAAGCAAAAATTACAGCACAAAATAAAAGGAAGAACAATTTGAACCTTTGATACAACAGCACTAAACAAAGCAAGATCTAAAAATTCTAATGTTTGCATTTTTAACACTGCTTTCTAGATTTATTTTCAATGTTCTTCACAGAAACGTAATGGAGGCTGAGTATGTGATAAAAGGGCCTTTGCGTTTTAATCTGTTTCTGAAATATTCTAGTTAATAAGAAGAAACAGATCAAAACCTTAGCTTTCTGCAATTTCAAAAGTTAAAAAAGGGAAAGTGAAAAAGATGATCAACTTTTCTAGTTTTTGGTCTTCCTAACTGAAAATGCTAATGTTTGCATGGCTATAAATAGGAAAAGAAATACTTACATGTTATAAGACAAACAGACATAATAGCAAAAGAAAATCTTACTGTAGGCATACTATTTCAAAGCTTAAAGTGTATGGGCAAGCAAAAAAAAGCTGCTTGTATTTTTGGCTAGAGTGGGGAAGGATTATTTTCCTGTTGGATTTTTTACTGCTATTTAGGGCTCTGTTAGAAATGTACCCCAATTTAGGTGAGGGAAAAACTGTAAAAGGGACACTGACAAAATAAGAAGGTTTTATTTTTAGCCTTACCCTACTCAGCATTGTTACATCTATTTGTGTTGCTATTGGAGAGTTACACTAACTCAGTGGGATAGGATGTGAGGAGGGAATCTTTCTGACAGTGCCCCAGATACCAGTAGATATCTGATAAGGGTTCTAACCCTTCACAACAATATCCAAAACTAAACTGTACATACAATAAAATCCATAAAATATATCCCCCAATAAGTCTACTCACCCATCTACCTGAAACACTGATCATATTTACAAACTAAACAAAATAATCAAAAAGACCCAGTTAATTTATCAGACACATGATATATCCTTTGCATGTTCAAATACCTCTTTGGTGATGTAGATGCTTTCTATTGGCTTAAAGTGGCTGTAAACCCTCTCATATACTCAGTGAAGTGACTGGCCTCAGATGATACACAGAGATGAAATTAATCCTCCTACATAAGTTTTACTTGTTAATCTGCAGTCTTCTCTTCCCTACACCCCTTCAGAATCATGTTAAAATCCTTCTCAATCTGTTAGTATCACAGAGGAAAGGGTGGGGATCTGCAGTTACACTGTGTGAGAGCTGATTGGAGGAAAGGCACATCCCCCACACACAAAATAATGAATTAATATAGCAGGAAAGGGTTTGATTTCTGACAATTTTTATTGTTTTATTGCTGTCTGTGGATCTGATGGGGAGGACATTTTCCCTCCTTTCTTTGTCCTGGTGACCCTTGTTACTAGGACAAGAAATAGTGGAATTTTCCATATGCAGGAAGATTTCAGAAACAAGAAGCAATAAAAACCTGACCTACTTTATTAAAAAAAAATTTAATTGCTATGTCCCAAAAGGGCCCAAAAAACAATACAAAATGAAAAACACTGGGACAGGAAGAGAGGGAAAGCCTTCAAAAGTACATAATAAAAACATTAAATGTATCCTAACCATTCCTCATTGTATACAAAACAAAAAAAAATGGCTAGCATTGCATTTTAAAGAAAACCTGTATTTAAGAAGTATGGCAGCTGCCTTTGTGGACTTCCCCTTATTTTCTTCTTTTGCAACATGCATTTTTTCTTTATTTATAGCATGAATTTCCCTGGTCAATTGCCCACAACTTGCTAAAGGCTTTATTTTTTGGAAAGAGTGGAGAGGGACTAGAACACCTGTCAGGATTTATTTCTTTTAGCTTTCACCATTCACCATCTCTATTTGTCCTGTTTACCTGTATCACCAAAAATGAAAGCGAAAGAAAATACCTACATTTTAGTGGTCACCATAAAATAAATATGGGGGAATCTTCCAATTGGTGATAACCAGGAATTGCGTAACTTTGGAGGGATTTCTCTCACCTCCTCTTTTTGCTATTGGACAAAAAGTAAAGGGAAATCTTCCCAATAGCAGAGATCGCAAAAACAACAAAAAAACTGAAAATTGTACCATGCTTACCGTAATTTTCTTTTCCTGGTGCCTATCCATGGCAGCATACCTGTGACAAATAACTAGCTGAGACGGGTGGGATAATGCTTAGAGGTTTATTTTAAAGAAATTATTATTTAGAAGTGAAGGCCGAAGCGACAGCCTGTCTGCCAAACTCCACCGAAGAGAGAGCTCCTGGGTCCACCCTGTAATGTTTCAGGAATGTATGTTGGGACGACCAGGTCGCTGCCCGACAAATAGTTTCGATCGACACATTCGCTCTTGCCGCCCAAGAAGCGAAGGGGTCTCTAGTCCCTTCGTCCT
Source organism: Lithobates pipiens (assembly GCF_037356315.1). Taxonomy (NCBI): domain Eukaryota; kingdom Metazoa; phylum Chordata; class Amphibia; order Anura; family Ranidae; genus Lithobates; species Lithobates pipiens. The sequence goes on from NW_027507790.1 coordinate 196,986,291, forward strand.
GTACACCTTGTGGATAAGTTTAACGATCCATGAAGCGATCGTTCTAGCTGATGCCTCCTTTCCCTTGTTTTTTCCCCAGGGAATTATGAACAGTCTGATGGAGGCCCGGAATGAAGCTGTGGCTTACAGATAGCATTTCAGAGTGGAGGCGATGTCTAGTTCATGAAGAGCGTCAGAGTCCTGTTCAGAAAATGTTGGGAGTGCCCAAGGTTCTGACATGTTCAAGGATGATGCGACCTTGGGAATAAACCCTCACACTGTTCTGAGTTCCACTCTGTCTGGGTAAAATGTAATGTGATCATGATCTGCTCCTAAAGCTTGGAGCTCCGAAACCCGTCTGCCAGAGGTTATGGCTATCAGGAAGGCTAACTTTAAGGTTAGATTCCAGAGCGATGCCGAGTTCAAAGGGGCAAAGGGTGGATTGGCCAAGGACTCCAGGATGACCGTAAGGTCCCAAGTGGGAAAAGATTGTTTGGTTGGCGGTCGGATTTCCTGACAGCCTTAAAGAACTGGATTAACAATGGATCCTCTGCCCATCTTTTACTGGTTGCTGCTGAGATCGCTGATACCTGCACCTTCAATGTACCTAATGCAAGACCTAGGTCCAGGCCTGTCTGCAAGAACTCAAGAATTTGAGAGGATGATGGGGAACCTGGATCACAGTTTCTGTCAAGCATGAAGGCCCTGAACTTGTTCCATACTTTATCGTATATGTTGTTCATGGATGGTTTTCTCGCTTTGAGCAGGGTTGCGAATACTTTGTCGGAGCACCCCAGGGATTGGACCCTCTTCCTTTAGGCTGCCGGATGTGAAGGTCCAGCCTGCGGGGATCTGGGTGGGTGTGACATCCTTGCGACAGGAGGAGAGGTATTATTGGAACCTTGACTGGAGGTCTGGTGCTCAGATCCATTGCCGTAGGGAACCAAGGCCTTCTTGGCCAGTATGGTAGAATCGCTATCACCGTTGATGTCTCCCTCACAAGCCTTGACAGGAACCTCGGTATGAGGGGCCGCGGAGGAAAAGCGTAGGCCCGATTGCATGCCCAAGGGGCTGAGAGGGCATCTGTTGCCTCCGCCTGGGGGTGCGGAAACCTCGAGATAAACCTTGGAAGTTTGGTGTTGGATGCTGTCACAAAGAGGTCTAGCTCGAGGGGGCCCCACTGGTTCACTATCCAGTTGAAGATTTCCGGGTGTAAGGACCACTCGTTGGTATCTGCGAACCTGCGGGAAAGGCTGTCTGCCCTCGAGTTGAGATGACCGGGCAGATAGACTGCCCTTAGGTCCTTCAGATTCCTTTCCACCCAGAGGAATATGGGTTCCACCTCGTTCAGGAGGGATCTGCTGCGCGTTCCCCCTTGTCGGTGCACATAGGATACCGCGGCCCTGTTGTCCATCCTGAGGAGAACTGGTTTGCCTGAAATCTCTAACTCCAGGGCTAGCAGTGCAAGGTAGGCTGCTCTGAGCTCCAGGACATTCGACACCATGCCGGCTGCATGGAAGGACCATCTTCCTTGTACTGAGGTCTGGTTGGAATGTGCTCCCCAACCAGCTGTGCTGGCATCTGTAGTAATTATGATCCAGTCGACATGCCCTAGCGGGCGAGATTTCAGAAGCGTCTGTCTCTTCATCCACCAATGTAGACTCCTGAGCATCAGGGTCGTCGGGTGTATGGGTTGGGATAGATATCGTCTGTTCCACAGTCTTAGGAACTCCAGCTGAAAATGTCTCAAATGCCAGTGGGCCCAAGGGACCATAGGGATACACGACGACATCCGACCTATCAAGCTCAAACAATTTGAGGCTGTCAGGTAGGATCTCGTGCTCACCTTCTTCATTTGTTGAATAATGGAAGATACCTTCTGCGGTGGGAGAGACACCGTTCCGTTCATTGTGTTGAACAGCGCTCCCAAATAGACCATCTCCTGAGTCGGAGAAAGGAGACTTTTCTCGTGGTTTATCTTCCATCCAAATTCCGTTAGTGTTGTCAATAGGATGCTCCTGTGCTCCACTAACTGGGTTGGGTCCCTCGCCAGGAGTAGAAGGTCGTCCAGGTAGTGATACACCCGAAGCCCCAATTCTCTCAGAGGTGCTATGATGGCAATCAGGGTCTTTGTAAAGACTCTTGGTGATGTACAGAGGCCAAATGGAAGGCTCTGAAATTGGAGATGTACCTGCCCCACCGCAAATCTCAGGTATTTCTGGAACGTAGGGAGTATGGGTATATGTAGGTAAGCGTCCTGCAGGTCTATTGACAACATCCAATCCCCTGGTTGGACTACACAAATAATCGTCTGTAGTGACTCCATCTTGAATTTTTCCAGAAAGATATAGCGATTTAGTCTTTTTAGGTCTATCACGGGTCTCCACCCTCCGTTTCTCTTGGGGACTAGAAACAGGGTGGAATAAAAACCCGAAAATCTCTCAGATGGAGGCACTGGAACTACTGCTCGTTGCTCCTGTAGGGAGAGAAGAAATCGCTTTAGTGCTTCCGCTTTTTGAGGGGATCTTGATACCCTTGTCGGGGAAAAAAAGTCCTTGGGAGGTTTGTCTAGAAAAGACCAGAAATGACCGTGTTTGACTGTGGCAACTACCCAAGGATCCCTGCATTTTTGTTCCCAGATCTTTGAGAACTGTTTTAACCTGGCCCCTACAGGGACCACTTGGGCTGGCCTGTTGGATCCTGTGGGGTAGGTACTGGCCTCTGTCTCCGGGACTTGAGAAAAGGAGACTGTGTACTTTTCCAGTTGTGCCTGAAGCCTTTCCCTTGTCTGGACTGTCGGTAGTCCCTATTTTTGGAGTATTGGAACCTTGGTGCAGATGATCTAAAACGTCTGGATCGCCTGTCTTGGGGAAGTAGGCCTGACTTTCCGCCAGTGACCCGAGAGATGGCCTTGTCCAGTTTTTCCCCAAACAAGGCTTTACCATCAAACGGTATCTTGCACTAGTTTTGCTTCGAGGCAATGTCCGCTGCCCACGGTTTTAGCCACAGCGCCCTTTTGGCCATTACTGAATGAAGCATTGCCCTTGCGGAGCAACGAATTGAGTCAATGGCGGCCTCCCCAATGAAGTCTGTTGAGAGCTTCAGCTCATCCAACGCCTTGATTATATCTTCCTTAGGGATGTCCTGTTGGATTGCCGACTCTATATTATCCGTCCAGACGCGTAATGCGTTGAACACTGATGTCAGGGCTATCGCAGGTTTACAGGCATTGCCTGCCATCTGATAGGCCTTCTTAAGGACAAGGTCCATCCTCCTGTCCAGAGGGTCCTTGAAGGAAGTTGAATCTTCCAGGGGCAAAGTGACATTCTTTGCCAGCCTTACCACTGCGGCATCGACCACTGGAGGGCCCTCCAGCATTGCAAAATCCGCCTCAGAGAGAGGGTATAATTTTCCCAAGCGATTGGTGGAAAGTCTCTTTTCTGTCCTCCCCCATTCTTCCTCGATCACTTCCTTGATTTCCTCCATAAGAGGGAAGAAGGAGATCTGGCGCTTAAGAAAGGGGAAGTATGATTTGGACTTCTTAACCTCCATGTTGGACTCCTCCCAACCAATCGCTTGTTTAACTGCTTGCACATAAGGCTGGACCATGGTGAAGGCAAAGTCAGAGGCATCTGGGTCATCTGAAGATTCCTCTGAAATGGCTATTTCATCCTGATGCTTAGAGGAGGAGGCAGGCAATGGACGAAAACTCCCACTCGTGGATGGCCCGGGAATGGAGGCCTCAGCCATCTGCTCCTGAGGAGGGCATGCCGGTTGTTGCATCGGCATTGTGGCGACCAATTCCGCAAGGGAGTCCTTTACTGCCTTTTTAAGGAGATCTGCCACTTGCAGGCCCCCAGACTCTCTGTCCGCTGCATAGTCTCTAAGGCAATTTCGACAAATCAGTTTGTCCGGAAGCGGGGTGCCTCCGCAGGCCTGACATCTAGTAGGTCTAGGTCTCGGGGAGCGCGAATGGCGGCGCCTCTTGGCCGAAGCTTTCCTGCCACTTCTGTAATTCCCATGTCTGGGCGACCTGTCTCTGCTGTGACAGGAGTCATCGTCATCTTCGTATCGCCTTGAGGTCTTCTTAGATGTCTTCTGGCGTACAGGACTGAAATACAAAAGTACCGTCCTTAGTGCACTCTTTTTTTTTTTTTTTAAACTTACCTGGACGTAGGTCCTTACCTTGGCAGTAGAGTAGGATCTTGAGCGGTCGGCGAAAGGCTCATGTTAGGCGGCTTAGCAGAGGTAACGGCTAGGAAAGAGTCAGAGGAGAGGCGTCAACTGGTCTTGCACTAATTTACGAGGAAAAGAAGGGAATTTGCCTGCATAAATGACGACTTTCCCCCCTCTTACTACTGTGTGTTGTTTTTTTGTTTTTTTTTGTTTTTTTTACACATCCATCCTTTCTTTTTTTTTTTTTGGAAGCTCCAATGACCAAATGAATTGTTTTTTTTTTTAATAATTTAATAAATTAATAAATTATCAATTAATAAATTATTCCTCCACATCATTTAGAACGATATATATATATCCGTATGCTCACATATATATAAAGACAAATGCACCTACAAGCATTAAGACATGCCTTACCTTTAACAGAGGTGGGTATAGCCTGGAACTCCAGAGTGCAGTTCTCTTGTCAGCCACAGGCATTTCACTTATGCTGCCAGAGAAATAAATAGGAGGAGGAGGAGTGGAGGCACGCCTGTGCTCCACCCCTGACGCTCTGAGGGCAAAGTTTCGCCCTTAGTAAAAATGGCCGCCGAAGCTTCCGAAGCTACCGCGCATGCGCCGAGCGGCGAGACGAGCCGACAAAGCATACGACCCGCCGGCGCATGCGCAGACGACGGCGGGGAACGCTGACCGACAATAAAGAACCAGAGGCTCGCCGCGCGCGGCCCCTAGTGAGTCTGGAAATGACAGACGCGAGGGGGAAGGGAGGGGGGCCTCTGAAAAGTATGGGAGCCAGGGGAACACAACCAGAGTGCTGGAGAGGAAAGAAAGAGAGAGGGAAAAGACAGGGGAGGCCAGAGACGAATATCAGGTCTCAGGAAAAGAGAAAAGCTGCTACCTCTGCTGCCGTGAGCTGAAGCCTGAACGCCCATACTGCAGGTAAAGCTCTTACTTAAGAGACAAACTGCTTGTCCCAAAAGATCCTACAGAAGGGACTTCCAACCTTATAAGCGCATTTAGCTGCCCAAGAGAAGGAACTGCGTCCGGGAGAGGCTTGAACCCGGACGGACGCTGCCGAATGCAGAAGGTAAGGACGCCGACCAGGATTCACTGCCATGAGGTATGAGGAAAAAAAGGAGAATGCGGGGGTTGTACTAACCTTTTCTTTTATAATATTCACTAGTCCTGAGGGAGGAGCCAAGGCGGAGCTTGTCACAGGTATGCTGCCATGGATAGGCACCAGGAAAAAAAGAATAACCCTCCCTTACTCTATACAACATGGAAAAAATGCCCTTAGTTCTACTTTAAAGTCAAAGAATCATCATTTCTACCATGGAACTTTTCAGAATTTAGTCAGTAATGATAACTTCCAGGTTTCCTTTAAGAGTTTGTAATCTGGTCATTGGAGACCAGAAGAGCTCTCTCTGCAGGCCTTTATTATCCACCATTTAAATCTGAAAGCTGACTTAGCATTGCTGCTTTGCTGTTATCCTGAGAAATTACATTTAACTATCTAAGACAGGATAGCTGCCTCAAAAGCATGCTGCATCCTGAAGTCTTCCTTTCACCAAGGTTGTTATAATAGCATATTTTACCTTCCATTAAATTTACATTAAAATCTAAAATGTAGTTTGTTAAAGCATTATGTATTATAAACAAGAGTCACAAAAGAGTCACAAACTAAATTTATGCTCCCTGGAGAAGAGAGGAGATATGATAGCGAGATATAAATACCTCAATGGTGATTCCAGTATAGGAAAAAACGTTTTATTCTCAGGATGTGTAGGAGGACACGGGGCCATACAATGAGACTGGAGAAGCAGTTTAACCTTGAGGCTCTGTTCACGCTTAGGCAGAAAGTTGCATAATTTTTTATTTTTGCCGCAATTTTGTACAGGTCAAAAGGTTACCAATGTAAAAAGCAGAAAACAGCTGTAATCTGCAAAAAAAGAAGCTCCTGTACTTTTTTGAGCTTCAAGCATTTTGCTTCAGATGGCAAAATGCTCAGATGTGAAGAGTTTAGAAATTGCTGTGGTTAGGGGAGGTTCAACCTCCCTCAACAACCCTCTGGAACGTTTTGACCATTGGCCGCAAAATATTGGTAAATTGCCATGATTTTGCCATGTTTTGCATTTTCCCGCAGCTAGAGGTCAACCTAGTGTAGCACTGGTACTCTGGTACTTTGGCTGGACTGTACTATGTTCGGCCTGGTCATAGGTGCATATATCATCTCTAACAGGCATTGGAACACAGTCCGGTTGGACGCGTTGGGTACCAATCTCTCTCTCGGAGCCAATCAGTGGGTGCGTTGTCTCGCTGTGTATTCTGGGAGAGGGTACTTAAGATACTGAGGTCACATGGTTCTGGGTTCCGGTTCAGCAAGAAGTATGTTCTGACTACATGGTCCTCCTGACCAGCCCCCAGGGGCCCTCATGGCCTGGGGTGCGGATCCATCCGTTTCTGAGTCTCGAGACTGGCTAGTCCGATGTGCAGTAACTGGAAGGAGGATTTCAAGGTGGTCCGGTGCCGCCTCGGGTTTGGAGAGGCCCAGCAACTCAAACCGCAACCAGGAGAGGACTCTTCAGAAGAGGGTCATGCACGAGGCTGGTTGCTCAGTAACAGCCTGGAAGCTGAGCTGAAAGGACACCAAGTAAATCCACATTCTTATGGTATCGCCGGACTGGCTGCAAGATTCTAGTACTGTAAGAAAGTTCTTAATTTCATCCTTCGGTTACAACTAAGTTCCTGTGAAAGACTTTTCGTGTTCATCTAAAGTTTTACAACCAAGTCTGTGGCAGAGACTTTGCTAAGTTTGAATCACTTGTCGGCTGCTAAATCCATAAACCAGGATTTATCCGACAGCTGAAGTATCCAGTTGCGAGTGGCTATTCCCTGGATCATCTAGAGAGAGACATCTTTATGTGTCAGTAGTTTCCAAACAAGTACCTGAGCTTTCCTACCCACACCCTCTATTCCCAACTGAGAGACTGTGTTTTGTTCAACGTTTTATGCAAATAAAAATTCCTCAAAAGGGATTCAAGTGTCGGTCTCTGCAGTTATTGGGCCATCAACCTCTGGAACCCCTAGGCAAAAACAACGGGTGGAGAAAGTAAACAGTAAAGCCCAGCAAATCCAGCAGCTCCTTCGGGGGGGTCAGTGCTACACAAGTCTCTGTGTATATGAGTCCTTAGTGCTGCTGATCACCTCCTGCCTCTTTCAGTCAAAACAGTTTTTGTAATTACATTAACATGTCAAATTTTTGTGGAATTTTCTAGGTGTTTGGGTTTAGATATACATTAGGTACATGAATATGACTTGGTATTAACCTTAGACACAATGGGGAGATCTTAGACCAGGGATGTCAAAGTCAATTTCATTGTGGGCTGCATCAGAATTATGGTTGCCATCAAAGGGCCAGTTTTTGTATCTGTAAGACTATTTATGTAGAGTTCAGGAGTGCGCTATGTACAGAGTGCATAGTTCAAGAGTATGCTATGTACAGAGTGCAGGGTTTAGAAGTGTACTACATACAGAGTGCAGGGTTCAGGAGTGTGCTACATACAGAGTGCAGAGTTTAGGGGTGTGCTGTATACAGGACCCAACAAATACATTTTGAAAAAACAAGCGCACTTATCCCTTTCAAGTGAAAAAAAAATATCATAATCTTCATATGACCAGATCCATGCTTAAAAAATACATATATGATTAAAAAAAAACTTTTCAAAAAACAAATGTGCAATTGTGCTTGATTTGCGTATTTTACATCTTGGGGACATGGTATATGTTAATTATTTTGCATATGGACTGAGTTACATGTATTTGTTTTGCACATATATTTGCTTATTTGCACAATTACACGTTTGTTTTTTTCAAAAAGATGAAAGATAAAGATTATGATATTTTTTTTCACGTTAAAGGGATAAAAAAAAAAGTTTTTTCTTAATTGTTTATTTTTATAAATTTACAAAATGAAAAGTGAGCAAACAGAAGAAAAAACAAAATCAAATTGATATTTGGTGTGACTACCTTTTGGCTTCAAACCAGCATCAATTCTTAGCCCTTGTACACACGGTTGGACATTCCGACGGAAAATGTCAGATCAGACCATGTTGTTGGATAATCCGACCATGTGTGGGCTCCATCGGACTTTTTCCGTCAGAATGTCCGACCAACAAAGTTTGACAGCTGGATATAAAATTTTCCAACAACATGATCCGATGCGCGTCAATTCCGATCGTGTGTAGCCTAGTCCAACGGACAAAGTGCCACGCATGCTCAGAATAAATTATGAGACGGAAGTGATTGGTCAGGTAAAACTAGCGTTCATAATCGATATAGCACATTTGTCACGCTGCAATGTTAAAAATGGTTTAATGCTGCGCATTTTTCTTTATAACGTGGCGCATTTTTCTTTATAATGCTACAAGAATGAAGTTGTTTTGCTGCTCATATTCACATACACTTCTCCAAAACTTATTTCTTTATTCTTTTTCCTGATTTCATGAATACAATATTTTTATTCGTCAGATCTCCCCAATCATTTTTGATTTTTTTTTTGTTTAAATTTTATGGTTGGTTTTTTAATCAAGATCTCCTTTTTTGACATTTTGCTCATCTTCATATTTTTTTTTGGTGTGTTTTGTGTGACAACTTACCACAACACCATTATTATCTTTTTATTTTATTGTTTTATTTTTTAATCTCTAGGAGGTTGTTTGGTGTTGGTGCCCCTTGCTTTAATTTGACTTTGTATTTTTGAAATGTACCTGCTTACTCTAAAATAAACTGTCGTTTTTGAAGTAAAACACATAGGCAAGTATTTCTTGAACCAAAAAAAAAACCTTTATTTAGGTGTCATAAACAAATAAACAGGAAGGCAATGCTTGAGAAACTGGTCAATTTGACAAAGCCTTTGGCCCCCGGGGGTGACATCAATTATTTTTTAAATTCAAAATTGGTGGCCTGAGGAGTCCATATCTAAAGGGAGAACAGTCTGGTCCAGAAGTTCAAGAGATCAGGAAGAACAGATGACATCTATGTCCCCAGGCTGTGGTCATACAAGAGCCTGCATCTTCTGTCAGACCAGACTAAACCCAGGCCATCACTCTCTGGTCTTCCTTAAGCACTTCCCTCCAGGCTTCCTTCCAGGCTATGGCTCTGCTCTTGTAGTTGTGGCAGGAGGTGGAGGAGGAGGAGGGCGATGGTCAACTTCCTGGCTGCCACTTGCCACAGCCTCCTCCCTGCTGCCACTTGCCACAGCCTCCTCCCGGCTGAGGTCTTCCTGTGTATGAAAATGGGACATAATTTTAGTTTTTTGGTCATTAATCACACAATTTTGTGCCCATGACTGTTGCAAATTGAATGTTACCAAATAGAACAGACTATCAGTCTGAGGCCGCGTACACACGGGCGGATTGTCTGCCCAACTTAGTCCGCTGAACCGTGTTTCAGCGGACAATCCGCTTGTGTGTGGGCTTCAGCAGACTTTTTCAGCGGACAGTCTGACGGACTAAGTCTTTCGTAATTTCCGTAATTTTGTCCGTCCAAACTTGGTTTTGTCCGTCCAAACTTGGTTTCAGCGGACAGTCCGCTCGTGTGTAGGCAAGTTGGACGGACTAAGTATGGCGCATGCTCAGAAAGGATTTACACGGCCGAAGGTTGCATTGCAGTGTATTGGACGTCGTATTTCTAGTCCCGTCGTACGTGCTGTATACGTCATCGCGCAAGCTTTCAGCGGACTGTCTGTTCATTGTGTGTGGTCAAGTCCGTTCATTCAAAAGTTGAACGGACTGTCTGTCGGATTGTCTGATGAACTTAGTTGGGCAGACAATCCGCCCGTGTGTACGCGGCCTGAGACCAGCATTTTTCATTCTTGTCCCAGTCATTTTTGGTCACTATTGTCTATTGATATGTAAACCACTTATCACAACTGATCAATAATAACATCTAGTTAACATCATTAAATGTACGACAAGAAATATGTTGAACAATTCTATACCTGTCTCAAGCTGGGCCCCTCCACATGTTGCTGCCTGGAAGGCCCAGGTTGGACATTGGAAGCCTCAGCTGGGGGTGAAGGAAGCCTTGAAGGAAGACTGTAGAGTGCTGGCCTGGGTTCCCTCTGGTCTGGCGGAAAATGCAGCCTCTCATAGTACAACATCCCGGGGACATAAATGTCATCTGGATCTCCTGATCTCAGGGAATCTGGGAAATTCCTGCGCTCTCTCAGATATACTCTATCTATATGTATATAGATACTCCTCAGGGCACCAATTTTGGCCATCACATAGGTCATGTCTGCCGTGGGAAGCATGATCTTCACCAAACAAAGCAGTTTCTCCAGCGCTACCTTCCTCTTTCTTAGGTCCTTATAAAAGGGGTTGTTAATCTGCCACAGGCAAGGCAGCTCCCTGAGCATATCAATGATTAGCCCCAGAAAATGTGGTTCCTTGAAGGGATCCATCTTCTCTGCAAGACAAAACACAAGACAAACTTTAAATAATGTCAGGCTAAATTCTCCTAATCTTGTCCCAATATAAGCCTGAATCTAGAAGCAGTACAGGCTAGTGATGTACCAAGTTAAAATTGTACCTTTGTTCTAACGATTGGTGCTTCAGCTCCTTCCTCCGCTCAGAGATAGTACGTACGAAGCACGCATGTTGTGTTTTATATACAGTGCGCATGCGCAAAACTCCGTCCGCCCCTGACGTTCTTTCTAGTCTATTCCCCATCCCTTCTCTTTTGGCGCAGTGGGGAGAGCACATGGCGGAAACACAGGGGCATGATAATTCCACTTACGAGGAGGAGAACGAGGAAAGCCCGGAGCCAAAAATGTCCCAATCCCGTATGAGAAGATTTAAGGCCTCAAATATGTCTTTTGGAGAGATGTTGGAGATGGTGGACATATTGAAGAGGAACGACTATGATGGGAAGTATGGACCTTACCCAAACCCAAATGTCAGAAAGGCCAAGATCATGACTGAGGTTGTGAAGAGTCTTCAGAAGAATTTTGGGGTACGACGATCCAGGGATCAACTGAGGAAACGCTGGTCAGACCTGAAACTGAGGGAGCACGATCAGTACAGAAGGATCAAGCGAGTTCTTCAAAAAAGTAAGTAGTTGTCTTGTGTTCATATTATTATTATTGCTTACATACTGCTCCATGTGCTTTGATTTAATGTTGTACATTTTAAAAAATGGCCACTTTCATGTTCATGGGTTCAATCGTTCGTAATAAACATCGTTCGTTCGCCCACTTCAAAGACGATGTTTTGGCAAGTTGCACTTTTAACTACATATGTTCAGGCCTATTTCTAGTCAAAGGAAGTTTGTTGTCTAGAGGGGTTTGTAATAGAATGAAATGCAAACTTGATGTATCAGTGTATAAACGAAAGGATTATATTAATGTTACATTGTTAAATGCCAAGTTATATAAACGTTATCAAAAATAATGTTATATACACCAAATATGTTGGTTTGTTGTAAAACCCTTTTCTAAACGCACATGTGAATGTGCTTTGAGTAAAAAGTTTAATTATGAACAATGCGCAAAAGCAGTATTTGTAGTAAAGTTGTTGTTTTCTGTGACGATGGGTGTTATTTACTAAAGGCAAATCCACTTTGCACTCCAAGTGCAGTTTCAGGTGCACTTTTGCAGTGCACTTGTGGTGCATAGTGGATTTGCCTTTAGTAAATAACACCCACAGTGCTTTTTAAATTTCCCCAATCACGCAATTTTCATAACTCCACACATTTCTGTCATAGTCCTGAAAATTAGCAATATTTTTGTCAGTAATGCACTACATACATTAACAACAAAAACAAGGTGTGTGTGTAGCAGACCCACAACATAATAATATTATCTGAAGAAGAGTCTGTCACTTCATCTCGCACAGAAATTGGGTTTGCACTTTTGAAGAAAAAGGCCCCAAAAAAAACCCAAAAACCTAGGAAACACCTAAAACAAACCCAAGCAGTAAATGAAAACAAAGATTATTGCAGTTTGAAAGAAAAATGTAATTAAAAAAATGCCTCTCAGACATTGTCTGGCATATCAATGGCCCCCCTATCCACGAAGTACTCCATATATCTTGTTCTGACCTCACTGCGCTTTGGGGGGGGCAAGCCAGGACGGCCAGCTTAAAGGGCCGTCAGGTTGGCATGTTCAGGTAAGTCTGCATCAGGCCCAACTGAGGCCACATAGTTTGGTGAGTATTTCTTCAAAAAATTGTGCAGAATGCAGCAGGAAAGCACAATGTGATTGAGTTTATATTCAGCCATGTGGATTGAAGTCAAAAATAGGCGGAACCGGCTGGCCATTATCCCGAAAGTGTTCTCCATTACTTTTCTGGTTCTGGTCAGCCAGAAATTAAAGATGCTCTTGTCCGGGGTGAAGGTCCTCATCGGGAAAGGCCGCATCAGATGGTTTGCCAGAGCAAATGCCTCATCCATGATGAAAACAAAGGGGAGTCCTTCCACATTCTCCTCTGGAGGTGGCAAGCCCAGACTGCCACTCTGGAGACGCTAGTAGAACTCCGTCTGCGCGAACATTCCACCATCCGACATCCAGCCATTTTCCCCCACGTCCACATACAGGAAGGCATATGTTGCTGACACCACCACCAACATCACAATACTATTAAAACCCTTGTAATTATATTAGTAGCACCCCAAGTTGGGGGGTGGGACGATGCGGATGTGTTTCCCATCAATTGCACCTCCACAATTGGAAAAGTCCCAATGGGTGGCAAAGTGGGAGGCCACAGTCTGTCATTCCTGTGGCCTTGAAGGAAACTGTGGAGTCAAATAAGAAAAAAAAAGATCAGTATAACATTTTTGGAAATTAGTATTTAAAGCCAAAAGTATAAGGTCCCCTTATCAGATTCCTCAGTGCCCCCACAACCCCCATCATCTGATGGCCCATTGCAAAATATTAGGGGGGGGTGTTTTGGACAGGTAACCCTATCCACTTCATTGAGAGCTGAAAGCATAAATAATGTGTGATACTTTGGCCAGCCCCTCCTTACTTACACTATTGGCAGCCCACCGGACAGGTAAGAAGTGTCATAATACAAAAAAAAATGAACAAATGGGAGCACATTTTTACATTCTGCTATTACCTATCAAGATAATAATAGGATACAAAAAAACTTTAAACAGTAGCATATAAAAGTATTGAGGCAGACCCTTGCACTACATGCATTGGTGAATTCATCCATAAAAGACCACAAAAGAGGTAGGTATAGTGTGTATTGGGTTTGGCAGCAGATAGAAGATTGCTATCAGCCGACCCAGCAGTTGGGGGGAGGGGGGTTCCTAATGAGTTTGGCCGACCAAAAAAAAACCTCTGGCACTCTGCATGAATTTAAGCACACACATAACATGTGTACATGGTTTAGGGGGGGTTTAGGGGAAAGCAATACTATGGATCTGACAAAATACATTGCTAAGTGACTAGGCTATAGGTTTATGGGCCCAGAAGAGCATGTTGGGGAGGTTAGTGAAGGCAAATATGCATGAAGGACAAAAAAGGAACTTTAAAAGCTTCCAGCATGCATGAGGACAAAGGGGCACATCATATCAATTACAGCATATTGCAATCATGGTAATTAGGGAATGAGGAAAGAAATACATTAGCAAACATTAAATACATAGAATGTGATGTTAAAGGAGAAAACTTACCTTAATATAGTCCTTCTGCAGGACCTGTATGATGGCAGAACACAGGTCTCTGGAATAATGATCCCCAGAGCCTGGCGGGAGATGCCTGTCGAGAACTTGAGGTCCTGAAGACTTCTCCCTGTCGCCAAGTACTGCAACGTGATGGCTTGCCGCATACAGGTATCCTGCCTGCTGATATAAGGGGACAGCAAAGCCAGCAGACGGTGAAAAACGGGGTCCGTCAATTAAGAGATAATTCCTGAAATCATCAGGATTATTCTCCCAGATCTCACAAAGCAAAGGCATGTGCGAGAATTGGTCAAGCTGGAGCAACCAATTCTTGCTCCATGAACTCCTCCTCGCCCTGTTCATGGACTGGGCTTGTGTCAAAGCTAAAAGCCTAACATCAAGCCCCTGCACAGCACGAACTCTACAACGAGTACGTACATGAAACATGGCTTCAAAACGGTCGGCTGGTCAGAATGGACAACAGAAAGCACCGATAAACTGCAAGGCCTGAAAGAACAAACTGAAAACCAGAAACGAGCGGACAATAAGCACTGAAAATCAAAGCGTACTATACCAAGATATAGTCCGCAATGACCAACAAATGTGAACTGACTACACTCACTGATAAGCAGATACGCACCCACAAGCACAAACTGAAGAGCAGTAACGATCTGAAGCACAAATCTGAAAAGCGCGAATCGTCTCTAGCCAAACTTCTACTAACACTCAATAAGCACAAGATCAGCAGAAGGAGCCCAAAGGGTGCCGCACGTGGTGCTGAACTTCCCTTTTCTAGTCCCGTCATATGTGGTTTACGTCACTGCGTTCTTGTTGACCGGAAATTCTGACAACTTTGTCCAACCGTGTGTATGCAACACCAGTTCGGGACTAAATCCGTCGGAAATTATCCGACGGATTTGGGGATCAGAATGTCCGACCGTGTGTACGGGGGCTTATACTTTCACACTTTATACACTTGCACAAAATTAGGGGTTTTGTAGGATTAGAGTCAGGTATATGACTCACCAATTATACCAAGAAGGTGCCAATGATCACCAATTTCATATGTAGGTTGAAACATAGTCATTAACTGAAACAGAGATAGCAGTGTAGGAGGTTTAAAACTCGATGGGAAACACGCAACCTCTGCTACTAAAGTTAGGTTGTGGAAGATAGTTTCATGTCACAGGTCCTACACCATGGGAAGACTGAGCACAGCAACAAGACACAGGGAAGTTATACTGCATCAGCAAGGTCTCTCCCAGGCAAAGATTTCAAAGCAGACCAGGGTTTCAAAATGTGCTGTTCGAGCTCTTTTGAAGAAGAGCAAAGAATCTGCAATGTTAAAGACCTTAGACAAAGTGGTCGGCCAAAGAAACTTGATGAAAGACACATCATGCTTAATTCCCTTCGACATGGGAAGATATATAGCAGTGCCTTAAAGTGGATGCAAACCCAATGTCATCCTTTCTAAACTACTGCCATATGGGGTTATCTATAAGGATATACAGTGGTGTGAAAAAGTGTTTGCCCCCTTCCTCATTTCCTGTTCCTTTGCATGTTTGTCACACTTAAGTGTTTCGGAACATCAAACCAATTTAAACAATAGTCAAGGACAACACAAGTAAACACAAAATGCAATTTGTAAATGAAGGTGTTTATTATTAAAGGTGAAAAAAAATCCAAACCATCATGGCCCTGTGTGAAAAAGTGATTGCCCCCTAAACTTAATAACTGGTTGGGCCACCCTTAGCAGCAACAACTGCAACCAAGCGTTTGCGATAACGTGCAATGAGGCTTTTACAGCGTCCTGGAGGAATTTTGGCCCACTCATCTTTGCAGAATTGTCCTAATTCAGTTACATTAGAGGGTTTTCGAGCATGAACGGCCTTTTTAAGGTCATACCACAACATCTCAATAGGATTCAGGTCAGGACTTTGGCTAGGCCACTCCAAAGTCTTCATTTTGTTTTTCTTCAGCCATTCGGTGGTGGACTTGCTGGTGTGTTTAGGATCATTGTCCTGCTGCAGAACCCAAGTTCGTTTCAGCTTGAGTACACGAACAGATGGTCGGACATTCTCCTTCAGGATCTCTTGGTAGACAGCAGAATTCATAGTTCCTTTTATCACGGCAAGTCTTCCAGGTCCTGAAGCAGCAAAACAGCCCCAGACCATCACACTACCACCACCATATTTTACTGTTGGTATAATGTTCTTTTTATGAAATGCAGTGTTCCTTCTACGCCAGATATACTTGGACACACACCTTCCAAAGAGTTCCACTTTTGTCTCATCGGTCCACAGAATGTTGTCCCAAAAGTCTTGAGGATCATCAAGATGTGTTGTGGAGAAATTGAGACGAGCTTTGATGTTCTTTTTGCTCAGCAGTGGTTTTCTCCTTGGAACTCTGCCATGCAGGCCATTTTTGCCCAGTCTTTTCCTGATGGTGGAGGCATGAACGCTGACCTTAACTGAGGCAAGTGAGGCCTGCAGTTCCTTGGACGTTGTTGTGGGGTCTTTTGTGACCTCTTGGATGAGTCGTCGCTGCGCTCTTGGGGTAATTTTGGGCGGCCGGCCACTCCTGGGAAGGTTCACCACTGTTCCATGTCTTCGCCATTTGTGGATAATGGCTCTCACTGTGGTTTGCTGGATTCCCAAAGCTTTGGAAATGGCTTTATAACCCTTTCCAGACTGATAGATCTCAATTACTTTCTTTCTCAATTGTTCCTGAATTTCTTTGGGTCTCGGCATGATGTGTAGCTTTTAAGGATCTTCTGGTGGACCTTACTGTGTCAAGCAGCTCCTATTTAAGTGATTCCTTGATTGTGAACAGGTGTGGCAATAATCAGGCCTGGGTGTGGCTAGAGAAATTGAACTCAGGTGTGGACAACCACAGTTATAGTATGTTTTAACAAGGGGGGCAATCACTTTTTCACACAGGGCCATGATGGTTTGGATTTTTTTTCACCTTTAATAATAAACACCTTCATTTACAAATTGCATTTTGTGTTTACTTGTGTTGTCCTTGACTATTGTTTAAATTGGTTTGATGTTCCGAAACACTTAAGTGTGACAAACATGCAAAGGAACAGGAAATGAGGAAGGGGGCAAAGACTTTTTCACACCACTGTACATGCCTCCTGCATGTATCTTTACCTATCAAATGTCTCCCCTCTGTCTGCAGTTAGACCGGAAAAACTGCATATTCTGTGGGTGGGTCTGTTGTCTGGAGCTTGGTGGGTGGAGTCATGATGTCAGAAGACTCCCTGCCCACCTCTACACTCCCTTTGTAAATATGCATATTCTCCTGTGTATTTCTTACACTGAACTTCTGCTATGATCTCTAACATCCAGTGAAAAGGCAGGAAAGTAACCACATGACTTCACCATGCCAAATCATGCTGAAGTGGGGAACATCCAATTCTGGTAGAGCCGCAGAAGAAAGGAGTGGGAGGGAATTAAAAAATAATGCACATCTCTTAGGCTAGTGCACAAGATATGTAAATCACTGTCACTCACAGCAAGGGGGAGGATTTGACAAAGTTTTTCTCTTTTTGTCAAGATTTATCTCACTGAGCAATAAAAGAGGATTGCTCAGAGATGGAATAACTCTTTGTGGCAAGACTGGGCTCAAATGATAGGAAATCTTTTCAGGTTTGCATCCACTTTAAGCACAGAATTGGTGTAAACCAGTGGGACCCAGGTACACCCATCTACTGTCCACAGAAGTCTGGCCAGAAGTGGCCTTATGGAAGAATTGCAGCCAAAAAGCCATACCTCTGACTTGGAAACAAAACTAAGCGACTCAACTATGCCCGAAAACATAGGAACTGGGATGCAGAAAAACAGCAGCAGGTGTTCTGGACTAATGAGTCAAACTTTGCAATATTTGGCTGTAGCAGGAGGCAGTTTGTTTGCTGAAAGGCTGGAGAGCGGTACAATAATGTTTTGTTTGCGCCCCTACCCCCCAAAATGGAGCATCAGCCGCCACTGTTAACACTTCTATCTTTGAAAGCATTCTTAATTTACAACATTTTCAAATGTGTATTAAAGTGTTTACCTGAGGTTTGTATTTAACTAAAAAGAAAAGATCCAAAACTAATCATAAGCAAATCCAAATTGAAGATGAAAAACCCAGCAAGGGCATAACCTAAAAAAAAATAGGCAAAAGAGCAACAAAAAAGATGGGTGTTAAGGAAGGAACAAAGTAGGGGCAAAAGGTGAATTTAGAGTGGACAGTAGGTGGTCAACGAGGGACAACAGTCTACCTGTTGCTAACTTGATGGGTTGTAGATAATGCCAGTGTGTTTGCCTCCTTTTTTCCTGCACACAACTAAAAAATGTAAGTATAATTTCAATATATGCAATATAAACCTCATATTTTCTTCATAAGGCTGGATTTTCAGTGGTGAAGTTCCCAGTACAAAACTACGCTAAAGCTTCAGCTTTCAATATTTATAGCTATTTACTGCAGGTAATGCCCTTGTTTTCCTACATTCGTCTCAGGAAATGTATTACCTGTTTTCTAGTTCATGCCCTTTTGGTCTGTCTTTATAGTAGAAATAAAATAAGATTTGAAAGGCAGTCATTGAAAATGGATAGAGTTCAATATCTTCCAGCTGAACTATGTTTGTGCGAATAAATGGCGAAGGGCTTGTGTAACCGTGAAGTTAATAATCCAGATGAACTTTCAGGTCAGAGTTTCAAATTACGCATTGACTTTGTGGAATGCCTCTTGCTTTCTGGACATTTTGCTATTTTTGTGCCATTTGAGAGCATTCCGTGTTCCGCTCTATAATGGAGATTACACTGTATGTGTGTATTGTTTAAAGATTGCCTGGGGTAACATGACTCAACTCTGTATTGTCTTAATCTCACTCATTGCTCTTCGAGACCTCCTGGTGGTAGAGCGGGACATAATCATCCTGTCTTTAGCTTATATATTTACAATACATGGCTGCAATTGGGAAATCACAGAAAAGATTATATTAAAACACAATATCTATATAATAAAAAAGAACACATTCATTATGTCCATTTGTGCTCAGAACGTGTGTTATATAATACGTTTGCTTCTCACTGTATGATCTCACACATTTTACCAATTACTGGCACAGAAATGTAGGTATGAGATTTTGATACAATTATTGCATTTATTTTTCATGCAATACTGTCATATTGTAATGCATTTTTCTTTCTCGTACATCACGGGACACAGAGCAGCCATATACATTACTACCTGGGTTATGTGGAACCTATAGGTGAATAGGCACTGGTAGAAAAACCATAAACAGGAAGTGATCCCCTATATAACCCCTCGCCTACAGGAAGTACTCCAGTTTTTTCGCCTGTGTCTAAAATGGTGGATGGTCACTTTTGAGCTCTCTGTGAGCTTCCAGAATCCTGCACAGGTTCTTAAGAATGAAGGGACAGTGTTTCTAGAGCTGACCCTTTTGAAAAAGCTACTATGCTAAGATAAATGGTACCCGAGCCTCGTGAAGAAGATTAAAGGATGAACAATGAGATTTTGCCTGTAATACAACCTTTGGGTGCTGGACCCAGCGTAGTGGAATCCTAGACACCACAGCACTAAGGCGATTCTACAGGGTGCTGTACAGGTCTAATGGAGTGGACCATCATGCTAAAAAGGTACCCAGTCCTTGAAGGTCCGTAGTGACAGAACCCACAGCGATGGGTGAAGGCTGGACCTCTGGTTTAGGCTATTGTCCTGCGGTGGGAGTGGTAAGTGGCCCAGTGAAAATTATTCCAATTGCTCCAATTATTATATATTCCTCTGCAACAATGTATGTTTAGGCTGACGTGTTTTAAAAAAAATATGTTTTCCTTGCTATGCTTGTTTAGCCTACTAGATGGCATGGGTTTGCTGCTCTGTGTTTCTCTTCCCAGAGCTGCACAAGACATGGGAAGCTTTTTAAAAAAAAAAACATTTTGCTTGCAATGCTTTTTTTTTCCCACTAGAGGTGGTAAGTGGCACTGACAAAAACCAGGGTCCAATTATTATCTATTTTCCCCTGCAACAATGTTGCTGGCCGACAAGGGGGACACAGAGCAGTCTGTCCTGGGTGACACGTGAGTCCTATTTGTGATGACAGACAAAGCCTAATTATGTTGCAGTACATGGAAGACAGGTTAATCGTATAAGATTGTTCCAAGGGGGAATTATGGTACTGAGGAACTTGTGTATTGTGTCACAAAGCCAGTTACCATTGTTTCAACAAGTTGCAGCAAAAGTGTTCCATCAGTGGCCCCTGTAGAGGCTAAATGGAACTATGCTGCAATAGCCTCTCTTGAAAGACCGGATGTCATCGGGTAATCTGAGCCGCTGCGTCTATCTGGCATTGTGGCTACTACCAGTACTATTACCTCAGAGTTTATTACTAAAGAGGACCTGGCATCAGCTTTGGCTGGTTTAGAGGGCAAAATTGCTGGAATGATTGCTTCTGTCACACAAAGGGGAGGAAGCATGACAGGTCCCCTTTCACTATTCCTCCTATATTGGAGAAAGACTGGGTTGACAAGGTAGAAGAGGTAATGGCCAGTCAGGCAATTTATATCCAAACAGAGGAATCTCCCTCAAGTGATTCAGAGCCTGAAGGGGGTCAGATTATATCGGCCTCTCAATCACAAAAGCTTCTTATCCATTCTCTGTACAGATGGTTCATACAGATTTTAAGTTACCTCCAGTAGAGGTCCCTGAAACACCTTGTCCTCCCAGGGTTCCTTAGAACCAAAGCAGGGTACACAGGTTCTTCCCTTTCATCCACTCTTGAAGCAGGTTATATATTCTGACTGGGAGCACCCAGACAGGATATTTGTGTCTCCAGTGAGATTTACTCTGTTATATCCTATGGAGGAAAGCTTTAGTAAGAAGTGGAGCATGCTGGTTGTGGATGCAACAGGTTTCCTCCCTGAGCAAGACCTTAACTTGTCCAGTGGATAATACACAGGTCTTTAAGGATCCTGCAAATAAGAAGCTGGAAGCCTTGTTAAAGGCATCCTTCACCCTGTCAGGTTCCGCTATTCAGGCCACAGTAGCAGCAAATGGGGCCTGTCAAGCCTGGAAGGATCAGGCTAGACGGCCCAATAGACTGGAGAGTTCTGTTCAGGATAGAGCAGATCTGCCTCAGGCTCTTTGCTTTGCTATAGATGGCCTTAAAGACTCCATGCAGCAGATCTCCCGCATGACTGTTTTGTCTGTACGGATTCGCAGAATTTTACAGCTAAAAAGCTTGCCAGCAGAGCTCCCTTATAAGGGGATGCTAGCTGGTTTTCCTTTTCATGGAGAACATTTGTTTGGGGATGATTTTGATAAGTACATCCAAAAGATATCTGGAGGAAAGAGTTTTCCCCTTGTGAAAAAGGTAGCTACACAGCCCTTTTTTAAGGTACCACGTGCTAATTCCTCAGGTTTTTCAGGCCCTAATCAGTTCCGATGGCACCAGGCATCTGCTGTCAAAGGTAGACAGCAGGGTCAGTGCCAAAAGAGGCCGTGGGTACGAAAGTCTGCTAATACTGGCACCAAACCTTCCTTTGCGAAGGGACGCCCCCACTCCTGTGGATGGGAGGAAGGTTGTGACAGTTTGCAGGATTGTGGGGAAAGCTAATTCAGGACAGGTGGGTCACAGTGTCTCAGGGGTACAGGCTGGAATTACACTGTTACCATCCTCAAAGATTTGTGAGGTCCAGCATTTCAAGAAAGGGCTTATTACTCCAAGCACTAGACCGTTTAAGGCAGCAGGGGGTGATCATGGAGGCCCCAGTTCCCGAACGGAGAACAGGGTTTCATTCAAATCTGTTCACGGTTCCAAAGACAAATGGTGACAAAAGATCAATTCTGGATATAAGAGCACTGAACCGTTATCTCTCAGTGCGGCCCTTTCTAATGGAATCAGTCCGCTCTGTCGTGACCTCTCTCCAAGAAGGAGATTTTCTGGCATCCATAGGTATCAGGTATGTATACCTGCACATGCCACTTTTTCAACCTCATCAAAGGCTTTTCCCGGTGGGTGAGCTTGCAGCTTGTTTGTTATATGCCTGTTTGCAGGGGTCAAGTCCTGGGGGAAAAAAGTGTGGGAACTCCCACCCAAGATCCGCTCGCCCACCACAAAAAAAATGATACGCTCATATGGACGAACGCTTCAAAAGTGGTATTTTTCATCCAATTTTCGTATTGTGTGTATAACGCTTAAAGGGATTGTAAAGTGAATTTTTTTTTTTTAGATAACAAACATGTTATACTTACCTCCACTGTGCAGCACGTTTTGCACAGAGTGGCCCCGAACCTGCTCTTCTGGGGTCCCCCGGCGGCTGTCTCGGCTTCCTCCTGCAGGTGCTTCTCACGTTCATGCGAGCTCCCTCGCATGGTGAGAAGCATCTGCGGGCGTGCTCCCGTGATACAGCCGGCGGCTATAGCCGCTCGCTGTATCACACGGCCCCGCCCCCGGTGCTCTGCGTCAGTGGATGTGATTGACAGCAGCGCAAGCCAATTGCTGCTCTGCTTTCCATCCATCCACTCCAGCCAATCAGCGGCCAGGCTGAACGGTGGAAAGGACGTCGGGGACGAGCGCGGGACTTTCGAGGGGTGAGGTAAGTAAAACGGGGGGGGGGCTGGGGGCTCAGGCACTGTCAGATGTTTTTTCACCTTTATGCATAGAATGCATTAAGGTGAAAAAACATTTACCTTTACAACCCCTTTAACTGTTAGTACATGAAAAAAACAATCCTCAATAAACATAAATACGGTAATTCTCTGAATAATCAGCATTCATTCAATTGTGCTTCCATGAAAATGTGATCATCATGTTCTGATCTTTATTGGGGAATTTTATTTTGTATATAGAGTGTTTATGTGATGAGTTTACACTTTTCATTGAACAGAGAGTGGATAACACAGGGTTAAACGGAAAGGTCATAAATGAACTGCACATTATCTGGACAGAATGCTTGGGGAGATAGTGATGTGTTCCTGCTTAGGAGATGTATGTTAGCTTGGGGGGCTGCAAACTCTGCAGGGCTCCAACACACACTCGCTGCTATTCCAACCCTTCACATATTTCCACATAAACTTCCCTCCTGGCATTAAACTTTGCCAGGTATGGTGCTCAGCTTACCACCCCAAACTGATGTTCCTCCCTCAGCTCACCTCTCTCCCTGCATGTCCTGTGAGCAGAATAGCTGTGCTCCTCCTCTGGGTTCTCTCATCATATGACACTGAAGATAGAGAAGATTCAGCGGGACACACAGAGCAAGTATGCAGGAGAGACTGGGGGGGGGGGGATGAGGAGACAGAAAATCAGGAGGGGCCAGCAGGGAGGAGTGCATCATGAGAGGTCTGACTAAATACAATCTCTTAGCAGCAGGGACCTGATCTACCCATCAGCTAGCTGTGATTGACAGGTAGATCAAAGCGGAAGCTGTCATGGGGCCCCCAATGACAATGCCTGAATGGTCAGGTGTGCGGCACTTACTATTGTGAGCTGTGTCGGCAGCTGCTGGTGTAGCATCTGCCACACAGCTTGCATACTTCAAAGTCTTGCAGGACACGGCCAGGGCCATCTTTAAGGCAGGGCAAAAGGGGCAGCTGCCCTGGGCCCTGTCATTGTTGTGGGGCCCAAAGCAGCAGCCTTATACTTGACAACTATCCCAGCTTAAATTCCCTTGTCCCTTGAAGTTTTAGTCCTGTGTTGTGTCCCGATATCTCAGTGTGAAGTACTGGTACTAATGCTGCCCAGCTCTGCCCTATTGTTGTGTACAGATGACTCACCTGCAGACCCTGTGTTTACATGTAAATAACCAGCATTCATATGTAAATAGCGGCGGCCAGCAGCATTGATATGTAAATAAAGGTGGCATTCATATGTATATCATGCTCCCCTGCAGTGAGGAGAGGATGTGCTGTAACCTCTAGCAACCAATCAGTGACCAGTATTACTGTACAATACTCTTTAGCAACCAATTAGCAAGCAGAAATCATTTGCTGTAACCTCTAGCAACTAATCAGTGAGCCGTAATGTGTACTGTAACCTCTAGCAACCAGTCAGTAAGCAGTAATGATATGCTGTAACCGCTGGCAACCAATTGCTGCCGGATCTGAAACAGTAAACTGATATTAAGTCTAGCTGCTATTTATTGTATGTCTCAGAGCAGGTGGAAAGTAAAATTGCATGGGGGGGGGCCCAAGGAAATTTTTGCCCAGGGTCCAATCAATATTAAAGACGGCTCTGGACACGGCTGCTAACAGGAGCTGAGTTCCTGTTGTGAAAAAAAGTACAGGAACTCTGTTCCCATGCGTTCCCGCAGGACTTGAGCCCTGCCTGTTTGACACTTCTTATTGTGAGTACCTTGATTTTACTTTTACTGTTTTGCCAATAAACATTTGGAAAAACTACACTATTGTGCATCCCTCTTTACATCCCCCTATGCCCCATTGCAAGGTTGTGGACACACCAGGGACAATAGGGGGACTCTGATTCCAGACTAGAGACACACATCAGTGTAGCCAGATATGCCATACTGGGAGGCTGCCAAGAAACACATTGAGATATACCCACATGCTGTTACCTTACAGCGGTAAGGTAAGGGTACATCTATAAATTATTCTGCACAGGAACCAGGAAGTCACCTATCATCAGCACTTTATGCCAGAGGATTGTCACCTACACTTTGCCAATTTATGCTGACTGCTAATATACAGCCACTTATCTACCTTGCACCTTATATGGACACTACTTATCTTTTTTGCTTTCACCTATAAGAAAATTTGCAGCATATACCTATATGGAGGAAACTTTTTTGAATGCTTTTATATGCCTTTTAGGATTTTACCTATTCGTTCAGGATTTATTGCAGTAGTAGTGCACCTTCTTTTTGAGCACCGTTTTTTCACTTCATGTGCACACCATATGGATATATTTCCTATCACTGTTCTACGAAGAATCTTTTGAGTGTTTGATATACTTTTGTTGTCTTATTGATACACTTTTATTGTTTTATCTGAAGAAGTCGCAGGGCATGCGATTTCTTATGGATATATTTCCTATCACTGTTCTACGAGGAATCATTTGAGTGTTTGATATACTTTTATTGTCTTATTGATACACATTTATTGTTTTATCTGATGAGCTTCCGGTTCATTCATTCTGTGCAGCTGAGCCTGCAGCGATAGAGATAGAGAAAGTGATTGAGGACACAGTACTCAGTCTCAAATGTGAGACATCTGGTCTAGGTTTAGACCCCTGATATTTCACCAAAGCCTCCCAAAAGGGCTTTTAAAAAAATTGTCAAAAAAAATAATAATAAAACAACATTGAAAGCAGTAAAAATTACAATTGTAAAAAATAATAAAAAGAAATGTAAAAAAATAATAAAAATAAAGGGCTAATTTAAATGGGTTCTATGGCCCATACAATGTGAATGAGCAATTTTTTGTGAGACTGAAGCCACCTGTTACTCTATGGGGAATGCACAAACACAACCACGTGTCCTAGTTATGACTGGTGTGCAAGTGTGGGTGAGTGGCCCCAAATGCACACCGTCTGTGTTCAGGGGCCGTACAGCTGAATCCACACACCTGTCAAATTATAACCTGCGGCTGTGTTAGGACAGGGGGGTGCTTGGTGCTGTCAATTAGGCTGTATGGGGCCCCGTGTTTTCTAATAGTGGCCCTGCACTTGAGCAAAACCATTTTAATTCAGTATTGCATGCATCTGCAAAATGCTCAGGCCAGGAATAATTGCTTATTAGATCTCTTCCTAAGAGTTTGCCTGATATCTTTACTGTTCTTTGAATCCAGTTTTTCTTTTACAGTTAATAAGTTAACTGAGTAATAAATGTTTTCTTGTCTTTTGATATTTCCGTTGCTGTGATTATTCTGCCGTTCTGAAGCTTTGCTGAATCAGCTTGGGGAAAAGCTGTGCTTCTTACAAATAGACAGAGGGGTTGCCTAAGGAAATGCTGACCTGACTCAGCACTAAGCAAATCTGCTCTAACTTCATACCCTGGCATGCACATTACAGTCATAATACAGACACAGATAGACTGTATATCTTTAATACTGGGAGTAAGGAATAAATGGGCAACAATGACAGTATGATACTACATAGGGGTGTATTTATTAAAAATGCAGAGCTATTCATCTTGCAGAACTGCACATGCATTCGTTCTGGAAGAATTACAGCAAAATTGAATGTTAATGGCTATTTTTCTCCTGGTCAGATGTTCTTCATTCAAAAGACTAGAGTCGAATGGAAAATACCACTTTATGGCCATTAGCTAGTGTTCAGAACCCAGTGGCGGCAGGTGCTCCATTTTTTGAAGGGGGCAGCACACAAACCTCCCAGCCGCAAACAGGCCAACCACGAGTCTGGACACAGGCATGGAAAGCTGGAGGCCGGTTGGGAGGGTCATCAACCCCGGGAGCTGAGGGACGAATCCCCCATGGATGATCAAGGGTGATGTGAATCACATCAAATTAGCCCATCTAAGGAAAGTGTAAATTTGTATATATTCACAATTACTCACAATTATTCACAATTACCCACCAGACACATGCATGCTGTGATGCCTCCCTGGTTGCATGCTTCATATAAACTACCAAACCCCTCTCCCATATATCTCAGCAATTAGGAATGGAGACATATCCACTGTGCCTCAAAACTCTATTTTTTCTTTATTGGCTTATTGGGGATGGAAGCATGCGCCTATACCTAGTACATTTTAATATCTTTGGTACTGTCCATTGTTAGCATTAGTACAGGTGTTTATACTCTTTTTCAATTTGACTTTTCAACTTTTCCATGTCCAGGTTATGATTCTAGATAGGTAATAGAGGAATGCATATAGGTTTGACTTTATACACCTAGAATTCCTACCACACCTCATGACATGCAGATCCTATGTCTTTGTTTGCAGGTGTGTTGGGCTGCCTTGGTCCGCCTGTGTTTTTTTTCACCCTCAGGGATCTGTTATGTGCTTTAGGAGTCCTCCCCTCCCCTCTTTCCCCTTGGTGATGCAAGGGTTCGGGCGGGCTTCCCGTTGCGCATTGCCATCATGCCCCCAACGCCGTACATCATTACCAGTGGCCAGGGGAGGGCTGACAGCCTTAGGCCTGGGGGGCAAGTCCAGTCACGTGGCCCACTTTAACCCCGAATAAGTTCACTATCTATGCCCACCTTGTATTACAAGGTTACCCATGGCTAGTGGCCAGCAGAGCCCTACAGGCCATGATAAGCTCCCAGCAGGACCTACAGGTGCACGGCCAGCTCCCAGCCTGTGGGTCCTGCTGGGCACTGGCCATAGCCAGCTCCCAGTAGGACCAACAGGCAGCGGTGGTGCGTCCATAAAGGCGCATGAGCGCTGCCCCCCTGTCACTCGCTCTCTCACATAGATAGATTGCATGAATCTATATATGGTTGCCGCTGCCGACCCCTATTCATGTGCCTGGTCCTTTGTTGGGCGCCATGCATATGAATTACAGCGGTGGAGTTTCTTTGGAAATGCCTGATTAGAGCCATAGGCTCAAATAGGCTTCCTGATTAGAGCCATGGGCTCTAATAGGCTTCCAAAAGGGAAAACAGCAGGCACACTGCTGTGCATTCGCCGATTACTTATTGGTGTGTTAGAGAACCGAAGACATTGCTTTCCTAACACTGACCTGGCTCACAGCCAATCAGGTTGCTCAGGTCATGTTACCTGTCACCTGATTGGCTGAAACAACAGGTGCCGCTATTGGACGCCTGATGGGAGGAGAGGACGGGAGGAAAAGAAGTGCAGGAGATGCATGAAGGACCCACTCGTTGTCACCTGCTGCCCCACAAGACAGGGCAAGTGCAGGGCAGAAGGCAAGCGGGTGGCACACTGTCACACTGGCAGCATTTGATTGGCACAGTGGCTGCGAATAATTTTTTTTTTTTCACATTTTTTTCAGTTTGCCCCCCCCCCCCAAAAAAATATTTTAGCACCAGCCGCCACTGCCAACAGGCCATGATTAGTTCCAGCAGGACCCACAGGGAATGGCCAGCTCCCAGCAGGACATCATGTACTGTACCATTCCCGAGTCTTTTCTGCAGGTGATCCCTCTGTGTAACGCGGGGACAAGGTCATCCAGTGCCCAGGCAAAGATAGCAAACTGCGCCCCCCCCCCAGGTGGAAGAGGGAATGGGGGTAATAGTGCCATAATGTTTGTGACATGCTGTGGGGTCACTGGAAGGAAAAAAAAATGCTGCTGCATTTCTGTCAGTTTGAGAAGGACTGATTGATAACTATGTCAGTGCCATCCAGTGCACTGCGATAAAATGTAGAATTACTGTATATTATTGCAGCTTACTGCACCGCACCTCTGGACGGTACTGCAGTGTAAATGGGGCACATAGAGAACAGCTGTATTCTATGTGCCCTAGCAGTGACTGGTATTTTTTTCAGTGTGGAAAAATGCCAGTCACTGCACTAGTGTGAAAAAGCCCAAATTCTGTAGTATGTAAGTTAATGGAGAGTGAGGGGCTGCATGTGTTAGACTGAGGCATGATTCTGACAGAACTATTGTATTAGGCAAAAGTAAGCTGGGATGGAAAGGGTGTCAGCCCGAGTACATGTGTGGAATGCCCAGAGCTGAGAGGCTACAGTGATTTATATGAGGAGAGCAGAATTACAAAACAGGAGAGAAGATAAAATGAATGGGAAAAAGATAAGTGAATTGGTGCAAGGAGAGTGTGACTTACCTACAGCAAGATTGTACCGACCAGGAGAGATGAGTGCACAGAGGGAGGGGGAGGGGGATGAAGCATGAGTGAAATCAGCCTGGAATAAATGAAAGAATCTGAACAGAAACAAACGTGATGTGTCCTGAAAGGAGAGAGAGGTTATAGGAGAGCAGCCAGTAGGAGAGTTAACACAGCAGCAGGAGAATGATAGCTTGAAGTTGGCTGACCGGCCCCCCTGTGAAGTGATGGGTCTCCCTGCCGGGAATAGAAGTTACCTGCTTCGCTGCTCAGTTCCCTCCAGTCTCTACCCACCAGACTACAACTCCCAGAATGCAGCGCAGCAGCAACACAGCCAATCAGCGGCCGACTTCCTCAAAAAAAAAAAAAAAAAAAATATGTCAGCAAACAGCCTGTTTTGATTAAAAGTTAGACGGCCTGGGGGGAGATTTCCACCCTGCCCCCCGGCCCAGCCCGCCCCTGCCAGTGGCGTTGGTGCACCGGCATGGTGTTTTGTCATCGGTGGTTTACATGAAGTAACTTGGCGCCAACTGTTGAGCGGTTCACACTGCTCAGCTGATGCCAGCTCTCCTCCTATTGGCAGCCACATGATGTTGGTGGTTGATGACCCTCCCAGCCGGCCTCCAGCTTTCCATGCCCATGCCTGTGCCCAAACTCATACCCGGTCTGTTCTGTAAGTATGAGGGGGGGATCCACCTTTGTATCTTCCTTTCCCTCCTTCTCCTATAGAGATATCCAATTGAATATTTGATTTTTAACATTTTTATAGACACCTATTCTGCATCTGCTCCTGAAAAGTGGAAGTTAGCCACAAAACATGGCAAGCTATTATGCCGCGTACACACGGGCGGACTGTATGGCCTACTTAGTCCGTCGAAACACATTTCAGTGGACAGTCCGCTCGTGTGTGGGCTTCAGCTGACTTTTTCAGCGTGCAGTCTGGCGTACTAAGTATTTCGGATTTTTCGAAATTCTGTCCGTCATACTTTGGTTTCAGCGGACAATCCGCTCGTCAGTAGGCTAGTTCGACGGACTAAGAATGGCGCATGCTCAGAAAGGATTTACACGGTGGAAGGGTGCATTGCTGTGTATTGGACTTCCTATTTCTAGTCCCGTCGTACGTGCTGTACACGTCATCGCGCAAGCTTTCGACGGACTGTTTGTGCATCCGTGTGTGGTCAAGTCCGTTCATTCGAAAGTATGACGGACTGCCCGTCGGATTGTATGACGGACTAAGTAGGCCATACAGTCCGCCCGTGTGTACGCGGCTTTAGATGCCCCTTTGTTTACATCTCAAGATTGCTACCAACATTATGTTCTGCTGGATCTTACCCATTCAAATCATGTTTTTTTTTTATTTCAGAGACACACAATAATGAGTTTGGTGTTTTATATTATGATATCATTGTGAACCAATTTGTTGCTATGCTATTATGTTACCATGTTATTATGTATTATGTATGGAATAAATTGTACCTATTTAAATTTTCTGTATGTATTATGCTACTATGCAATATATATGGTCACAACTCATAATTATCCGCCAGACACATTCATTCCGTGATGCCTCCTTGGCATCGTATAAAGTCCCAAATCCCTCTTCCATGTATCTCAGCAATTAGGGATGGAGGAAAATGCACTGTGCCTCATATAAAGTCTCAAAACCTCTTTTTTCCTTACTGTCTCTATGTGAAGCAGACCCTCAATAAGACACCTTTCACACTGCAGAGCCTATACCGTCGGATTTGCAGCGTATTTCGGCCGCTAGCGGGTCGCTTTTACCCCCCGCTAGTGGCCGAGAAAGGGTTAAAACTGCCCACAATATGCCGCAATAGCGGCGTTTTGCCAGCGGTAATACAGCGCTGCCCCATTAATTTCAATGGGGAGCAGCGGTGGAGGAGCGGTAAACACACCGCTCCTTCACCACTCCAAAGAAGCTGCTGGCAGGACTTTTCCTGACGTCCTGCCAGTGCACCGCTCCGGTGTGAAAGCCCTCGGGCTTTTTACACTGGAGACAAAGGAGCAGCAGTTTGAGGGTGGATTGCAGGCGCTATTTCTAACACTATAGCACCTGCAAAATGCAAAACGGGGTCTAACTGATTTAGCTGTTGATCTATGCTGTCAGTCAGCTTTGGGGATACTGCTGCTCACTGATGAAGCCCAATCTCAGAAGCCCTTAAAGCAAGCCTGTGCCCAGTCAATGGAAACAATAACAGCGGACCCAATGGTGGAGAATGAACATACTGTAGGCACCTAGAATATAGTGTAATGATCAATCTAAGGCTGGCCATACACAAGTTGCAGGAAAGAAATTCCTTAGATTTCCCCATCAACACAGACAGTGTTGATGCGGAAATCCCTCCTGCCAAGCCATTGTCTTCTCCTGGTGGGGGAGGGCAGGGGAAGCCATTGGTGGCTAGTGGCTATAGCAACTGCTAGCGGTAATTGCAGGTAAGACCCGGCATGCTGATTGTACCCAAGTTGATCGATCGATCAACTTGGTATATTCAGCCTACCCATATAGGTTCAAACCTTGGCCTGCCTAAATCTTTTCCTCTTGGGACTCTGCAGAAGGCTGTTACAGTGTTATGGCTTCTGCCACCCAGGATTCATCTGGGAGAGCCTAGGGGCTGATGAAAGACATTCTAGCCCATTCTGCCTAGATCTTGTTCCTGTGTAGGGGTCAGCCCCTAGGATTACTGAACTATATTGCACTGTGTTCCATCTATAATATATACAGCCTGCTATTTCCAGTTTAGCCACAAGATGTCACTGTTGCTGCCGACCCTTCAGAGGAGAGGAAACAGGAAGTGGCAGTGAGAGAGAACTGTGAGGAGTGTGTGGGCAGCTGAGGGATTCCTGTGCGGAGCTGAGGAAAAGTCAAGTCTGCCCTGAGGAGAGGGAGACTTTGTGTGGATAAAGAGTCGCAGTATCCAGCTAAAGATCGGGCACCTCGGGCAGAGAGAGAGAGAGCTGTGGTGATTTTGGGCCGCATCTGTGTTCATCCATCCGTCCCAGACGGGCAAGCTGCAGCACTAGGAACTGGACTTCACCTGCCTCATGAAGGAGGCCAAGACAAGGGACCCTCCAGCTGTCTAACAAACTGTGAGTGAGCACCGGTGCTGGATTGTGATAGGGAATAGTACAGTCCCTACTGAGATAGTACGTTGTAGAAACGTGTCCCGATAAGCGGGAATCAGGCAGGACATATTAGAAGAGGGTAGCCTGTATCACTGTGCATGTGTTGGCGGGAAAGCCATTTTGTGTACCACATTCCAGTTAGCCTTACTGTAAACTACTGTGAATTGTTAATACTGTTATCCTCCTCCTCCGGCCATTATATCTTACTGTTTAATAAAGCCGGTTTTTGTTTCAGCCTCCTTGTCTGCTGTCCCGTACTTGAAACCTGCATTGCGGTCTCCTATACCTCTGACCGCTACAAGTGGCGCTGCGAGCAGGGTACGGTTACAGAGATGGAGGCGGCTGAAGGCAACGTACCTGATGTTGATGTGAATGCCTTAGGTAATGGTGGAACCCCTACAAGGACCCTCCCTATGGGCATGCTTTTTAACTTGTTGCCAAAATTTGATGGCCAGAACATGTCACTGTCAGACTGGGTGACGAGATTACAGAGCGTTGCTAGAATTTACAATGTCAGCCCGGAGCTACAGGTGGAAATTGCTTTGGCTGCCCTGGAGGGTGAAGCGCGGAAAACTGTTTGCTTACAACCGGAAGCTACGCGCAGTACCTTGAAAGAGATTGTGCGCTTTCTAGAAGAAATATACGGTGAAACAGCTAGTGCGGGCCACCTCCGGGCAAAGTTCTTCTACCGGGTACAGCAGGAAAATGAAGGGGTCTCACAATATGCAACGGCTCTACAGGAAGTACTGGCTGAGATACAGAAAAAAGAGGCAGACGGGATAACCGCCATGGGATCCGCAGACCGGATACTGAGGGAACAATTGATCCTGGGACTCTACAGCTCTCACCTGAGACAAGCCCTACGGGAACGAGTCAGAGTGGACCCTACACTGAATTTTCGGCAAATATTGGCTGAGGCCGTGGAGCGAAGTAAAGAAGAAATTTATGCCTCTGGAGTGATACGGACCCAGACCGCCTCCCTCGGGGTTGCGAAGAATGAAGAGGTCCTGGTTAGAGTGGTGCAGGACCTACAAAGCTCCCTGGGTCTCATGCATGAGAAGTTGACGCAAATAGAGAGACGGATGGATTTGAGCTACCCCCCTGAGGTTGCATATCTGGGGCAACAACAACCTTATCAGACTGCCTCGATGGTTCCTGCACCAGAGCATCCTTACCCACGTATTCCCACCTACCGAGTCCCTCAATATCCTCCAGTGAGCTCGGCCAGTCCAGGCCTACGGGCGCCTCCCGCACACAGACAGAGAGAACAACGCAGAGAGGCTCAGTGCTGGCGGTGTGGAGAAAAAGGACACTTCGCTAGAGAATGCCGGAGGGACCTGCCTAGACGCCCAGAGCCGGCGTTAAACTTCAGGCCCCCGCAGTAATGAGGCACACTGCGGGGGAAGTAGAGTGTCAGGCCACTCAGCACAGCTCCGAACACCTGGTTGCAGGATGTCCCACCATAAGAGCCGAGTTTGAAGGCATTCCAGTCAACTGTTTAGTGGACACCGGATCACAGGTAACGACCATGCCTCAGTCATATTTCAACCGTTACTTTCAAGCACTGGCCAAGCCAGAACAGGGGACATTGATCCGGGTCACAGCAGCTAACCAGCAACAAATCCCTGTCACAGGTGTCGTATGGATGAATGTACGTCTGTGTGGACAGGAAGTTGGAAAAAAAGGTATCCTGCTGGTCCCTGAAACCTTCAAAGAAGATGTACCGGTGATAATGGGCATGAATATCCTGCGAGAGTTGGATCAAATTATGTTCACTAAAAGGGGGCCGGGCTATTGGAAGAATGCCACTCCACACAAACCAACGCAAAAGGCATTTCAACGGTTAATCCGGTTTTGTGGGACACAGAAGAGTGTCCCAGTACATCAGTCTGTAGGAAATATTCGAGTGCCGGCAAGGGCTACCCTTACCCTCCCTCCTGATCGGGAGACTATACTGACTTTGCCCGTGGGAACCTCCCGCAACCTTGAAGGTATGGAGGTGATCATTGAGCCTGCAGGCCTGGGAGAGTTAGGTCAGGATGTCCTAGTGGCCCGGACACTGGCAGTAGTCCAAAATGGACGAGTACCCATAAGAGCTGTAAACGTTGGACAACGGGAAGTCTCTCTGGTGCCAGGAGTGGAACTGGCTCGCGTGTACCTACATCGGGGAGAAGTGCTGAGTCAGGGAGAAGTGACTCTAGCTCCGATAGGCAATTCTGCTTGGACCTTGGCAGTTACTGCAAAGCCTGCAGAGGCACCGACCCCAGAATGGAATGGGACAGTCATCTTGGAACAAATGGAGATAGATGTGAAAGCTCTAAGTCCGGATCATTTACGAGCAGTTGAAACCATGCTGTGGGAGAATCAAGCTGCGTTTGCCCGCAATGCCAATGACTTTGGTTGCACAGATGCTATCACCCATGAGATACCGACGGGGGACACTCCCCCAAGCCGAGAGAGATATCGACAGATTCCACCCAAGTTGTATCAAGAGGTGAAGACATTGCTGAAACAGATGATCGATTCAGGAGTGGTTCGGGGTAGTCAAAGTCCCTGGGCAGCCCCAGTGGTGCTTGTCAAGAAGAAGGATGGCACCATTCGATTTTGTGTGGATTACCGGAGATTGAATGCGTGCACAGTGCGGGACTCATATCCTCTGCCTCGCATCGAAGAGTCCCTAACAGCCCTAGGGCGGGCTAAATACTTCTCCACCTTGGATTTAGCAAGTGGATACTGGCAGGTACCGGTGGCTGAACAAGACAAGGAAAAGACAGCATTCATACTTCCCATGGGTCTGTTTGAATTTAATAGGATGCCATTTGGGCTGTCTAATGCCCCAGGAACCTTTCAGAGGCTGATGGAAAAATGTCTGGGAGATCTAAATTTTGAAGCTACCCTGATATACTTGGATGATATTATAGTGTACTCTGCTACTTTTGAAGAACACTTGGCCCGATTAGGACAGGTACTTGAGCGACTGCGGGCCCATGGCCTGAAGATAAAGCCAAAGAAGTGTCATCTCTTCAAGAAGGAGATCGAGTACTTAGGCCATACGGTGTCCAAAGACGGGGTGCTGCCATCCCAAAATAAAGTGGCTGCCATTCAACAATGGCCGGAGCCTAGAACGCTGCGTGAGTTGAAGGCCTTCCTTGGTCTGACTGGTTACTACCGGCGGTTCATCAAAGACTATGCAAAGATAGCGGGCCCTCTGAATGAGATTTTGAGAGGAACTGCTGGGCAATCCAAGAGTCAAAGTGTTCCCTGGGGACAGAAGCAAGAGGAGGCCTTCCTGACCTTGAAAGAGGCTCTGACATCGGCCCCCATCTTGGCTTATGCTGATTTTGACAAACCATTCTTCTTATCTACTGACGGTAGTCTCTACGGACTCGGGGCAGTGTTGTCACAGATGCAGGACGGACACGAAAGAGTGATTGCCTATGCCAGTAGGTCCCTGCGGGATACGGAGCAAAACCCTCATAACTATAGTTCCTTCCGGCTAGAGCTCCTTGCCCTGGTGTGGGCCATGACAGAGAAGTTTGCCGGTTACCTTACAGGGGCTAAAATCTTTGTACGGACTGATAACAATCCCCTGGCCCATCTGGATACTGCTAGACTGGGAGCCCTGGAGCAACGTTGGGCAGCTCGCCTTGCAAAGTATGACTTCTCAATTCGCTATCGCTCTGCTACAGAGAATACCAATGCTGATGGTCTGTCGAGGGTTACTTTTGAAACTCCATTGGGAGAGCTTGATGAACAAAAGGAAGAGGATGAAATTCCAGACTTCCGCAAGTTTACACCTCCAGCAGTCGCAGCACAGACAAGCGGGGAGGCCCGGTCCCTGCCTAAGGCATTAGCAAGAACTAATGAGGAATGGGGGCGAATACAAGATGAAGACATTGGACTGCGACAGATAAAAGGTTGGGTGGCTCGGCAAAGAAAACCAGACAGAGAGGAAAGGGCTGATCTTGATGCTGAGATGAAGTCAATTCTACATCAATGGGACAGACTAGAGGTTCATGGAGCTGTTCTATACCGCAAGTGGCAGCAGCCTGCCGATCTGGAGGCAAGATGGCAGGTTGTCATACCAAGGAGTCTGGCACTAGAGATAGCCAGGGAAGCTCATGAATTTGGAGCTCATTTCGGGCCAGTCAAAACTTACCAGTGGCTGCAGCGTTATGTGTATTGTCCACGACTGGAGGTCGTAGTTGAAGAAGTCTGCCGACAGTGTAGAGTGTGTGAGCTTACTAAAAGCACAGAGCAGAGGGCACCCATACAGCCCATACAGACCAAGGAACCGCTGGAGGTATTGCTGATAGATTATCTCCTCGTGGGACAGTCAGCCAGAGGCCCACAATACTGCCTGGTCATGATTGACCACTTCTCCAAGTTTGCAGTGGTCACTCCAACTCGGGACCAGACGGCTGAGTCTGCAGCTCGGGCCATCTGTCAAGATTTCATCCGGGTCTATGGATGCCCGAAACGGATTCACTCAGATCAAGGAGCATGCTTTCAAGGGAAAGTGATGGAGGAGTTACACCGACTGTATGGCATTGGAAAATCCAGGACAACTCCATATCATCCCCAAGGGAATGGGGCCTGTGAGCGCTTTAATCGGACTCTGCTTCAGATGCTGAGGACCTTAGAGGAGGACAAAAAGACACACTGGCCAGACTATCTGCCTGAATTAGTCTGGGCCTACAATAATCGTGTCCACACTACCACCGGCTATACCCCATACATGCTACTGTTCGGTAGAGCCGGACGAGAAATTGTCGAATTGAATTTGGAACAGCCAGAAGATGTGATAGAGCGATCAACCACCTCATGGGTGAAAGAACACCGCAAGCGACTCCAGACCATCTGCCGGTTAGTAGGCCAGAGATTGCAAGAAAAGACTTATACTGACCGTCCTCCCATCCAAGAGATTCCGTTGCAACCTGGAGACCGGGTGCTGGTTCGAGAGAAACGGCCCAGAGGCAAGTTGAGTGAGCGTTGGGAGGTACAGCCGTACAAAGTGATCAAGAGAGTGTATCCCAATGGTCCAGTTTACGAAGTTCGTGTTGAGAATGGGGAGTCGGCTTCAAGGGTTCTACATAGGAATATGCTACGGCCATGTCGGTCAGAAGATCGGATACCTGCACAGAGGACACCACTCCCTGCCCCTTCCTCAGAATTTGTCATTTCCGATGGGAATAATATTGAAGACTGGTGGATTGTTCCTGACTCTGCACGTGATGAAGCCCCTGTTATAGAACCAGGACCAGCTCCAAGGGAGGAAGGACAAGTCCTAACAGAAAGACAAGACCTTCGGAGATCTAGTAGGTCTACTGCAGGGGTTCCACCAAACAGGTACAATGCTGATCAGTTCATTTGGTCTAACTGTATGTATTATGAACAATGTTGTGCTGCCGTTAAAGATTGATTTAACCCTTTTCTTCCCCATGGACTATATAGCAAGGCCGAGGACGGCCACCTTTAAGCGGGGAGGCATGTAGGGGTCAGCCCCTAGGATTACTGAACTATATTGCACTGTGTTCCATCTATAATATATACAGCCTGCTATTTCCAGTTTAGCCACAAGATGTCACTGTTGCTGCCGACCCTTCATAGGAGAGGAAACAGGAAGTGGCAGTGAGAGAGAACTGTGAGGAGTGTGTGGGCAGCTGAGGGATTCCTGTGCGGAGCTGAGGAAAAGTCAAGTCTGCCCTGAGGAGAGGGAGACTTTGTGTGGATAAAGAGTCGCAGTATCCAGCTAAAGATCGGGCACCTCGGGCAGAGAGAGAGAGAGCTGTGGTGATTTTGGGCCGCATCTGTGTTCATCCATCCGTCCCAGACGGGCAAGCTGCAGCACTAGGAACTGGACTTCACCTGCCTCATGAAGGAGGCCAAGACAAGGGACCCTCCAGCTGTCTAACAAACTGTGAGTGAGCACCGGTGCTGGATTGTGATAGGGAATAGTACAGTCCCTACTGAGATAGTACGTTGTAGAAACGTGTCCCGATAAGCGGGAATCAGGCAGGACATATTAGAAGAGGGTAGCCTGTATCACTGTGCATGTGTTGGCGGGAAAGCCATTTTGTGTACCACATTCCAGTTAGCCTTACTGTAAACTACTGTGAATTGTTAATACTGTTATCCTCCTCCTCCGGCCATTATATCTTACTGTTTAATAAAGCCGGTTTTTGTTTCAGCCTCCTTGTCTGCTGTCCCGTACTTGAAACCTGCATTGCGGTCTCCTATACCTCTGACCGCTACACCTGCATGGCTGCAGTATCACAGATAGGAGGGGGAGTAAGGGAGGGTTAACATGTCAGGCAAACATGAAAGTTACTTTGGATGTGAAATTCCATATTGAAATACTACTTAGTGCTGGCACAGTTTGAAATTGGAGCAGGGGCGGACTGACCATTGGGCCACTCGGGCACTGACCGAGGGTCCCGAGCCACTAGGGGGCCCCATCAGGGTTGCCAGCCTCAGTAAAACCAGGGACAGTATGTAAAAATCTGTGTTTTTTTTTTACATTTGTCTCTGAAATGTCCCTTACCGACATCCTTTTGGACTAAAAATCCTGAGATTATAGCTGCCCCACTTCTCCAGTACCTTCTCAGCCAATAGAAACATGTCTGTGTATACTGTGTGTACTGTGTGATTGTATACTGTGTGTGTGTCTCCTATTTTTCACCAGATGTTTTTAGTCACTTTAAATAATAATTTTTTTGATGTTTATTATATATGCTTAATTCTAGTGTGCAAATCTATTATATTTAAGCTGACTTTGTGCTATTAATCCAGCATATTTCTTGATGTATTATTATTTATGTAAAATTTTCACTATTGTTTTATCACTTAGCGCTGCACTTATTTTTTATTTGTCACTGATTTAGGGGTTTTCTTGTATTCTAAAACTCAAAGTGCTGGCTGCTCTACCGATTGATTTATTTTTATTTTTTGGACATTCATATTTTTTCTCTAGCGCAGCGTTTGGCCTTTGGCTGTTTTTTATTTACTTTACATTGTAGAAAAGTGGCA
This sequence comes from Lithobates pipiens, assembly GCF_037356315.1. Classification (NCBI taxonomy): domain Eukaryota; kingdom Metazoa; phylum Chordata; class Amphibia; order Anura; family Ranidae; genus Lithobates; species Lithobates pipiens. Next base: position 197,025,019 of record NW_027507790.1, read on the forward strand.
TTTCTTCAGTGTTGTCACATGAAAAGATAGAATAAAATATTTACAAAAATGTGAGGGGTGTACTCACTTTTGTGAGATACTGTAATGCATATTGCACTCTCAGTCTGTAGATCAGGTCTTTACAATTAGGGTGGCACAGTGGTGTAGTGGGTAGCACTCTCACCTAGCAGTAAGAAGGGTCACTGGTTTGTATCCCAACCACGACCGTACCTGCCTGGAGTTTGCATGTTCTCCCTGTGCCTGTATGGGTTTCCCCTGGATACTCTGGTTTCCTCCCATTTATTTGTGATTTTGTTGGTTAGATTGAGAAGACCAAACTTGCATAGGGAATAATCACATGGAAACAACCCTTAACTAGAAAACCCCATTGTGCGCAAGTGAAGACTGTTTGGACAATATACAACCATGAAGACAAAATTCAATAGCTGACACCTTGTCCAACAAAACCTATTGTGTGAATTGTAGGGACTTGATGGGCACAGCTAAGCCATATAAACATTTATTGGACTGCTCAAAGTCCATCTCAAAACATGGTGTTAGAGGGATATGCAAGTCAGACATATCATAGATACTTTTATAATCTTTTATAAGTTATTCAAATTATATGTGATATTTGTAGGTCACAAAAGAGATATTATAATTTTAGTATCTAATGATCTAAAGAACTTTGTCATAAAGAAAATATATATGAAAGTGTGATTATAAGTAGAAGTGTTTTAGCAACAAATTAGTATTATGAAAAACATAATCGTGATTATAAATGTCTAAGAATTTAACCTATGTTTAGATAAACAAATATTAATTGGATATATCAGAATTATCCAGTTATCCAGATAAATAATTTCATGAGATATTGATTGATATATATCTAACCTGTGTGCTTTCTAAATGGACGAAAGATTTAATAGATATACATTGATATACATATATATAACCATTTTATACAATGGGGATTATTCAAAATGATGTTAAGCGTATTTTATATTATATCGGTTACTACCATTCCTAAACACTAGAGATATATTCATTAGAACATATATAAAAACGAATGCATATTATAGAAATAAAACAAATATTAACTTAAAGAGATAAACACCAAACACATGTGAGACACCTGGTGGTTGAAGGTGCTATCACCTTAAAATCATTAGACTCCTGGGAAAGGTCGCCTGCCAATGAGGAGGGAACACATACCCATTTGGGCAGAACTTAGTATAATTTTATGATCTTTTTGTTTAAGAGCATATTTAAGAAACAAGCAAGATGCCACGGGGAAGAGCTCAGGGACATACCCTGGGGGGGGGGGGGGGGCACTGAGAGACTCCCAGACAAACTGATACTCATGCACCATGCATGAATACATATTTTTACATTCACGAAGATCCCTGCTCCTTGGAACTCGGAGGTCACACAAAGTAATTCCTCTGTAAGTGAATCCATGTTGAAAGCCACGGCAGCCATCTTTAAAAGTCCTGGTAACCAACAATCCACACTAATAGCCATTTTGGAATGGGTAAATATTTTGTTTATTATATCTTCTATGTTCTCTTAAATATTGATGTTTTGAATATTCTATTATTGAAAATCGTTCTCCCGAATCAATAACCGTCTTTTAGATTTTTTTCTCTAAATTAAATTTTTCATTATAAATTTCTTTATTGCATAGTTGCCAATTTTATTGACAAACAAACGTCTAATTTATTTCACATTGTTAACCACTTACTTACCTGCAGTATAGTAATGGTTGGACGTGTGAAATACAGACGTTCTGTTTAATTGTCAATGATCAAAAGGTTATTGATTCTACCGAGAAGTGATAATGGTGATAATTAAGTTCAAAGTACTATACGGCCATTTTGTGGGTGTTTCCATTAATTGTCAAGGTGTTCATGTGACACAATCTACATTTTAATTTCATGTAAATATTTGTCTTTTGTCAACCAATAAATGTAACTATTTTGTATGATCGCTTGTTTCCGTGAATAAGTTTCACATGTATAGACTGTGTCATATAGATTGATTTTGTATCTTAAAAATATCTTCGTTAAAAATTACTTAATAAATATTGTGCGGAAAACTGTCCTTAAAAAGCACAACAGTAACTACTATGATTATTACACACAGCTATTAATTATCAATTACCACAATCAGGTTGACAGATTTGAAGAAGTTACCATAATTCTACAGACCAAAGTATTTGTCAAGTGCAATGCAGTGGGCAGAATTTTCCCTTGTACAGCACCCGTCACTGTCAGCTGTATCAATATTGTCATTGATCTAAGCACAGAAGTATCCTAAATTAGACAGGTTACTAACAGATGACCAGACTTCACGCAGGCAATTAACTCCTAATATTCACTTTTAGCTTACTACTCTGACCCTATTAGCTTATCAGTGTTTTCCAGCATACCAGACCTCAGGTCCTCATTGTAAATTCTATGTGTCCTCCTGTAAAAATAAAAAAACATAGCATTTTATATTACTATATAATTGGTGGTACTGCTTCACACCATTATTCTTTGACACTAATCCAAACGTTTGAAATCAGCACGTCTTTGCCCTTTCTCTGCAGAACTACAAAACTCAGCTTGTCAACTCAGTTTAAAGCTCAGGAGACACTGAATATTTGTACAGTCTGGGGAGTCTAGCACAAAGTTACACATAGTCTCCCACCCTTATCTCAGAGTTCTCTCTTGTAGATCAGCTTGTAGTTCTCATACAACATCAACCACTGTTGGCAATATTGTACATCCACAAAATGCATAACATTTTTTTTTTATTATTATTATTATTATATAGCCACAAACGTTGTCACCATAACGGCTTTGAATGAATGCATCAACATACTGAATAACCTCAATACAAGTAGGATCTAAACTTTTTTTTATCTCATCGTGTCAATATTATTGCAATATTATTACTATTTTTATTTTTCTGGTCTGTACAGTCCTGCTGTACTCGGATGAACACTGATTACAGGTTAAAGGTTGCTCTACTTATAACAATAGAGGAGAGCAAAATTTAATTCATTAAGCATACAAAAGAGCTTATTGGATCCAATGATCAATATACACAATTTAAGTTTATACGCCAGCTGCATTATACTCCTGCTAGGTTAGCCCGTATGGGTTTTGTCTCTGCCTCTTCTTGTTCCCGTTGCGGGTCTAAAGACGCAGATTATTTACACAAGTTTTGGTCTTGTCCTGCTTTGTCTTCATATTGGAAGGACATATTTTCTTTTTTTGACAACACTTTACACTTACCTGTACCTCACACTCCTGAGATTGGACTGCTTGATGTATTAAATTACTTTATACACCGGAATCATGCTCAAAACCTTGTGCGCATTTTATTATTCTACACTAGGAAATTAATTCTGCTACGATGGAAAAATGCCTCTGCTCCAGAGATACAAACCTTCTACCACATGAGGAATAAAGGTTTACCTATCTTCAAACTCATTTATAACGGTAGGGCTTGAACAGAAACGTATTTTTAGCAGCCCTGGCTTGATATTGCGGACTCCTTTTGGAGAGACACTCTGCTCTCCCAAGAATAATGGGTAGTTAACAAGTGTTCATATCACTGAGTCTGTGGTTCAATGCATGCTATGTCATAGGCTTCCTGATTCTCCTGTCTAATGGTGAGGGAGGGGGTGGTGAGGTTTGAGTGGTGTTTGTAAATGTTTGTGCGTTTGTGTGTATGGCCTGATGGATGTTTCACTCCTCTTGTTAAAGCGGGATTCCGCTCTTTTTTAATTTTTTTCTTACCTGTGTCACAGGTGGGCGAGTGCTACCTTCGATTGGCATCCACGTCCGGCGTTTTTTTGTCCCCCGGCGCGACAAATCCTTTCCTTGGGATGACTTATAAAAACCTGCTCTGGCGTTTTCCATTTTGCCTGTGGGCATCTGAAGCCCACAGGCATTTACTTCCTGGTATATGATGACGTCCACCAACACAGACCACAGTGGTGTCAGGCTGACCCAGCAGTGATTGGTGTGTGTGGGGGGGGTGTGTCCGGACGGGTGGGCGGGGCCAGCTGTCAGCGATCGGAGATGTCCATGGCGGTGCTGCCCATGCTTCGCCCCTCCGGCACAACAAACTTTCTTGTAGTGTCCTCCGGGTGATCGCCGCTCACGCCTCCCCCCGGGGGAGGAGGACGGGGCTCAGGGAGGAGGACATACCGGAGGTGTGGAGGAAGGAATGCTTAGCCCCAGCCGGGGGGAGGAGGGGGGGATCAGTCCGTACTAATCCGCTCACAAGTGTCACTCGCTGTGTGTAGAAATCAGCCGCCCAGCAAATCTGTCCCTCTGTCAGAGGAGGAGAGGGGGCGGGGCCAGGAGAAGCCAAAACACAGGAAGTCAGGGGGAGCACCGCATCGGTATGTGCGGGCGACACACACACGCGTCTACCGCACGGGCGATCGCAGGACCCCCCCACATCATCCATGGATGATCTGCTCACCCTCCAACGTGACCGGCGTCCTTGCGAAATCTTGCGAGATTTCGCAATTTCATTGTCCCCCATGGATTCTTGGGAAATAGCTCCCAGGGACCATTGCGAGGACGATAGCCACGCCTACTCCCACGGGAGGACAACCCGGAAGTCAGCTGAAACATCAGAAATAAAAGGTAAGTAACGAATATTTTTTTTTTCAGGGTTCGTTTAGGTAAGTATGCTATCTGGTGAATTTAATAACATGAAGTTTCATTTTTAGGTACCAAACCACTTTAAGATTGTAATGTAAATACTTTGGGCCCAATGTGGTCCATCTAAGGTAATTTTTCTATTTATTTACTTTTGGCATACTCCTCCGTTAGGGGGTTTGGGGGCTAAGTTACTGTTTTACTAATATGTTGGCCATGTTTGGCCATGTGTTTTATATACTCAATATGTACGCAATGTTCCTTTTTAAAGAAAGTGCCTGTTATAACTTTATTTCTGAAAATGAATAAATCAATACTTTAAAAAAATAATTTTAAAAAGCATACAAAAGAGGGAAAGATTTGCAAATTATGTAAAATCCCAAACTTACACACTATATATGTAGCACCCTCTAGTGTTCTACTACTGTTAGTGTAGGTACATTTATTTTGGTATGACTTATTGTAACTGTGTGAGTCTGTAATTAGGTAGGGTTACAGCAGGTCAGGTTGGATGGCTGATCTGCATACTTAAGGGAATCTGGCCAATAACCAGGCAGAGGGTCTGGCTGGGTCAGCCCTTAAACATGGTGGAGTGTGGCAAGCAGGGGTGTCGGATGGAAGATGGAGTGCTGAGGAGGCTGTCGGTGGTTTAGGAGGGGTCCCCTAAATCTAGGGGGGATTTGCCTTTAGGCTGGGCTTGGGCTGGCTGGAAAGAATCATTCCAGCGTCTGGTTTGAGAAGGAATCTTGCCTAAGAGCAGCAGGGAACAAGGAGGACTGAGTGAGTACATAAGAACACCCAGGGATTTACAAAGGAAAAGACTGACACATGTAGCAAACTTTGAAAGGACAGCGCTGTGCTTAACCCTATTATCTAGGGAGATATTCAGAGCAGCCAAGTGGGCTGGTAGACAAACAGCCAAGAGGGCTGTGCCCATCTGCAGCCTCACCATTGCCCATTAATGAAACCTGATCAGTGCCCATCTGCAGCCTCACCATCACCCATCTGCAGCCTAGCCAGTGTCCATCTGCAGCCTGGCCATTGCCCATCATTGTAGCCTGATCAGTGCTCATCTGCAGCCTCGCCATTGCCCATCATTGCAGCCTCACCAGTGCCCATCTGCAACCTTGTATTGCCTATCATTGCAACCTGGTCAGTGCCCACCTGCAGCCACACTATTGTCCATCTGCAGCCTCGCCAATGCCCATCATTGCAGCCTGATAAGTGCCCATCTGCAGCCTCACCATTGCCCATCTGCAGCCTCACCATTGCCCATCATTGCAGCCTGATCAGTACCCAGTTGAAGCCTCAACATTGCCCATCTGCAGCCTCGTCAATGCCCATCATTGCAGCCTGATAAGTACCTATCTGGAGCCTCACCATTGCCCATCTGCAGCCTCACCAATGCCCATCATTGCAGCCTGATCAGTGCCCATCTGCAGCCTCATCAGTGGCCATCTGCAGCCTTGTATTGCCCATCATTGCAGCCTGCTCAGTGCCCATCTGCAGCCTTACCAGTGCTCATTAATGCAGCCTGCTCAGTGTCGGATTAGACAGAGCCAGATCACATGTGTGCTTGGCTTGCAGTCACGCCCAGTCCTGCCTGCCTCCTTGCCCAGCTCAATGATGAACATAACACCAGTCCAATTCCAGGACATATGACATCGATGCTATGAGCAGTCCAGGAGGCAGGATTGGGCGTGACTGTGAGCTGAGCCGAGTACATAGGAGATCTGGCCCTGTCTAATCTGGTGGGGCTCGCCCCCTCCTTTCCCTCTAAGGCAGCATATATTGGCATATAACACGCACCCACAATTTGCTCCCTATTTTCAGGGGGGAAAAGTGTGCATTATACACAGATAAATACAGTATAGTGAAAACATATATTACATTACCATGGTTAGGAAACTGTGATCACTTCATTACAACACATTGTTTTACCAACAGAATAATCAACTTGCTTTCAGCTCTGCTTCCTTGCCCATATGCTGTTTTGGAAAGGGGGGGGGGGGGGTAGTTTTTACTCCTGTAACATTACAAAGAAACAAGTAAAGATAAATTATAAAATTACACGCCATTATCTTTCCTCCCTTAAAAACGTGTTACTTAAAGTGTTTGTAAACCCCAATAATGAAATATGACCTAGGCACATACATCTGTGGTGTTTACTTATCTCTCTCCAAAGCCATAAGTACAGTGTCTTTCTGCTGCTCCATTCCTCTTTTATCAGCATGATAACTTCTGACAAGTTCTCTGACATACAAAGATGAAAGAGCAGCTCAAAATCTGTGTTGGGGAGAGAGCTAAGAGGGGGATAATCAGAGAGCATGTCCTCTCAGACTGCAGATCTGCAAGTTTCTTTGTTCCTCTGCCTATGTGGAGGGGGGGTGCCTTTCCCCCAATCAGCTCACACACAGTGTAAGCCCAGACTCCACACCCACTGCTGGAAGAGGAAACAAGATTTCTAAAACAATTTGCACTTTCTAAAGAGTGTAGAAAGCTGAAGACAGCAGATATACAAGTAAAACTTATGTAGGAGGATTTAATCACTGTTTCATCTCTGTATATCATCTGAGGCTGTTCACTTCACTGGATATATGTAAGGGTTTACATCCACTTTAATAGAATAAAAAATACAACCTTGTTGAGGTCTGGTCTGTAAGGAGGCTGTGTTTCAAATGGGCGATCCGATCAGGTCCGCCTGTCATTTTTTTAGGCGGACCTGATCGGACCATCCATTGTTCTCTATGGAGCGGCAGATGTCAGAGGTTGACACCCACCAGCATCCACCAAAAACATATGGATAGGGGATCCATTATCCATCTGTCTGGTGGATTAGATCAGATGGCAGTGGAATGGAAATGGGCAGGCAGTCTATTTCCTTCCAACAGCCCCATCTGACTGCCCCATTAAGAACAGCGGGGCTGTGTCCATGTCCGCTCTGCATAGCGGAGCAGACACAGACCTGTCATCCGCCTGCTCAGAGGGGACGGATCCCTCTGGTGCACGTTGGCACCAATAACAAAGTCAGAGGCAGATGGAGTGTCCTAAGAGGAAAAGGACTTCCAAGGTAGTGTTCTCAGGAATACTACTGGTACATCGAGCCACACCAGAAAGGCAGAGGGAGATTAGGGAAGTAAACAAGTGGCTGAGGAGCTGGTTTAGTAAGGAGGGGTTTGGGTTCCTGGAGGACTGGGCCGACTTCTCAGTCCATCACCAGTACTATAGAAGGGACAGGTTGCACCTAAATGAGGAGGGTGCAGATTAGCTGGGAGTAAAGATGGCCAAAAAGTTAGAGGGCTTTTTAAACCAGGCAACGGGTGGGCCCAGAGATAGAGATAGTCAGTCAGTATGGAACATATTCCAGAGGGTAGTATTTGGGGCATTAGTGGTAGGTTGACTAAAGCACATAAACCCAAAGTAAGTATAGTAACGAGTCCTAATTGCAAACTCGGAACACCCAATAAGAGGATAGTATGCGACTGGTCTAAACTACTTGCCAGGAGCCTTGTGGACAAGATGGGTGAACTAACTAGAGATACTGTTGTACGGGGAAGATTTTTGTGGAAATTTCAGAGACCTGGTTCAACAGCTCTCATGATTGGCTGGCAACCATTCAGGGGTATACCCTTTATCGAGGGATAGAGAGGGTAAAAAAGGGGGAGGGGGATGTCTTTATATCAAGAATAATGCATAAGTGAATGTGAGAGATGCCATCACTAAGGGAGCTAGGGAGGAGGTGGAATCCTTTTGGGTAGAGCTCCAAAGGGATGAAGCTAAGGGGAAAATAATACTGGGAGTATGCTATAGGCCCCTAACCTGAGGGAGGAGGGGGAGACGGATCTCCTATCACAATTTGGATTAGCAGCAGGGATGGAAAGTGTTATAATGGGGGATTTTAATTATCCAAACATAGACTGGGCGGAGGAAACCATGCATTCGTCTAAGGCTCACCAGTTCCTAAATGTCTTCCGTACAATTTCATGGTTCAGATGGTAGACGCACCAACTAGAAATAAAGCGTTACTGGATCTACTTATTACCAACAATACAGACCTGATCAAGGAAGTGGAAATACAGGGCAATTTAGGAAACAGTGATCACAGGTCAATTGGCTTCAGTATAAATCACACAAGTAGGAAACATAAGGAGAATACAAAGACACTGAATTCCAAAAGAGCCAACTTCCCTAAACTACTAACCTTGCTAGAAGGCATAAATGGGATAAAATATTAGGAAAAAAGAACACAGAGGAGAGATAGGTTTGCTTTAAGAACATAATAAATAAGGACATTGGCCAATGCATCCCATTGGGTGATACATTTAAAAGAGCAAACAAAAATCCTGGATGGCTTAACTCCAATGTAAAAATGCATATAAATGGAAAGCAGAAGGCCTTCAAAAAACACAAGGTTGAGGGATCATCATTCAGATTTTATCAGGAATGCAACAAGAAATGTAAGGGTGCAATTAGAATGCCTAAGATAGAACACGAAAGACACATAGCGATGGAAAGCAAAAAACATCCCAAGAAATTATTTAAGTATGTAAACAGTAAAAAAAGGAAGGATAGACCTTATTGGCCCCATAAAGAATGAGGAAGGTCATCTGGTTACAAAGGATGGGGAAATGGCTAAAGGAAATCGGGGGGCTTCAATAACCAAAACTGCAGTGTTTATCCTCATGACACATTACAGGAAGCACCTCCATGGTTAACAGAGGACAAAATTAAAATTAGACTTGGGAAACTTAACATTAATAAATCACCGGGACCAGATGGCTTGCACCCGAGGGTACTTAGGGAACTCAGTCAAGTAATTGCCAGACCATCGTTCCTAATTTTTACTGATAGTTTAGAGACTGGAATGGTACCAGCTGATTGAAGGAAAGCCAATGTAACACCAATATTTAAAAAGGGTACAGAGAAAGGCAACAAAGCTAATAAAGGGTCTGGAGGATGTTAGTTATGAGGGAAGGTTGCGAGCACTGAACTTATTCTCTCTGGAGAAGAGACGCTTGAGAGAGGACATGATTTTAATTTACAAATACCGTACTGGTGACCCCACAACTGGCATAAACCTTTTTCGCGGAAGGGAGTTTTACAAGACACGTGGCCACTCATTAAAATTATAAGAAAAGAGGTTTAACCTTAAACTACGTAGAGGGTTCTTTACTGTAAGAGCGGCAAGGATGTGGAATTCCCTTCCACAGGCGGTGGTATCAGCGGGGAGCACCAATAGTTTCAAAAGATGATTACATAAGCACCTGAACGACCACAACATACGGGAAATAAAATGTATTACTGACATATAATCACACACATAGGTTGGACTTGATAGACTTGTGTCTTTTTTCAACCTCACCTATTATGTAACTATTTTGTGAAAGAGTGTGGCTGTGGATGGGGGTTTGTAGGACATTTGGTGGCTTTTAGCACTGGTGGGATTCCTCTGATTCATGCAGTATTTATTGGGGTCTATATTTCTGTATTTCATCATTTTTTTTATAGATTTTGTCCTCTTATAGTGGTCTTATCCCATTTCCCCTGACGAAGCCGCGTGTACGGCGAAACATGTAGGGTAGATTTTGACCCATCAGCACACCCAGGCTTATATCATCTCGGCCCTATGTTATTGGATGTGCTTTCGTCCATTTATGTTTGTACAAATTTCTCTGACAATTATTGTGATTTTGTATTTTGCTCTATTTTATATTTTTATTTTTTTGTGAATAAATTTGGTTTTTAAACATTTTCTTGTTTATGAGTAACCTAGGCATCGTAATAATCCCCTTTCTTCCCAATTACCTTCATTTCTATTATGTAACTATGTAACATCTGAAAGATCTATGATGCCATACAGGCAAAAATGTTAAGGTTCATATTTTCTTTGACAAATAGACTTACCTTAAGTTCTAGGGGGGCACTCAACACTGGAAGAAACGTCCTCCTTCCTCCCACTTGTCAAACTTTAGGGTAATGCTTAGTCACAACTAACCTTTCCATAAATTCCCTATAAGATGGCAAATTTTCACTTTTTGAGTCTAGGTTTGCTTTAAAGGAAACATAATGAAAGGTGTGCAGTGGACTGTGTTGCAACTAATGTTTGATATGCTACATGATCTCCTTATCCAGCCAGTTGGCAATTAGAAATGCCAGAGCTTCTGTTAACACACTGACATTGATCATTTCTTCTAAACACACATAATAACCTCAACAAGCAGGGGCTAATTCAGCATTCACAATGTACAAAGTGTAATTACTGCATAAAAGAGGTACATTTAATATAAATGTTATTACTTAAAACACACACACACATCTCACAGCAAGAACAGAGAACAGGGCATTCAGATGGAGACAAAAACTATTTATAAGCAAATAGGTTGAAATTCGATGGTGTGTTATCCTGCATGGATGAAAACTGTTGTCCCGCTGTTTGTTGGAATAAACATTTGCTGGGATTAGCGACTCTGAATACCAGGAACACTGGTGCTTATGTTCAGAGATATGCTACATTAAAACAGAATCTTTTCAAATCAGACTGTGCGAAATACATCCTGCACCTGTTCTATTGCAGGAGGGCACCACACTGCTGTGTAAACATCGAAAAAAAACGCATTCAGATGAGAAATGTAACAATGTATTCCATTTTCTTTTCTAAATATAACACTGAGTTCAACAAATAAAGGCCAAATTTTCTGTAAGATTCCCTTATCACCAATACCACAATAATTAAAAACTTTCACTTTGTGTGATGGTAACACCATTTACCAAAAGTGGAGAACAGTAGCGGGCTAGACGCACACGTCTAACTTGTCTACTTATTTTTAAGGCCCCTTTCAGATGGGTGGTCCGATCAGGTCTGCTTGGCAGTCTTTCAGATGGACCTAATCAGAAGCTTCATGTAAATCTATGGGCAGGCTGTGTAAATAGGCACATGTCCATTCACATTGATTACCTCTGAGCCCGTCCAGGTCTACAAAAAAAAAAAAAAAAAGTAGAAAAGGTATTTTCTCATTTTTTTCTAACCTAAACGTAAAAGGACCTTACAATCATCAATAGGGATTCTAGGTGATTTTTAGCCTTGTGACTTACAAAATAGTGGAACAGGGGTGTGCGATGGGCACAGATACCACCAGCCAAGATTTCTCGCAGGGGAATAGTGATTAGGGCCGGCTATAAAAGGAGCAACCTGCAGAGATTCAAACTGTTGATGGCCGGCTTGGGAAAACCTTATTTTAACCTTATCAGTTAGGCCGGCCATAGACGGTTCAAATCTCGGCCGGTTCAGCAGGAACTGGTTGAGATTTGAACCGTTAATGGGCAGGCGGAATGTAGCAGCTTGCATACAACCAGCCTGCCGGATTCGCTTGTGATTAATGTTAGCGGTTGCTATAGCCACTAGCGACAGTCACTACCTTCTCCCAGCGGGGATGACTTCCCCTGCCAGGAGAAGACAATGGTCCGGCAGGAGGGATTCCCTTGACACTGTATTTTGAAGGAGGAATCATGCAAATTTCTTTCTTGCAACCCATGGCTGCAGGAAAGAAATTCGCACCATCCATAGTCTGCCCTATTCTCCCCCTGATAAGCCAGTGCAGACCAATCTTCACCACCTGATCCAAGTGATAAACACGAAATGTCACCAAAAGTGACTATTCCTATTTAAGGATGCAGGTGATTAAGGGTAGACTGTCCTCCTAGTGTTTACGGCTAGATTGGGTTATCTTGTCCTGTTTCCTCTTGGTTGTTTATAGCTTGCTTACGTTACTTGTTGTTTTGCACCACAGTTTTTTTTTTTTTCCATTTTAGCAAGTGTATCATTTCAATTTCAGCATGCTGAAAAATAATGTGTCCATTATTACAGATTTAGTTTAAAAACTATCAAATATTTAATGTAACACTCAAATCTCAGGATTTATTTAGAGACAAATCTATCCTAGGTAAACATGAATAAGGATGGCCATGTGTCATCAGTCATATCATTTATTGCTAAAATTAAAACAAGAAAACTCATTTGTTGCTTTAGGCAAAGAGCTAAAAGCCACCTATACTACTCTTCTATCAAGTCTTTTGAGAAGAAAGAAGATTGATGTGCGTTACTTGAGCTACAAAGAGTCTTGTGGCTCTTCTCAGCAGTCCTTTACTGCCTTACACCTTCGGGTGTGTGATGCTGCATTTACCCAGATGTGGTGTGACATCTTTTTTTCTTGTTTACATGCTTTCTCTTCCATATTTTGTTACTGCACACAGTAATAGTAACCTTAACCACATCAATACAGTGCACTTACACCCCCTTCCTGACCAGACCAATTTTCAGCTTTCAGCGCTCACAGTTTGAATGACAATTACTCAGTCATCCAACACTGTACGCATATGAAACTTGCGTCCTTTTTTCCATACAAATAGAGCTTTCTTTTAGTGGTATTTAATCACTAGTGGGTTTTTTATTTTTTGTGCTATAAATAAAATAAAATGTAAATTTTGTGAAAAAAATGCATTTTTCTTTGTTTCTGTCATAAATTTTTGCTAATTAGTAATTTTGCCAAAATTTATACTGTTACCTATCTTTGGTAAAAAAATAACCCACATTAGTGTATATTATTTGGTCTTTGTGAAAGTTATAGAGTCTACAAATTATGGTGCCAATTGCTGAAAATTGATCACATCTGATCAGGCCTTCAGTACATCAGGTGTATCTCATTTCTTGAGACACTAACAAGTCAGGAAAGTACAAATACCCCCCAAATTACCCCTTTTTACAAAGTAGACATTCCAAGGTATTAAGTAAGTAGCATGGTGAGTTTTTGTAAGTTGTCATTTTTTCCCACAATTCTTTGCAAAATGAAGATTTCTTTTTATTATTTATTTTTTTTACAAAATTGTCATATTATCAGGTTATTTCTCACACACAGCATATGCATACAACAAATTACACCCCAAAATACATTCTGCTACTCTTCCCGAGTATGGCGATACCACATGTGTGAGACTTTTACACAGCCTGGTCACATACAGAGCACCAACATTGATGTAGTACCTTCAGACGTTCTACGAGCAAAAATGACGCATCTCATTTCTCCATCACCTATTACATTTTTGAAGGCCCTGGAGTACCAGGACAATGGAATTTCCCATAAAATGACCCCATTTTGGAAAGCAAACACCACAACGTATAATCTGTGAGGCATAATGAGTCTTTTGAACGGTTAATTTTTTTCCAGAAGTTTTTGGAATATGTGGAAAAAAATTAAAACGCATTTTTTTTACACAAAATTGTCAATTTATAAGATATTTCTAACACATAGCATGTATATAGCAAAAATGACACCCCAAAATACATTCTGCTACTCTTCCCGAGTATGGCGATACCACATGTGTAGGACTTTTACACAGCGTGGTCACATAGAGAGGCCGAACATTGAAGTAGTACGTTCAGGCATTCTAGGAGCATAAATGACACATCTCATTTCATTCCTACCCATCACACTTTTGAAGGTCCTGGACCACCAGGACAGTAAAATTACCCACAAAATGACCCTATTTTGGAAAGCAAACACCCCAACGTATATTCTATGAGACATGAGCTGCAAATAGGTACTCGGGTACTCTGATGGGATGGATATAGGTACTCTGGTACTCTGATGGCCTGGTGACAGGTACTCGGTTACTCTGATGGCCTGGTGGCAGGTACTCGGGTATTCTGATGGCCTGGTGACAGGTACTCGGGTACTCTGATGGCCTGGTGACAGGTACTCGGGTACTCTGATGGCCTGGTGACAGGTACTCGGGTACTCTGATGGCCTGGTGACAGGTACTCGGGTACTCTGATGGCCTGGTGACAGGTACTCTGATGGCTTGGTGACTGGTATTTGGGTACTCTGAAGGGCGGTGACAGGTACTCATATGGACTGTGACAAGTACTCGGGTACTCAGATGAACTGTGACAGGTACTCAGATGAACTGTGAAAGGTACTCGGGTACTCAGATGAACTGTGAAAGGTACTCGGGTACTCAGATGAACTGTGATAGGTACTCGGGTACTCAGATGGACTGGGACAGGTACTCGGGTACTCAGATGGACTGGGACAGGTACTCAGGTACTCAGATGGACTGGGACAGGTACTCGGGTACTCAGATGGGCTGTGACAGGTACACGGGTACTCGGATGAACCGTGACAGGTACTCGGGTACTTTGATGGGCAGTGACAGCTACTCGGGTACTCGGATGAACCTTGACAGGTACGCGGGTACTTTGATGGGCTGTGACAGGTACTCAGGTACTTTGATGGGCTGTAACAGGTACTCGGGTACTTTGATGGGCTGTTACAGGTACTCGGGTACCCTGATGGACCGTGACAGGTACTTGGGTACTCTGATGGACCGTGACAGATACTCGGGTACCATGATGGACCGTGACAGGTACTCGGGTACCCTGATGGACCGTGACAGGTACTCGGGTACCCTGATGGACCGTGACAGGTACTCGGGTACTCTGATGTGCCGTGACAGGTACTCGGGTACTCTGATGGGCCGTGACAGGTACTCGGGTACTCTGATGGGCCGTGACAGGTACTCGGGTACTCTGATGGGCCGTGACAGGTACTCGGGTACTCAGATTAACTGTGACAGGTACTCGGGTACTCTGATGGGCTGTGACAGGTACTCGGGTACTCTGATGGGCTGACAGGTACTCTGATGGGCTGTGACAGGTACTCAAATACTCTGATGGACTGTGACAGGTACTCTGATGGACTGTGATTGACAGGTACTATGAGGGGTGGTGACAGGTCCTCTTTATTGGGGGGGCAATCAGTGTGCTTGATGTGTACTGTAGGCGGTAACGAGATGTTACCGCAATCTCCTCCTCACACACGATCGGTGTGTGAGGAGGAGAACCCGGTAACATCTTGTTACCGCGGTTTGTTTACATTTTAGTGATTGGCTGTGAAAGGATCGCGCGCATGCACCGTGCACAGTCGGGGTGTGACCATCTGTGATCGGCCGTGACTTCATCATGGCCGATCCCGCCACAATAGGTGTGCGGCCTGGCCGTCATTTGACGGCCGGCAGTCAGCAACTAGTTAAAGTCTAACAAAAGGCAAAACTTTTTTTTAAACTTTTGGAAAGATTGCAGAAGGATTAGAACCCCTGTCAGTTTTTATTGCTGTCTGTGCCCCCATTAAGCAGATTCAGCCTCTCTATTTGTCCTGTATACCATTATCATTAAAAATGAAATTAAAAGAAAATCCCACATTTTGGGTTGTCCCCAGAAAAGTAATATAGGTGAAATCTTCCAATGGGGACACTAGCTTTGGTGAGTTGGGGGTCCCAGAGGAATTTCCTTAGTTTCCTCTTGCTTACTGTTTGGTTATGGTAGTCTTTCAGTGAAGGGAAATCTCCACAATGGGGCACATATGGCAAAAGAAATTTTCAGAAAGGTGCTATAACAATCCCTTGCTTGATCCAAAATGAAAAAAAAAGTTTTGCCTATGGTTCTACTTTAATCATTGATCCTGCAATCTTCTTTCTCATTGATTTTGGTTTTGGTGAACAAGTTACCAAAGCCACTCTCTTGCTGATCTCCGACTGATCTTGTTGTGTCCATCTTGGCTACATTTCCATGCCTGTGCTGGATTGATAGGGTTAGCAGCCATGTCGTCAGGATGGCCATTGGTAGAAGAGGCTGCCCACATTTCAACACCGGAGAGTGGAGGACTCCTACAGGCTGTTGCAGTACCATGAAGTAAGGCGAGTACCACTGTGTTGCTAGCCCATCCCTTAGAAAAAAATAAGATCCTCCATTATCATGGGGGGGGGGTTAATTATTTTACGCATTAGCAGTTGCTGAAACAAGATATTGGCTGCAGCACATGGAGTGCATTATTTTTAATGAGTTGTTCAACTCAAAGATGAGCACTGTAAGCAAAAGCTATAATGAACAACCATTTGTGTAGCATTGCACATGAGCAAATGCACTATATTACCAAAAGTATTGGGACACCCCCTTTACATGCATATGAACTTTAATGGTATCCAAGTCTGGGTCCAGAGTGTTCAATATTGAGTTGGCCCAACCTTTGCAGCTATAACAGCTTCAACTCTTCTGGTAAGGCTGCCCACAAGGTTTAGCAATGTGTCTTTGGGAATGTTTGACCATTCTTCCAGAAGCACATTTGTGAGGTCAGACACTGATGTCAATGAGAAGTCCTGGCTCGCAGTGTTTGGCCATTCTTCCAGAAGAGCATTTATGATGTGGACGAGAAGGCCTGGCTCGCAGTCTCTGCTTTAATTCATCCCAAAGGTGTTCTATCAGGTTGAGGTCAGGACTAGTCAAGTTCCTGCACCCCATGCTCACTCATTTATGTCTTTATGGACCTTGCTTTGTGCACTGGTACAAATCATTTCTTGGGGGAGGGATTATGGTGTGAGGTTGTTTTTCAGAGGGTTGGGCTTGGCACTTAGTTCCAGTGAAGGGAACTCCTAAGGCATTAGCATACCAAGATAATTTCATGCTTTCAACTTTGTGGGAACAGTTTGGGAACGACCCCTTCCTGTTCCAACAAGACTGCACACTAGTGCACAAAGCAAGGTCCATAAAGACATGGATAGGCGAGTTTGGGGTGGCCGCATTTTTTAAATCCTGCTAGACCACGTCTACAAATGAATGTCACGCCCCCAATGAAAATACTCCGCCTACAGAGAAAAACGTGTCCCAATTTTTTTTTCTGAATGCTGGCAACTATGGAAATGTACTTTTACAATTAGAACATACAGTGTTTGCACTTTTCAAATAGATTATCTGCTCGCGTTTCCTAACCTTTGCCTCCTGGCACCCCCTACAATTACACCCCCCCCCCCCACTGAAGTAATACACTAATCTATACACTGTAGTGTTTGCTAATTGCCAATGTTTTTCCTTCCACACGGTGTAAACACGATAAGGTTAAATGTTATGTTTTTTACTAGAATATCCTGCTGTCAATATCAATTAGCTTTAAATACAATGCATTCATTCCTGAATCACAGCATGAGGAATACACTTCACAAGGTTTTGTTAAGTCCTCAAAATAAGCCTTCACATTTGCAATTAACTTGAGGAAAGGCCCCGCTCTTTCAAGCATTGATTTTCTAGTCTAATAACGCAATAGCCTGAAAATAGAGTTAAATCAACAAGAAAGAGCGGACTGTTCTTTACTAAGCTTGATTATCACCACAGGAGCCGTTACTCCGTCAGAGAACCCTACAAACACAGCTATATGTTTGCGTGGTTATTGATGCATTATTTCTTCAAAATGTAAAATCTGCTAAAACTTTGGGAATAGCAGGGCTAATGAAAATGTCTCTGCATAATTCAATTTGAAAGGACATTGTAATAAAACACAACCTAATGTAGAGGAAAACTGTGGGCTCTTTAATGTTTCTTTTTATGTATATAGTACATGTGAAAGAAACTAGCTGGTCCTCTAATCTCAGTGTTAGTTTACCAGACAGGCTTTGTCTGATTGACAGAATTAGATGGTATTTTCTATTGCTGACAATCACCCGCGATGCCCCTGGCAGCCAGAGAACATATTAGGTTTGCCTAGGGTTTAGACAACATGAGGAAGTAGTAAGGTACAACTAGGAATGTGCTTCAGGGTATGGTCAATGCGTTTGACCTGAACTCTAGTTGTTTGAGTTGAACGGGCAAACGAAATGGCCAGATCTGGCCAGGTTGCATGCCAGAACCTCTGGCTGCTACAGCCATAAGTCATTCATTTGGAGACATTATCACTACTGATTTCCTGCTTGCTGGCTTGTTTCATGATAACAAGCTGGTAGGTGTAGGGAAAGAAAGTCCCAAAAGCATAGCAAAACCGTGCGAGGATGTGAATGACAGCCTCAACCTGGGCTCAAACCAAATATGGTCATGACTAGGGAAGGAAGAGGCAACATGCTTGTGATCTTCACTAGATATGTGCAATCAAAATTCGGATGAATTTTTTTGTTTATTCGGAGATTCAGATGTATACAAATCTCTGAATCACAAAAGTAACAAATTTCAACAAATTTGAAATAAATTATAATGAAACAACACATTTGTGCATATTAATTAGCATGTTTGAAGCATCCAAAATAACGTAATTGATTCAGATTCATTTAGGTTTTCTGTTGCATTAACATTCTTCCCTATTATCCACTTGCGGACTGCCCTATGCACATATACGACGATGGGACGGCTGTTCCCTCTAGTCTGATCCAGTAAAAGAGATACTATGGCTCAAATTGCTGAAAAAGGTAATGCTGCTTCCAATAGAAAGGTGTCAGAACACACAATGCATCGCAGTGTGATGCATATGAGACTGCACAACTACAGACCGGTCAGGGTGCCCATGCTGACCCGTGTCCATAGCCAAAAGTACCTGCAGTGGGCACTTGGGCATCAGAACTGAACCATGGAGCAATGGAAGAAGGTGGCCTCCTCTGATGAATCATGTTTTCTTTTACATCATATGGACACAGGGCCGTCTTTAATTTTGATTGGGCCCTGGGCAAACATTTTCTTGGGGCCCCCCCCCCCTCCATTCTGAGACATACAAAAAATAGCAGGTAGACTCAAAATCAGTTTACTGCAGCAGATCACGCAGTGATTGCCAGAGGTTACAGCCTATCCTTAGTGCTCGCTGGCTGGTTGCTAGAGGTTACAACACATAATTTCTGCTTGCCAATTGGTTGCTAGAGGTTAATGCACATCATTACTACTTACTGATTGGCTGCTAGAGATTAAAGCAGATCACTACTGTTCGCTGATTTGTTGCTACAGGTTAATGCACATCATTACCTCTCACTGAGCAGTGGAGGAATCCTAAATAATTGAGCAATTAAAGGGGCACATTAATACACATACTACAGGAGAGTGTCAGAGAGTGCAGACATACTACAGGAGAGGTTCAGAGACTGCAGACATACTACAGGAGACAATCAGAGACTGCGGACATACTGCAGGAGACAATCAGAGACTGCGGACATACTGCATGAGACAATCAGAGACTGGCGACATACTGCAGGAGACAGAGACTGGGGACATACTACAGGAGACAATCAGAGACTGCGAACATACTGCAGGAGACAATCAGAGACTGCGGAAATACTGCAGGAGACAATCAGAGACTGCGGACATACTGCAGGAGACAATCAGAGACTGCAGACATACTGCAGGAGACAATCAAAGACTGCTGACATACTGCAGGAGACAATCAGAGACTGCGGACATACTGCAGGAGACAATCAAAAACTGCGGACATACTGCAGGAGATAATCAGAGACTGCGGACATACTGTAGGAGATAATCAGAGACTGCGGACATACTGCAGGAGACAATTAGAGACTGCGGACATACTGCAGGAGACAATGAGAGACTGCGGACATACTGCAGGAGACAATGAGAGACTGCGGACATACTGCAGGAGACAATTAGAGACTGCGGACATGCTACAGGTGATGGTCAGAGAACTTTCAGCAACGCACAGCTTGACAGTTGAATAACACAGCTCAGGGTTTAAGCAGTCAGGCATTTTATGGGTGCAAGGACATACCTGGGCAGCCAAACTCACTACATACATTTAGAGGTATGTGGGCGGGGCTTCCATTCTCTGATCTCACTACAGCAGCCGGGAGCTCCACTGATGCTTTGTAGGGGGGCCCCATTCCCCGTGAATTGGGACCCCAATGAAGGTTTTGCAAAGTGCACAGAGGACACGGGAGGCTGTATTCCCGCGCTAGCCAGCTGAGAGGGGGCGGGGCCGGGAACTCCACTGACGCACTGACCCCGCCCCCGTGCAGCCTGTATGCTCGGAACAGAGCGGCTGTAGTGAGAGGCAGTGATCGGAGTGGGAGCCTCAGTGGAGCTCCCGGCCCCGCCCCCTCTATACTCGCTGGGGAATACAGAGGTCCGGGGGCGGGGCCGGGAGCTCCACTGACGCTCCCACTCCGATCACTGGCTCTCACTACAGCCGCTCTGTTCCGAGCATACAGGCTGCACAAGGGCGGGGTCAGAGTGTCAGTGGAGCTCCCGGCCCCGCCCCCTCTCTGCTGGCTAGCACGGGAATACAGCCTCCCGTCCCGTGTCCTCTGCGCACTCTGCAAAACTTTCATTGGGGCCCCAATTCGTGGGTAGCAGTGCGGGCCCCCCTACAAACATTGGGCCCAGGGCAGGTACCCCGTTTGCCCTGCGCTAAAGACGGCCCTGTATGGACAGCTGGGGGTGTGTGTGTGTGTATCGCTTACCCGAGAAAGGGATGGCACTAGGTTCACTATAGGGGGAAAGCAAGTCAGCAGGGTCAGAGTGATTCTTTGTCTAGTGAAGCTCCTGCCTCGATAGGTCAGGGCTGTTTTGGCAGAAAAAGGGGTACCAACTTAATATTAGGTGGGTGGTCATAAAGTTATGGTTGTTGGTCATAAGTTTTAAATAATAGGTGTATATTGCTTTTTTGGCTTAATGTGGAGTTCTTCTTTATAGCCAAACATTTTAATTTAAATTTTAGATAGAGTGTTGAGGGGTTACAACCCTTATCAGGTTTTTTTTGTTGATGTGTGTCCCCCGTTGACACTTGTTCTGGAGACAACTGCCTAAGAGGACATTTCTCTCACCATGGGAAGATATCATTTTACTTACTGTTGAGTGTACATGACAGGAAGGAAAGGAGATTTTCTACAATAGCACAGACTGCAAAAAAAAAAGCTTGACAGGGATTTTAACCCTTCTTTACTCCATCCAAAATGAAAAACAGCAGTTTGGGCCTTAGATATCCTGTACGTTAAAGCACAATAAGAATTTATTTTAAATACTATTAGAAAAACACTATATAATCTATATATTAAACCATACATTCCCTAATACATTTGTTATAGGAATTGCAAGAATTCTGTGGTTTTGTTATAAAATGGTGCATGCAACCTAAATTATAATACAAGCATGTCATCATGGCAACTCAGCCTCAGGTGATTGTGGAAAGTAAGGATGCCTGACCTTGTTATACATGCCAAAAAGGCCTCCAAGCATTAATTGGCCTACAGGTCTCCCAGGAGTAGGACCCCGCTCTGCAGCAACTACTACATTCCCAGGTCTTATTCTTAGCCATGCGCTGGCAGAGCCAACTATAGGATGGCTGGTTCACTATCACATTTTTCCATCTGAAATCTCATGACACATTCTCCCTAATGCAAATCAGATGAAACTATCCCATAAGTAGAATTTTTATATTGGCTGTCTAACACCCTTTTAATTTGGTCTGTTCAGTCTTAGCCTATATACAGTGCATCTGGGAAGTATTCAAAGCGCTTCACTTTTTCCACATTTTGTTATGTTACAGTCATTTTCAAAATGGATTAAATTCATTATTTTCCTCAAAATCTATAAACAATACCCAAAAATAACAACATGAAGGACGTTTGTTTAAAATTTTGGCAAATTTATTAAAAATAAAAAAAACAAAAAATCACATGTACATAAGTATTCACAGACCTTGCCATGACACTCAGGCCTCATACACACAGACATTTTAAAAAAACTGGCTGTAAAGCTAGTACAGACGCCAGGAAAAAAGCAGCGTTAAAACACGTTTTTTTCCATGTTTTGCATTGAATTCAATGCACGTTAAGCCGCACCTCTATTCAAAAACCAATGGTTCCCTATGGGAGCCCATTGATTTGAATAGAAGTCGTCATGTTTGGAGAAAACCAGGCACTGCTCATCGCCTGGTCAATACCATCCCTACAATGAGCATGGTGGTGGCAGCATCATGCTGTGGTGATATTTTTCAGCAGCAGGAACTGGGAGACTGGTCAGGATTGAGATGAAGATGAATGCAGAAATGTACAGAGATTTTACCGAGTACATGATTGAGAGAAAGATGAATGCAGCGATGTACAGAGAGTTTTTCTTGATGAAAACCTGTTCCAGAGCGCTTTGGACCTCAGACTGGGGCAAAGGTTAATTTTCCAACAGGACAATGTCCCTAACCACACAGCCAAGATAACAAAGGAGTAGCTACGGGACAACTCTGTGAATGTCCTTGAGTGGCCCATCCAGAGCCCAGACTTGAATGTGATTGAACATCTTCATCAAACCCGAAGAAGTTTGAGAGGTCCTGCAAAGAAGAATGGGAGAAACTGCCCAAAATAGGTGTGCCAAGCTTGTAGCATCATACTCAAAAAGACTTGAGGTTGTAATTGGTGCCAAAGGTGCTTCAACAAAGTATTGAGCAAAGGGTATGAATACTTACAGTATCTCAAAGTGAGTACACCCCTCACATTTTTGTAAATATTCTATTATATATTTTCATGTGACAACACTGAAGAAATAACACTTTGCTAAAATGTAGTGAGTGTACAGCTTGTATAACAGTGTAAATTTGCTGTCCCCTCAAAATTACTCAACGCACAGCCATTAATGTCTAAACCGCTGGCAACAAAAGTGAGCACACCACTAAGTGAAAATGTCCAAATTGGGCCCAGTTAGCCATTTTCCCTCCCCAGTGTCATGTGACTCATTAGGGTTACAATGTCCCAGGTGTGAATGGGGAGCAGGTGTGTTAAATTTGGTGTTATCGCTCTCACTCTCTCATACTAGTCACCGGAAGTTCACCATGGCACCTAGTGGCAAAGAACTCTTTGAGGATCTGAAAAAAAAAACATTGCTGCTCTACATAAAGATGGCCTAGGCTACAAGAAGATTTTCAAGACCCTGAAACTGAGCTGCAGCACGGTGGTCAAGACCATACAGTGGTTTAACAGGACAGGTTCCACTCAGAACAGGCCTCGCCATGGTCGAC
Organism: Lithobates pipiens; assembly: GCF_037356315.1. Classification (NCBI taxonomy): domain Eukaryota; kingdom Metazoa; phylum Chordata; class Amphibia; order Anura; family Ranidae; genus Lithobates; species Lithobates pipiens. The sequence continues at coordinate 197,048,477 of NW_027507790.1, forward strand.
CAAAGAAGTTGAGTGCACATGCTCAGCGTCATATCCAGGGGTTGTCTTTGGGAAATAGATGTATGAGTGCTGCCAGCATTGCTGCAAAGGTTGAAGGGGTGGGGGGTCAGCGTGTCAGTGCTCAGACCATACGCCGCACACTGCATCAAATTGGTCTGTATGGCTGTCATCCCAGAAAGAGGCCTCTTCTAAAGATGATGCACAAGAAAGCCTGTAAACAGTTTGCTGAAGACAAGCAGACTGTGGACATGGATTACTGGAACCATGTCCTGTGGTCTGATGAGACCAAGATAAACTTATTTGGTTCAGATGGTGTCAAGCATGTGTGGCAGCAACCACATAAGGAGTACAAAGATAAGTGTGTCTTGCCTACAGTCAAGCATGGTGGTTGGAGTGTTATGGTCTGGGGCTGCATGAGTGCTGTCGGCACTGGTGAGCTTCATTGAGAGAACCAAGAATGCCAACATGTACTGTGACATACTGAAGCAGAGCATGATCCCCTCCCTTTGGAGACTGGGCCACAGGGCAGTATTCCAACATGATAATAAACAAAAAAGAAAGAAAAAGTGTCCCCAAGGTGGGGCTTTTTACCAGCATATATTACCTGTGGAAGCTAATAACTATGAATGTAAAAAATACTGACATGTAGCAAAAAGGCTAGTAATATAAATATTTTATTGATAAAAAAGAGGATTAGATAGGTAACAGAGTGGTCAGGGACTGAGCTCCACTATGTGAGTAAAAATGTATAGTGTTACATGTATAAGCAGAAATTTTGTCCAACATGATAATGACCCCAAACACACCTCCAAGATGACCACTGCCTTGCTAAAGAAGCTGAGGGTAAAGGTCATGGACTGGCCAAGCCTGTCTCTAGACCTAAACCCTATTGAGCATCTGTGGGGCATCCTCAAATGGAGGGTGGAGGAGCGCAAGGTCTCTAACATCCATCAGCTCCGTGATGTCGTCATAGAGGAGTGGGGGAGGACTCCAGTGGCAATCTGTGAAGCTCTGGTGAACTCCATGTCCAAGAGGGTTAAGGCAGTGCTGGAAAATAATGGTGGTCACACAAAATATTGACACTTTGGGCCCAATTTGGACATTTTCACTTAGGGGTATGCTCACTTTTGTTGCCAGCGCTTTAGACATTAATGGCTGTATGTTGAATTATTTTGAGGAGACAGCAAATTTACACTGTTATACAAGCTGTATACTCACTTTTTACATTGTAGCAAAGTGTAATTTCTTCAGTGTTGTCACATGAAAAGATATACTAAAATATTTCCAAAAATGTGAAGGGTGTACTCATTTTTGTATGTACATGTGATATTTTTCGCTTTTATTTTTAATAAATTTGCAAAGATTTCAAACAAACTTCTTTCACGTTGTCATTATGGGGTATTGTTTGTAGAATTTTGAGGAAAAATTGGATTTTTGTACTCACCTTAAAATGCTTTTCTCTGAAGTTCATTGACGGACACAGCTCCTTTAATTCTTGACCTTAGGGTTATCATGCCACCTTCAGGAGATGACTAGGCAGAACATGTAAAACATGTAAAAACAGCCAGACTGCACAGCACAGCCCAGGGGGCGTTCCCTCTGTCTATAACCCCTAACCATGCTTCCTGCAACTCAGTTCATCAAAAAGCAGTACAAACATAAATACGAGGGGTGGGGGCTGTGTCCGTCAATGAACTTCAGAGAAAAGGATTTTACGGTGAATACAAAAATCCCATTTTCTCTTTTGTTCATTGAAGGACACAGCTCCTTTAATTCTTGACCTTAGGGACAAGCAGTGTGAAAAAACGAGGGGTGGAAACAGCAAAACATAACTTCATCCACAACAAGAGGAACATCTCAACAGAGGAGTTGCCATCTTAAACGGCCAACATCAAAACATGCGGCCAACTTATGCATCAAAAGATGGGTTCACAACAAACTTGTAACTTCAAGAAAGCATAAATTGCAACCTTACACAGCCGCGTGTAAAACCTTGCGGCCAAAGCAAGCATCCGAAGATGCGCTTACGTCAACTTTGTAGAATTTAGTGAAAGCGTGAACGGACGACTAAGTCGCCGCCTTACACACCTGGGAGACAGACGTTTGATGTCGGAAAGCCCAGGAGGTTCCAATTGCCCTGGTGGAATGAGCCATGACAGGAAAAGGGGCCACCTGCCCCTTTAAGGCATAGAGTTGAACCACGGTCTCTTATCCACCGAGAAATGGTGGTCAACGAGACCGCTAGACATTTCTTCAGACCAGCCACGAGACAAACAGAGAGTCTGACTTCTGGAAAGGAGCCGTAGCAGAGAAATACACCCATAGAGCCCGGACCATGTCCAGGGAATGTAAGGCAACTTCTTTTGGGTGTGTCGGCTTAGGACATAGGGATGGTAACACGATGTCCTCATTTAGATGAAATGCCGAAATTGCCTTTGGAAGAAAAGAGGGCTGCGGACGTAGCTCGCCTTATCCTTGTGAATGACCAGGTAGGGAGGCTTGCATGACAAGGCCGCCAACTCAGAAACTCTCCAGGCAGATGTAACAGCCACCAGAAAGATGACTTTCTGAGAAAAGTTAACAAGAGAATCTCCCTAATGTTTTCAAACTGCGGTTTCTGAAGCGCTGATAGCACCAGATTCAGATCCCACGGAGGTAGCGGTGGTTGAACCGGAGGGGCTACGTGTCAAACCCCTTACACAAATACTCACCAATGAGTGAGTCGCTAAGGGACTTGGAAAAAGAGAGAAAAAGCTGATATCTGCCCCTTGATGGTGCTTAAGGCAAGTTTCTGATCCACTCCTCGCTGCAAAAACAGCAGGATCCTGGAAACTGAGTATGTACGCGGACGCCACCCGGTCTCCTCACACATGGAGATGTAAGTCTTCCACGTACAATGGTAAATCTTTCGAGAAGATGATGTGCCCTCAGCATAGTGGAAATTACTGAGTCTGACAGACCTTGGTCCCTTAATACCTGGTTTTCAACAGCCATGTCATTAAAACCAGCGACGGTAAAGCAGGATGAAGTATCGGACCCTGTGATAGAAGGTCTTGTCGCATCGGCAGCAGCCAAGTAACATCCGCTACCAGTTGTAATAGGTTGGCATACCAAGGACGTCAAGGCCAATCTAGGGCAATCAGAATTACCAGAATCCCCTCGGCCTCCACTCTGCGCAGCAGATGTGGTAGAAGTTTGAGTGGGGGGAGGCATAAATCAGCTGATAATGCCCCCATGGAGCCACCAATGCTTCTGATGTGTCCGCCCAGGGGTCTCTTGTCCTGGACACAAACCTCTGCACCTTTCCGATTGAGCTGAGAGGCCAAGAGCTCCACATCTGGTGTGCCCCACTTTAGGAAAAGGAGCAGGAATACATCTGGATGAAATGACCATTCCCCTGGGTCCTGCATCTGATGACTTAGGTAGTCCGCCTGCCAGTTTTCTACACACGGAATGTATATGGCCGACAGGGCTGGCACGTGCCACTCTGCAAACTGGCACGTGCCAGCACCCAACCAAACTCCCAGAGAGTCTGCATGGTGATCACAACATCCTCCCTTATTTCTGAGGCAGAACCTCCTCTCAGAAGGAGGTCATCTAGGTAACCCATGATTGCGATTCCACGTTGCCTTAACAATGCCAGAATTGGAGCTAACACCTTGGTAAAGACTCGGGTGCTGACGCCAGGCCAAAAGGGAGAGCCAAAAACTGGTAGTGCTGTTCCCCGACTTCAAATTGCAGAATCCTTTGATGCCTGAGGCATATGGGTACATCTAAGTACACATTGATATCCAAGGATGCCAGGAAGTCCCCCTGATGGAGTGCAGCGACCACGGAGCGAACTGATTCCATCCTGAACCTTTGCACTTTCACAAAGCTGTTGAGGGACTTCAAGTCCAGGATTGGATGCACCCTTACTTTTTGGGGACTACAAACAGATCGGAGTAGATCCCTGGTAACTTCCTGAGGACGGCCAATCTGATAGGCTGAAATGTATAGAGGTTTAGTCACTTTATTGTGACACACTTCCGCCTACACATTCAATCCGGAAATCAAGCCTTTACTGAGCCAGCAGCTGCATCAACCAACCAGACGGATTTCACGGATTCACTTATACCTGCTGTTCACTCCGGGTACCAGGAGATTAGGAACTCATACATGTAAGTTGAATACCTTCATATTTTTTGGAATAAAAAGCTCTTTATCAACGGTACTGCACAATTAGGCTTTTTCTATTATATCTATTTATATGAGGAACATTCACCGCTGCCAATCATCGGTCCAGAGGATATCCAGAGGGGTCGCCCCACACGCGCATTTGACCTAACTAGCGATAGTTGGTCCACTCCAAGGGGTGAGTGCACATCCATTAGGGGGGCATCCTATTTAAAGCACTTAAGAAGCATGGAATCATCCATCTATTATTCAGGTCACAGCACTGGATATTGTTTCACTAGCACGAGCACCTTTTTTTCACTGGGGACTGTCTGATCAATTTATTAATTGTTATCAGTGTATCATTTATTACCTGCATGTCATTTTTTTAGCATTTAGCGCGCTATATTTTTAATCATAGAATCCGTGAAACCTATCCAGCGTCGGTACAGGTAGTATCACCCCGCGCAGCAGCAGCCGGAAGCAGATGTAGGTTGGAGGGAAAAAATCTGTTTGGTGGACAAAAAAGAAACTCTATCTTGCATCCCGATGAAACCAGTTTGCAGACCCATTGGTCAGACAGTAGGGAGGTCTGCAAACTTCCGAAGGCGACCCCCCATCCGACAGTCGGGCAGAGGCAAACCTTCATGCGGTAGCATTTTTGCTCGCAGATATGTTTGGCTTGTGAAACCTTTGTCCTTCAGCAGGCGCCTTGTTGGCCTGGGAACATTTACCTGCCAACCCGGGCAGATGGAGTGGAAAAAGAGGGCCCTTGCTAAAGACTTGGCTCCTTACCCTTCCTGGACTGTGGGAGCAACGTGCTCTTCCCACCAGTAACATTTTTAATAATGTCATCCAGTGAAGTTCCAAATAGTCTCTCAGCTTGGAAGGGCAAATCCTCCAGTGCTTTTTTAGATGCCTGGTCCATAGACCATCATTTCAGCCAGATCAGGTGCCATAGCACCACTGCTGATACTGATGCTCTAAAGAGCAGGGGGACCGTATCCAGGGCCTCCTCACAGACATACTTAAGGCCATGCACCAACTGATCTGCCAATTCTACACAGACCGGGGAAGACTGTTGCTTCTCCATTTGACAGTGCAACAACTTTGCCCATTCAGTAAGTGTCTGTGACATCAGGGCCGTGGCCAGCACAGGTCGTAACGCTGACCCCACCACCATAAACAAGGAACCGGCCACTGCCTCGGTCCTCCTGTCGGCAGTATCCTTGAAGGCAGGAGTCCCTTCTACCGGAATTGTCGTTACTTTATTTAACCTGGATACCATGGGGTCAACGACCGGAGGAGACGCCCATTTTTTCAGGAGGCTCTCCTCAAAGGGGTAACACACCGCCATTTTTCTTGGGACTGAAAAGGCCCGATGCGAGCTTCCTCTTTCCTTGTAGATGAACGTATCAAAATAGGTCAAATACGAAAACACATTAGGCATGCGGGCTGGTTTGCGGGACCCAAAAGGGGCCGCCACCTCAGCAGAAGTTCCTGCTGCATCCTGTTTCTTCAGGGTATCCCGCTCCGCAGTGATAAGTGCTCCTAATAGTTAATAATAACAATAATAATAATTTCCTGCGCTACCCAGACACAGAGTCATTTTCACTGTCCGAACGATCCAGGTCTGCATCCTCTGACACGTCAGAACAGGGGCTGCCAGTCACCAAGGGGCCCAAGCCTGAATCAGAGCACTCCCCAGAAGACGGGGGCAGGGGGAATTTTTTACCCCCCTTGCACCCGCACACCGCCTCCACCCTGGCAACAAAGGTCTCCAGCACCACTGACAAAGCTTCCGTAGGTACCGCATTTTGGGCAGGTGAGCCGGTTGCAATAGCAGGGATGTCTGGGGAAGAAATGCCAGCTTCTGACACCATGCTGACCCTCAATCGCCTGCCACAACTTAGGGACTTAAGGTAAGGTACACAAAATCCCACCCTCCTAACTGCTTGCAGACTGAGCGGCCCCTCCGCAGGACTCACCACCCAGACCCGAGTGCTACGTTGTGCTGCCGCTGACTGCTCTGCCCTGTGTCAGTCACAAAGTGGCCAGAGTAAAAACCGCGATGTTCTGAGGTACACAGACACCAGCACTAGAGTTAAACTGAGGCTACAAGAAAATGGCAGCCGGCCATCCCAGCAAAAAAACACCAAGAAAATGGCCACCGAACCTTCTAGAAAATGGCTGACAGTATATACACTGCATAAGGCTACAGGAAAATGGCCACAGCCTCAGCAAAATGGCCACGGCCCGCGTTGCGGCCTCTCCTCATGGCAAATAGCATAAGCACCTCACAGTGAAGGAAAAAAAAAACAGGAAAGGAAAAGAGGACCCTGACAGCCAGCACAGCCCCAGTCAAGGCCCGGAGCCCCCCGGAGGACCAGGTACATACACCACACCTCATGCCCAGTCACACAGCGGCCCAGAAGGGGGAGGAGGGAATGAGGGATAGGGTGAGAGGAAAGGGAGAGTGAGAGGCCCCCTAGTCGACCTCCCAGGGAATACCCAGCTGCTCCATCCTGCCGGCAAGTTTGATTCTACAAGTTAAAAGGTTTCTAACTGAGTGGTCTCTTCGGATTCTGATCTAGTCAAAAACGATAGACCCGAGAACCAGTTAGTGTGCTTGAGAACAGCCGCTAGTACAGGTCTAGTCCCATGATTATACATATATTACATAGTTAGTAAGGTTGAATAAAGACACCAGTCCAACCTGAGTGAGCGTAGGTGCATGTCTACAATTATCCCTATTTATTTAAAGGTACCCATATAGCGCTGTCAATTTACACAGCACTCAACACGTACTCACAGTCCCTACCCTCAAGGAGCCCACAATCCAAGGTCCCCAACTCACATTCATATACTAGGACCAATTTTGGACAGAAGCCAATTAACCTACCAACATGTCTTTGGAGTGTGAGAGGAAACCAGAGTACCTGGAGGAAACCCACGCAGGCACTGGGAGAAAATGGTCGGGAATTGAACCAGTGACCCTTTTTCCTTCTAGGCAAGAGTGCTACCCACTACACCACTGTGCCGCCCTAAATGATCAGCTGGATTGGAATCTGTACTGATATAGTGCCACTGTTCTGGGCATGTGGACTTTATAATGCGTGTCACATGTAGAATCTTCTCAAAGCATTTTGAATATATTCTAACACAATCTTGCTGTCTGTGTAAAACTTCACTGCATGGATCTCAATGTAAATTTCAGCAATCTCCACTGCTAAGACAGCAGCACAAAGCTCTAACTGTGGAACAGTGTAAGTGGGATGTGGAGCTAGTTTGGACTTTCCAATGATAAACTCAACTTAACTTTGTTCTTCAAAGTCCAATACTTTAAGGTAGGCTACAGCTGCTATAGCCAGAGTGGATGCATCTGAGAATACACACAATTCTCTTCACTTTGTGGCAGACAAAGAAACAGGGAGATAGGACTTTTGGATGATAAGTTGTTCAAACTCTATCAATGAGTCCCTGCGCAACTTCCACTGCATTTCTTTCTCTTTAGGTAGAGGTGTGCCCTATTCACTTTGTTCATGTTCAATAGCAATTTCTCTCATAAGAGCCTTGCCTTGCATGGTGATGGGGGATACGAACCCTAGGGGGTCATAAAGACTGTTGACTAGACAAGACACCTCTTCCTGTGAAAGGCTTCTCTTGATACTTAAAATGTGAAGCTGTCGGTTTTCAGATCCCAACTGAGCCTTAAACTTCTTTGAAGGGGCACTGAATCTATTCCTAGAGGTCTTCTACACGGTCCTCTGAGGGAAACACTTCCATGACTTTACTGCTGTAGGAAGCATTCTTGTGCAAACTTACATTAGATTCTGCTAACATCTCTCTTGTTCTTTTTAGGATGTTGATAGTCTCTTAGCTGCTGGAGAAAGAAGCAAGTCTATCATCCACATAAACATTTCTCATGACGTACTGTTGGGCATCTGTGCCATGCTCTTCTTTAAATTCCGGAGCTGCTCGTCTCAGATTGTAGATAGGCACGGTTGGAGAGGGGCTATTTCTGAACAAATGTACCTTCATCCTGTATTCTGTGACATCTTTGTTGAGCTCATTATCTTCATACCACAGGAACCTCAGGTAGTCTCTGTGATCTTTGTGGATAAGGAAACAGTAGAGCATTTGTTGTACATCTGCTGTTACTGCAACAAGTTCTTTTTGGAATCTGATGAGGACTCCAAGGAGTGTATTATTCAGGTCGGGTCCACTGAGGAGGACATTGTTTAGGGAGATTCATACTTTGCAATCAAGTCAAATACTACTCGTATCTGTCCTGGCATTTGAGGATGATACACTCCAAATATTGGTAAGTACCAACATTCTTGTTTTTTGTCCAGTGGTGGTGCTTTTTTTTAGCTTGACCACTGTCGAAGATCTTCTGCATGAAATCATATGTGTTCCTTCATATTTTGCCTTCTTTCCAGAGTGCATCGCAATGAGTCGATTCTGCTTGTCCTTTGTTGTTAGGATGAACGGAAAGGCAGTGGAGCTACCCAGCTGTTTGACTCATTCATGAAGAGTTCTCTTTCCATGATCTAAAGTAAGAGGCTATCTTCAACAGATGGAGCTGATTTTTCATAATCTCATGTTCTTTCAAACACCTTGCATCCTAGCTCATCTGTATCTTCAGCTGAGGCCTCCATGCAGCTCTGAACCCTTTGCTGTTGTATTGGGTTAACTAGTCTCTCTTTAATCTGTATTCTGTTGGTACAGGGGCTAAGACATGATGTGCAACCATTTTGCAACATGTTTGTTTTCTAGGCATTCACTTTTCCTGGCTTGTGAGCTCCGACCAGACATACATTCTGATTTCCCTCTCTCTGAGGCCTGCAGGATACACCTTGACTAAATATATCTTGGAGCATGATCAAGAGATAAACATCTCTCTGCAGATCTCATTGCAATGTGAGGTTATTGATGGCTTTGCACTCTTTTTGCTCCCCACCATGATATTCTTGGGTTACCGGATTCTCTGTTTTCCATGGTGCTGATCCTGGGTGCAACGCAGACAGCTGGTTGTCATTATTGCATTCTTTCCATTGTATTTGCGCAGTCTTTTGCAAGATTTTGAGTAGAACCACCGCATCTGAAACAAATGCGCTTGTCCTTAAGATAAGACTTGCGCTCCTCTATTGTCTTGCTTCTGAAACTGCAACATGTTCTAAGTGGGTGAGGCTTGTTATGTAGCAAACACTGCTTGTCTGGATCCTCAATTTTCAATCCTGAGCTTTTATCCTTGTTGACTTCAAACTCAGGCGATATTTCTGTCTTCTATGGAGAAACTGTTGCTCTGCATTCTTTATTATGTGCTGATGGTTGTTTCACTGTCTTTACAGAGCTCGAGCCTCCCATGTTTAAAAAAGCGAAGCTTGGGTTATTGCGCATTTAACTTGACTCACATTGAACTTTGTGAGGAAGGAGAAGGGTGGAAATGCCACTCAGTGATCTTCCTTGTATTTTAATGCTTGCGTGATCCATCTTTCGTGTAAGTTGTAAGGAAGCTTCTCGATTATTGGGTTGACTCCAGGTGCTGTATCTAAATATGAGAGGCCTGGCAGGTATCCACCAGCTTTTGCAGCCTCCGGCTCTAAAAGTATGTCTCCAAGCACTCTCAGCTTTTGATTGTCTTTATTTTGTAGAGGTTAGTGGATGATGAGTAGACTGAATCCTCTCTTCCTTAGCCCTTGTACACACAGTCGGAGAATCTGTCGGAATGAGTCTTATCGGACTGTGTCGTCAGATAATCCGACTGTGTGTGATATGCATCGGACTGATTCCGTCCGAATCTCCGTCCGACCCAATTTTCCAACATGTTGGAAATATTTCCCGACCAACTGGGCCGGACGGACCTAATCCGATCATGTGTAGAGCATTTTCATCGGACCAAGTGCCACGCATGCTCACATTCAAATTCCGACACGGAAGCGCTCGTTCAGGTAAAACTACTGCTCGTAAGCGATATAGCACATTCGTCACGCTGCAATGTTAAAAAATCATTCATCAAGCGCATTCTCTTGTTCTTTACAATGCTGCAAGAACCAACTTCTTTTGATGCTCATAGTCACACACACTTCTCCCGAACGGATTTCATTACTCTTTTTTAACCATTTCAGCAATACAATTTTCGTTTAAGTCACATCTACACACTGTTTTTATTTATTTTTTATTTTTTTTGGATGTTTTTTTTTGGGGGGGGGGGGGTTCCCTAAAAATCTCCTTTAAAGACACTGCTCATTTCTCCTTTTTTTTTACTTTTTATTTTTGGGTGTAAACTTACAACAACAACATTATTGTATTTTTTAGATTTTCTTTTTCTTTTTTAATCTACAGGAGGTTGTTTAGTGTTGGTACCCCTTGTTCTTTAGTTCACTTTGTATTTTGGAAATGTACCTGCCTGCTCACAAATAAACTCTACTTTTTGAAGGAAAACACATTACACAAGTATTTCATCAAACAAAAATAAAATTTATTTTGTTTGCTCGAAAATAAAAATAGGAACGCAGCACTGGAGAAACTTCTTAACTTTGGTGCAGCCTTTGGCCCCCAGGGCAGACATGACTAAATGACATATAAAAAAAATGGTGGCCTGAGGAGTACATATCTCAGAGAGAGAAGTCTGCTCCTGAAGTCCTAGAGAGCAGGAAATTCAGATGACATTTATGTCCCCAGGATGGTGATCTTGAAGAGGCTGCATCTTCTGGCACACCAGACTCATCCCAGGCCATCACTCTCTGGTCTTCCTTTGTGACTTTCCACCAGGCATCCTTCCAGGCTGTGGCTGGGCTCCTGTAGCTGGGGCAGGAGGAGAAGGAGGGCGTTGTTGGACCTCCTGGCTGCCACTTGCCACAGCCTCCCCCCGACTGAGGTCTTCCTGTGTATGAAAAGGGGACATAGTTTTAGTTTTTTGATCATCAATCACAACATTTTGTGCTCCTGGCTTTTGCTATTTGACTGTTACCAAATAGAACAGACTATCATTCTGACACCAGCATTTTTCTTTCCCGTCCCAATCATTTTTGGTCACTACTGTCTATTGAGATGTAAACCACTTTGAGAAATCTCAGCTTACTGATCAAAAGGACATCTAGTTAACATCATTAAATGTAACACAAGAAATATGTTCAACAATGCAATACCTGTCTCAAGCTGGGCCCCAACACATGGTGCTGCCTGGAAGGCCTAGGTTGGACATCAGAAGCCTCAGCTGGGGGTGAAGGATGCCTTGGAGGAAGCCTGGAGAGTGGTGGCCTGAGTGGTGGCCTGGGTACCCCCTGGTCTACCAGAAAATGCAGCCTGTCAAAGTGCACCATCCTGGGGTAATAAACAGCATCTGGATCTCCTGCTCTCAAGGACTCCAGGTGCTTCTTTCTCTCCCTGAAATATGTAAGCTTCATGGCCACAATTTTGCGATTCAGATATGTCATGTCTGCCGTGGGGACCCTGATCTGCACCAAAGCAAGCAGTTTCTCCAGTGCTGCGTTCCTCTTTTATCTGTCATAATAAAATTTGTTGTGGAACTGCCACAGGCAGGGCATCTCCATGTAGAGCTTGAGGAATAGCCCCAAAAAGTTGGGATTGTTAAATGGGTCCATTGTGTCTGCAAGACACAACACAAGACAAACCCTCAAATACTAATAATGCAATTAAAATCCCTCCTAATCTTGTCCCAACAGCGGCCTAGATACAGGCAGTCTAGTCTAGTGAAGCACAAAGTTAAAAATGTTACCTTCATTTCGACGTTCGCCGCGTCTGTGACTCACACTCTCCTCCCAGATCGTACGGACGATACACATGTGTGGCGTTTTATATACAGTGTGCATGCGTGAAACTCCGCCTGCCCCTGACGTTCTTTCCAGACTATTCCCCGCCCCTTCGCTTCCCGCGCAGTGGGGAGAGCACATGGCGGAGAGAACACAGGTGCGCAATAATAGTTCCACTAACGAGGAGGAGGGTGAGGAAAGCCCGGAGCCTGAAATGTCCCGATCCAGGAAGACAAGATTTAAGGCCTCAAATATGTCTTTTGGAGAGATGTTGGAGATGGTCGACATATTGAATAGGACCGACTATGATGGGAAGTATGGACCTTACCCAAACCCAAATATCAGAAAGGCCAAGATCATGAATAAAGTTGTGAAGAGTCTTCTGAAGAATTTTATGGTATGCCGATCCAAGGATCAACTGAGAAAACGCTGGTCAGACCTGAAACTGAGGGAGCACGAGCAGTACCTAAGGATCAAGCGTGTTCTTAAAAAAAGTAAGTAGTTGTCGTGTGTTCATATGATTATTCTTGCTTGCATACATGCTCCATGTGCTTTGATTTCATGTTGTGCATTTTAAAATGGCCACTTTCAAGGTCATGGTTTCGTTCTTTCGTATGAAACATCGTTCTGCAGGGAAGTATTCCAGCTTAACAAAGTGGCCCCAATAATGTTCTCACCTTGTAACTCGGCCAAAAAAAACAATTGTACAACACTTCCAAGCAATGTTTCATATTCCTATTTATGCCCTCTGTGTGCTAATTAATCTTTGTTTACATTCTCATAGGGGAGAGAAGACTCGGCAAGTATGAGGACACCAGGGACCATGAGGACACCAGGGATCACACCCCTCCCAAAGAAGGGCAACTTCCAAAAGAAGAAACAGAGGAGCAGGAGCAGGAGGAAGAAGGAGAGATTGTGGAGGTTGGCCAAATTGTCACCACAACAGGTGAGTGTTGGAGAACACCGCTTCCGGTAAGCTCATCAATGTATATCACCATATTTGGATTACATGGTGTGTTTGTTTTGTTTTTTTCTAGGTGATGTGGAGGAAAATTCCCGTTTTACCAGTGAAAGTGCCCAGATCTTGATCGGGGAGATAATGGGGTGCAATAGCGATTTGGAAACTGTACAACAAAACATCAATGATGTTAAAAATAAAATGAAGAACATCATTGATGTTTTGGGGAGAGTGTGAAAACGAAAAAACTAGATAAGGTTTTATTTTTGCTTTTAAAAAAAAAAATGTTGAATTTTGCATAATTCCAAATTTGGAAGATGCACAGAGTGTGTAAACATGCGCTATCCCCCGTCATGGGGGATCAATGTACATGTTTTGTGGAAAGTGTCTGAGATGAAGGGGTTGCAGCCCCAAAGCATGTACATTGATCCCCCATGATGGGAGTTAGCACATGTTGACACACTGTGTGCATCTTTCAAATTTGTATTTTTCAGGGGTCACACCCCATGTGATGAAGGCAATATCAGCCCAGTTTGTACATACTCAGGTCTGATATTGTCTTCACTTTTCCAAGTTGAACATTGTAAGTTCCTGTGTTCTGTATTTTACGGTTTGATACATGCCTATTACACAAATATAAATACACAAAATACATGCCTGATTACACAAAAAAACAAGTAAAAAATAAACATGATTAAACTGGGTTTTGGATACCCAAAATATCTTGGTTTGTTGTAAAAACCTTTACTAAACGCACATATGAATGTGCTTGTATTAAAAAGTTGAATTCTCAACAATGTGTGGCTTCCTTTTTCATTGGGATTAAAATGTATTTGTAGTGAAATTTGAGTTTGTGCTGAGAAGGAGTGCGATTTACTAAAGGCAACCCCACTTTGCACTCCAAGTGCAGTTTCAGGTGTACTTTTGCAGTGCACTTGTAGTGCATAGTGGATGTGCCTTTAGTAAAAAGCACCCACAGTGATGTGTAAATTTGGACAATCATGCCATTTTCCTGCCAGGGTGCTGAAAATGAGCATGATTTAGATCAGTAATAAACTACACATTAGTTAACAAAAAGAAGGTGTGTGTGTAGCAGACCCACAACATAATAAGATTAGCTGAAGAAGAGACTGTCCCCTCATCTCGCTCCGAACTTGGGTTTGCACTGTTGCTGAAAAAGGCACAACTTGGCGAAAAATGGCAAAGTGGGAGGCCACAGTCTGCCATTCCTGTTGCGTTGAAGGACACTGTGTAGTGACACAAGAAAAAAAACTACCGTATATACTCGAGTATAAGCCGAGATTTTCAGCCTCTTTTTTGAGGCTGAAAGTGCCCCCCTCGGCTTATACTGGAGTCATCGCCGTCTGCCTGCCCGATCAGCGTGTCGAGCAGACAGACAGCGGCCATTCTACTATTCAAAAGCCACGCCTCCCTGTCTGTGATAGGCGGAACACAAAATTTCCCAGCAGTCAGTGTTCCGCCTATCACGGACATCCGCTCATTCTCATACTACGGACGAGGATGAGAGGATGTCCGTGATAGGCGGAACACTGACTGCTGGGAAATTGAGTGTTCCGCCTATCACAAACAGGGAGGCGCGGCTTTTGAACAGAGGAATGGCCGCCGTCTGTCAGAAGAGGAGAGCATGGCACACAGAGGCTGCAGATCGGCACAGGTAGGCAGGGATGGACGGGACACAGCGACGGACGGGACACAGCGACGGACGGGACACAGCGACGGACGGGACACAGCGACGGACGGGACACAGGGACGGACGGGACACAGGGACGGACGGGACACAGGGACGGACACAGGGACGGACGGGACACAGGGATGGACACAGGGATGGACGGGACACAGGGATGGACACAGGGATGTCTCACCCTCGGCTTATACACGAGTCAATAAGTTTCCCAGTTTTTTTGTGGTAAATTGGGGGCCTCGGCTTATATTCGGGTCGGCCTATACTCGAGTATATACGGTAGTTATTTTACAAATCAACATTGCAAGCAGATTAGACACCCACATTTTTGGACAAAATTAGTATAACATTTTTTTAAATGAGTATTTAAAGCCTAAAGTATAAGGTCCCCTTATGAGAGTCCTAACCCGCTCATCCCCCCCCCCATCTGATGGGCCCTTGATAAAAAATGAGGGGGGATGTTTAGGAGAGGTAACCCTCTTCACTTGATTGAGAGCTGAATGCCTAAATAATGTGTGATACTTTGTGAAGCCCCTCCTTAGTTACACTATTGGCAGCCCACCGGACAGGTAAGAAGTGTTATAACAAAATGGAAGCACATTTTGACATTCTGCTATTACATAGCAAGAAAATGAATGTGTTAAAAAAATCAAAATAGCATTTGAAAGTATTGAGGCCCTTACACTACATGCTTTGGTGAATTGTTCCATAAATGTTATCATGAAAAAGGTATTTAGAGTGTGTATTGGGTTGGGTCAAGTCATCAGATAGAAGATTGCTATCAGCTGAGCTAGCAGTTGGGGGGAAGGGGGTTCCTAATGAGTTTGGCACAACTCCAAAAAACAATAAAAAGGTCACTTTGCATGAACTGAAGCACACACATCACATTTGTAGAGATTTTAGGGGGTGTTTAGGGGAAAGCAATACTATGGAGCTGCCAAAAGACATTGTCAAGTGACTAGACTATAGTTTTAGGGGCCAAGAAGAGCATGGTGGGGAAGTTAGTGAGGCAAATCCGCATGAGGACAAAGGGGCAGAGCATATGAATTAGAGCATATTGTAATGATGGTAATTAGGGAATGAGGAAAGAAATGCAAGACATTAGCAATCATGAAATACATAGAATGTGATGTTTAAGGTTAAAAATTTGCATAATATAGTCCTTCAGCAGGAGCTGAATGATGGCAGAACAGGTCTCTGGAATAATGATCCCCAGAGCCTGGGGGGAGATGCCTGTAGAGAACTTGAGGTCCTGAAGGCTTCTCCCTGTCGCCAAGTAGCGCAACGTGGTGATGAGCCTCTGCTCCGGAGTGATGGCTTGCTGCATGCAGGTATCCTGCCTGGTGATATAAGGGGACAGCAAAGCCAGCAGACAGTGAAAAACGGGGTCCGTCATCCTGAGAATAATCCAGAAATAATCCACCCCAGTGGTCTTCCAAAATTTGGCTAATCCGATTTTACGCAACCTTCTCTATGTCTGTGTTATTGTATATCTGGATGATATTCTTATCTTCTCACCAGACTTACTTATCCATCGTCTTCATGTGAAAGCTGTGCTACAGCGTCTACGGGACAATTGTCTATATCCAAAATTGAAGAAATGTCTATTTGAACAAACACAAATTCCATTTCTGGGTTACATAATCTCATCACAGGGCCTCCTCATGGACCCAGCCAAACTTTGGGCCATCTCTGAGTGGCCCCAGCCCTTTGGTCTTAAAGCCACCCAGCGCTTTTTGGGCTTCACCAATTACTATCACCAATTCATTCATAACTACTTTACCTCGGTGGCCTCTATTATATCTCTCACTCGCAGCTCTGGTCCCCTGAAGCCATTGAGGCTTTCCTCAAACTCAAGGCAGCCTTCCTCTCCGCCCCAATTTTCCTACATCCAGACATTACAAAACCCTTTTCTTTGGAGGTTGATGCCTCTTGAGTGGGAGTCGGTGCCATCCTACTCCAGGCTCAGAAGGACAAGTCTTAACCTTGAAGATTCTTTTCCAAGAATTTTTCTGATGCGGAGAAGAACTATACCATTTGGGACCGTGAGCTACTCGCTATTAAACTAGCTCTTCAAGAATGGCGACATCTTCCAGAGGGTTCTCCCCATTGTATTACCATCTATACTGATCATAAAAATCTGCAGTATTTACAATCCGCAAAACGCTTGAACCTATGTCAAGCTCGCTGGGCACTCTTTTTCGCCCGCTTCAACTTTAACATTACTTTTCGTCCAGGTGCCTTGTCCAGGTCGTTTGATGTCAACGATTCTGAGAATCACCTAGATCCTGGTCCCATCATCCCTCCGCATCGTATTCTAGCCACTACTCAGCTCTGGTCTATGTAGCCTCCTCCAGGTAAAACTTTTGTAGTTCCCGCACTTCGTCCCAAACTCCTTGCTTTGGCTCATGACTCCAAGTTCTCTGAACATCCTGGCATACCTCGTACTTGTGACCTTCTTCAGCATCATTACTGGTGGCCTTCTCTTCGTAAGGATGTCAAGGAATACGTTCCAGCTTGTCTGGTTTGTGTACTATCCAAATCTTTCACGTCCGTACCCTGCTGGGTTACTTTTGCCCTTACCAGTTCCCCGTATACCTTGGCGTTGTATTTCCATGGATTTTATCTCAGATCTGCCCCCCTCAACAGGTTCTACAGTCATCTGGGTAGTGGTGGATCGGTTCTCCAAAATGTGTCACTTGATTCCTCTCCCAGGCCTACTTTCTGTTCCCAGTCTTGCCACAACTTTCATTAAGGAGATCTTTCGTCTTCATGGGATGCCTTCACATATCATCTCTGACAGAGGAGTTTAATTTACTGCTCAGTTTTGGAGAGCCTTGGCCAGCTGCTTTGGGATCCTAAGTTCCTGCCTGGCGATAGAGTTTGGTTCTCTACCAAGCACATCCGACTCCGGGTGCCCTCAATTAAATTTCCTATTCTCCATTAGATCAATCCAGTTGCTTTCAAGCTCTGTCTGCCCTATCATCTTAGGATACCCAACGCCTTCCATGTCTCCCTGCTCAGGCCACTGGTCCTCAATCGCTTCTCTCGCCCTTCTTCTCACCCCACTCCTGTGGCTGATACCATGGATCAGTATGAGATTAAAGAAATATTAGACTCTAAATACTTCCAAGGGAGGCTACTCTATCTGATTGATTGGAAGAGCTATGGTCTGGAGGAGAGGTCTTGGGTTCCTGCCACCAATGTCTCAGCCCCACGTTTGGTGACCAGATTACATCGGAAATTTCCCTCCAATCCAGCCCCCAGAAGTGTAGGGGGACCTCGTAAGAGGAAGGGGATACTGTCACAGATCAGCTGCGGAGCTGATCTGTGTCTCACCTTTACTGCTGTAGGACGGCTGGCACCTGTTGTTCCACTAGCTTGTGTTCAGCTCTGCTGCACTCTGCAGCTATGGGTGTCGCTGCCTCCACCTGTTGCTTAATATATGTTTCCTTCCTGCTACTTCCTGTCCAGCCCCTCATGTGCTTCTCTATTTAAATCCCTCTCAGACCAGCTCTGGTTGCTTGAGCAACATTTGTTTCTGAGCTCCCTTTGTGTAACCTGCCTTAACCTGACCTCTTGTGAACTGATCTCTTGTGTACCAACTTGACTTGTTCTGATTACGTTGTCTGCAGCCCGCCCTGACCTTGGTTTGCTATCCGGCTCTCCTTTGCTTCATTCATCCATACTTGTCTGACAGTGTCTTCTGATACTTCCCTAGTGAGTGGGGTAAACCTGGGGTAAGCCCAAATCCTCGTGAGGGGGTCCATGGCAGAATACCACGCCCTGGGGGATCCCATGTCACCCGCTCGCCTGTGGGCTCACTGTAATGCCGCGTACACACGAGCGGACTTTTCAACATCCAAAGTCCGATGGACTGATTCCGTCAGACTATTCGATCGTGTGTGGGCTGCAACGGACTTTTGATTCGCAAAAGTCTGACGGACTTTAGAAATGGAACATGCTTCAAATTTTTCCGACGGAACTCCGCCGGACCCGGTCCCTTCGAAAAATTCGCTCGTGTGTATGCTATTCCGACGGACTAAAACCGACGCTAGGGCAGCTCTTGGCTACTGGCTATGAACTTCCTTATTCAAGTCCAGTCGTATGTCATCACGTTCGAATTCGTCGGAGCTTGGTGTGATTGTGTGTGGCCAAGTCCGCTCAGTCGAAAAGTCCGTCAGAACTCTGTCGGAACTCCGGCAGAACTCCGGCAGGACTCCTTCGGAAGTCTGTCGGACATAAATCCTCTCGTGTTTACGGGGCTTAAGTAGTACCGCAACATTTAGTAATTAAACCCCAAATAATATTGGAAATTGAGAGTTCCACAGACATCTCTTTGTGGATAGAATTGGTTGATCAGACTTTAACAGTTGAGCACCAAACACAATATCGTGCAGGTTATGAAAAAAATCTTTAAATCACACTGACATACACTAAATTACCAAAAGTAATGGGACGCTTGCCTTTACACACGCATGAATTTAATGGCATCTCAGTTTTCGTCCGCAGGGCTCAATATTGAGTTGGCACACCCTTTTCAGCTATAACAGCTTCAAACTCCACAAGATTTAGGAGTTTGTCTATGGGAATGTTTGATCATTCTTCCAAAAGTGCATTTGTGAGGTCAGGAACTATGTGTACGAGATGGCCTGGCTTGCAGTCTCCACTCTAATTCATCCAAAAGGTGTTCTATCAGGTTGAGGTCAGGACTCTGTGCAGGCTCGTAAAGTTCTTCCACCCCAAACTTGCTCATCTGTGTCTTTATAGACCCTGTTTTGTGCACTGATGCGCAGTCATGTTGGAACAGGAAGAGCCCATTCCCAAACTGTTCCCACAAAGTTGGCATCATGAAATTGTCCAAAATGTCTTGGTATGCTACATATATATCTAATATATATATATATATATATATATATATATATATATATCAGAAACCTGCGTTACATCAGAGGGGGCGGGGTCACCCATACGTCACTGGGGAACCCCATGGCTTTCCTCACCAGCGTCAGAGGGGGCGGGGTCAAGTGACGGGTGGCCCCGCCCTCCTAATATAAGAAACATCAGCGCTGGGATCCCCGCAGTGTCTCCGCAGTGGAGACAGAAGACGGATGCATGTATGGACAGCGTTGGACTGAGAGATCCCCCGACGCTGAATTAGATCAGCCATCACTGGACCCCGGAGAGATGATAATCCGTCGCTGGATAGCAAAAGTGGATTAGCACCGCTGGAATCTTTTTTTAATTTTTTTTATTTTTAATAAAGGAATTTTTCATAAGTGTGTTTGTCTTATTTAACCCTTTTTACACTTTCTTTGTGAAATGGTAGGGGTACTTTTTTAACCCCTTACCATTTCAAACAGGGGAGGGGCCGGGATCTGGGGGTACCCTTGTTAAAGGGGGCTTCCAGATTCTGATAAGCCCCCCGCCCGCAGACCCCCACAACCACCGCTCAGGGTTGTGGGGATGAGGCCCTTGTCCCCATCAACATGGGGACATGGTGCTTTGAGGGGTCACAGACCCCCAAAGCATCCTCCCAATGTTGAGGGCATGTGGCCTGGTACAGTTCAAGAGAGGGGGTGCTCTCTCGTCCCCCCCTCTTTTCCTGTGGCCTGCCAGGTTGCGTGCTCGGATAAAGGGTCTGGTATGGATTTTTAAGGGGACCCCACGTCAATTTTTTTTTTTTATTTGATTCGGGGTTCCCCTTAATATCCATACCAGATCTGGAGGGTCTGGTATGGATATTTAGGGGGACCCCCACGTCAAATTTTTTTTATTATTTGACACGGGCTTCCCCTTAATATCCATACCAGACCTGAAGGGCCTGGTAATTCAATTTAGGGGAATCCCCACGCTTTTTTTTTTTTTTTTATCAATGAATGAATTGTCGGCTAATACAGAGAACACTCATTGAGTGTTCTCTGTATTACGGGAGCCGACAATGGAAAGTGATTTTAAAAGACTTTTTTTCCTTGCGAAAATGACACTTTGTGCAGGGACAGTTCTAAGCACGGGAAACATGCGCTCCTTCACAGGCATACTATAGACACCCCCCAGGTACGAAATTTAAAGGAATATTACACTTTTATTGTTTCACTTTAATCATTATTAAAATCACTGCTCCTGAAAAAACGGCCGTTTTTAAAACTTTTTTTTTGCATTGATCCATGTCCCCTGGGGCAGGACCCAGGTCCCCAAACACTTTTTAGGACAGTAACTTGCATATTAGCCTTTAAAATTAGCACTTTAGATTTCTCCCATAGACTTGCACAGGGTGTTCCGGCTTTTCGAATTTGCCGCGAACAGCCCAAATTGTTCACTGTTCTCTGAACAGGCAAACAGGCAATGTTCGAGTCGAACATGAGTTTGACTAAAACTCGAAGCTCATCCCTAGTCAGTGCATTGGACTGTTTACTTACCATTGGAGTCTTATATGCAGAATTCATCTTCAGAGTTTATTTACTGATGTTTCCCTGTTAAATATCTCATATATATATCTTTCTTTGCACTTTATGGGACTTCAATTTTGAGTTTGATACTCAGTACTTGATATTAATACATTCCCTCTGATCATTTAATATCATATGTGCTAACACCACTGTAGGGTGTTTACAGTTTGTCACTGTGCACTTTATATTTTTGGCACCTTATTTATATACTTAAGATTGTTATATAGCTCTATTGTTTACAATATTAGTTTACACATTTAATACCATTGTGGGCTAACACCTCTGTAGGGTGTTCACAGTTTGTCACTGTGTACATTATATTTATTTTCAGCACTTTATTGATATATTTAATACTGTTTAATATCACTATTGTTTACAACATTAACCTATACCAGTTAATATATGATTCTAAGCAGGTGTTTCCTGGTTTTTGTTTAGTGCATTGAATCAGCTGCACTTTATGAGCACTTGGCACTTTTGTTCACGGGGAACTGGTATTATTTCAATATAGATTGAAAACACACATAGTTTATCACTTAAAGTGGCATATGCATAAGCTGTCTCTGTGGTGTGTTTACTTATGTTTATTTGTTTATTTTTATTTTGCCTTTTTCTTAATATTGGAGTTCAATGTGATAATATTCAATACTAATATACCCCCAGGAGTCCATATACACACAACACACTGGGTGTTAGCACCTTTGTAGTTGTGTTTATAGCCTCATAGAGTTGCACTCTATATTCTCTTTATTTTGGCACTTCATGTTAATTGCAATTAATTTTAGGTTATATAGAACCAATAAGAGCACATTGCACACCATATATTGCATTTGCCCTCTATATCTTTCTAGATTCACCTAATATTTGGAGAGGAGAAGGTGTAATAGCCCCTCTCTTATAATAGAGTAAGAATAGCGTGACATCAACTTTCTCTATAAAGCTGAGCACAATACCTGGCAAAGTTTAATGCCAGGAGGGAAGTTTATGTGGAAATATGTGAAGGGTTGGAATAGCAGCAAGTGTGTTTGCAGCCTCCCAAGCTAACATACATCTCCTAAGCAGGAACATATCACTATCTCCCTAAGCACTCTGTCCAGATAATGTGCAGTTAATTTATGACCTTTCCATTTAACCCTGTGTTATCCAAACTCTGTTCAATGAAAAGTGTAAATTCACCACATAAACACTCTATATACAAAATAACATTCCCCAATAAAATCAGAACATCATGTTCACATTTGCATGGAAGCACAATTGAATGAATGCTGATTATTCCGAGAATTATCGTATTTATGTTTATTGAGTATTGTTTTTTTTTTTTTTATGTACTAACAGTTAAGCTTCTTTCAATACAAAAATTGGATGAAAAATACTACTTTTGATATATATATATATACATAGTTAGTCAGGTTGAAAAAAGCCACAAGTAAATCTAGTTCAACCATAAAAATAAATACATAAATAATAATATCATACAATCCCACATACACAAATCTATACCCACAGTCGATCCAGAGGAAGGCAAAAAACCCCAGCAAAGCATGATCCAAATTGCTACAGCAGGGGAAAAAAATGCCTTTCTATTCCCCTGAGAGGCAATCAGATTTTCCCTGGATGAACTTTACCTTTATATGTCAGTACCAAATTATGTTATGTACATTTAGCAAAGAATCCAGGCCTTGCTTAAAGCAATCTACTGAGCAATCTACTGAGCTGGCCAACATCACCTCTGATGGGAGTCTATTACACATTTTCACAGATTTTACTGTGAAGAATCCTTTCTGTATTTGGAAATTAAATCTCTTTTCCTCTAGGGGTAAAGAGTGCCCCCTTGTCCTCTGTGTTGACGTAAAAAGGAATAACTCAACATATAGTTCACTATATGGACCCCTTGACAGAACCTTGATGGCGTCACCCCAATAGTGATGGAACTGTGCTGAATTTAAGATCTGATCCCTGATTCCAGGGGGAGGCACTTGACCCCCCTTGCCCCTACCTGCGGACGCCCATGTTAACCACCACTCCCTGAATTCTGTCTTTTAGCCAGTTTTCTATCCATTTACCGAACTGATATATCCAAGACTGTAGACTTTACCTTACACATGAGTCGTGTGTGCGGAACTGTATTGAACACTTTTGCAAAATCCAAGTATATCACGTCCACCGCCACCCCTCTGTTCAAGGTTTTACTTACCTCTTCATTAAAAGAAATCAGATTTGTTTGACAATTTCTATCTTTCATGAATCCATGCTGTCTGTTGCTTTTTCCAGCAAGAACTCATCTATGTGGTCTTTTATTAAACTCTTCAGTATCTTCCCAACTATAGAATTTAAACTAACAGCTCTATAGTTACTTAGTAAAGACTTTGTTCCCTTTTTAAATATAGGCACCACATTGGCACTATGCCAATCCAGTGGTAGTATTCCTGTCATTAATGAGTCCCTAAAAATTAGATACAATGGCTTTGAAATGACAGAGCTCAATTCTTTTAGGATCTGTGGGTGGATGCCATTTGGTCCAGGTGCTTTATCCACCGTTATTCTGTCCAAATATTTCTAGACCATATCACTTTTTGTCCATTGTGGATCTTTTTTTTCCATCCTCCTTGCCTTTTCCTCCCCTTCTTCTTTTTGTTTTTGCTTGTGTTGTTTTGGTATAAATAAAAAATTTCTCTATAAGAATAGAGATATTAATATTTAAATAATATATTTGCTGTTTGTTTGAATTGTTCCCTTTTTTTCTTTCTGTAAGAGCTAAAATGCCTGACTATATTTTTCTGTTCTTTTTGTATTTTTTTTGAAATGGCAGTAAAAAGTAATTAAATAGAAAAAAAACACTTGGGGCTGTGTCAATACCACCCCCATAATGGACTTGAGCTCCCCCATGCTCCTTTATTTACACAGAACTGAAGACAGTATTTAATAAGTTTGCCTTCTCTTTGTCCCCAGTCACCCACTCCAGATTATTTTGTAAAGGGCCTACATGCTCAGACTAGACCTTTATTACTATTTATATTTGAAGATTTTTTTGGAGTTTGTCCTACTGTATTTGCAATCTGTCGTTCGTTTTGAATTTGTGCATCCTTAAGAGTTCCCTTCACTATAACATATAGTGCAGCGCTATCCAAAAAATTTATACATATAACATGATCTCAAAAATGTATAAATTGTGACAACAAATAAATGAAATAACATATTCAAGCTCATCAAAAAATATGTCCATAAATATCCAAAGAAGAAGAAAAAACTCCTTGAATGTGAAATAAAGTTCCAGTGTCTCAGAAGAGTAATATCCACAAGTGGTGAAGAAACATAAAAGCAGTATGCAAGGGAGAACCAGCTTCCCTAAATCCTCTGTGAAACCACCATCAATGTAAAAGATAGCAGCTTACCAAAAAGCAAAGGCTTCCAAACTAATGGAGAAGCCAAAAACGGGGGTCTTGTTCCCCTTTTCGGGGGTCTTGTCCCCCTCTTCGGTTCTTCTTGCCGGGCCACCGCGCCTTCTTCTAGCTCTTTTACAGGCGGTGGCCTGGTCTTCTGCCGCCGCTGTCGCTGCTGTCACCGTCTTCTGTTCTTCTCTTCTTCTCTTCAGATGTTGCCTCGTCGCTCTCTCTGCTCACAATGACGGGCACGCTGCGCCTTATATAGGGACATCACCGGATGATGTCCCCACCCAGTATGATGTCACAGTCCCAGAGGATGCTGGGACTGTGACATCATACTGGGCGGGGACATCATCCGGCAATGTCCCTATATAAGTCGCCGCGCGCCGCGTGCCCATCATTGTGAGCAGAGAGAGCTACGAGGCAACATATGAAGAGAAGAAGAGAAGAACAGAAGACAGCGACGACAGAAGACCGGGCCACCGCCTGTAAAAGAGCTAGAAGAAGGCGCGGTGGCCTGGCAAGAAGAACTGAAGAGGGGGACAAGACCCCCGAAGTCAGAAGAAGAGGGCGAAGAAGAAAGCCGGGCTCCTCCGCTAGCAAAAGAGCTAGAAGAAGATAGTGGAGGAGTCCGGCGAGAAGACCCCCGAAGACGAAAGACCCCCGGAGCTGTGCAATAAACTATTTTAACCTTTGTGTGTTGTTTTTTTTTACTTTTTTTTACAGGTGAATGGGTAGGGGTACATTGTACCCCATACTCATTCACATAGGGTGGGGGGCCGGTATCGGGGGGCCCCCTTATTAAAGGGGGCTCCCGGATTCCGATAAGCCCCCCGCCCGCAGACCCCCACAACGGGAAGAGCCCGTGCGGCCCCCCCTTCCCCAAGGCAACCCCATGTTGAGGGCACACGGCCTGGTATGGCTCAGTAGGGGGGGGGGGCGCTCGCTCGTCCCCCCCTTTCCTGGCCGGCCGGGTAGCGTGCTCGGACAAGGGTCTGATGTGGACCTGGGGGAGACCCCCACGCCGATTTTTTTCAGCGTTGGGGTTCCCCTCTAAGTCCATACCAGATGACCGGGCCAGCGACGCCTCCTTCGCTGGCCCCGGCTACCTGGAGACGCGCTCAAAATGAGCGGACTTTTCTCAGGGCGGGAAAAGTCCATTCATTTCAAAAGTACGGCGGACTGGCATACACACGGCCGGATTGTCTGCCGAAATGCGAGTCTGACGGAAAGATTGGAGTGCAAAACTACTTTCTAAGTCCGCCGTACTTTTGGGTAAAAAAAGTCCGCCGGAGGCTACACATGGGGGGATTGGCCGGCGGACTTGAGTCCGCCGGACTTTTCCCCTGGATTGTTTGATCGTGTGTACGCGGCATTAGAAATAAAGTCCATCCCCAAATGGAGTGTATTTTCAATCACTGGTGAGCAAGCAGACTGTGTTGAATCCACCACCACTACAGGGGAGTATTACAACATGATAATGACCCCAAACATACCTCCAAGATAACCACTGCCTTGCTAAAGAAGCTGAGGGTAAAGGTGATGGACTGGCCAAGTATGTCTCCAGACCTAAACCCTATTGAGCATCTGTGGGGCATCCACAAATGGAAGGTGGAGGAGCGCAAGGTCTCTAACATCCACCAGCTCCGTGATGGCAACCTGTGACGCTCTAGTGAACTCCATGTCCAAGAGAGTTAAGGCAGTGCTTGAAAATAATGCTGGCCACACAGAACATTGACACTTTGGGCCTAATTTGGACATTTTCATTTAGGGGTGTACTCACTTTTGTTGTCAGAGGTTTAGACATTAATGGCTGTGTGTTGAGTTATTTTAAGGGGACAGCAAATTTACACTGTTATACAAGCTGTACACTCACGACTTTAAATTGTAGCAAAGTGTAATTTCTTCAGTGTTGTCACATGAAAAGATATAATAAAATATTTACAAAAATGTGAGGGGTGTACTCACTTTTGTGAGATACTGTAAATATTAATCTAATGAGCTAAAAAAATATATACGGTATATAAAAAATAAAAGATTTAGCCATTATTAATGAAACAATTTACGTCCCATTTGACATTTAGTCAAAATGTGATGCAAGATTTTAAATGTCTCCATACAAGAGATTTCTCTTCTTACATGGCAGCCTCTCCAGTGTGGGGTCAGATTATCAATGGCAACAAATAGGGTATTATAGGGTATTATTGAGACTCCTCTGATGACATTGGTCATTGGGTTTAGAAACACTGTGGCCAGGGAACCCCTTTTTTATGTTGCCTACATGTTCCCCTAACCTAATTTGTAAGGCTCTAATGGTTTGGCCTACATATTGTTTCCCCCATTTACATTGTAGCATACTGTATAAACCACATTTTTAGTGGAACAAGTGATGAAAGAATTAATATTATATTCTCACCCAGTTTGTTAAGACCGAAAATTCTCTATTCTCCTCCCCTTAAATGAATTTAGTGCATAGATGTTGCATTTGCGACAAGGGAAAGGGCCTTTTAAAAGCTGAAAAAATGTTGGTCTTATTGGTCGATCTATTACATTGTGGGCAATTTTAGTTCTCAATGATGGTACCCCCCTTAAAATTACATGAGGTTGTGGGGCGTGGCCTGGACGGAGACCAAGGTGGCAGCATAAGCTCTTAGCTCCTGTGACCCGGGGACCGAACCAAGCTTCTAGCGGAACATACACTTCAGTACGGCATGAGCCGATACACCCGAAGCTGCTCTGCATCCCGTGCGGCCATGGACGCAGCTGGGCAAACACATCCCAGACATATTCCGGTCCCAGCATTTGTCCGTGCATGTGCAGTCACAGGCCCAGTCCCCGAGCTCTCTTAGCCCGGCACCTGGGACACAACCAATGGGCAATCTGAGCCCTAGCCTGGGACATGTGCAACCACCGAGCCTACTCCACTTAGAGAAGGTGGCTTTTGACATTAAAAGCACAGTGACGGCCACGATTGCGGATTTAAAAAGGACATCCAGGCTGTAGCCCACCGTATTGACGTGGAACAACCCACCCAGACCCATGCGGCCGCCATCCGCCAAGTGTAAACCGCTTATGATACACAGCTCTCCCAACTGTTTGATTTACACATGCATGTAGAGGACCTCGATAATCGAGACAGGAGACATAATATTAGGGTTCTGGGGGTCCCTGAAAACACGGATCCAGGATCATTGCAACAGACCATTTGCTCAATTTTTAATGACCTAATTGACTGCCCCGCTGACTCTCCTATTGAAATGGAGAGGGCCCACTGCGCCTTACAGCCCCAACCCTGGGAAAATTACCCACCCAGGGACATAATTTGTTGTGTGGTTAACTTCCCCCTCAAAGAGGAGATTCTCCGTAAAGCAAGGGAGAGGGGCAAGATAATGCATAATGGCGCTGAAGTGAAGCTGTTTCAGAACTTGTCCCAAATTATGCTTCAAAACAGAAGGGCCTTGCGCCCCCTGCTGGATGCTTTGTGCGCCCGGAACGTCCAGTACCGTTAGAAGTTCCCCTTTGGGCTGTCAGCGTCCGCTAGAGGCCGCTCCGCTTTCCTACGCACACCGGAGGACCTGCAAGGCTTCTGTGAGCAACTTGACCTTCCGCACATTGAGCTTCCGGACTGGTACGTGCTCTACTTTCCTGCGGAACCATAGCTCCTGGTCTCCCTCAACCCGTCTCCAAAGGCTCAGTGTCAGCGATCTCACAGACACAGACCGGATCAGGCGCCTCCAAATGCCCGATCGTCACGCCGAGACCTTTACCAATGTGGCCCAGGGTCGCGAATATAAGACACTGCTGGGATGCTGAAACTACAGTACTCTCCCAGAATATGCCCTGCGCCTTCTGTCACTTTGAATCTGCAATCTATCTCTAGGCAATGGGCCACAACCACAGGAGCGCTGTGGGCAGATAGGCCTGATCTTGAGGGCCCCCCCGCGGTCAACCCATGGATTTTTCAACCTAATACTGCCCTGCTTGCCTCCTATGACCTGTCTCCTTGGGCTTCTGGATTCCTCTTGCCTCTCTTCTGCATTGTGTCTTGCTCACTGCTTGCCGACCAGATGTCTCTACTTAACTTTAACTCCTTTTGATGTCCGTATGCAACTGTAACCTTATCCATCATCACCCTAGGATACGAAGAGGTTCCTTCTACGGATTACTACCACTAAGATGGGAGTAAGGGCTTTTTCTCTCGGGACGCACCTGTAAGTGACTTTCAAGATGCCTATTGCCCTCCCAGTGGAACCCATCTAGTGCACTGGGTGCTTAGCAAAACTACCCACAACTTTGACTATTGGTGCATCGCATATTCTACCATGCCCCGGCCCCTCTGGCCTCTATAAGACCACCTGAACAGCTCTCACAATATAACTTGATATTTTATAGGCTTGCCTTGTATTTCAGCGACCTCACCAGGCTCCTAGAGGTGACCGGAGCAGCACCCCCTGAGCCTTTTTTCAGGGCCGGGGGGGGTGTGGCTCATCTCCAATCCTTCTTTCTCCCTCCCACATCATTCCTACCTCTTCCTTTCCCCCCTCACCTCAACCCTAACCCCTTCTCTCCCCCCCACCATCCCCCATCCCCTCTCCCCCACACTATCCACACCCCCTTCCTTCCCAGTTGTCTCTCCCTTTTGTTTTCCCCTTTCCCCTCCAAGAGGGACAAGTTGTATTGTATAGGCAGGAGTTGATGCTTATACTGCAATATCACCTGATTACCTTGCATAATGTTATAGTTCTCGGATGTGTTTGAGTCGGTTAATGGTTGTTTTACGCTGACAACTTAATGTGATGTACCTAACCCATCTTTTTTCCTAATGTGGTTGCCATGTTTATATGCTATGTAAGATGCTCTTTCTTTTATTTATTTTTTAAATGTGGGCTCCCTGCTTATCCATAGGGTAGTGAACTGTGTTCTCCTTTTACCCTTACACTCGGTCCCCGGTTCGCGAGCACGTGGAGGCTCCCATACCTTCTCTCGCCCCACACAGCAGTCCTTTTGGGACACTCGCTGACTCCCCAGACCTTCCCTACTCTAGGTGGTTTAGAGTACCTAACTCCACCTCTGGTTTGTTTCTCCCCCTTTTTTTTCTCTTCCTCCCTCCCTCTATTTGTGTCCCCTCTCCTTCTTCTCTTCCCCTCTTGTCTCTACCTCACTCTCACCCCTTTACCCACTTTTACCCTTTATCCCACCTTTGGGTCCGCTCAATTCCCCTAAATCAGCCCTCCTTGACCTATACGAGACACATCGACAACAAAGGTCCCACTACGATCTTTGTGCAACACTATGCAGCCCACTACAATATCTAGCTCTTCCCTGTCGTTGAAGTGCGTATCCCTTAATGTAAAGGGCCTTAACATTACCAGAGAAAAGGTCTCAAGTCCTATCATCGCTTACCAAACACAGTGCGCACTTTAAATTCCTACAAAAGACACACTTCCGCTCGGACGCCATTCCCAAACTCTCTAACCACATTTATCGATCGGCCTTCCATGCGACCAACCCTGAAGCCAAGACTAAAGGGGTTTCTATTTTAATTTCTAAACACGCAAAGTTCCACCTTACGGACTCTCTCATTGACCCGGAAGGTAGATTTATCTTTCTCAAGTGTACCTATGCCTCTAAGCCAATAACATTAGCCAATGTTTTGCGGGCCCAATGAGCATCAGGTTACTTTCTACAGAAGAATGTGTGATCTCCTAGCCTCCTTCCAAAAAGGCATACTTATGGGTGGCGATCTGAATGTTCCTCTGAACCCCTTGCTGGACTCCTCTATAGGGGTCTCCACTCTAACATATAAAGCACTTCGCCAGATCAAACTGCAATTTCAGAATTTAGCTACTTTGTTCCCCTCAGTTAAGGACTACACTTTCTGCTCGGCCCCACACCAGAAGTATTCTAGGATTGACTATTTTTTTCTATCCCAGACAAACTTAGCCTTCCTACACCAGTCCACCATAGAACCGATGTTCTTGTCAGACCACCATCCGATCACCTTTACACTATCTTTCCCTGAAACCAACTCTAGGATGAAACTCTGGCGCTTAAACCCTTCCTTGCTCAAGGATCCTGCCTCCATCGCCCTTGTACGCACTCAAATTCAACAGTACTTCACTGAAAATTCCAGCCCGGGTATTTCCCTGATCTCCCTCTGGGAGGCGCATAAATGCGTAATTCGAGGTGAACTGATGGCCCTGGCAGCGAAGTCCAAGAGAATACACCAGGAGACCATCAATGCACTCCTTAAAACAGTTAAGACCCTGGAAATAACTCACAAACGGACGCAAGCACAATCCACTTTCCAGGACCTTAATACACACTCACTCTCTTCTTTTGGAAGAGCTTGATAAACGCACTAAAAGACTATACATCCTTGGCCAGAGGATCTTCTATGAACATGGCAACAAGTGTGGCAGCCTGCTGGCACACTCGGTCCAAGCGTCCAAATTGACCTCCACCAGTCACACCATACGCAACTCTTGGGGGACTCCTCTGGCCACGAATGAGGAAATCACCAAAGAATTTGAGCGTTTTTACTCAAACCTGTACAATCTGCAAACTAACCACACTACCCAGACCACCCCCGAATCACGTACTGAACTTATCAAAGACTTTCTTTCTAAATACAGCCCTAAACCCCTGATCCCCCAACACTTACTAGACCTGGGCAGCCAAATATCGGTCATAGAACTGGAGATGGCTGTCAAGCAAATGAAAGCAGGCAAAAGCCCGGGCCCAGATGGCTTTACTCTCCAGTACTATAAATCCTTTTCTGATGCCCTTGCCCCTAAACTCTTAGCCACCATTAATGCCCTAACGGACCCTCAGATTAGGCAGGACAAAATGCTAGTTGCCCACATTGCTGTGGTTCCCAAGGAAGGCAAAGACCCTTCATTAGTTGAAAATTACAGACCGATCTCCCTGTTAAATGTTGACAAAAAAATTTTGCGAAGATTCTAGCCAACAGACTACACCCCCTGGTGCCCGGCCTCATATCCCCGGATCAAGTGGGCTTTGTTCCTGGCAGGGAGGCCAGGGACAACACCATCCGCACACTGAATCTACACCACTGGCTTACATCCTCTAAAAAATAGGGTTTCCTCCTTTCACTAGATGCTGAGAAGGTGTTTGACAGGGTGGCTTTGGACTACATGCACGAAGTTCTACGGGCTATTGGCCTTGGGGGATGCATGCTATCATTCATAATGGCCTTATATACCGGCCCGTCTGCAGCAGTAAAAGTCAATGGTCTCCTGTCAGAAGCCTTCCCTGTCAGCAATGGCACACACCAGGGATGCTCGCTCTCACTCCTTATCTATGTACTATACCTGGAACATCTCCTCAACAAACTTAGGGCCAACCCAGACATCCAGGGGTTAACCATTAAGGGACAAGAGTATAAGGTTGCGGAATTTGCTGACGACATCCTGCTCTCTCTAAAATCACTGCGCACCTCCCTACCGAACCTCCTCAAAGACCTATACCTCTTTGGCAAAATATCGAATCTCAAAATTAATCATACAAAATCACAGGCCCTTAACATCACCCTCCCTCCCCAGGAAGTTGCTTATTGTCAAGAGGTTTTTCCATTTCGCTGGGAGAAAGATGCAATCACTAACCTCGGCATCCAAATTCCTACTAGCCTTTCGGACCTCTTCCGCATGAATTACCACATAGCCTTACTCAAGGCACAGAAACATCTTAGATAATGGAGGGGCCTGAACGTATCTTGGATCGGGCGCTCAGCCTTAATTAAGATGATTATTCTACCGCACTTATATCTGCTACAAGCAGTTCCGATATTCCTGCCGCCGAGCTTCTTTTCTTCCTATCGGAAGCCATGCTCTGATTTTCTTTGGAGAGACTCTCCTCCACGCATTAAGTATTCACGCTACCCAAATCTAGGGGTGGTACTGGATTGCCAGACCTGCATAAATATTATACTGCCTGTCACCTCATGAGTGTAGCAGATTGGAATATCCATGCCTCGAAAAAGGCATGGGTATCCATTGAGAAAGCCTTTTTGCAGCTACCCTTGCACCTTCTACCCCTGGTTGCTCCCAAAAAACTGGCCGCAATCCCTAGCGACCCACCCAATCATTCCCCACTCTCTTTTAGGGTTTAATAAATCCTCAAAGGGCATGTCCATTGTCCCTACCCCGGGCCCCCTAACTACATTAAGAGGGAACCCTGATTTCCCTCCAGGCGAATACGAAAACTTCCTGCAAACCGAATGGCCCTTTGAGGACGTATTAGCCCTTCAGTTTTATTCCGATAAGAAGTCCATCAGCCTAGATAAGCTCAGATCGATCACTAGAACAGCCTCATTTTCCTTTTGGACCTACAGGCAAATCTGCCACTTTTTAGAAACCTCTACCCAGTTAGTGAACTGGACGAGACAACTTACGCCCTTTGAATTGCTCTGTTATCGCAAAACCCCACAGAGACACCTCATTTCACTTTTCTACACACTTCTCTAAGATAGTCCAGCCCCAAACCCAGTGCCCTCACAGATTGCCTGGAACAGAGACCTACAGGTATCCCTCACAACAGAAGACTGGAACACAACACACGAATACGCGCATAAGGGCTCACTAAATGTTGCTATCCAAGAGAATGGATACAAAGTGATCACAAGATGGTATAGGACTCCATCACGCCTCCATAAGTTCTCACCTGCCATCCCGATACCTGCTGGCGATGTGGGTCGGGGGTGGGCACTATTCTTCATGTGTGGTGGGACTGTTAGAACCTCCAACATTTTTGGAGGGAGATCCATGGTCTCATCACGCATATCACTACATTCACCTTGGATTTCTCCCCAGCCCAATTCCTCCTTCATCATACATCCCTATCTAAAAAGAA
Source organism: Lithobates pipiens (assembly GCF_037356315.1). Lineage (NCBI taxonomy): Eukaryota > Metazoa > Chordata > Amphibia > Anura > Ranidae > Lithobates > Lithobates pipiens. The sequence goes on from NW_027507790.1 coordinate 197,081,773, forward strand.
CTACTACAAATCCCTGGCCATGTACATGGTCAATGCAGCGAGGCTCTGTATCCCCAAGCACTGGCGGTCCTCATGTGCTCCAATGATCAGGGAATGGTTTGCGAGAATCTCCAAGATTAGGGATAAGGAGGAGTTGATCCATATTTGGCAAGATAGAATGCACAAATTTCCAACTACATGGGCCTGCTGATATCATTTTATTACCACTGACAAATACCGTTAGTATCTCTAACAAGGTCACTCTGTGAAATCCGCGTCAGGCTACAGGCTACCCTGGACGGGAGGGTGGGGCGTAGACGCGGACCCATGGCTCCCTTCCCTGAACACTCTCCACACATACCCCACCCCCCATCTGTCTTCCCTCCCTTTCTTCCCGCTTTGTACCAACACCTCTGCTTCTTCCTCCCCTCTCCCCACTATAGAGCTTAACTTCCCCCCTTCCCCCGTTCCAATCTCTTATTTCGCTCTCTTACCCTCCTCTTCTCCCCCCCTCTTTTCCTTCTCTGTCTGTCTATATCACTTTCTTCTGGTACTGTGCATTCATCTCCCGATATTGACCAGTCAAGCCCGGACTTCTCAACTCAAGTTATGACACCTCTTGCCTGGAACCAAATATCCCTTAGGGGGTTACAATACATCCTGGTCTTTGTTCAGGAATGGCTCCATGCTCCCTTCTCTCCACCTGACTTGACAGGGATGGACTTTGGGGGGAGGCGCAAAGTGAAAATATTGCCCTCTGATGCCCTCTTTGAATATCCAAGCTTGTTCCTGTCACTGTACTTTGATTTATACTCCCATGTTGTACCCTTGTAAATGATGCCAGTATATTGTCCTGAATGTTGGCTGGTTTGTGATTACTCTTCTTGTTTTGTATGCTTACCTTGCTATTTTGAATAAAATCTTTATGGAAAGAAAAAGAAATTATACAAACTTGTTCTGGGAGTACAGGCCCCAGTACATTATAATTTTTGAGAACTGGCCAATGTTTTAAAAAAATCCTTTTCAAAGAAGAGTGCTGGATGGAAAAATAAGTCATTTAAAAGAACTTCTAGCCCCCGGGTGGGCAGCCTAAGTGCCTCCAACATTATTGTATGTTTTAATGCTATATCTGCAATAAAAATGATTGAACCAGAAAATAACTTTCAAAGGGCTCATTCGGATTCTCTCTGTGATTGGTATTGTTTAACAAATCTTTTCTATCCGCGAGGGCAACTTGGGTGTTTTTATCTATTGACTGTATCACTTTTTAGCCTCTTTCTTGCTTTTTCACATATATCTTGTGTGGATATTTCCTTTTGTTTTAGGAGTTCCCTTCACTGGAACTAAGGGGCCAAGCCAAACCTCTGAAAAACAATCCCACACCATAATCCCCCCTCCACCAAATGATTTGAACCACTGCACAAAGCAAGGTCCATAAAGACATGGATGAGCGAGTTTGGGGTGGAGGAACTTGACTGGTCCTCACCTAAACCCAATAGAACACCTTTGGGATGAATCAGAACAGAGACTGTGAGCCAGGACTTCTCTTTGACATCAGTGTCTGACCTCACAAATGTGCTTTTGGAAGAATGGTCAAACATTCCCATGGACACACTCCTAAACCTTGTGGACAGCCTTCCTAGAAGAGTTGAAGCTGTTATAGCTGTGGAGGGTGGGCCAACTCAATATTGAACTCTACAGATTAAGACTGGGGTGCCCCCAATAACATTACTTAATGCACAAGCAACAGCTTTGAGATGTCTTCCTTTTTAAAAACAAAACTACAGAGTAGAAAATCTAGATAATATTTCCTGTATTTCGAAGTGAAAAAATGATCAACTCAACTGGATAATAATATCTGCTCTTTAACTAATGTACTTGGAATACGCAAGAAAATGGTAAGCTGACTGGGGGGCAGCAATCAGCTCATGCCCAGTGTTTGCTCGACACCAGTTAATTACTCTTTCTAACGCACCTTTCCGAAGGTCTTGTCATTTCATAATTATAGCCCGAGCCTATGTATAAATGGGAAGAAGATATATAAGTATAATTAAGGCTGTGGACAGAAGGAGGGCTCAGTGTACAGTAAGTGAGTACATTGGGGAGGATTAGGGCCAGAGGCCAAGTCTTTTGAGGAAATAGATGTCATGAGTCAGATGTAGCATAACCTAACTCTGTCTTGGAAACAGCAAGAATATTTCCAAACTGGAAATGCCAGATATATTTTCTTTCATTTCCACAGCAAGGTTAGTATGAATAATTTAGTTGCACATAAGTGCCTTAACTGGAGATGTCACCATGGTTTCTAAGACAAAGAATCCTGCACAGGGAGGAGAACTTGGCAATGTTAAATGAAAACATTATCTGTCTCTGTCAAAACTATGCAAATATTTAGATAGATGGACAAATATGAAAATGTCTAACAAGTTGTTCTTGCTTAATTCCAGAGACATGGAAAAACTGAAAACCAGTCCAAGGGATGACAATTTGTTTAGGTAAATTCCTTAAAGTGTTTTCAACGTTAAAATAAAGCTATGAAATTTAAAACATATCTCTAATCTACAAACAAAAACATAGCCAGTAAACTGATAATGGCCTATAGGTATTCTTGTTACTATTTCAGTTTAATTTACCTTTAATGTATGTTCAGGATAATTAAATGTCTTCCAGATCCAACAGGTTTCTGGGTAAGACAGCAGATCCTGTCACATGATTTAGTGCTATGCAACTTTCAAGTCATGCTCCAATATCTGTGAGCAAGACTGAAAGTGTTTTTATCCCATATACAAAAAAAAAAAACTGGTAATGATAATGATTTTGACAGTGTAAGGAAGGGGGTATGGCTACATCTTGCGCAATCCATTGGAGGTCTGTTATTGGAGGTCTGTCATCCTTACATTACATTATCAAAATACTGAGGTCAGGGAGTAAATGTGCACTGTTCTAAAAAGAAAAGTCAGAATAAGTAAGCAGCGAGGAAACTAATAAAATCAATGAATACATAAACCGATTTGTATGTTTTTTTTCAGAATCTCAAACTCAGATTAATTCAGACAATAAGGTTTCTGCCATATAGGTTTGTATCAGAAGTGAATGATCTCTTCATCATCACTACAGCCGAAGGTGGGACTTGGTGCCCTTGAGTCTCTGTTGTGACTGGCTGCTTTTCTTAGCTCAACATCTTTCTGCTGCATCCTCCTTAATCCCAACTTGCCATAGCAGTTTGAGTATTTTTAACTAGGCTTAGTTAAAGTGATACTAAAGTCTACTTACCTGCTCTGTGTAGTGGTTTTTCACAGAAAAGCCCAGATCCTTCTCTTCTCTGGTCCCTCTTCGGTTCTCCTGGGCCCTCCCTCCTTTTGAGTGCCCCCACAGCAAGCAGCTTGCTATGGGGGCACCCAAGCCGAGCCATAGCTCCCTGTGCCCATTTGGACAAGGAGCTGCGGACTGGCCCCACCCTCTTTCTCTCCTCATTTGTTCACTGATTTTGACAGCAGCAGGAGCCCATGGCGCAGCGCCGCTGCTTGTCAATGAGTAGAGGGATCCCAGACAGCTGAGTCTCTCGTGCAACATCACTTAATCTAGATGGACCTCAGGTAAGCATTGGGGGGTTATGCACACAGAAGGTTTATTATAGTAAAGCCGCGTACACACGGGTGGACTGTCTGTCCAACTTAGTCCGCTGAAACACATTTCAGCGGACAGTCCGCTCGTGTGTGGGCTTCAGCGGACTTTTTCAGCGGACAGTCTGGCGGACTAAGTCTTTCGGAATTTCCGTAATATTGTCCGTCCAACTTTGGTTTCAGCGGACAGTCCGCTCGTAAGTAGGCAAGTTGGACGGACTAAGTATGGCGCATGCTTAGAAAGGATTTACACGGCCGAAGGTTGCATTGCAGTGTATTGGACGTCGTATTTCTAGTCCCGTCGTACGTGCTGTACACGGCATCGCGCAAGCTTTCAACGGACTGTCTGTTCATCGTGTGTGGTCAAATCCGTTCATTCAAAAGTAGGACGGACTGTCCGTCGGATTGTCTGACGGACTTAGTTGGCCAGACAGTCCACCCGTGTGTACGCGGCTTTATACATAGAATGCATTAAGATAAAAAAAACATCTCCCTTTACAACCACTTTAGCAGAACTTTCTTTATAGGATCATCAGTTGATCAGTTTGGATGACATGATGTGTTCTACTGAGCCTGCTTAACTTGATGGAGTTCACATCAAAGTCACTAAACAACTGATAGGACCTTTCTGTACTTCAAATACTGCACCACATTTTTCAGTGGACTTTAAAACTCAATTTTCTGAGTGTACTTAGAGCCAGCTACTAATGCTTCCCATTGTGTAAAAAGGATGCTTGATCATGGCTTCTCTGATCCTCCCCTCCTTCCACTGTCCCCTGAACATTTCCTGATAACATAGAGTATATGGAGTCCGGCTGCACATGCTCAGTTTGGTGTGTATTGCTAGAGAGTTTTTTTTTCCTTGGGAGCCTGCATGTGAGCAGCACAGGGCCAATCAGCACTGTCCAGACAGAAAGTCAGGGGTCTTTCAGTCTCATAGGACACTCCTCCTACAAGCTTTAACCAGTGCTTGGTTGGACACTGATAGAAGTCACAAGACTGCACTAACTGCTGATGAGAAAAGGTATTTAGCAGTTTATATTTACTAAAATAATTGCTTTACCATGCTCTGTTTACTGTGGTATACCAGATATAGTGAATGCAGGGTCCTGGGTTTAGTAACACTTTAAGACTAAAGCCTAAATATTTGAAACCATCAATCCTTTGGAAGCTGTTGTCACCGTGATTAAGAATATGTGACAAATTCAGCCCTTTTAAAAGGAGATGTGATCTTTTAAGCGAGCCACAGTCAAGTTGTATCCCATGAGCAAGTTTAATGAAAAAATGCTTATGTTTACCCTTTTTTTTTAAAATACATGTTTGGGAAATAGTTACATTAACCTTGCCCCAACCTTGGACTAATAGTTTAGAGCAGTGGTCATCAACCCTGTCCTCAGGGCCCACTAACAGGCTGGGTTTTATGTATTACCTTGGGGAGATACAGACTAGAATACTGAAATCACTGAGCAGCAAATTATATCACCTGTGATGTATTTCAGTTATTCTGCAAACCTGGCCTGTTAGGGGGCCCTGAGGACAGGATTGATGACCACTGGTTTAGAGCTTAACTCCAGGTAAACGCTTAATACACAGTTTAACCACTTAACAACCGCCCATTGCCGATTAACGGCTTCAGGGTGGTTGTTTAACTCTGAGAGGCCGTTAACCAGTTGCCGACCGCCGCACGCCGATGTACGTCGGCAGAATGGCACGGGCAGGCATAAGGGCTTACATGTACGTCCCTTGCCTCCCGCGGGTCGGGGGCCCGATCGGGCCCCCGCCCGGTGCCTGCGGCGGTCGGTTTTCATCCGGGAGCGATCCGGGACGAGGGGGCGGCCATTCATTCATGGCCACCCCCTCGCGATCGCTCCCGAGAATAGAAATCCCCCGTGACATCACTTCCTCTCCTGTAATGTAAACACAGGAGAGGAAGTGATGTATTCTCTCCTCCGTGTCGGTATTTTTCGTTCCGACACGGAGGAGAGCGGATCGGTGAGTTGCACCAACACTCTACACACACAGTAGAACATGCCAGGCACACTCACACCCCCCCGATCACCCCCCCAATTACCCCTGCCCCCCAGTCACAGTGTCACCAATGTCATTTTTTTATTTTTATTTTTTGCATTGGTGTCATTTGTGACTGTAATAACTGTTAGGGCAGTTAGAGTTAGCCCCCTTTAGTTCTAATGTACCCCCCTAACCCCCCCAATAAAGGTTTAACCCCGTGATCACCCCCCGTCGCCAGTGTCACTAAGGCTGGGTTCACATTGCAGCGGTTTATGAGAACGAATGTGATTCGCACCGCACTGCAGTGCAAATCACATCCGATCTCTGTGCGATTCGAGTTCAGCCATTCGCCGCACCCGCCACACCCGCCGCACCCGCCGCAAATTCGCACGGGACCCTTTTTTTGCCCCGCAGCAGAATCGGATCGCATGGGTGTTCACACCATGCGATCCGAGTTTGCAGATCGCACTGCGATATGCGAACTGATCTGGGGGTGTCAGTAACATTTCACTGACACTCCCAGCAGTTCGCATAGGGCAGTGTGAACTGCCGCCGGGAGGCATGCGATGCGGGAACCCGCCGCGGATTCGCGGCGTTTCCGCATCGCTCCAGTGTGAACCCAGCCTAATAAGCGATCATTTTTCTGATCGCCGTATTAGTGTCACAGGTGACGCTAGTTAGGCAGGTAGGTATTTAGGTTCGCCGCAGCTTTTTATAGCGCCAGGGACCCCCATATACTACCGCATAAAGCCCCCTGATTGCCCCCTAGTTAAAACTTTCACCAGTGATCACCATATAACTGTTACAGGTGACGCTGGTTGGTTAGTTATTTTTTTATAGTTTCAGGGCACCCGCCATTTATTACCTAATAAAGGTTTAACCCCCTGATCACCCGGCGGGTGTCATTTGTGACTAATAACTGTTAGGGCAGTTAGGGTTAGCCCCCTTTAGTTCTAAGGTACCCCCCTAACCCCCCCAATAAAGGTTTAACCCCGTGATCACCCCCCGTCGCCAGTGTCACTAAGGCTGGGTTCACATTGCAGCGGTTTATGAGAACGGATGTGATTTGCACCGCACTGCAGTGCAAATCACATCCGATCTCTGTGCGATTCGAGTTCAGCCATTCGCCGCACCCGCCGCACCCGCCGCACCCACCACACCCGCCGCACCCGCCGCAAATTCGCACGGGACCCTTTTTTTGGCCCGCAGCAGAATCGGATCGCATGGGTGTTCACACCATGCGATCCGAGTTTGCAGATCGCACTGCGATATGCGAACTGATCTGGGGGTGTCAGTAACATTTCACTGACACTCCCAGCAGTTCGCATAGGGCAGTGTGAACTGCCGCCGGGAGGCATGCGATGCGGGAACCCGCCGCGCATTCGTGGCGTTCCCGCATCGCTCCAGTGTGAACCCAGCCTAATAAGCGATCGTTTTTCTGATCGCTGTATTAGTGTCACAGGTGACGCTAGTTAGGCAGGTAGGTATTTAGGTTCGCCGCAGCTTTTTATAGCGCCAGGGACCCCCATATACTACCGCATAAAGCCCCCTGATTGCCCCCTAGTTAACCCTTTCACCAGTGATCACCATATAACTGTTACAGGTGACGCTGGTTGGTTAGTTCTTTTTTTATAGTTTCAGGGCACCCGCCATTTATTACCTAGTCTCACTAGTGTACCCCTAAATTTAGGGGTGTCTACTTCCAAAAATGGGGTCATTTGGGGGGGGGGTTTGTGCCATCTTGGCATTTTATGGCCTTCAAAACTGTAACGCCCTTAGAAAGCCTGAAGGCGGTGCTTGGTTTTCGGGGCCCCGTACGCGGCTAGGCTCCCAAAAAGTCCCACATATGTGGTATCCCCGTACTCAGGAGAAGCAGCAGAATTTATTTTGGGGTGTCATTTCACATATGCCCATGGCATGCGTGAGCAATATATCATTTAGTGACAACTTTGTTAAAAAAAAAAAAAAAAAAAAAGTTTGTAATTTTCCCACAACTTGTGGCAAAATATAAAATATTCCATGGACTCAACATGCCTCTCAGCAAATAGCTTGGGGTGTCTACTTTCTAAAATGGGGTCATTTGTGGGGGTTTTGTGCCATCTTGGCATTTTATGGCCTTCAAAACTGTAATAGGTAGTGAGAAGTGAACTCAAAAATTTACGCCCTTAGAGAGCCTGAAGGCGGTGCTTGGTTTTCGGGGCCCCGTACGCGGCTAGGCTCCCAAAAAGTCCCACATATGTGGTATCCCCGTACTCAGGAGAAGCAGCAGAATTTATTTTGGGGTGTCATTTCACATATGCCCATGGCATGCATGAGCAATATATCATTTAGTGACAACTTTGTGAAAAAAACAAAAAAAAAAAAAAAAAAGTTTGTAATTTTCCCGCAACTTGTGGCAAAATATAAAATATTCCATGAACTCAACATGCCTCTCAGCAAATAGCTTGGGGTGTCTACTTTCTAAAATGGGGTCATTTGTGGGGGTTTTGTGCCATCTTGGCATTTTATGGCCTTCAAAACTGTAATAGGTAGTGAGAAGTGAACTCAAAAATTTACGCCCTTAGAAAGCCTGAAGGCGGTGCTTGGTTTTCGGGGCCCCGTACGCGGCTAGGCTCCCAAAAAGTCCCACATATGTGGTATCCCCGTACTCAGGAGAAGCAGCAGAATTTATTTTGGGGTGTCATTTCACATACGCCCATAGCATGTGTGAGCAATATATCATTTAGTGACAACTTTGTGTAAAAAAAAAAAAAAAATTTTTTTTTTGTCATTATTCAATCGCTTGAGGCAAAAAAATAAAATATTCAATGGGCTCAACATGCCTCTTATCAATTTCCTTAGGGGGTCTACTTTCCAAAATGGGGTCATTTGGGGGGGTTTTGTACTTCCCTGCCATTTTAGCACCTCAAGAAATGAGATAGGCAGTCGTAAACTAAAAGCTGCGTAAATTCCAGAAAACGTACCTTAGTTTGTAGATGTGACAACTTTTGCGCAAACCAATAAATATACAATTATTGACTTTTTTTTTACCAAAGACATGTGGCTGAATACATTTTGGCCTAAATGTATGACTAAAATTGAGTTTATTGGATTTTTCTAATAACAAAAAGTAGAAAATATCATTTTTTTTCAAAATTTGCGGTCTTTTTACGTTTATATCGCAAAAAATAAAAATCGCAGAGGCAATCAAATACCATCAAAAGAAAGCTCTATTTGTGGGAAGAAAAGGACGCAAATTTTGTTTGGGTACAACATTGCATGACCGCGCAATTACTAGTTAAAGCAGCGCAGTGCCAAAGTGTAAAAAGACCTCTGGTCATTTACCAGCAAAATGGTCCGGTCTGAAAGTGGTTAATTAACGGCCTCCCAGAATTCTGCTCTTGCGTGCCCCCTGTGGCGCGCACATGAGATCATCACGGATCACAGTAAACGGCCGCTCGTCGCGGCCGTTTACACGTGATCGCTCCGTCAAATGATGGGTACAGCGGAGGGGAAAGAGATCGGTGCATCTGCAGTGCCCACATCGCTGCTCACCGAATTTAACCCCTCAATACCCTGCCAATACTCTGCCAATACTCTGCAATACCCTGCAATACCCTGCAGTACCCTGCCATTACTCTGCAGTAGCCCCCATTACTCTGCAGTACCCTGCCATTACTCTGCAGTACCCCCCATTACTCTGCAGTACCCCCCATTACTCTGCAGTACCCCCCAATACTCTGCAGTACCCACCATTACTCTGCAGTACCCGCCATTACTCTTCAGTACCCGCCATTACTCTTCAGTACCCACCATTACTCTTCAGTACCCCCCATTACTCTGCAGTACCCCGCCATTACTCTGCAGTACCCTGCCATTACTCTGCAGTACCCCCAATACTCTGCAGTACCCTGCCATTACTCTGCAATACCCCCCAATACTCTGCAGTACCCTGCCATTACTCTGCAGTACCCCCCAATACTCTGCAGTACCCCCCAATACTCTGCAGTACCCCCCATTACTCTGCAGTACCCCGCCATTACTCTGCAGTACCCCCCAATACTCTGCAGTACCCTGCCATTACTCTGCAGTACCCCCCCAATACTCTGCAGTACCCTGCCATTACTCTGCAGTACCCTGCCATTACTCTGCAGTACCCCCCATTACTCTGCAGTACCCGCCATTACTCTGCAGTACCCTGCCATTACTCTGCAGTACCCCCATTACTCTGCAGTACCCCGCCTTTACTCTGCAGTACCCCGCCATTACTCTGCAGTACCCGCCATTACTCTGCAGTACCCCCCAATACTCTGCAGTACCCTGCCATTACTCTGCAGTACCCCCCAATACTCTGCAGTACCCTGCCATTACTCTGCAGTACCCCCCAATACTCTGCAGTACCCCCCAATACTCTGCAGTACCCCCCATTACTCTGCAATACCCCCCAATACTCTGCAATACCCCCCCAATACTCTGCAATACCCCGCCAATACCCCGCCAATACCTTGCCATACCCAGCCATACTCGGAGATACCCAGCCATACCCGGTGATACCCTGCAATACCCAGCCATAGACGCCCCCCCCACCCCTCACCACCCTCCGGTGCTTCTACCAACTCGCTCACGATCAAAGCCAGAATCTTTTTTTTTTTTTTATTTCAGGCTTCCCAGCCTAGAGGTGAGATGTGGGGTCATATTGACCCCCAGATTTCACTGTAAAGAGGACCTGTCACCCCATATTCCTATTACAAGGGATGTTTACATTCCTTGTAATAGGAATAAAAGGGATCAAAAACTTATTTTTGGGGAAAAAATGTCAAACTAAAATAAATAAAGTAAAATGAACAATAAAAAAAAAAAAAAAAAAAAAATTTAAAGCGCCCCTGTCCCCATGTGCTTGTATGCAGAAGCGAACGCATACGTAAGCCACATATGAAAACGGTGTTCAAACCACATATGTGAGGTATCGCCGCGAACGTTAGAGCGAGAGCAATAATTCTAAACCCAAGACCTCCTCTGCAACTCAAAACATGTAACCAGTAAAAAAAATTTAAAGCATCGCCTATGGGGATTTTTTAAGTAGCGACGTTTGGCGCCATTCCACGGGCATGTGCAATTTTGAAGAGTGACATGTTTGATATCTATTTACTCAGCATAACTTCATCTTTCACTTTATGCAAAAATTGGGCTAACTTTACTGTTGTTTTTGTTTTTTTTAAGCACAAAACAGTTTTTTCCCCCAAAAAAACGCGTTCGAAAAAATTGCTGCGCAAATACCGTGTGAGATAAAAATTTGCAATGACCACCATTGTATTCTCCAGGGTCTTTGCTAAAAAAAATATATATATAATGTTTTGGGGTTCTCTGTAATTTTCTAGCAAATAAATGATGATTTTTACATGTAGGAGAGAAATGTCAGAATTGTCCTGGGTGCTCCAGAACGCCTGATGGCGCTCCCTGCATGTTGGGCCTCTGTATGTGGCCACACTGTGTAAAAGTCTCACACATGTGGTATCGCCGTACTCGGGAGTAATAGCAGAATGTGTTTTGGGGTGTAATTTGTGGTATGCATATGCTGTGTGTGAGAAATAACCTGATAATATGACAATTTTGTGGAAAAAAAAAAAAAAGGAAAAAAAATCTTGATATTGAAAAGAATTGTGGGAAAAAATGACAACTTCAAAAAACTCATCATGCCTCTTACTAAATACATTGGAATGTCTTCTTTCCAAAAAGGGGTCATTTGGGGGGTATTTGTACTTTTCTGGCATGTTAGGGTCTCAAGAATTGAAATAGGCCGTCAGTCCTTCAGGTGTGATCAATTTTCAGATATTGGCACCATAGCTTGTGGACTCTATAACTTTCACAAAGACTAAATTATATCCACCAATTTGTACTTATTTTTACCAAAGATATGTAGTAGTATGAATTTTAGCCAAAATTTATGAAGAAAAAATTACCAATCTGCTAAATTTTATAACAGAAACGAAGAAAAATTAATTTTTTTCGCAGAATTTTCAGTCTTTTTTCTTTTATAGCACAAAAAATAAAAAACTGAGAGGTGATTAAATACCACCAAAAGAAAGCTCTATTTGTGTGAAAAAAAGGACAAAAATTTCATATAGGTCCAGTGTTGCATGACTGAGTAATTGTCATTCAAAATGTGAGAGCACCAAAAGCTGAAAATTGGTCTGGTTATTAAGGGTGTTTAAGTGCCCAGTGATCAAGTGGTTAAATAAATGTATGTGCCTGCCAAAGGATTTGTTATTCTGTTCAGTGAATGCTGTGATCCAGAAACCCCTGCCAGGCTAGTAACTCCACTTTTCTCCACTGCAGTTAAATTGTAACTCTAAAGGCCCATACACACGATCGGACTTTTTGACAACAAACATGTAAATTAGCTGTGTTAAGGCAACATCCGGCCGGGTGTGCGCTCCGTCGGACAAACTTTTTCGGTTTTCATCTTACTTTTGTTGGCTGTGCAAACGGACAAACTTTCCGGCAACAAAAGTCCAATGGAGCAAAGTCTGATCGTGTGTACAGAAAACCATAGGACTTTTGTACAAACCCGCATGCTCAGAACCAATGCAAAAGATCAGACAACAATACAGAAGTTGACCAAAGGTAGAGGTAAACAGCAGAAAAACCACGTGATTTGGTGAAAGTTGGCTGAAAAAGTCCTGCCGTGTGTATGCAATAATTCACAGCTGACGCCCTTTGTACAAAAATCCACAGGAAAATTTGTACAAAGTCTAATCGTGTGTATGAGGCTTAACAAAAAGATTTTGAAGCCTGGGAACATGTATCAGATTTTTTTTTCTGTTGCCCTGTTGGGGAAAGTTGCTTTCCCTTCATGCCTTCCCAGTGACAATGTTGCCCTTAAGACAAGACGGGGTAGAGTATTCTTTTAAAAAGGTGTTTATTTCTTTAGGAATTATACAAAACAACCTGGCAACATGTCCAGCAGCTAAAATACAATAAAAAACAAAAAGTTAAGATAACTCTACATCCACATACATTCTACACATAGATACATACTGCCTCCAACCCTCCCTTCTATGACCAGCCATACACAGAGCAATTTTCTTTCCTGCAACCATGGATCATCCTCCACAAACTAATTTACCCAAGCAGAAATAGAGCATCAGTTATTATCTAACATTATCTAACAGAGAATCGGTCAAAGAACCAGTGATGTTATGTTCCAGCCATAGGCTACAGATTTTTTTTCACATTTTGGAGGGCAAGCCCAACCAATATATACAAATCTGTACTTAGACAAGCCTGCATTCACTAACATCAGTGTGGATGGAAAATTTGGGTTGTTTCAGTTAAGCAGTATAAGGAAATATAGCTTTGGAGTGTGTTTGAATGACATTGTCCTCGACAATTCTAAAAAGTAGAGCTTCAAGCACCCAGTAAAAGCATAGGCATGGGCAGAACCAGAAAATGTGAAATTGATTAGCCATTTCATGGACACATTTCAGGCACAGGGTGTTAGACAGTAGGCCCAAAGTAATGGCCCGTACACTCACGATCCGAATATCGTACTACAGATCGCATGACTTTTTGCGCTTAATAGTCGCAAGTAGAAATTGAATAGGTTACTAAAGTCACGAAAATCCTCGTACGACATAAAAAAAAAATCGAAATTGATGCCATGTGTTGTAATGTATTTGTGGATGACAACTGTACTGACTTAACGAAAATTGTATCTGGTATCGTACGAGGAAAATTTTCGTGCTTGTCCGGTCTAATAATATTGGATGAATTGTCGTGATCGGCTCTCAAAAGTCCTGTACTAGCGATTCGATTATCATACGAAAGCGGTATTTTTCGTCCAATTTTCGGATCGTGTGTACAGGCCATAAGGCTTCAAAACGCTGGTTTGTAACAAGACTTGAAAGGATCCAAACTGTGTTTATAGCATGTAGTAAAAAATTATATCTGATGAAATCTTTGTATGTTATTTTTCTTTCTTAGGGGTAACCAAGTCAACAAAGACATTATGGGAGAATAATTAACAATTATACTTGACTTCAAGTGGAAGTAAACTCCCCTATTGTTTTCAGCCAAGGAAGCTGCCATCTTTGCCTCTGTTTAATCAACTGCTATGGTGCTGCACATGTGATTCGTTATGACACCAGCCATTGGATGGTTTGATAGTTTGGCTGAGAGCACAGCCAATGTGCAGCTAGCATTCCCAGCATGCCTTTTTTTTAACTATTTAAATCCATGGGTTTACTTCCACTTTCACTCCAGGCCCACCAGATTATGGCCACATTGGAGGGACTGTCAGGGAAATAGGCACAATCTCACGAGGTACGTTCGTGTTAACGCGCGTCAGCGCCTACGGAAGCGTAAGGTAGTTTCAAGACGAACGGCCGACGCTACGTCTAACCAGGCGGGCATACGTGGTGATGATACGAACGCGCAACGTACTTGACGTAGCCGTACGATCGCCTCGACACGCTCACGACGTGACCTGGGCACCTCGCCTATTTAAACGTTCGCCTGACAGTGCTGCATCGCTGGATTATCGTCAGCTCCCCTGTGTACCTGTACCCGTGATTTCTGCTATCCAATCTCCTGTGTACTGACCCGGCTTGCTCGACCTGCTCCTGTTGTTCTCCTGGCTCTCACTGGCTTGTACCCGACGTTCCTTGTCTGCTCCCTGCACCTGATCCCGGCTTGGCTTGACTACTCTTCTGGACTTCTGCTGCTCCACTCTTGGACTTCCTAGCACGGTTGCCCCCCAGAGACTTGTTTACCCAGCTCTTGTCCTCTGCTGCTGCTACCTGGCAACCTGTGCTACTGTGGGCACTGCATCCCTGTGTCATCTTCAGAGTTGTGCTGCACTCGGCCGCAAGGGGAGCCCTCTCAGCATCTCGGCCTCACTCCTGATCGTGACAGTATAATCCAGCCATGTCAGAGGCCGACAGAGGTGACTCCCCAATGGAGGCCATTTTACAAGAAGTTAAGGCCCTTACTCCAGCTATCCAGGAGCTCCAAGAAAGATATCTCTGGCTGAAGGAACACCTGCAGCACTCTCTTGAACCGCCCACCTCCTCTGGTCAAGTTCCTGTTTTTACAACTTCAACCTCTCCAGAACCACGAGTCCCAGCCCCAGAGCACTTTTATGGGGACCGAAGGAAATTCAGATCCTTCAAGAACTCATGTTTTCTTTACTTCTCCCTGCAACCTCAGACCTTTTCTTCAGAAGCGACCAAGGTGGGGTTCACCATTTCACTATTGAGGGACGATCCCCAGACATGGGCCCACGGCCTCCTGGAACAATGCAGCCCTTCTGTGAATACCTTGGATCAGTTCTTCAAGGCTATGGCATGCCTGTATGATGAACCTTTTCGGACAGCAACAGCTGAAGCAACCTTGTACGCCCTTCGCCAGGGTGAGCGGCCTGCAGAGGACTATACCGTGGAATTCCGTACCTGGAGCTCTGATTCCGGCTGGAATGAAGCAGCACTAAGATATCAATATCGGGTGGGGTTGTCTGAAGCCCTCAAAGACGAGTTAGCCAGATTAGAGGTTCCCTCTACCCTTGAGGACCTTATCCTACTCACTATCCAGCTCGATAGGCGTCTACGGGAGCGCCAGTCTGAACGCGCTCGGATTTCTTGTTCTATCCAGGCTCCACCTTCAGCTCGCCCAGCAGTCACCTCCATTCTGAAGGGCATGCCGCTTTAACCTCCGAAGAGAGACTTCATCGCCGACAGGCTCACCTTTGTTTCTATTGTGGGGAATCAGGACATTTCATTAACAACTGCCCCACAAGACCAAGTAAACCAGTCCTCTGCACTCCATTTCACCTTCAGGTAGCAAAGTCGGCTTCCGCCCATATCACCCTTCCGGTCACGTTGATGGTGGCAGGTAAAGGAGTTCTTCTACAGGCAATAATTGACTCCGGAGCCTGTAGCTGCTTCCTGGACTTAACCCTGGCTAAGAGTCTGGCTCTCCCACTTAACCTCAAGAAACGGAGGTTGACTGTCCATCTGGCCGATGGCTCCTTACCTAGTTCTGGCCATGTCACCAGGGAAACAATACCCATCCTGGCGATCACCGATTCAGGTCATCGGGAATTCCTTAAATTCGATGTTCTGAGTTCTCCGATGTTCCCTGTTATCCTAGGGATTCCTTGGCTACAGGCTCACAACCCCCGGATCGATTGGCTCAAGAAGGTGGTATCCTTCACATCTGCCTATTGCCAACAGCATTGCCTGGATTCCGTATCCCATGACTTGCCCAGTTGTCTGACCGTTCAACCTGTACCCAGTCCAGTTCCTCACATACCAGCAGTTTACCAGGAATTTAGAGATGTGTTCGACAAGAAGAAAGCCGATACCCTACCTCCACACCGCCCCTATGACTGCCCCATCGAGCTATTACCCGGGGCTCCCATTCCCTTTGGCCGGATATTTCCCCTTTCTGAGACTGAACTTGAGGCCCTGAGACAATACATAGATGAGAACCTGGCCAAAGGATTAATTCGTCCCTCTTCATCCCCTGCCGGTGCAGGCATCTTTTTTGTGGAAAAAAAAGGACAAGACTTTAAAACCATGTGTGGACTACAGGGAATTAAATAATATTACCCTTAAAAACCGCTACCCACTTCCGCTCATCCCCAAACTCTTCCAAAGATTCCACACCTCACGTATCTTCACCAAACTCGATCTACATGGGGCTTACAACCTTGTCCGTATCCGGGAGGGGGACGAGTGGAAGACCGCTTTCAGAACGAGATTCGGGCATTTTGAGTATTTAGTCATGCCCTTTGGACTATGTAATGCCCCGGCAACCTTTCAGCATTTCATTAATGATATCTTCCGGGAGCATTTAGACCACTTTGTTGTCGCTTATCTTGACGACATTCTTATTTTTTCAACTTCTCTGGAACTTCACAGGGTACATGTTAAGAAGGTACTATGTATTCTTAGAACACATGGGTTATATGTCAAAGCCGAGAAGTGTGATTTCGAAAAGGAATCCATTCATTTCTTGGGACTCATCATTACCACAGGTGGAATTGCCATGGACCCGCAGAAAGTGAAGTCTATCCTGGATTGGCCCGCTCCTTCTGACAAAAAGAGTGTTCAGAGATTCATCGGGTTTGCAAACTTTTACCGAAGATTCATAAGGAGCTTCTCCACCATTGTAGCCCCCATCACTCAGACCACTCGCCAACACACCAAGTTCCACTGGTCCCCAGCAGCTCAGTCCGCCTTTGACCAGCTCAAGACCCTCTTTACCACTGCGCCAATCCTGCAGCATCCAGATCCCGCCTTGCCCTACGTACTGGAAGTTGACGCCTCGGAGGTGGCCACAGGGGCGATTTTATCTCAATGTCAAGGTTCTAAGGCATTACTGCATCCCGTAGCCTTTTTCTCTCGGAAAATGAGTTCCCCAGAGAGGAACTACGATGTGGGGGATCGGGAACTTCTAGCGATTAAAACCGCTCTTGAAGAATGGAGGTATCTCCTGCAGGGTGCCGCTCATCCCATTCTAATTTTTACTGACCATAAGAACTTAGAGTACCTCCGCACAGCCAAACGTCTGAGACCCCGACAGGCCTGATGGGCTTTGTTCTTTTCAAGGTTTAATTTCCACATAACCTATCGCCCAGGATCTAAAAACAGTAAAGCGGATGCTTTATCCCGGATGTTTCCTGATACCCCGGAAGGAGTCCCACCCAGTACAATTTTGTCCCCCCAAAATTTCTTACTGATTCAACCGGATCTAAGGTCTTCAATTGAACAGGCCACTAGTCAGTGCACGGAAACTGAAGTTTCTTCCCTGAGAAGCCAAGCAGGGCTTCTATGGCATCGGGACAAGATTTTTGTTCCTCGGCAAGCCAGGTTACTTGTATTAAAGACTTTCCATGACCACCAACTAGCAGGCCACTTTGGAGTCCGGAAGACGATTGACCTTGTACAGCGGTCCTTATGGTGGCCTACTTTAAGGGCAGACTGTAAAGAATACGTTGACTCCTGTACCATCTGCCAACATAACAAGGGATCTAACGCCAGACCCTGGGGCCTGTTAAGGCCACTGCCAGTCCCGGAGAAACCATGGAAAGAAATTTCCATGGATTTTATTGTAGAGTTACCTCCCTCTGAAGGGTTTACGACCATCTTGGTGGTAGTAGACCGCCTGTCCAAGATGGCGCATTTTTTGCCGTTAAAAGGGACTCCCTCTGCCCTGGATTCGGCAAAAACTTTTATAAAAGAAATAAAATTAAAAACAAGAGCTAAGCGGGACTTTAAATGAAGTACGGGGTCTTTTATTGAAAAAAAAGGAGAAATATTGTTATGCGATTATATGATGCGACAAAATTACATGTATATTAAAGAGGTGCACAGACAGACACATTATTAACATTGACATTTTGTTTTATATAATCTTACTGACCAATACAGAGTAGGTTATAAAAGCGCACCTCCATTATATACATAAGACAACCAAATATGGAAATAAATTAAACAAATAATACAATGTAGGCAACAACTTTGAATCTATGACTTCTTGGTTGTTGCAGTGGATTAGTAAAGAAAAAAACAACATAGTTGATGCAATTTTTCAAGAATTGATGCTAGTTGAAATTGGGGTACCAAAATACACGGCGATTATTGGCTCTACGCGTTTCGCGGCTTACTACCGCTCGTCAGGAGCAAGCTCGTGATTGGTCTGAAAATACAGAGTAGTGGTAAATTAATGTTTGCAATGATGGAACATGGGGAGATTGAAATACCCCTACCTAGTGGTCACTTACACATAGCCATGCAGTCAAAAGTGCAGCGCCGAAAGCCTAGGCACCCAAAGCGATGTGTGACGCTGGGGGCCCCCAGACGGCGGTTTGGCTGTATCCATGGTTGGCGGCGGCAGGCGGGACCGGAACAACTGGGGCTATTCACCTACCATACACTGTCACCACTTGTTTTCGCCTTTTTTCCACACACAAGGTATTTTTGCACAATCAATCCATATGTCCCTCTTTCTTTACTTTTTTCTGTCACTACTCACTCTGTCACCTGGCATTCAGACTGGGTCATGTCATACACAGCCACTTTCCCCTTCCTTCCCCTTTTTCTTCCGCCCTCTTCCCCCTCCCCCCCTTTCCCATGCTAACCCTCTCCTACACTCATCACACATCCACCCCAACATTTTCTTTTTTTCAACGCATTTTTCTTTCACAATTCTCAGATTATCTGTAGTTCTTACCATGCATTTTTTCACCCATTAGGCTCAGTTTTATATTTCCATATTCGTTTTCACTTACTAAACGCCCTTGTTGTCCCGGTGGTTGCCTGTGTGTGCATTCTGTGGGCCTCCTCGCCCTTGGATGGGCCTCCTCAACTCCCGTATCATCGCTTTGGGTGCCTAGGCTTTCGGCGCTGCACTTTTGACTGCATGGCTATGTGTAAGTGACCACTAGGTAGGGGTATTTCAATCTCCCCATGTTCCATCATTGCAAACATTAATTTACCACTACTCTGTATTTTCAGACCAATCACGAGCTTGCTCCTGACGAGCGGTAGTAAGCCGCGAAACGCGTAGAGCCAATAATCGCCGTGTATTTTGGTACCCCAATTTCAACTAGCATCAATTCTTGAAAAATTGCACCAACTATGTTGTTTTTTTCTTTACTAATCCACTGCAACAACCAAGAAGTCATAGATTCAAAGTTGTTGCCTACATTGTATTATTTGTTTAATTTATTTCCATATTTGGTTGTCTTATGTATATAATGGAGGTGCGCTTTTATAACCTACTCTGTATTGGTCAGTAAGATTATATAAAACAAAATGTCAATGTTAATAATGTGTCTGTCTGTGCACCTCTTTAATATACATGTAATTTTGTCGCATCATATAATCGCATAACAATATTTCTCCTTTTTTTTCAATAAAAGACCCCGTACTTCATTTAAAGTCCCGCTTAGCTCTTGTTTTTAATTTTATATCTTATATCTGATAGGGATGGAGGTTATGACCTCATTTAAAGTCCCAAAATTTCCCCCTCCCCTTTTCCCATCATGTTACTATTTTTATAAAAGAAATTGTCCGATTACACGGGGTACCTGACAGCATCGTATCGGACAGAGGGGTACAATTCACCTCCAAGTTTTGGAAAGAACCAACCAGACGTTGGAACAGTACCTGCGATGCTTCTGTTCCTTTTCCCAGGATGATTGGGTCTCCTTGTTACCTTGTGCAGAATTTGCCTATAACAACTCAGTGCATGCCTCTACCAACCAATCACCTTTCTGGGCAAACTACGGATTCCACCCCTCATTTCTGCCTAATACCATTCCTGAATCCTCTGTCCCGGCAGTTCAAGACAGAGTAAACCTCATTCACACAAACTACCAAATACTTCAAGATACCATGAAGAAGGCTCAGGAGGAGTACAAAAGACAGTACGATAAAAGGAAGAGAGTTAACCCTACCTTCAAGACAGGGGATAAGGTGTGGCTTTCAGCAGCAAATTTTAAACTGCCATGTCCATCCCGGAAATTGGGACCTAAATTCCTGGGTCCTTTTGAGATTAAACGGGAGATTAATCCCGTAGCATTTGAACTTGTTTTGCCTGAATCTTTTAAAATCCATCCCGTATTTCATGTTTCCCTTCTTAAACGTGTTACCTTTAGTCCCTTTTCAGGAAGAGAAGAAGTGCCCCCGCCTCCAGTTCAGGTTGGTGAAGAAACTGAATATGAAGTTGAGTCTATCCTTGACTGTCGTCGGAGAGGTAGGACTATCCAGTTTTTAATCAAATGGAAGGGGTATTCTGCTGAAGAGAACTCTTGGGAACCTGCAAGTTATGTACATGCTCCTAGGCTTATACACAGGTTCCGCAGCCGTTATCCTGAAAAATGGGCTCGTTTGGGCATCCGGAGGCTGCCCCTTGGGGGGAGGCACTCTCAGGGAAATAGGCGCAATCTCACGAGATACGTTCGTGTTAACGCGCGTCAGCGCCTACGGAAGCGTAAGGTAGTTTCAAGACGAACGGCCGACGCTACGTCTAACCAAGCGGGCATACGCGGTGATGATACGAACGCGCAACGTACTCGACGTAGCCGTACGATCGCCTCAACGCGCTCACGACGTGACCTGGGCACCTCGCCTATTTAAACGTTCGCCTGACAGTGCTGCATCGCTGGATTATCGTCAGCTCCCCTGTGTACCTGTACCCGTGATTTCTGCTATCCGATCTCCTGTGTACCGACCCGGCTTGCTCGACCTGCTCCTGTTGTTCTCCTGGCTCTCACTCCTGGCTTGTACCCGACGTTCCTTGTCTGCTCCCTGCACCCGATCCTGGCTTGGCTTGACTACTCTTCTGGACTTCTGCTGCTCCGCTCTTGGACTTCCTAGCACGGTTGCCCCCCAGAGACTTGTTTACCCAGCTCTTGTCCTCTGCTGCTGCTACCTGGCAACCTGTGCTACTGTGGGCACTGCATCCCTGTGTCATCTTCAGGGTTGTGCTGCACTCGGCCGCAAGGGGAGCCCTCTCAGCATCTCGGCCTCACTCCTGATCGTGACAGGGACTCTCCTCACTTCTTAGTGACCATGTTGTCTCTGGCAACATCCAAAAAAAGTTCAACTTTGAGTTTTGCTTTAATAAAAAAATTAAAAAACTTTTAACTAGCTAGAAGTACTTCTCAAAAGATGAGGTAGATCAATACAGATACTGACAGTCAAAAAGCAGAAGATAGAGAATGTTGTGTACATATATAATAAAAGGTACCTTTTGTTTTCTCAGAAAACATAAATAGTTTATGTTTATCATATTCATAAGGGTGACTCAGTGGTCTTCATTCGATTTAATATCTTCTATCTGTTTTTATTCACAGTTGGTCTACATCTGGCTGGCCCCTAGGTCAATTAGATGGATTTTTGTTAGATGAATGGAGTAGTGTGCCAGGAAAATAGGATGAAAAATAGTCCATTGAAATCATGCAGCCAGCAGTCAGCTTGTTGTACCCTCATCCTGGTGGATGATTAAAATGTGCTATGCATTGTTTGTCCTTGAAAGCTTGCAGCAGATGTTGGAACAGTCAGTTAGCAGGACACCCATGTCAGGATTAAAATCAAGCAAAGTAAACAAAAAGATATTATGATATTGAAAGGAAGTAGAATGATGACAATTGCCTTGATGAGATTTGGTAGTTAACATTTTGCTAGTTTTTTTCACCCATCAGTCAAAAAAAATGAGTTAACTTGTGCATGTATAGTCCTAAAATCAACATTTGTAGGGTTCACAATTTCCAAAATAGCAATGCCTAGAATTTTGAACCAGCCATTCTCCACCATTGTTTAACTGCAAATGTCCAAGCCTGGATTTACAACTTCCAAGCACATCACAAATCTGACCTAATATTAGTATTACAGAATTTCTTCTTCATGGTCTCACTTAGAGATAATCAGAATTTGGTGAAGCCAGTGGGTGCAGTTGTCCAGCTCCATTGAGTTTAATGAGTTACCTGTAGTTCTGTAAATATGCTAATGTAAGGATCGATGGCTTTTCCTATTACAGACAATGGATCCAAGAGGGCAATTGATCAATCCTGCTTACTAATACAGTGGTGTGAAAAGGTGTTTGCCCCTTCCTCATTTCCTGTTCCTTTGCATGTTTGTCACACTTAAGTGTTTCGGAACATCAAACCAATTTAAACAATAGTCAAGGACAACACAAGTAAACACAAAATGCAATTTGTAAATGAAGGTGTTTATTATTAAAGGTGAAAAAAAATCCAAACCATCATGGCCCTGTGTGAAAAAGTGATTGCCCCCTAAACCTAATAACTGGTTGGGCCACCCTTAGCAGCAACAACTGCAACCAAGCGTTTGCGATAACGTACATTGAGGCTTTTACAGCGTCCTGGAGGAACTTTGGTCCACTCATCTTTGCAGAATTGTCCTAATTCAGTTACATTAGAGGGTTTTCGAGCATGAACGACCTTTTTAAGGTCATACCACAACATCTCAATAGGATTCAGGTCAGGACTTTGGCTAGGCCACTCCAAAGTCTTCATTTTGTTTTTCTTCAGCCATTCGGTGGTGGACTTGCTGGTGTGTTTAGGATAATTGTCCTGCTGCAGAACCCAAGTTCGTTTCAGCTTGAGTACACGAACAGATGGTCGGACATTCTCCTTCAGGATCTCTTGGTAGACAGCAGAATTCATAGTTCCTTTTATCACGGCAAGTCTTCCAGGTCCTGAAGCAGCAAAACAGCCCCAGACCATCACACTACCACCACCATATTTTACTGTTGGTATAATGTTCTTTTTATGAAATGCAGTGTTCCTTCTACGCCAGATATACTTGGACACACACCTTACAAAGAGTTCCACTTTTGTCTCATCGGTCCACAGAATGTTGTCCCAAAAGTCTTGGGGATCATCAAGATGTGTTGTGGAGAAATTGAGACGAGCTTTGATGTTCTTTTTGCTCAGCAGTGGTTTTCTCCTTGGAACTCTGCCATGCAGGCCATTTTTGCCCAGTCTTTTCCTGATGGTGGAGGCATGAACGCTGACCTTAACTGAGGCAAGTGAGGCCTGCAGTTCCTTGGACGTTGTTGTGGGGTCTTTTGTGACCTCTTGGATGAGTCGTCGCTGCGCTCTTGGGGTAATTTTGGGCGGCCGGCCACTCCTGGGAAGGTTCACCACTGTTCCATGTCTTCGCCATTTGTGGATAATGGCTCTCACTGTGGTTCGCTGGATTCCCAAAGCTTTGGAAATGGCTTTATAACCCTTTCCAGACTGATAGATCTAAATTACTTTCTTTCTCAATTGTTCCTGAATTTCTTTGGGTCTCGGCATGATGTGTAGCTTTTGAGGATCTTCTGGTGGACCTTACTGTGTCAAGCAGCTCCTATTTAAGTGATGCCTTGATTGTGAACAGGTGTGGCAATAATCAGGCCTGGGTGTGGCTAGAGAAATTGAACTCAGGTGTGGACAACCACAGTTATAGTATGTTTTAACAAGGGGGGCAATCACTTTTTCACACAGGGCCATGATGGTTTGGATTTTTTTTCACCTTTAATAATAAACACCTTCATTTACAAATTGCATTTTGTGTTTACTTGTGTTGTCCTTGACTATTGTTTAAATTGGTTTGATGTTCCGAAACACTTAAGTGTGACAAACATGCAAAGGAACAGGAAATTAGGAAGGGGGCAAACACTTTTTCACACCACTGTACCTGACTATTGGATGCTAGGTGGTAGCAGATCTAGAAGGAAGCCAGGGATGTACTCTGATAAAATATGTATTTTGCAGTGTCTGCAAATGTTTTTTCAGCAAAGAAATGTCAATTGGCAGAAATGTTGAAGTCTGAATATAGAATTTTCATAAACTACAAAGAATAGGCAAAAGATTATATCAGAAAACTAACTTGTTTTGCCTGGATATATTACAAGAACTACAGTTTTTTAAGGTGTATGAAAAACTTTTTAAGATTTGGTTGAATACAAAAAAGTTTAGAATCTCTGTCACCTTTTATTGCTGTCTGTCCCTCACTATAAGAAGATCCTAAAAACCATTGCCTACATTAGTACAGTGCCTACATTAGTACAGAAAGTGACAGAGGCACAGAAATTAGTTTTCTGATAATAGTCATTATTTTCCTCTTCTGGCTTTTCCTTACTGTATGTCAGCATTGTCTTCTGACCCCTCAGGACTTTTTACAACCTCTCCAACAGGACACTTAGGAAGTGAAAATTATTCTGACACGAGCAGAGGTTAGGAAAGGAAAATTACTACAATTATCAGAAAACTATTATAAAACTGTATTCATGGCCTCCTCATTTTAGAATACCCATGGGAGCAATGGGAAACAATACAGAAGTAAAAAAAAAAAAAAAACTAGAGTGATGCGCTACACTCAACTTGATGCAAAATATACACAAAAGTTTATTTTTGAGACCCGATTGGCCGGGGGCCCTAAGACCAGATTGACCGCAAGTCCTAAGTCCTGATTGGCTGGGAGGAGAAGCAGCCTCTGGGATTTGGGAGGAGAGGCGGGGGGGGGGGTCGCCAAAGCCGCAACCTGGATGGGGTAAGTGCGGGGCTGGCAGGGGGGCTGGCGGGCGACAGGGTAAGCAGTGAGCACCGGGGGGGTGGTTGATTGGCTGGCTGGGAGGCGGGTGGTTGCTGGCTGGCTGGGGGGGGGGCGCAGGCAGCCCCCCCAAAAAATTGAGTATCAGCCGCCACTGGAAGCAACCTTAGGATGAAAATCTGGAACTGATTTGAGCACCATTTTATTCTTGAAGAATGTGCAGTATGGCTCTTTAGAAGACAGTGCCCCAAGCTCTGAAACCCTCCTTGCCAATATAATATCTATCAGGATGACACTCTTTAAGGTTAAATGCCATACAGAACAAGAGGTCAATGGAAAAAAGGAGGCTCTATCAGTCTGTCTTTGACCAAAGGAAGGTCCCACATCCACAATCGAATGCAAAAAGTCTAGTCATTCAAATTCCCTGGATGGCCAAATCCTCTCTGCTTTTCAAAGTCAATGAATTTCCTCCAGACTCTGTGATAAGATGCTAAGACAATGGTTTCCAAGACAATAAGTGTTCCAATCACCAGAAAGGACACTCTAAAATCTCTCAATTAGTAACACTTAATTGTCAATCCATCAAATTCAATCTCCTCAGGTCCACATGGACTTACTGGCCTTGTATTAACAGATCTTCTATCAGAAGCAAGGGTATAGGAGGCTCCACGAGCTGACAGAGTAGCAGGTACCAAGACCTTGGTGGCAAACACAGCTTTATGACAATAGTCAGCACTTCATTCCTCCAGATCCTTTGCAACACTTGAAGGATAAGGCCCATGGGAAAGATGCACACTAAATCAAAGTTCCATGGATTTGCCAGTGCATCCTGTTCTATGTCCTGGGAACAGAAAAAAAGAGGAGAAAAAGCATGGGTTCTTGGTGTTTCTTGGAGTTGTCTTTAAGTCCACATCCATTATACTTAATTTTACAAAGACTTTTGCCAGGTATTGTCAGTTCAGAGACCATTGCCCATGATGAAGTTACTGGTGAGAATTAGCTAATTTGTTGTGCACTCCCAAAATATATAATGTTGTCAAGTCTGGAGCAAGATCAATCATTTCCCCTGGTGTAACAGGCAGATCACTGCTATCTAATAACAGAGTGACATGTATTTGATGACATTTAGCGCTTTAGGTGATTATAAACGGAGGTCAAGATCCAGTGCCATTGACCCTGTATCCCCTGACTGTGAACTCTCCCAACTCTATGAACTAGCATCAGAAGTGACAGTGATCTTTTCTTAAAATTGAAGGGTCTGCCCAGGGAAAGTCTGGAGTGTCTTGTCCACCACCCTAGTAATCTCTGTGCCCAGCTGGACAAGGGTTGGATGTCATAATGATTTTCACCTCCACTGCTGGAGAAGACAAAATTGCAGGCACTCAACTGTTGGCCAATTTATGTAGGATATTATATATATATATATATATATATATATATATATATATATATATATATATATATATATATATATATATACACATACGCAAAGTTTTTATAATATGTACATAGGTATATGAGCAGCTGGCCGGCAAGTTGCATTTTACATATCAAAAGGGCCAAAGCAGTTACCTAAAGGGTAAATTTGCCTGATATATATATATATATATATATATATATATATATATATATATATATATATATATATATATATATACACATACGCAAAGTTTTTATAATATGTACATAGGTATATGAGCAGCTGGCCGGCAAGTTGCATTTTACATATCAAAAGGCCAAAGCAGTTACCTAAAGGGTAAATTTGCCTGATCAGACTTGAAAGGAATAGTACAAAAAGTATTTATTGATGGTAATTAGACTTGAAGGGGTATTCATGGAAAATGGTGGCTTGTTTACCTGGTAAATACTAATGTGAGGTTATTGCCAGTAATTACAAGTAGAGTCTTTTCACCTCGATTAACAATAAGATCAAAAAGTATTTTGGGTTGACCTAGCAGAACCCCATGCCCCCCCTGTGTCAGATTGGTATTTCAGGGCACGATTTGAGCTGGCAGTTTCATTCTTTCTTTCTTCTCCAAGATGAGAGCACAGGTCTATATTATAATATATATTATTGCATGCATGGAAGCTATATAGGTGCATATTATTATGGATTAGCTATATGCTGGATTGTAATATCTATGTTTGCTAGGACACATGGGACTAAGAAAGCTGCTGTTCATTGTAATATTTACTCTCCCAACTGGATCTCCAACATCTGTGCCTGACCTCACAAATTCAGGAAGAATGGTCAAACATTCCCATAGACACACTTCTAAACCTTTCGGACAGCCTTCCCAGAAGATTGGAAGCTGTTATAGCTGCAAAGGGTGGGCCAACTCAATATTAAACTCTATGGACTAAGATTTGGATGCCATTAAAGTTCATGTGCGTGTAAAGGCAGGGGTCCCAATGCTTTTAGTAATATATGGGGTTATTTACGAAAGGCAAATCCACTTTGCACTACAAGTGCAAACTACAAGTGCAAAGTGCACTTAAAATTGCACTGAAAGTGCACTTAGAAGTTTGGAAGTGCAGTCGCTGTAGATCCGGGGGGGACATGCAAGGAAAATAAAAAACAGCATTTTAGCTTGCACATGATTGGATCATAAAATCAGCAGAGCTTCCACTCATTGTAGTGCAAAGTGGATTTGCCTTTTGTAAATAACCCCCATAATGTATATACAGTATCTCACAAAAGTGAGTACATCTCTCACATTTTTGTAAATATTTTTATAACTTTTCATGTGACAACACTGAAGAAATTGCACTTTGCTACAATGTAAAGTAGTCTTGTATAACAGTGTAAATTATTTGCTGTCCCCTCAAAATAACTGAACACACAGCCATTAATGTATAAACCGCTGGCAACAAAAGTGAGTACACCCCTAAGTGAAAATGTCCAAATTGGGCCGAAAGTGTCAATATTTTGTGTGGTCACCATTATTTTCCAGCACTCCCTTAACCCTCTGGAGCATGGAGTTCACCAGAGCTTTATAGGTTGGCACTGGAGTCCTCTTCCACTCCTCCATGATGACATAATCTAGCTGGTGGATGTTAGAGACCTTGCGCTCCTCCACCTTCCATTTGAGTATGCACCACAGATACTCAATAGGGTTTAGGTCTGGAGATATGCTTGGCCAGTCCATCACCTTTACCATCAGCTTCTTTAGCAAGGTAGTTGTCGTCTTGGAGGTGTGTTTGGGGTCGTTATCATGTTGCAATACTGCCCCCTCGGCCCAGTTTCCGAAGGGAGGGGATCAGACTCTGCTTCAGTATGTCACAGTACATGTTGGCATTCAAGGTTCCCTCAAAGAACTATAGCTCCCCAGTGAAGGCAGTACTCATGCAGCCCCAGACCATGACACTCCCACCACCATGCTTGACTGTAGGCAAGACACTCTTGCCTTTGTACTCCTGACCTGGTTGCCTGCACACATGCTTGACACCATCTGAACCAAATGAGTTTATCTTGGTCTCATCAGACCACAGGACACCGTTCCAGTAATCTATGCCCTTAGTCTGCTTGTCTTCAGCAAACTGTTTGCAGGCTTTCTTGTGCATCATCTTTAGAAGAGGCTTCCTCCTGAGGTGACAGCCATGCAGACCAATTTGATGTTGTGTGCGGCGTATAGGCTGACCACTGACAGGCTGACCCCCCCCCCCCCCCCCCCTTCAACCTCTGCAGCAATGCTGGCAGCACCCATAGGTCTTTTTCCCAAAGACAACCTCTGGATACGACGCTGAGCGCATGCACTCAAAATCTTTGGATGACCATGACAAGGCCTGTTCTGAGTGGAACCTGTCCTGTTAAACCGCTGTATGTTCTTGGCCACCAGGCTGCAGCTCAGTCTCAGGGACTTGGCAATCTTCTTATAGCCTAGGTCATCTTGATGTAGAACAATAATTCTTTTTTCAGATCCTCAGAGAGTTCTTTGCCATGAAGGGCCATGTTGAATGTACAGTGACCTGTATGAGAGAGTGAAAGCGATAACACCAAATTTAACACACTTTCTCCCCATTCACACCTGAGACCTTGTAACACTAACAAGTCACATGACACAGAGGAGGGAAAATGGGTAATTGGGCCCAATTTGTTCACACTTGTTGACAGAGGTTTAGACATTAATGGCTGTGTGTGGAGTTATTTTGAGGGGACAGCAAATTTACACTGTTATACAAGCTGTACACTCATTATTTTACATTGTAGCAAAGTGTCATCTCTTCAGTGTTGTCACATTAAAAGAGCTAATAAAATATTTACAAAAATGTGAGGGGTGTACTCACTTTTGTGAGATACTGTATATATATATATATATATATATGGGCTCCTGGAGGACAGTCATTTTCTATATTTATATAGTAGACCCATAACAAAAAAATGACACTTGATAAATGAATCACTTCTAACATCAAGGTCACTAAGAGACGTTCATCTGCAGGTACACCCCTTCTCATGTTGGTATGTCTTCGCTGTCTTGCTTTGTATGTCCTGGTAACGTTAAAAAATGTTGTAGGATACTGCCGAAAATGAGCATAGTACAGAGCCACAAAACCTTCAAAATGCCGCTTTAGTAGCATGGGATGGGTCCAAAGTCTACGAGGTCTCCTAGCCACAATTTTCCTTTTCTTGCTCTTCTTTCTCCAAATATAGCCCAATAAGACAAAAAATGTCACTGTGTCTTAGAAATTCACTGAATCCATTGCACAAAGCAGCTAGGACACAGCAAGGACAAGTCACTCACTGAAAACTGCAATACAGCATGGGGGTTGCAATGCTTTCTGGGTAAAGCCGAATAGATTGAAACGGATACAAAAACGGTTGTGAGCGCATGTGAACGCATGTGAACGGGTAAATCAGCAGGTGTGGAATGGAAGACGGATGTTAACAGAGATTAACGGAACTGAAGATGGATGAAGCAACGGATGATAACTGAAAGGGATCATTTTTGTTTTTTAACCCCATCATAACAGGTGGTACAAACGATAAAAAAACATGCTGCCTGCTACTAAATGTCTAAGTGACAGCAGGCACAATTAGCTTGAACCAAGCTACCTGTTTATGATATGAGAGTCTGCCATGCATAATTTTATATTACAGTCCAGTCTGTCACAGTCCAGTTTTTATATTACAGTCCAGTACAGTCCAGTTTTAGGAGTTTTTTATTTAAATTTTTTTCTTTAACTATAAATTTTGAGCCCTGAGTCTGATGATACTGCGTGTACCAGATTCAACCTCTATAAGCCTTTATACTGTATATATCTTGTTATTCTGATGCCACGTACACACGATCAAACAATCCGGTGGAAAAGTCCGGCGGACTCGAGTCCGCCGGACAATCCCCCCGTATGTGGTCTCAAATCCTCCCATGTGTGGGGTAAAAAAAGTCCGGCGGACTAAGAAAGTAGTTTTGCACCAAAATATGTGAGTCCGGCAGACAATACTCAATAGACAATAGTCCGCCGTACTTTTGAAATGAACGGACTTTTCCTGCACGGAGAAAAGTCCGTTCATTTTGAGCGTGGCTGCAGATAGCCGGGACTAGAGAAGGAAGCGTCGCTGGCCCCATAACCTGGTATGGAGTTAAAGGGGAAGCCCTACGGTGAAAAAACGGCGTGGGGGTCCCCCTCTAGGTCCATATCAGACCCTTATCTGAGCAGGCTACCCGGCCAGCCAGGAAAGGGAGTGGGGACGAGCGAGCGACCTCCCTCCTGAGCCGTACCAGGCCACGTGCCCTCAACATGGGGAGGTGCTTTGGGGAAGGGGCGGCCCTGCAGCCCCCCACCCCAAAGCACCTTGTCCCCATGTTGATGAGGACAAGGGCCTCTTCCCGACAACCCTGGCCGTTGGGACTGTGACTGGGATTGTGACATCATGATTGTGATATCATCTGGCGATGTTCCTATATAAGTTGCCGCACGCCGTGTGCCTGTCATTGTGGCCAGAGACAGCGACGAGGCAACAGCTCAAGAAGAGAAGAACAGAAGGCGGCAACGAAGACATCGGCGATAGAAGACCAGGCCACTGCTTGTTTAGAGCTAGAAGAAGGCCCGGCAAGAAGAACCGAAGAGGAGCACAAGTCCCCCGAAGTCAGAAGAAGAGGGCAGCGACAAAGAAGAAAGCCGGGCTCCTCCGCTTGTAAAATAGCTAGCAGAAGATAGCGGAGGAATCCGGCGAGAAGACCCCCCAAGACGGAAGAAGACCCCCAGAATTGTGCAATAAACTATTTTTAACCCTTGTGTGTTGTGTTTTTTTTACATTTTTTTCACAGGTGAATGATTAGGGGTATATACCCACATACTCATTCACATAGGGTGTGGGGCTGGTATCCGGGGGCCCCCTTATTAAAGGGGGCTCCTGGATTCCGATAAGATTCTCATAATGGCCCCAAATTGTTTGTTAAATTTAGTAGTGAAAACAGCTGTCATCTTGTTGTTGATGGTCTTCCTGCTATGTCTAAGATTATCCTGCCTCTTAAAGTACTACCTTAGTCAACCATATACAAACCGGCCGCCATCATTATACTGCAGGTTGGCACAGCTGCGCAAATCACCGTAGCTGTACATGGGGTGCTTTAAGAGCTCTAGGGGGCGCGCACACGTGCGACGCTAGAGCCGATGCGCGTGGCCAACTCGCGATTGCTCCCTTTAGAGAGCCAGAATGGGGATCTGTCAATATAAACAGACAGATCCCTGTTCTGTCAAGGAAGTCGAGAGAGATCTGCTTTTCCTAGTGATCAGCAACAGCGATCTCTCTCTACTCCCTGTCAGTACAATCGCCCCACAGTTAGAAAACCTCCCTAGGGAAAACGTAACCCCTTTCCTGTCAGTGACATATATACAGTAATCAGTGACTATTTTTAGCTCTGATCGCTGTATAAATGTCAATGGTCCCCAAAAAAGTGTCAAATGTGTCCGATCTGTCCACCGCAATGTTGCAGTCTCACAAAAAATCACTGAATACCGCAATTACTAGTAAAAAAAATTATAAATAAATAAAAATGCCATAAATATATCCCTTATTTTGTAGACGCTATAAAACATTTGCGCAAACCAATCAATATAAAAAAAGTTAAAAATATATATATATATTTTTTTTAAACTGTCTGTCTTTTTTTGTTTATACACAAAAAATAAAAACTGCAGAGGTGATAAAATACCACCAAAAAAAGCTCTATTTGTGGGGAAAAAAGGACGTCAAATTTGTTTGTGTACAACATTGCACGACCGCGCAATTGTCAGTTAAAGCCCCGCAGTGCCGTATCACAAAAAAAAAAGCCTGGTCATTAAGGGGGCCAATCCTCACGGTCCTTAAGTGGTTAAACTACAGCACGTCTGACAGGTGTGTTTGAACGCTATCCTAACCCGGTTTGTCTGGAATTCTGCAGTGCAGGAGTGGGACCATCCATCCATCCTGACAAATTACCAGTCCCTGAGTATAAGGACTTCCCTCTCTGCAATGTAATGTAATGTTTATTCTGTTAGGAGAACATGTTCGTGCAATTGCTGCCCATATTTTATTGTCTTAGAGAGATGTGCTTCCTTTTGTTTTTTGTCTTTAGCTTTGACATTTCCATGTGCTGACCATCAAAAGCTGCAAGTTGTTTTTTGGCTAAGAAGACACACATACTGTATATATACAGTGTGTTTTCTTTTAAAATATTTTATTGATAACAATACAGTACATATGAGTAGTGATGGCCGAACGGTTCGCCCGGCGGTCGTTTAGCGGCGAATTTCGGCTGTTCGCGATTCGCCCGATCGGCGGACTACTGCCGCCGTTTGCCCAGCGGACTTCCGTGTTTACTGTGTAAAAGAACTTTGACCTATGATGACACATCCATCATGGGGTACAGGACAGCCAATTGAGACATTACAGCACATGGACACTTGGACATTCCCCCTAA
Organism: Lithobates pipiens; assembly: GCF_037356315.1. Taxonomy (NCBI): domain Eukaryota; kingdom Metazoa; phylum Chordata; class Amphibia; order Anura; family Ranidae; genus Lithobates; species Lithobates pipiens. The sequence goes on from NW_027507790.1 coordinate 197,114,338, forward strand.
CTTATAAATAAACCCGATCCGGCGGCCATTTTACATTCTTTCTTCCGTCACTATAGGGAGAGGTTGCTGTGTGGAGCACGGAGAGATTGCAGTGACCCAAACCGCTAGCTATTTGGTGCACAAAAGTTATTTTCAGGACTGGTATAGGTGTTAGGTGTATATAGGTTTGCTGTGCTACTGATTGTTGCAGCAGCCTGAGCGTCTTTTGTCAGTTTAGAGAAAGGGACAGGACGGTGTGTCTGCTGTAGGGACAGTCAGTTTAGTCATTAGCTGTTACTATCAGGTCCACAAAAGTGCTATTCCAGTTATTGTTCCAGTAGCCTCTGTTTTGTCAGTTTATATAGGGACAGGCAGGAAGCAGTGTGTGAGGCAGTGAGGGTCAGTTTATTCAGTAGCTGTTACTATATTAGGTCCACAAAGGTTCTTTTCAGGACTGGTATCAGTGGTATGGTAATAGGCTTGTACACGTATAATATTCTTTTTTCCAAATATAGAAAGAATATTATACTTGACTGCTGTCCTTCTGCTGCAGTCTGCTAATCATTCACAACCTACTTGTTCCACAAAGGTCCTTTATAAGGACTGGTAATAACCTGGTGTAGGGTGCTATAGTACATAGGGTTGAGTGAGGTACAGTCTGCTATTCTATAAGGACTGGTATAGGTCCACAATACATAGGGTTGAGGTGCACTACTGCTGACCGCTGCCCTATACTGCAGCAGTCCTTCATCGGTATAGGGACTGACGTACAGTCTGCTAATCAGTCACAACCTACTTGTTCCACAAAGGTCCTTATAAGGACTGGTAACTTGGTCTGTCTAGGGTTCTACAGTACATAGGGTTGAGTGAGGTACAGTCTGCCATTCTATAAGGACTGGTATAGGTCCACAATACATAGGATTGAGGTGCACTACTGCTGACCGCAGCCCTATACTGCAGCAGTCCTTCATCGGTATAGGGACTAACGTACAGTCTGCTAATCAGTCACAACCTACTTGTTCCACAAAGGTCCTTATAAGGACTGGTAACTTGGTCTGTCTAGGGTTCTACAGTACATAGGGTTGAGTGAGGTACAGTCTGCCATTCTATAAGGACTGGTATAGGTCCACAATACATAGGGTTGAGGTGCACTACTGCTGACCGCTGCCCTATACTGCAGCAGTCCTTCATCTGTATAGGGACTAACGTACAGTCTGCTAATCAGTCACAACCTACTTGTTCCACAAAGGTCCTTATAAGGACTGGTAAGGTATAGGGTACTACAGTACATAGGGTTGAGTGAGGTACAGTCTGCCATTCTATAAGGACTGGTATAGGTCCACAATACATAGGGTTGAGGTGCACTACTGCTGACCGCTGCCCTATACTGCAGCAGTCCTTCATCGGTATAGGGACTGACGTACAGTCTGCTAATCAGTCACAACCTACTTGTTCCACAAAGGTCCTTATAAGGACTGGTAAGGTATAGGGTACTACAGTACATAGGGTTGAGTGAGGTACAGTCTGCCATTCTATAAGGACTGGTATAGGTTCACAATACATAGGGTTGAGGTGCACTACTGCTGACCTCTGCCCTATACTGCAGCAGTCCTTCATCGGTATAGGGACTGACGTACAGTCTGCTAATCAGTCACAACCTACTTGTTCCACAAAGGTCCTTATAAGGACTGGTAAGGTATAGGGTACTACAGTACATAGGGTTGAGTGAGGTACAGTCTGCCATTCTATAAGGACTGGTATAGGTCCACAATACATAGGGTTGAGGTGCACTACTGCTGACCGCTGCCCTATACTGCAGCAGTCCTTCATCGGTATAGGGACTGACGTACAGTCTGCTAATCAGTCACAACCTACTTGTTCCACAGAGGTCCTTATAAGGACTGGTAACTTGGTCTGTCTAGGGTTCTACAGTACATAGGGTTGAGTGAGGTACAGTCTGCCATTCTATAAGGACTGGTATAGGTCCACAATACATAGGGTTGAGGTGCACTACTGCTGACCGCTGCCCTATACTGCAGCAGTCCTTTATCGGTATAGGGACTGAGAGTTTTGTCACAGGGTCATTTAAAAAATGACAGGCAGAGGAAGAGGCAGGCCCTTCCGCAGGGGTGGTAGGGGAAGGGCAGGAGAAACAGGCTTGAGCCAAAGTGAGAAGTTGCAGAAGGTGCGTTCAATTACTTTAAAGGATGCACCAGACTTGGTTGAGTGGCTCACTCAGCCTTACTCTTCTGCACCCTCCTCATCCTCTCGATCTGCACCCTCTTCTTCACTCTCTGCTATGTGCACCCCCAAAGACACTACCACCAACAACACCACCACCACCACATACCTTCAGCTTGAGTCACAGGAATTATTTTCCGATCCATATCAAGACATTTCTGATGCGCAGCCACTCTTGGTATTGGATCAGGAAGAGAAGTTAGCAACAACCGCTACTCAGCAGTCTGACGACAGTACCCAGATCGGCCCAAGGAGGAGGTTGGTCCCAGGTGTTGCTGCCTACTCCGAGATCTCTACTTATAGCGGTGGGGAAGGTGACGTCGATGATGACGTGTCTAGTGATGTCACGTGGGTGCCCACAAGAGAGGAAGAGGAGGGGAGTTCAGAGGGAGATATGGACCAGCAGATAGGGAGGAGAAGCAGGAATAACTTACATTGCACAGGAGGGACAAAGCAGACTGCAAATGTATCAGGAGCGAGTCATCGACCATGTACGGTCACATCTGGCGCTCCCAGGACACCGGCACATGGCTCCGCAGTGTGGGCTTTTTTTAACGTGTCCGCTGCTGACAATAGCGTTGCCATCTGCAATCTTTGCAGTCAACGCATTAGTCGCGGTAAGCCCAACACTCACCTAGGGACGACCGCCTTAAGAAGGCACATGAGCAGCCATCACCGAGCCCAGTGGGAGCAACGGAACACACAAAGCCACACTCCAAGCTCTCCCTGTCCAGCCTCGTCTTCTACTTCTCCTTCTCCTCTCTCCTCACAATTGTCCTCCACTCCACCTTTCATCACGCCAAGCTCATGTTTTTCTGCAAAAAGGCAGGCTTCCGTGGGCCTAATGTTCGAGCATAAAAAAATGATGACGCCGAATAACCCTCTTGCCCAACGGTTGACGGCTGGCTTGTCAGAACTCATAGCCCGCCAACTACTGCCATATAAACTGGTGGACTCGGAGGCCTTTTGCAAATTTGTGGCCATTGGAACACCACAATGGAAGGTCCCAGGAAGGAAGTATTTCTCACAGAAGGGCATCCCAGAGCTATATGGCCATGTTCAGTGGCAAGTGAATGTATCTCTGGCACACAATGTCAGTGCTAAGATACATCTGACCACAGACACGTGGTCTAGCAAACACGGGCAGGGAAGGTATATCACTTTTACTGCCCACTGGGTGAACCTTCTGACGGCCGTCAAGCATGTAACCCATGGCACCCGTGTAGATTTGGTTTTACCGCCACGGGTTGCATGCAGACCTGACTCTTCTTCTCCTCCTACTCCATCCTCCTCCCTCTCCTCCTCGGCTGACTCCTCCTTTTCCGCTGCTAGCGTCTCTTCCGCTGCGCCGCCCAAGCTCCCCAGAACCTATTCGACATGCCAGGTGAGACGTTGCCATGCCGTGCTGCGTCTGTTGTGCCTGGAAGCCAATAGCCACACTGGCCCAGCACTCCTTTCAGCTTTGCGTTCACAGGCAGATCAGTGGCTAACACCGCTCAATTTGACAGTTGGTAAAGTGGTGTGTGACAACGGTGCCAATCTGCTTAGCGCATTGAAACAGGGCAAAATGACGCACGTGCCATGCATGGCACACGTCTTAAACTTGGTCGTGCAGCGATTCCTTGTCAAATACCCTGGGGTCCAGGACATCTTGCGGCAGGCAAGGAAAATCTCGGCCCATTTCAGAAGATCTTACACGGCCATGGCTCGCCTTGCTGAGATTCAGCGGCGACACAATCTGCCGGTCAGACGTCTTATTTGCGATTGCCCGATGCGATGGAACTCAACCTTCTATATGCTTGATAGGCTGCTCCAGCAGAAACGTGCAGTTAACGTCTACCTGTATGAACTCTGCGGCAGAACAGGTTCTGGGGAGCTGTTTTTTTTTTCACCGCGCCAGTGGCTGCTCATGCGTGACGCGTGCAGACTTCTGCGGCCATTTGAGGAGATCACCAAACTGGTCAGTCGCAGCCATGGCGCCATCAGTGACATGGTACCTTATGCCTTCTTTATGGAGCGTGCATTGCGTCGTGTCATTGATCAAGCTATGGAGGAGCAGGAGCGGGAAGATGAGGAAGTCGCAATGCTGGATGAATTCCCAGGGGGGGCTACTCTATCTGAGACAAGTGAACAACAGGAGTCTGAAGAGGAGTCAGAGGAGGATGGTGCCGGGGCGGATGAGGAGGGGCAAGAAGAGCATGCTTTAAACCTTTCTGGGATCCCTGTTGTGCGTGGATGGGGAGAGGAGAATGAAGAGGGCGACATTATCCTGGATGATGAGCAGGAGCCAGGCCACCACACCGCTTCCACTTTAGTGCAAATGGGGGCCTTCATGCTCCAGTGTTTTAATAGGGACCCCCGTATAAAAAGCATAAGGGTCAAGGACCAGTACTGGGTGGCAACGTACTTAGACCCCCGGTACAAACACAAAATGGCGGAAATGTTACCACCGTCACAGAGGGCTGTCAGAATGGAGCACTTCCAGGCCTTGCTTCGAGAAATGCTGCATTCTGCTTTTGCGTGCGCTGGCAGAGGAGCAATTCCCACTCCCAGAGAAGGAGTTGCGGGTACCAATCCAACAGCGCCTGCAAGAAGAGGCCGGTTTGAAGATGTGTTGGTGACTTCGGATATGAGGTCATTCTTTCAGCCAACCCATCGACAGGTGTCATCCGGATCCAGCATCAGGGAATGCCTAGACCGTCAGGTGTCCGACTACATCGGGTTAACGGCCGATGTGGATGCTCTGAGGAGTGATGAACCCCTGGACTACTGGGTGGGCAGGCTTGACCTCTGGCCAGAGCTTGCCTAATTTGCAATCGAACTATTGGCTTGCCCCTCATCCAGTGTCCTGTCCGAAAGGACGTTCAGCGCAGCAGGGGGGATCGTGACCGATAAGCGTACTCGCCTAGCTCACGACAGTGTTAACTACCTCACATTTCTAAAAATGAATGAGGCATGGATCTCGGAGGAATTCAACACATGTGACCAGTAGACCATGTATATGTCTATAAACAATTTTTTTAATCGAGCACAGAGACCTTCTTTCTTCATTTGGCTCACTTCCTTGTCCAAAAAAAGCACACTGTACTATATGCCCGTACCCTCCTCTTTGAAGAGGTTGAGCGGTGTCATATTTCTACTGGGGCTGCTTATTATGAGGGGCTCCCACAATCCCTGTGCTGTGCTGACATCCTCCTGGGGCTGTACCTATGCTATGCATATTATGAGGGGCTCCCACCATCCCTGTGCTATGCTCATTATGAGGGGCTCCCACCATCCCTGTGCTGTGCTGACTTCCTCCTGGGGCTGCTTATTATGAGGGGCTCCCACCATCCCTGTGCTATGCTGACATCCTCCTGGGGCTGCTTATTATGAGGGGCTCACACCATCCCTGTGCTATGCTCATTATGAGGGGCTCCCACCATCCCTGTGCTATGCTCATTATGAGGGGCTCCCACCATCCCTGTGCTATGCTCATTATGAGGGGCTCCCACCATCCCTGTGCTATGCTGACTTCCTCCTGGGGCTGCTTACGGTGCAGGTGTCAGTGATGTATATCACGGTGCTGATGTTAGTGCTTTATATTTCGCTGCTGATGTCAGTGCTCTCTATCACGGTGCTGTTGTCAGATGACTCTATCACGGTGCAGGTGTCATTGCTGTATGTCACACTACTGATGTCAGTGCTCTCTATCACGGTGCTGCTGTCAGTGCTGCATTTCACGGTGCTGGTGTTAGTGCTTTATGTCACACTGCTGATGTCAGTGCTCTCTATCACGGTGCTGTTGTCAGATGACTCTATCACGGTGCAGGTGTCATTGCTGTATGTCACGCTGCTGATGTCAGTGCTCTCTATCACGGTGCTGCTGTCAGTGCTGTATTTCACGGTGCTGGTGTTAGTGCTTTATGTCACGCTGCTGATGTCAGTGCTCTCTATCAGGGTGCTGCTGTCAGTGCTGTATATCACGGTGCTGGTGTTAGTGCTTTATGTCACGCTGCTGATGTCAGTGCTCTCTATCACGGTGCTGCTGTCAGTGCTGTATATCACGGTGCTGGTGTTAGTGCTTTATGTCACGCTGCTGATGTCAGTGCTCTCTATCACGGTGCTGATGTCAGTACTCTCTATCACGGTGCTGTTGTCAGATGACTCTATCACGGTGCAGGTGTCATTGCTGTATGTCACGCTGCTGATGTCAGTGCTCCCTATCACGGTACTGGTGTCAGATGACTATCACGGTGCAGGTGTCATTGCTGTATGTCACGCTGCTGGTGATCATCTCCTGCACCCTCTTCTTTGCCTACCCTGGTCCCTGATCTTCCCTCTCCTCCATTGCCTTCATGCGCTCCACAGTCCTGAATTGTCACAACAATTTCCCATATAAAAAAAGAATGTTTGTAGGTGTCGATTCCAGATTCACCTCATACATGTGTTATGTCATTGGCCATGTGGTGGGACTATGTTTGCACAGCTATTAATTATTTTGTGGCTGCAAATTTGACCTACAGGTTTGCGAAGTTCGCCTCCTATTGAAGTCAATGGGGCCCGCCGCGAACGTTCCGGTTCGCGAACTATTGGCCGCGTTCGTGGTCCGCGTTCGCGAAACGTCCCGTCGGAAGTTCGTCCATCACTACATATGAGTACAAATTTTGAAGTTAAAGAAGATAGACATATATATATTTGAAAGGCTCCTCGAACATCATATATAGATGAACATATATTATTTGCTATTTTCTTTATAATTCTTAACATAATAGATATTATTCAGTTGAATAAATAAAGTAATGAATTGTTTATAGAATAACCTTAGTTTGAGTTGAATAACAACAATGTAATCTATTAGTCTATAAGTTAGTAAATAATGAGATAGTTGGATAATGGATTAATATAACCAGGGCCAAGATCCAGCTATATGGCTTGGCTTATCCCGGAGAAGAAAAAAAGATAAAATAAAAAATAAAAAAAAATAAAAGATTTGACTATCTCAATTATGTATATTATAGGTTTGTTCTAAAGGAAAAATATTTGATTTGTGATAAATTAGATTAGATTACAATGTATTAAAATATCATTAAGTCTTTGATATGAAGAAAATTTTAAGAGTAGATGTAAAATAAGTGGAAGAATGGGAAATGGAGGGGGGTTGGAATAAGCGAGAGGTCTCCAGAGGAAATTGATACTTTGGTTAATCATATATTGTTTTATATTAAAACAAGTCCTTGTAAATATCAGACATCTTCAGGGTAGTAAAAGTGTACAATCGAAACCTGGTGGTAGGTGGTGATTTATCCATGGACGCCAGAATGGTTGGAATTTGGAAAATGTATCTCGTAAGATTGCTTCAGTTTTAGCATGAATCATTGCTTGTGTCACTCTGTGTTTGGCCAATACTATGCATAGTGTGGTTGATTTCCAAGATTTTGCTATGGATTGTTTTGCTTCAGTGGTAACATATAATAAATGTTTGAACTGACGTTGTGTCAAGGTTTGTGGTTTATTATTTAGAAGAGCTATCGTTGGATCAGGGGGTATGAAGCATTCGAACATGGATGAGAATGGATGAGAGTATGTTAAATATTTCAGACCAAAAGTTACGTACTATGGGACAGGTCCACCAAATATGTGAGTACCAGGGTCACTACAGCCTCTGGAGCAATGTGCTGGGTATTGAGGGTGAAATTTTGAAATTCTTGCAGGAACAAGGTACCATCTGGTAAGTACCTTATAATTCGTTTTAAGGACTGTAATATTAGGTGTTGCTGATTTAGTAGCTTGTCATATTTGGGGCCAGTTCAGTGTGTTTGATTGGAGGTTTAGTTCAGTTTCCCATTTGGTAGTATAAGATGGGGGGGTGGTGGTTGTGTGTGACAGTAGTTGAGCATATATATCAGAGATAAGTCCTTGTTTATGGGGGTCTGATTTACATGCTTGTTCAAAGATTGTATATTCAGGGGCTGTTGAATGTGAAGGAACATTTTTAATCAGAAATTGTTTTATTTGTAGATATCTGAATGTTTCATTATGAGGTATACCATGGGTTTCACAATGTGAAGAAAAAGGTGAAGTATCATTGGTTTTATAGAAGTGATGTGTTCTTGTTAGTCCTGCTTTTGTCCAGGCAGCAAATGAGGGTGGAGAGATCCAGGCTGGGTAAAAGGAGGAATTTTTAAGGAAGGAGAGAAGGGGATTGTGATTGAAGGCTAAAATGTGTTTTGAGTCTATCCCAAATTGAGAGACTATGTTTCGTGATAGGATTCTTGATTGAACGACGTTGGGAAGGTAAGAGCCATAGTAGGTTTGCAATGGAAAGTGGGTCACATTCAACTGATTCAATCGAAACCCAGAGGGGAATTTCTTTGGTGGCGTGGTACTTGGGTAGTTGGGCTAGTCAATCTGCATAGTAATATTTTGAAAAGTTAGGAACACTCAGTCCTCCTAGGGTTTGGGGTGTGTATAAAGTGTGTTGTGATAGGTGGGGTTTAAGTTTGCCCCATATGAATTGAGCTGTTTTGCATTGAAGGATGTGCATGAAGTATGCTGGCACTTGTATAGGGAGTACTCTAAACAAGTATAAAATCTTGGGTAATATTGACATTTTGATTACTGTGATTCTACCCATCCAGGCTAATGGCAGAGAAGACCAGTTTTTCAATAGAGAGGTAATTTGAGTTAGTAGTGGAGGGTAATTAGGTTTATATAAGTTTGCAGGGTTAGTGTATTAATGTAATTCCTAAGAAAGTAATTTGTGTTAACCAAATAAAAGGGACGGAATCTTGTAGTTGTGATTGTAATTCATGTGAAAGTGAGATGTTGAGGGCTTTAGATTTTTGGTGATTTATTTTAAGTCCAGATATTATACTAAATTTAGTAAATGTTTCAATAAGGTTTGGGGCTGATATAAGAGGTGAGGTGAGAAATATTAACATATCGTCAGCAAACATGCATAATTTGTGTTGGTGACCACCTAGTTCAAGGCCTTTAATGTTTGTATTTGAGCATATGAGTTGGGCTAGGGGTTCAATTGCTAGAGCAAAGAGAAGAGGGGAAAGGGGACACCCTTGCCTGGTTCCTCTTTCAATAGGGAAGGGATCGGAGCGGAATCCCATATATGAGATAAATGCTTTTGGGTTATGATATAGAGAGGAGATCCATTTTAGGGAGTGCGTTCCAAATCCCCATCGGTTCAAGATTGAATTGAGATAAGGCCAAGATAAGAAATCAAATGGCTTCTGAATATTGATGGAGAGGAAGTAGGCGGAGATGTTCTAGGTATGGGCAATGTGGGCTAGAAGGGTAGTGCGACGAATATTATCACCTGTTTGTCTGTAAGGAATAAAGCCAGTCTGGTCTTTATGGATTAAGGTTCCTATGATAGGATTAAGTCAGTTGGAGAGGATCTTAGCAAGTATTTTAATGTCTAGATTGAGTATAGATATTGGTCTATAATTTGACCAGGATGTGTCATCAGAGTTTGGTTTTGGAATCATAGAAATGGATGCTAGAAGGGATTCCATACGAAAGGAGTTATCTTTGAGGATAGAATTAAATGCTTCAGTCATAAGAGGTGAGAATAAAGTTGTAAAATGTTTGTAATATTTAGCTGAAAAGCCATCCGGGCCTGGGCATTTGTGCGGTTTTAGAGCTTTAATTGCTGTTTGGACTTCTGAGTTTGTAATATGTTTATCAAGAATTTCTTGTTGTGTGGTTATAGAGAGTGGAGCTGAAGTTGAGAAGAGCTGGAAGCTGATAGAAGTTAGTAAAGTATCTAGGCGCGTTTGGTCAAATGAATGTGAATCTTGATAGAGGTCAGTGAGTTTTTTGCGGAATTCAGTTAGGATCTTTAATGGATTACTGGAGTAGGTATTTTTAAGTCGAATTGGTTTTGGTATATAATCTGCCCTGCGTAATGATAAAGCTAGAAATGTATTCTGTTTATTTGCTTTCATATAGTAAGCATGTTTAGATTTATGTAAAATCTTCTCTGCTAAGTCTGTTAAAAAAAAGATCAAGTTCTAGCTTTGCTTTATCATAGGCCAGTTTATTTTCTGGAGAGGGCATATTTTGAAAGTTTTCAGAGGATTTGGAGAAGTTTTCATCTAGTTGTGTATGAAGTTTTTGTTTTAGTTTGCGATGGTAAGATGCTTGACTGATGCAGACCCCTCTGATAGATGGTTTGAGAGCTTCCCATATTGTCAGAGGATCTATGTCTGTTGAGGTATTATTTGTTATATAATCTTGGATTGATTTTTCTATATCCTGTCTGTATGATGAATTGGACAGTAGACTATCATTAATATACCAAGTTTTATTGTTAGATCTTGGAATTAAAGAGGAGAATGTTGTTATGACTGCACTGTGATCTGACCAGGCGCATGGGATGATTAGGGCTGAGAGTGAGGAAAAGGAATGAAAGGCCTTAATTCTTTTTTGAGGAGAATTTAGGCCTTGTACATTAAGAGTTAGTACGTTTAAAAATGTAATTTTATATTTTTAGAGAGGTATATGACTTAGTATGATTTAGCTGTTAGCTTATATGCTTAAATTCTGGAGCAATAATCTTTTTTTTTTTAAAAGAGGGGGGGGGGGGGTAAAGCAGTTATGAAAACTAGGGATGTAGGTATAGTTAGGAGTAAATTAGATTTAGAAAATAGTTTCTGGAATTAGGGTGGAGAGGGATAAGCTGTTTTGCAAGAAAGGATAGGGTGGCCCCTATATGGAGCTAGTATCCAAGGGTTGATGATATGTCACCAATCGATGGATACTATAATTCTAAAGAGTGCTCGGATAGCAATGAGGTCACTCGAACTACTGGGAGGAGCAATGAGCTGTCTTCTGGGACAACAACAGCCAACACAATTTCTAAATAGTTTTTAAACATTGGAACAAAACGAGTCACTTAATAATGTAATATTTGATGAAACTTATAAATTACAAAATAAAACAACAAGAATAACACCCAAGTGAGATCCAGTGGGGTGTAATTCAATTGATTTAGTGAAACTGACATCCTGTCGATGAATTGGTATTATAAAGAAAATGAGGGATGATTGTAGTATTTGGTTGGAGGTATCAAGATAGTAAGGGAAATAAATAAAAAAAGGGTCATGATATAAGTTTTGGAACTAATTAGTTGGTGTGATTTAATTTAGAACTTTGTTTCCCTATGTATAGAAAGCATACGGTTCAGTAACCAATTCAATAGTTTTAAGAGAGGGGAATAGGATCTTGTATAAAACAGGGTAAAAGTTCTGTCTTAGTGATCGGTTTACCTTATATACAGTGTAATTTTAGAACTCTAATCACTCATTCCTACTGAAATTTTCCAATTGGAACTTCTAGTGGGGATCTATTTAAGATTTTTTTCTGCTCTAATAAAATTCCTCATTGCTGTGACATAAGAGGAACTGAAGGGAAAATAAAAAAAACATAGGCCTCCAATAATTCCTCCTCCAATTTTTGGCTCTTATCTGGTTACCCACTTTCTACATTTTTGTGGTGGAAAAAACAGTGGCTGACCAACTTGTATCCATAAACTGTTGCCTATTTTGAGAAACTGCCTGTTGTAAAAAGGATTGGGCTTCCTGCGATTCTGAACTCATCTCTGTTGCCAGCTCCTCAAAACATGCCCACAGATAAGCTTTGATGGCATGGCCAATTTACCCAGCATACACCTGCTGATAATCTCTGGTGACTGATGAACAAATTTGCTTCCTGATACATATAAATCAGTGCATACAATCAGTGCAATTGCAAACTTTGGCCCCTTCTAGGAGAGCAGTATCTCCATGTATGGTGAGACTGTCTAGAGCGGGGGCCCCCAACCCCCGGACTGGTGCCGGTCCGTGGCTTCCTGGAAACTGGGACATGCAGCAGGGGGTTGGCTGTAAATGGAGAAAGCCAGCTCAACCTGCACTGCCACGCTCCGACCACTAGAAGGTACCCACTCCCCTTCTCCTAGCACCACTACTCCCTTTTCTCTCTGTGATCATAAAGAAAAAGTAGGGGAGGAAAAAGAGCGGGGGGGCAGGATCTCAGAGCACTGGTGAGACCCAGGCTGCATCCCCCTCCGCCAGGGTGACAGGCTGCACCAACCACCAACATATAACCCCCCCTTCGCCAGGTGACGGGCTGCACCGACCAACCAATACCACCCCCCCCCGGGCCATGAAGTAGTTGTCTTCTGCATGGCTGGTCCTTGGTGCCAGAGAGTTTGGGGACCTCTGGTCTGTAGGATGCTGATCCTCAGATCTGGTTGACTGCATTTTTTGAGATTTCGACAACTTTTTGACAATTAACAAAGGGACTGTACTCCCCTGTAAAAGTGTCACAGAGGAGAGGAGACCCTCATAAACACCAACCTCTGGTGCCCCAACTTCTTGCCTAGCAATGACTCAAATTCCTAGGGAGTCTGATCAGATGACCCCCATCTAGCAACCGCCAGAAGTGAGGTCAGACACTGGAACTGAAAAATGGAAGTCCCATGTGTGTGCATGCTCAAGTCAATGGAAGGAAAGAATAAAAAGGAAAATCAGTTAAGTGTTCCTTTAAAACTATCCGTGGGTGCTAACCTTCAACCATACCAGGTTATTTAAGCTAGAAACAGACATTAGATGCCTGGCTAATGTACATGTGCATAAGTGTGCACATTGTGTGTGGGCATAGAAGATGCACGTATATCATTGCTTACACATACCAGCAAGTGCACACGCGAGCTTGTACACACCTCTACTGCCACCAATTGGCCTATTTAAAACAGAGTACTTTACTCGTTTTTGCTGAATGGTGTTCAGTCTTATTCCTTCTATCTAGTTCCTGAGACACATCTTGATCCTGTTATTGTCATGTCTTCCCCTATGACCTTGCTTTCAGATTATCCTTGTCTTCTCATATTCGCTGCCTGCTTCTGTTATCAACTTTGGCTTGGACTTCTGATCATATTTTTCCCTTAGAGAATCTGTACCTCGCTGCCCTCTTGTTGCTGACTTCTGCCTGTTCCTGACTCTGATTCTGCTTACATCTTGGTGTCCACTTGGCTATTACACGGTGTATCACCAACTGTACTTCTGGTCTTCAGATTTCAGCCCTCGTAAGTTCCTGCTCACAGTGTCTACACCTTAGCACTTTTTACCTTTTTTTCTCCCCTGTAGACGCTGTCTCAACATCCAGGGGTGCTCAGACGGGCACTGTGCAAGAGGCCACCCTTGTCATCTCAAGCTACACCTACACATACAGGTACGTGACAAAAGCCAAAGCTGGGGGGGGGGGTTAAAACCAGGGGGAGTCCTCATAGTTCTAAGCGAGACAGAAATATCAACATGAGAGAAGAAGATGGTTTTGGATATAAACAAAAAAGTCAGTTCTACTACCCATACATCACATAGATAGCAGAGCTCCCAGGTGCTCGATCCACAGTTATTGGCTGAGTAGGGAAATGAGGAAAAGATGATCCGCACTCCGGTGATTGTTCTTAAAAAATGTAGTATTTATTAACAAGTCACAGTGACCAAACGCAAATAAGAAAGGTTGACGCGTTTCAGCCTATAAGGCCTTAGTCATAACCACATTACAGACATGAAACTTTTGAAATAAATAGTGGCTCTAAGGATCACATGCTCCACCCATTAATTGTCTTAATTGACTGCAGGCAATTACCTGAAAAAAAAGGGAATCAGCTACACTGCATATGAGGTGATCCATATGTATGCCACTATTTCTCACACACCTTATAGTGATAATAAGTACATGTATGGACACACTCGTGCATGCACTCATGCACATATACATAATTAAAACACACCAAAAAACGTTATATAAAAAATATAAAAACAATAATCTAGGTATGTGAAAAAAGACACCAGAGGAGAAAAAAAAAAGATGGTTTTAATTTTTTAAAGGCTTGAAAATGGTTGTCTTTAGGAACCAGAAGGCAGAGCTGACCCATGAATATGCTGACATGAGAAGGCCAGGAAATGCTAAATTTTTTACTTGACACAGGAGTTTAAAGGCAAAATATAATGTGCAAATGTTTCCATTTACTATTGTTCATCTAAAAGTAATTGTTGTTATAATTTTAAAGGGCATCTGTGGTTACATTCTTTCACAGTAAGTCCACAGAAAAAAACAAAAACCTGTCCAAAATTAGAAATACTGTCAGTCTATTTCTATATTTGTTCTTTTTTCCAAAATAAAGTCAGAGACAGACTGCGGCAATGGAATACAGCATTGTGCAGGCATAACTAGTAAGTGAGAATATGCCTGCTAGGTGCCCAGGAATTGTACACTGAATCTCAACATTTTTAAATAACCTCTGAACCCATACTTGCCAACATGAAAGACACGGACAGGGGTGAGAAATAACAGCTGTGTTGTCGGCTTACATTGTGATTTAAAACAAAATTCAGAAATAACAGGATCCCATACAAAAAGAAATCTTAACTTACTAAGCAATAAATAAGGGTTATTTAGAGAAGCAAAAAAACCCCCCCAAAATCTGGAGAACTAAAAATAGAAAAAAAAAATAGTTGTTGTTCTTAGCACCCAATCAAATCTCTTATTTTTATCCCAATAATTCACTAATGGCAACAACCATGCACTTTTGTTCCTGCTTTTGTTTCTCAAGTTTCCATAAATGTCCTCATATGAATGAATAAAGTAACTACAACTAGAGAAAGGGATAAGAGCAATCAAATTGCAAATAAAAAATTAGCAAAATTGCAAATCATTTTTTTTTATATGTATTACCAATGTTATAACTTTCTATAACTGTATACCTTTTAAAACTATCCAGCAAAAATGTTTATGTTTTCTGGATAGAGAAGGGATAAGTTAATACCTCTGTCAGATTTTTTATTTTTTTTGCCATATACAGTAAACTTTAAATATGCACAGAAATAACATTATGATTAACTACCTCTCACCAATTCTATAGTAAAATGACGGCAGACGGAAACCCCTCTTGTTTTGGGGCAACGTCATATGATGTTGTCCCAGTGTTACCGCACTCACATGCCTGCAAGTGCACACAGTGTGGTGATCGAGATCGCACTGTGTCAATAGCACAGGGTGCGACCCGACCTGCGCAAAGAGCTGATAACGCGGCTCCTTAACCATGTGATCAGGTGTGTTCAATCACAACCGATTGCATGTAAACACAGAAATGCAATTTTTCGGCTTTCCTCGCCTCACACTGACAGAGTGTGAGGCGAGGAGAGCCAATCAGCGGCATCTCCTTTGCAGCAAAGAGTATACAGGTAATCAGGGCACTGATCATCAGTGCCCTGATTATCAATGTAGCCCCAGCAGTGCCACCAATCTGTGCCTATCAGTGTCCACCAGTGCCACCTATCAGTGCCCATCAGTGAAACATATTAGTGCCTCCTCATCAGTGCTGCCTCATCAGGGCACATCAGTTATGGAGAAAAATTACTTATTCACAAAATTTACTGACAAAAACTAAGAAAACTTTTTTTTCCAAGATTGTATTTTTTAGCAAAAAATAAAAAACCCAGCAGTGAATAAATAAAAATAAAACAGAAAGCTCTATTTGTTGTAATAAACAAATGTAGCGCCGGCTCCTGAAGAGCATGTGCTATGTGTTTTTTTAATTTTATGTTAAATCTAAACCACAGTTTGGTTTGGGTCTGATTGCTCCAAATTTTGACCTCAGCATCAGTCTGACTAGACTACAAAGTGTTCTGCCTGGCCATGGGGGGCGCTGTCACTTCTGGCAGGCATGATAACACAGTCTGGTTGGGTGCTTTAAGGTTACTTTCTTTTGGAGTCAGCCTAGTGGGAGTGTCAGGCCGTGTACACACGGGCGGACTGTTCGTCCAACTTTGTCCGCTGAACAGTGTTTGGGCGGACAGTCCGCTCGTGTGTGGGCTTTCAGCGGACAGTTTCAGCGGACAGTTTGACGAACAAGGTTTTACGGAATTTCCGAAAAACTGTCCGCTGAAACCTTGTTTCAGCGAACAGTCCGCTCGTGTGTAGGCTTGTTCGTCAAACTAAGTTCCGCGCATGCTCAGAAAGGATTTACACGCCGAAAGTTATAATGCAGTGTATAGGACGTCGTATTTTTCGTCCCGTCGTACGTGCCGTTCACGTCATCGCGCACGGTTTCAGCAAACTGTTCGTCCGTCGTGTGTAGCCATGTCCGTCCATGCTAATTTTGAGCGGACTGTTTGCCGAAACTGTTTGACGGACAAAGTTGGGCGAACAGTCCGCGCGTGTGTACGCGGCCTAACTCTTGCTGTGCCTTCTGGGAGAGGGTACTTAACCACTTCCCGACCGTCACACGACGATGTATGTCGGCAGAATGGCACGGGCAGGCAAATTGGCGTACAGGTATGTCCATTTGAAATTGGCGCCCTGCCATTGTGTGCACACAATGCCGGACCCCTGTGAGTCCGGTCGTGAGATCCCGCAGACTCGATCGCCACAGGGATACCCGCGATCGTCTTATGGGGAGGCTTGTGCCTAGCAACAAGTGACATTGATCTCTGCTCCCTGTGATTGGAGCAGAGATCAGTGTTCACTAACACACAGCCCAGCCCCCCACAGTTAGTAATCAGTTAGAAAGCGGTGCATTTGAAGTTAGGAATCACTGCATTTGTATAGCACTGATTGCTGTATAAATGACAATGGTCCCAAAAATGTCTGATGTGTCCGCCATAATGTAGCAATAAAAATCACTGATCGGTCATTACTAGTAAAAAAAAAAAATTATTAATAAAAATGCCATAAAACTTTCCCCTATTTTGTAAACACTATAAATTTTGCGCAAACCAAGACTGAACACCAAAAATATGTAGAAGAATACGTATTGGCCTAAACTGAGGGAAAAAAAATAGTTTTATATATTTTTGGGGGATATTTATTATAGCAAAAAGTAAAAAGTAAATTGTCGCTTTATTTTGTTTATAGCGCAAAAAATAAAAACCGCAGGGGTGATCAAATACCACCAAAAGAAAGCTCTGTTTGTGGTAAAAAAAGGACGTCAATTTTGTTTGGGAGCCACGTCGCATGACCGCGCAATTGTCAGTTAAAGCGGCGCAGTGCCGAATTGCAAAAAGTGGCCTGGTCTTAAGCCAGAAAAATGGTCCGGTCTGAAAGTGGTTAAGATGCGGATGTCTATGAGACTCGAACGTTTGAAATCAAAAGTGCTAATTTTAAAGGCTAATATGCAAGATATTGTCCTAAAAAGGGTTTGGGGACCCGGCTCCTGCCCCAGGGGACATGGATCAATGCAAATTATTTTTTTTAAACTGACGTTTTTTCGGGAGCACTTATTTTAATTACGATTAAAGTGAAAAAAAGTGAAATATTCCTTTAAATATCGTGCCTGGGGGGTGTCTATAGTATGCCTGTGAAGTGCCACGTGTTTCCCATGTTTAGAACAGTCCCTGCACAAAATGACATTTAACGGGAAAAAGTCATTTATATCTGCTTGTGGTTTTAATGTAATGTCTGGTTCCGGCAATACGGATGAAAATCATTGAGAAAAATGGCATGGGTAGCCCCCCTGCCCATTACCAGCCCCTTTGGGTCCCCCGTACCCAAATTAAAAAAAGGAAAGGTGTGGGGCCCCCAGGCCCTATATACTCAGAACAGCAGTATACAGGCGGTGCACACAAGACAGGGACTGTGTAGGTTTGTTGTGTTAAGTAGAATCTGTTTGTAATTTTGAACTGGTACATTTTTAAAGTGTAGCTCCAGTCAAAAAATAGATTTTTAAGCTTTTTGGAAAACATAGGGAAGGGTTATCACCCCTGTATAATTTTTTTTGGCCATCCATCTTTTTTCATCTCACTTCCTGTTGTCTCCTTCTGTTTGCAAGTAGGAGACGTTTGTAAGTTGGATGTTTGAAAGTAGGGGCCTGCCCTATATGCTCTGCAGAAATTTGGCCCTAAGGTGTTGGTGTTGCCACAAGTTAACACTGTAAGCCCTCAAAGTGACTCTTGGTGGATGCTGGAGCACCCTGCATTGAACTATTATATCAAGAATTGTAATTACATGCCATTGTTGAACAGTGGTAGAAAAATTGGGCATTTGCTGGTTGTGGTGGTGGCGCTGGTGCCACAACACTCTAAGTCCTCACAGATACTCTCGGTGGGTGCAGGAACGGGCCCTGCTGTGAAATATTATATCAAGAATTGTAATTACATGCACCTGTTAAACAGGGGCTGAAAAATTGGGCCTTAGGCACTGGTGCCACAACACTGCAACACCTCACAGAAACTCTAGATGGAGAGCAGGAATGAGCCCTGCTGCAAAGCATTTCATCAAAAATTGTAATTACATGCCCCTGTTACATAGTTAGTAAGGTTGAATAAAGACACCAGTCCATCCAGTTCAACCTGAGTGAGTGTCTACAATTGTCCCTATCCCTGTATAGTGCACACTCACATCAGTCTCTACCCCCAAGGAGCCCACAATCCAAGGTCCCCATTCATAAACTAGGGCCAATTTTGGACAGAAGCCAATTAACCTACCTGTATGTCTTTGGAGTGTGGGGGGAAACCGGAGTACCCGGAGGAAACCCATGCAGGCACAGGGAGAACATGCAAACTCCAGGCAGGTGGCGTCGTGGTTGGGATTTGAACCAGCGACCCTTCTTACTGCTAGGTGAAAGTGCTAACCACTTAGACAGGGACAGAAAAATTGGGCCTTAGGCACTGGTGCCACGACACTGCAACCTCTCCCAGATACTCTAGTTGGAGTGCAGGAATGAGCCCTGCTGCAAAGCATTGCATCAAAAATTGCAATTACATGCCCCTGTTTAAAACAAAAAATTGGGCCTTAGCCACTGGTGGCGGCACCCAGAACCAAAAATGTTCTTCCAAGCTATCAGCAGGATCATTGAGGAGGAAGAGGATAGTCAGTCAACATAACAGGACAGTCACTCAGCATCAGCATAGGCAGTCTTGAAAAAAATTATTCGGTTACATCAGCTTCAGGTGCTTGGTAGCTGGTGGTGATCCAAGACTGATTCATCTTTATGAAGGTCAGTCGATCAACCGAGTCGCTGGACAGGCGCACCCTGTGATCCGTTACAAAGCCTCCAGCAGCACTGAATGTGCGTTTCGAAAGGATGCAGGACAGGCCAGTAGCTCAATTGCATACTGTGCAAGCTCTGGCCAGTGATCCATCCTCAAGACCCAGTAAGCCAGAGGATTTCCGGTGGGAAAGGTGTCCAAGTCTGACCTTGCCCCTAGATATTCCTGCACCATGTAAATCAGATGCTGGCGATGGTTGCTGGAACAGATCATATCTTGGGGCTGCGGACTAAAAAATTGTCTGAATGCATCGGTCAGACAGCCACCTTCTCCACCGCTCCTTCTGTGACTGACCAAAGCCTCAGCAACACATTGTCCAGGACCAGGAGTTTGTAACCTCCCAGTCTCTGGGAACGTGTTGCACAGACCTTTCTGCAAGGCTTCCTGGAGATGTCTCATCGTCTGCTCCCTCTGTGACGGCAAGATAAGGTCTGCAACCTTACCCTTGTACCGTGGATCAAGGAGAGTTGCCAGCTAGTAATGTACCCTCTCCTTGATCCGAAGAATACGAGGATCCTTCCGCAGGCTTTGCAGGATCAGGGAGGCCATGCAGCATAGGTTAGCTGAGTCATTCGGTCTGGAGTCCCCTGCGCCACTAAGAACGACATGATCCGCAGCCACCTCCTCCCAGCCATGTACAAGTCCACAGGTTTCTTGGGACTGTAAATCCTCCCTAAAAGACTGCTGCTGCTGAGTGCCAGGCTCTACCTCCATGCTGACACAATCCTCCTCTTCCTCCTGTGTGATCACTGGGACAGCAGGAACACTGTCTGGATAAAGGCGGCCTTGAGAAGCAAGGAAGTTCTCCTCTTCCTGCCTCTGTTCCGCCTCAAGTGCCCTGTCCATTATTCCACGCAGCGTATGCTCCAACAGGTGGACAAGAGGTACGGTGTCACTGATGCATGCACTGTCACTGCTCACCATCCTCGTGGCCTCCCCAAATGGTGACAGGACAGTGCATGCATCCCTGATCATGCCCCATTGGTGTGGTGAAAAAAACCAAGCTCCCCTGACCCTGTCCTGGTGCCGTAGTTGCACAGGTACTCATTGATGGCCCTCTGCTGCATGTGCAGCCGCTGCAGCATGGCCAATGTTGAGTTCTACCTGGTGGGCACGTCACATATAAGATGGTTCTTGGGCAGGTTCAACCCCTTTTGGAGCTCAGCCAGCCAAGCATTGGCATTATATGATCAGCGGAAATGCACACAGACTTTCCTGGCCTGCCTCAGGACATCCTGTAAGCCCGGTACCTGCCCAAGAACCGCTGCACCACCAGGTTAAGGACGTGAGCTACACAGGGCACATGGGTCAGTTGTCCCTGTCGGAGGGCAGAGAGGAGGTTGGTGCCATTGTCACAAACCACCATTCCTGGCTTAAGCTAGCGTGGAGTCAACCACCTCTCGGCCTGCCCCTGCAGAGCTGACAAAATATCAGCCCCAGTGTGGCTCCTGTCCCCCAAACACACCAGCGCAAGCACGGCATAGTATCTTTTTGCCTGCGTACTTGCGTAGCCCTTTAAACACCTATGGAGCACTGCTGGTTCCGAGGACAAAGCACAGGAAGAGGCCATGAAGGAAGAAGAAGAGGAGGGGGTGGAGGAGAAAGGTGTGTCACAACTAGTAGTAGCATTTTGGAGGTGTGGATGCGGAACAACCTCCAACACTACTGCATCTTGTCCTGCATCCTTCCCAGATGCCAGAAGAGTGACCCAATGCTCCGTGAAAGATAGGTAATGTCCCTGTCCATGCCTGCTGGACCATGAGTCAGCGGTAATATGCAGCTTACCACTGACCGCCCTGTCCAGCGAGGCATGGACATTGCCTTCCACATGCCGGTAGAGAGACAGAATCGCCTTCCGTGAGAAAAAGTGGCGTTTGGGAATCTGCCACTGAGGAAGCACACATTGCACAAACTTATGGAAGGGGGCAGAGTCTACCAACTGAAAAGGCAGCAGTTGAAGTGCTAGCAATTTAGCCAAGCTAGCATTCAACCACTGGGCATGTGGATGGTTGGGAGTGAACTTCTTTCGACCGTCCAGCAGCTGGGGCAGGGACATTTGCCTGCTATAATCGGATGTCAGTGTACTGCTAGCAGAGTGTCCGCAAGTACTTGGCTGTGACACACCTAATTCTACACCTTCTTTCCTCTCAGTGCAGGTTTCAGAGAGGACTGAAGGTATAGTGGGGTTGAAGATCCCAGCTGATGAGGAGCAAGGAAAGGTCCGCTTTGTTCTATGGTGTGGGTCTTTAAGGTACTATTTATGGGTATGAATGAATCTTTAAGATACGCTTGCCAACGAGCTGCATGGCAGGTCAACATATGTCTGGTCAAGCATGTAGTGCCCAAGCGGCTGATGTTTTCGCTATGCGAAATACACTTGAGACATATGTTGCAAATAGCAGCGGCACGATCTGATGCACTCGTCTCAAAAAAGCCCCACACCAAACAACTTTTGGAATAACGCGCAGAGGCAGCGCCCTGCACAGACAGAGCTCTGCAGTGTGATTCAGTCGGTGTGCTGCCCTTAAGCAGGCCCCCGGAGGGCATCCTGCCTCATTGGAGATGTGCCTCCTCCTCTCTCCTATCAGGCACCCACATGGAGTCAGTGACCTCATCATTCCCTCCCTCTTCATCACTGGAGCAAACCTGGCAATATGCTGCAGCTTGTGGAACATGACTGCTAGATTGCTGTCCTTCTTGAGCATCCCCTCCCTCTGGACTCACACTACTGCCTTCCCCTAGCTGGGTATCATCAGAGCCTTCAAAACGCTGGGCATCATCCTGGAGCATGCATCCAACACTGTGCTCAAACAGTTCGGGGGACTCCTCAGGAGGACATGGTGGGTCTAGGGAAGGAGTGACTGATGCCATTGAGATGAGGGAAGAGGATGTATTGGCAGCTGCTTTGCCAGTACCCTGAGCCTGGGTGAGAGAGGATGAGTAGGATGAGGAGGGCTTGGTCATCCACTCTACCAAGTCTTCGGCATGTTGCGGCTCAACGCGTCCAGCTGCCGAAAATAAGGACAAGTGCGTCCCATGGCGACGTGCTGATGATGATGTACCGCGTCCACAACCAGCACTGTTGCCTCTAGACACAGAGCCTGCGTGTGCTCTTTTATTGGCTCATGACTGTCTGCCTCTCTTTGTTGGCCTGCAGGGAGTTGAGAACACCAGCAATTGGGGGTAGCTTCAGGTGTATACTGTGCAGGAGGCCCAATACACCGACTGTAACTGCTCCAGATGCCTGTGGTATAGAAACGGAACAACACCAGCAATTGGGGGTAGCTTCAGGTATATACTGTGCATGTGGCACAATACACCGACTGTACCTGCTCCAGATGCCTGTGGTATAGAAACGGAACAACAGCAATAAGGGGTAGCTTCAGGTGTATACTGTGCAGGAGGCACACTACACCCACTCTAACTGCTGCAGATGCCTGAGTTACAGAAACAGAACAACACCAGCAATAAGGGGTAGCTTCAGGTGTATACTGTACTGTAACAGCTCTAGGTTCACAAGCAAAAACACACTGTCCCTGCCTATCCTGCATTTTCCCTGCACACCAACACACTACACAAGGGCGCAGCACTGGCGGCCTTATATAGTGTGGGGCATGTACTAAACCACCCTGAGCTATCCTGTGGCCAATTATGGCTCTCCTCGCTGCCGGGGCTGTGATTGGTCAAGCATGCGGGGTCACAGTGCATGCTTGGCCAATCATGGCCAGCAATGCACTGCAATGGCAGAGTGCATTGTGGGCCGTGAACACCACACGAATATGGCGCAAATGGCCCAAAAAGTTCTGGATTCGGCGAACAGCCGGTGTTCGAGTCGAAAATGCATTCTGATTAGGCTGATCACTGATTAGGCTGCATTGATGGTCACTGACCCTTATTTTGCTTCACAGTTCTATATTTAAAATTTAAGAATTTTTCCTGAAACCTACTTTTTAAAGTTAAGGTGCATGTTTTAACCACTTCAATACAGGGCACTTAAACACCTTCCTGCCCAGACCAATTTTGAGCTTTCAGCGCTGTCACACTTTGAATGACAATTGCGCGGTCATGCTACACTGTACCCAAATGAAATTTTTATCATTTTTTTCCCACAAATAGAGCTTTCTTTTGGTGGTATTTGATCACCTCTACGGTTTTTATTTTTTGCGCTTTTTTGTTTCAGTTTCAAAACTTTGTAAATAAGTACATTTTCTCCTTCACTGATGAGCACTGATGGGGCTACACTGATGGGCACTGATAAGGCGGCACTGATGGGCACCAATGAAGTGGCACTGATGAGGTTGCATTGATGGACACTGATAGGCGGCACTGATGGGCGACACGGATGGGCGACACGGACGGACACTGATAGGTGGCACAAATTGGCACTGATAGCTGGCACGGATTGGCATGGATGGGCGGCACAGATGGGCATGGATAGGCGGCACAGATGGCCATGGATAGGCGGCACAGATGGGCATGGGTGGGCACTTATAGGCGGCACAGGTGGGCACTCATAGGCGGCACAGGTGGGCACTCATAGGCGGCATTGGTGTTATACTATAGTAATGGATGCCAATCAGTGCCAAACAATAATGCATGCCAATCAGTGATGCCCATTGTGGGCACTGATTGGCATCCATTATGGGCACTGATTGGCATCCATTGTGCTGACTGGCATCCCTGGTGGTCTAGGGAGGATTACCTTTTCCCTGGTGGCATCCCTGGTGGTCCAGTGTGGGCATCCTCGGGGGGGCTGTGCTGATAATCGATCAGCACAGACCCCCCCTGTCAGAGGAGCAGCCGATCGGCTCTCCTCTACTCGCGTCTGACAGACGCGAGTGAGGGAAAGCCAATCACCGGCTCTTCCCATTTACACTGTGATCAGCCGTGATTGGACACGGCTGATCACGTGGTAAAGAGTCTCCGTCGGAGACTCTTTACCGAGATCGTAGTTGCCGGGTGTCAGACTGACACCCTGCAACAACGATCGCCGGGGGCGCGCAGCGGCTCATAATCCTGATCACGTCATATGACGTCCGGTCAGGGTTATGAAACCACTTTGCAGCCGTCAATTGCCTATAGGGCGGGCGGCAAGTGGTTAAGCCGATAAATGCGGTATATCCAAATAAAATGCCCAAGCTCATCTGTTCACCATACACAGCCACAAAGGCAAGAGAATTCTTGCTGGGCAGTGTATTAGTGCTCGAACGAACACACTAAAGGCCCATACACACGATCAGACTTTTTGACAACAAACATGCAAATTAGCTGTTTTGGAGCAACATCAGACTGTGTGTACGCTCCACCTGACAAACTTTTTTGGTTTTCATCGGACTTTTGTTGGCTGTGCGAATGGACAAACTTTCTGGCAACAAAAGTCCAATGGAGCAAATTCTGATCGTGTGTACAGAAAACCATAGGATTTTTGTACAAAGTACAAACAGGCATGCTCAGAACCAATGCAAAAGATCAGACAACAATACAGAAGTTGACCAAAGGTGGCGGTAAAGAGCAGAAAAACCACGTGGTTTGGTGAAAGTTGGCTGAAAAAGTCCTGCTGTGTGTATGCAATACAAGTTCAGGGCCGACGCCCTTTGTACAAAAATCCAAGGGAAAGTTTGTACAAAGTCCTATCGTGTGTAGGAGGCTTTAGACTGAATTTTAATGGTTTAAAGAATGTCAAGCAAAATGGTCAGCCCTCAAGCATGTTCACTTCATCAAATCTGCCCCTCTTTGAAAAAAGTATGGATATCCCTGCTGTATCCGGTCACATACCCGCACCCCTCCATACACAATCAGGAATGGGCACAGGCGTGTACTGATGGAACCCGCCAGGAAGCTGTCACTGCACTCGCAATCATAGGCAGTGAGGCATTTCCCAACCGGCAGCTGCACATACACACGCTGCCTATAACTGGCGGTAGGCAGTGCCAGGTTCCTGGGGTGTTCAATCTGAACACACCTGAGCCCATTCTAAAACCGGATACACACTATACAATTATCTGCAGATTTTTTTCCTTCAGATTTACCAAAACCATATAATATAAGGTCAAACCTTAAGAGTTTCAATTTGTATGCAATCAGGCAGGCACTTGCACTACATGGTTTTGGTAAATCTGAAGGAAATCAGACAAAAAAAGTTTGGCAGTCTGCAATGTCGGCTTCTTGGTGGGTTTGATCTGAACACATCTGAGCCCATCATTATACACAATATATACATTGCACACTCCTGTCCCACCCTAAAGCCTCATACAAAGGATCGTACTTTCCGCAGACAAAACCTCTGACTTTTTTCCAAAGGCGTGTACCTGGATTTTGTCTTGCCTACAAATAGCAAGGAAATGATGGCCAACAAACACGGATGTAGTGATGTACTACATGGTTTTTCAGCTCTTTAGCGCCACCCTTTGGGCTCCTGCTAATTTTGTGTTAGAAGAAGTTTGGTGAGTGTTGATTCTCGCTTTTCAGGTTGTTTCTGAATAGCCGTTTGTCAACCAGTCATATTGTGGAATCGGAGGAGATAATGTTATACATTATTGGCCTCGGAGTTATTGCTTTGACCCAAGTCAAGTACAGGAACAGGAGGAGGAGGAGTTCTTGGACCAAAAATTGGTTGCTTTATTAATCGTGACCAATTATGTCACATGCCTTTGCAGTGGGAGCTCCAGGAGAATAACCCGGATGATTTTCGGAATTATCTCAGGATAACAGACCCCTGCTTTCACCAACTCTTGCCATTGTTGACCCCCTATATTAAGAAGCAGGACACATGCATGACACCTTTTTTAGTTGAATAATAATGCTTTTGATTTGGTATATTTTCTATATTTTGGATGCATAGAATGCACTTTTTGGTTAAGTTCTATTGGCAGATAGCATGTCTAATTTTATTTGTTTTCTCTTTTTAATGCACAATAAAAAAATAGTGTAGAATATTAATAACTTGGCTCTGTGTTTTACTTCAAATTACAGTTTGGGAGTAAGCAGTTACCTTTTAAAAAATACAATGTAAAACTGACAAGGGACACCAACATAGTTGTATCTTTTATCTTAAAATCTACAGGATAATGGTGCTGTGGTAACTTGCACCAAAAAACAAACAAACAAAAAAAAACAATAATAATATTATTCTTGATATCACTAGAAAAAAAAAAAAAGCCTTTGAAAATGTGTTTGCAATAACTCCATTAGTATCACCAGCAAAGCAGCTTCATTATTATGCGATTAAAGAAGAAGAGAATGTGCACTGTATTTCTAGATTTCATAATTTTCCACGTCACAAATGTTAATTCTCCATTACGAACGCTAGATTACAAGACCAACCACTTCTGGCTCATCCTTGCTTCTGAGCAGTGTTTATACTTTTGTCCAATGGACTTGTGTACACATGAGCGGAAAATCCGACAACACAAATTTGTCATCAGAAAATTTTAAAACCTGCTAGTCAACATTTTTCCGCAAAAAATCAGACAATTGTCTGATGGAGTGTACACACGGTCAGATTTTCCACCAACAGCTTGTCATCACTAAGGATGAGCTCAGGCGTGTTCGCATGCTCCACACGCAGAGCCCGCCAGGAGGTCGGTGCAGCGCTAATCACAGGCAGTGAGACATTTCCCGATCTCTGCAGCCGCGCATTGGGGCAATGTCTCACTGCCTGTGAATAGTGCAGCACCAACTTTCTGGCGGGCTCCGCACGTGCAGCATGCGAACACGCCTGAGCTCATCCTTAGTCATCACAAAATTCCCATCCCGATCGTGTGTACCAGGCCTAAGATTAGTAAGCAACATTCACAGACACCTCCCCCTCTCACATCACCCAATCCCTATGTAATGCCCCACCCAAGCAATACCATATCGGCAGACAAATAGTCCCTATATACAGCTCATTGCACATCAGCCTTTTCTAACTCTCTTCATGTTTCTATCAGAGAAGTTCAGCACACATCTCCCCCTCCTTTACACTCAGGCTGAGGACTGCGAGACGCTGACGTCACCAGGCTAAACGAACCGGGCAGGCGCGGTAGTGGCTCTTCCTGACCAATGTGAGGGTAGATCTTATTCGGTGGCAGGAGGCGTCCAATGAGAGCGGCAGATACATGTGAGCTCCAGGAAGTGCCGTGTATGAGTGAGCCTGGCAGGAAGAGAGACAGCGCGAGCTCTGCTTCCTGCCGGGACCGGACCGAGCCTCCTACATGAGCGGGTATGTGTGTGCTGGGGGTGAGCGCGGCCTACCCGGACACATGCCTCCTATAGAGGAGGAGAGCCTGTTATCTGAGCCGGGCACTAGATTAAATTTTGACGCTCCCCTTGCTCGTAGATTAGGATGGAGTGGTGAGGGGTTAGAATCTCTGGCAGGTGTGTCCCCTTCAGGGAGATTTTCTCCTTCTCTCTCTTCCCTCATTATTTACACATCAGTGTTCTTTAGGAATGAAGTGTCATCCTCGGGGCAGGATGTTTCAGTTGTGGCATTTAATATGGGGACACCTGAAACATATGGAGCTCCAGGGGTTTGGCATGTCGGGTATTTTGGAACGTCATGTCAGTTGGGATGCAGCATCTGCAGAGACTCGGGTTGTGAGGTGTCCTATGGGAGCCTATAATGGGCCTGGTTACCCAAAGTCAGGGAAAGATGACGGGGAGCTTTACCTTCTTCTCACACCCCTGGTGTCCACATGACAGCAGATATTGAAACCATAATAAATTCTGTTTAAAAAAAAAAAAAAACCCTACCTTACAGGTTAACCACTTGCAGACTGCAATATATATATATATATTTATTATAGTGCCTTGAAAAAGTATTCACACCCCTTGAAATTTTCCACATTTTGTCATCTTACAACCAAAAATGTAAATGTGTTTTATGTGATAGACCAGGAGTGCCCAACATTTTGAAGAGTGAGGGCCACCTAAGCGACTCGGTAACCAGTCATGGGCCACTATGATTGGCGCGGGTGCATGGCGGCCCACTCTACTTTATAGAGCCCACTCTACTTTTTTCTTTTTGCGGATCGGATTGGAGGTAGGTGTTTGTAAATGGACACAAGTCCATTTATATCTTCTGCTTTTTAGAGGTGAATGGAGGGTCCAATTGGGTCGGACTGACCATGTGAAAGGGGCCTATGGCTCAGTGCAGGTATCCCCCAGGTGCGCTGCTCTGCACCTGCGGATCAGTTTGAAAGCAGCCCAGTAACCACTGCAGAACAGATATGCCCAAATATACTATACTATGTGATAACTTACTATTAAAGTGGTGGTAAACCCTTACAAACCACTTTGACCTACAGGTAAGGCTTACCTATAGGTCCAAGAAATATCTCCTAAACCTATACGGTTTAGGAGATATTTACAATAAGACAGGCACCGCTGTCTACAGCACACTGAGCCTGCCGTAGATCACTGCGATATGCCTCTCATGTCGGCTCCTGTGCGCATGCACGGGAGTGACGTCATCGCGGCGCCGGAGCAGCGAGACCCGGAAGTCACTCCGGGATACATGGCAGTGGCAAAGATGAAGACGGAGGACCGCTTCGGGGGCTTCGTTCTCAGGTAAGTTATTCATAATGAGCTAGTATGCTATGCATACTAGCTCATTATGCCTTTGCCTTGCAGGTTGCCTTTTTTTTTTAATAGCCTTTGCTTCCTCTTTAATTACAGTATTCTATTATTCCATCGCAGAGCAGGCGGTCGTTGGGCCACAGCAGAGGGCTCCGCGGGCCACTGGTTTGGGCACCCCTGTGATAGACCAACACAAAGTGTCACATAATTGTGGAGTGGAAGGAAAATAATAAATGTTTTTCAAAATTGTTTACGAATAAATAAGTGAAAAGTGTGGAGTGCATTTGTATTCAGTCAATACTTTGTAGAACCCCCCCCCCCCCCCTTTGGCTACAATTACAGCTGCAAGTCTTTTTGGGGATGTCTCTACCATCTTTGCACATCCTAGATCAAGGGTCCTCAAACTTCTTAAACGGGGCCAGTTCACTGTCCCTCAGACCGTTAGAGGGCCGGACTATAGTTGGAAAAAAAAAAAAAAACTATGAACAAATTCCTATGCACACCGCACATATCTTATTTTGAAATGAAAAAACAAAACGGCAACAAATAAAATATTTAAAATGAAGAACTAGAAAAGTTAAATCAAGCTTACCAGTATTTCAATGGGAACTATGGGCCTGCTTTTGGCTAATGAGATGGTCAATGTCGCAGTCCAATCAGTGCCCGCCTCACCATCATTTTAAGCCCCATCCCCCCCCCCAAACCATCATTGCAAGCCCCCCCCCCCTCACAGCCTTACTGTGCCAAACAATGTCTCACCAGTCAGTGTGTGTGCACATCGGGCATCTCCTGCTGCTGTGTCATGGCTCACTGTGAAAAGTTTGGGCAGTGTTCTGTCTATCACAGGAGCTGATCTAGGGGGAGAGCGGGACTTTTATCACAGTGCGCCTGAACTTTTAACAGTGAGCTCCGTGACACAGCAGTCTCCTGCTGTTACAACTGGCCCGCCGGGAATCTGGCCCCGGGTGGGTTGGGCCGGATAAATATCCTCAGTGGGCCATATGTGGCCCGTAGTTAGAGTGACATTTTTGCCCATTTTTCATTGCAAAATTGCTCAAGCTCTGTCAGATTGGATGGAGAGCATCTGTGAACAGCAATTTTCAAGTCTTGCCACAGATTCTCAATCGGATTTAGGTCTGGACTTTGACTGGGCCATTCTAACACATGAATATGCTTTGATCCAAACCACTCCGTTGTAGCTCTGGCTGTATGTTTAGGGTCGTCGTCCTGCTGGAAGGTGAACCTCCACCACAGTCTCAAGTATTGCAGACTCTTAACAGGTTTTCTTCTAAGATTATTTGGCTCCATCCATCTTCCCATCAACTCTGACAAGCTTCCCTGTCTGCTAAAGAAAAGCAGAAATGTCCAAAGCTTGGAATGTTTTTTGTGTGTTTTTTTTTTTTTTGTAACTTAACCCTGCTTTAAACTTCACCACAACTTTGTCCCTGACCTGTCTTTTGTGTTCCTTGTCCTTCATGATGCGGTTTGTTGACTAAGGTTCTCTAACAAACCTCCTGAGGGCTTCACAGAACAGCTGTATTTATACTGAGATTAAATTACACACAGGTGGAGTCTATTTACTAATTAGGTGACTTCTGAAGGCAATTAGCTTCACTAGATTTTTGTTAGGCTGGATTCACACCTGAGCGTTTCATTTTCAGGCAAAAAGTCGTGCACTTTTTACTGTGATTTTTTTTTTTTTTTTTTTCCCCTACAGGTCAAAAGGTCATCAATGTAAAAAGCAGAAAAACGCCCAAATCTGCCCGAATTGAGCTACAAAAATAGCTCCAGAACTTTTTTGAGCTTCAGGCAACATGGAGTGGAGATGTGAACCATCTCCATAAAAAATAATAGATTTTTTTTTTCTCCTGTAGCGCCCACCACCTTTAGGTGGGTGTTAAATAGGTTTAGGTAGAGTAAGTGTTAGGTAAATTTAACCAGCGCCTTGCACTTTAAGGCCTGGTTGTCTGTTTTGGGAGAGGGGAGGGTGTGGCCACCTGCATTCTGACCCTGAAAGATCTCCCTTACCTTCCATTGGAAATGTTCTGGCAGGAAGGCGGGCTGGGGACTGGGGTGCAGGCAGTTTGTATGGAGAGCCCTGGACCAATCATTAAATTGTATTGGCAGGGGCAGGACTCGGATATAACCTGGGGGTTATATGCTCCAGGGGAGGATGGGAAGAGTCTGGAGCAGAAATGTAACCAACAAGGCACAGGTTTGAATGCCTGGCGGTTCAGAGACCCCAGTGCTGGATAGCAGGAAGAGACTTAAAGGCCTGGGGGTTCAGAGACCTCAGCGCAGGATAGTCCTTACAACCGCCACAATGTAATCTGGACCGGGCATCCCAGCCTGGGACGTATCCGACCAATGCGGAGCGAGAAGTACCTACAAAGAGGACGGAGTAAACTGGGATCGACTTTCGGTGGCAATCACGGACTGTCGATGGGAGAGCGCAACCCAGCAGTGCTTATCCGTCAAGAACATTTTCCTGAACTGACGCCGGGAGGATTGCAGGAGTCAAGATAGGCAGGTGAGGCCTGGAGCTTCTAACATGCGTTTACCACAATGTCTTTAAGAGGGGCATTGGTCAGTTCACTATAGGCAAGGAAATGGGACAGAAATAGGAACCAGAGTTTAGAGGCAACTCATATCCTCTAACAGCAATGTAACATTTACCAAGCAAGAAATACATTTTCAAAGTTTAATGGACTGTCTGCTGTTTGTGAAATTCGTGCAGGGGTGAAAGAACAGAAACTGTTAACAGAAAGGTATGAACACACCCAACAGGGAGTAGTGCGCTACACTCCTGCAGTGTTTTGGAGCTTCAGGCTTCAATCTACAAAACGCTAAGGTGTGAATGGGACCTTAGGGGTATCAAAGTAAAGGGAGCTGAATACAAACGCACGCCACACTTTTCACATATTTATTTGGAAAACCATTATCCTTTTCCTTCCACTTCACAATTATGTGCCACTTTGTGTTGGCCTATCATATAAAATAAATTTGTTTTTAACCACTTGCTTACTGGGCACTTAAACCCCCCTCAGTCCCAGACCAATTTTCAGCTTTCAGCGCTGATGCACTTTGAATGACAATTGCGCGGGCATACAACACTGTACCCAAATGAAATTTTTATCATTTTTTTCCCACAAATAGAGCTTTCTTTTGGTGGTATTTAGTTACAGCTCGGAGTTTTATTTTTTGCTAAACAAACAAAAAAAGATGCAAAAAAAAAAAAAAAAAAATCATGTTTTAATAGTTTGTTATAAAATTTTGCAAACGGGTCATTTTTCTCCTTCATTGAAGTGCGCTGATTAGGCGGCACTGATGGCTGCATTGGTGGGCACTGATGGGCTGCATTGGTGGGCACTGATGGGCTGCATTGGTGGGCACTGATGGGCTGCATTGGTGGGCACTGATGGGCTGCATTGGTGGGCACTGATGGGCTGCATTGGTGGGCACTGATGGGCTGCATTGGTGGGCACTGATGGGCTGCATTGGTGGGCACTGATGGGCTGCATTGGTGGGCACTGATGGGCTGCATTGGTGGGCACTGATGGGCTGCATTGGTGGGCACTGATGGGCTGCATTGGTGGGCACTGATGGGCTGCATTGGTGGGCACTGATAGGCTGCACTGGTGGGCACTGATAGGCATAGTTAAGGCGGCACTAATAGGCACAGATAAGGCGGCACCGATGGGCACAGATAAGGCGGCACTGATGGGCAAAGATGGGCACAGATAAGATGGCATGGATGGGTGGCACGGATGGGTGGCACGGATAAGTGGCACGGATGGGCACTGATAGGTACCACTGATAGATGGGACTGATGGGCACTAATAGGTGGCACTGATAGGTGGCTCTGATGGGCGGCACTGCTGGGCACTGATGGGCGGCACTGCTGGGCACTGATGGGCGGCACTGGGTCGCAGCACCTTTGAGGCAGATTGTGGGCACTGTGGGTGGCAGTGTTGGTGGCACTGCTGGATGGCACTGTGGGTGGCATTGTGGGTGGCACTGTAGGTGGCACTGTGGGCACTATGGGCACTGATGGGGGGCACTTACTTTTATTCAGGATGGCACGGCGGTGGGCAGGTGGGCACTGGCAGGGGGCAGGTGGTCAGCTGTATTGCTGGCCGTGATCGGGACTGATGTCCCGATCACGGCCGCCGGTGATCGCCTTTTTTTTTCTCTCCTCGCGCTGTCAGCGCGAGGAGGAATAATAGCCGATTACCGGCTCCGTTCTATCACATGATCAGCTGTCATTGGCTGACAGCTGATCACGTGATAAGGGGTCGGGATCGACCCCTTGCACGGATCGGTGATCAGACGAGACTCGCCGATCACAGGGCGCGCAGGCCGCTCGTATCCGGGACGACGTCAATAGACGTAGTCCCGGAAATGTAGGTCCGCGCTAATGCCGTCATTTGGCAATAGCGCGGATCTGTAGTGGTTAACATGACAAAATGTGTCAAATTTAAAGGGGTATGAATACTTTTTCAAGACACTGTACGTTGCGGTTTACCAGTATTATGGCTGAAAATATCAGCC
The DNA here is from genome assembly GCF_037356315.1 of Lithobates pipiens. Classification (NCBI taxonomy): domain Eukaryota; kingdom Metazoa; phylum Chordata; class Amphibia; order Anura; family Ranidae; genus Lithobates; species Lithobates pipiens. Next base: position 197,147,718 of record NW_027507790.1, read on the forward strand.
ATAACCCCAGTACTGTTTTTTTTTTTTTTTTTGCAGCAGGCTTTCTCATGAAACTGCCCTGAGTGGCTCATGAGCCGATGGAACGTTTTTTTGAAGCAGCGGGAGGAGACGTCTGCCGCTCAGCGGTGTTTCTCAGGCTTACCATTTCCGCTGGGTCATCCGAGAAATGATCCGACGGTGTAGCTGGTGTTTTCAGATTACTGCCACCCTTCAGATCGTGTAACAAAAGTGATGTTCTGACCAATAATTACTTACTGCGCAGAGAAACGCATCCAATCTGCAATAGTGTGAACCCAGCCTCAAAGTCTAGCGCTGAGCAGTGCGGGGTGTACCAACATGGCCTCCACCACCTTCCTAATGCTGGAGTCCAGCTTCTTTCAAAATGTAACATCACAGATGTCAATATATGCAATATTTATTTATATACGCTCACTTTATTGCCAAAATGACTCTGCAATTCTAGATGTAGCTGGGTGTAGTAAGATGTCCGCATGGGTGTTCTGACAGTTTACCGCTACCCGTCAGATCATAAAGTGTTTGGAATGCATAGCGACATGCGCAGTAATTATTTTTTGGTCGGAACATCACTTCTGTTACACAATCTGATGGGTAGCGATAATCTAATAGAATAGCGGCTGCTCCCATAGGTAGTCAAAGAGTAGATGATATTTAATTTTTTTTTTTTTTTTTTTTTTTTTTTTTTAAAAGCACACAATCAAAAAAAATAGTTTGGGAAGAAAAGAGAATTATATAAAGTGCTTAACGTGAATAAGCTACTAAAAACCCCAGAAAGCCAGTATGGGGAAATATGTAAATGTATATGACAACCTTTGCATATAACTAAAGTAATTTGGTGCTTGTGTGTTACACCCTCTGCGGTGTGCAACACTCAAAAAATGTAATCCCTGCAGGGTTAATGATGAGGTGTGTATGATAGTTACACCCTCTATGTGCTTTTCCTCTTTCTGTCCATTCCACAAGTATTAGATGTGAGGAAGTTTGACCCCCTGCTGATTTATGTGACACATGCTAATTACATAAGCTAGTATTAGTAAGATGCCATTTTGATGATCGTTGGCATATTTAAAGGAAAATGTAATACAAAATATACAGTACTAATAAATTAAATACAATATTATTTGCATTAAATGTAGTGAAAAATAAAATTTGGCAAAGTGACACGTGCTCTTTAAGGCCTATTTCACACTGGGCGGTGCGGGCGTCGGCGGTAAAGCGCCGCTATTTTTAGCGGCGCTTTACCGTCGTTTTAGCGGCGGTCTGCGGGCGCTAGCGGGGTGGTTTTAACCCCCGCTAGCGGCCGAAAAAGGGTTAAAACCGCCCGCAAAGCGCCGCTGCAGCGGCGCTTTGCCGGCGGTATTGCCGCGCTGTCCCATTGATTTCAATGGGTAGGAGCGGTTTAGGAGCGGTGAATACACCGCTCCAAAGATGCGGCTAGCAGGACTTTTTTCACTGTCCTGCCAGCGCACTGCTCCAGTGTGAAAGCCCTCCGGCTTTCACACTGGAGTGAAAGGGGCCGGTTTTTTTCAGGCGCTATTTTTAGCGCTGTAACGCCTGAAAACCGCCCCAGTGTGAAAGTGGCCTAAAAAGTGTCCAGTGCTTTTGCAGAATTGAATACTTTTTCTTATCTTCTTGCGTACTGCACAGCCACAGGATACGCCACCGTGTACCACTCTTGAGATGCTTGATCTGTGTTTTGCGGTTCTCCACCACAAACACCAATTAGATGATCCCTTCGCCAGGTAGAACGACTCTATGGTAACATGCACCGGAATAGATGCCCGAATTGGCCTCTAAGAGGAGGATCGGGCCCTTTGAGGACTGCAAACATACATGACCTCCGTTTATTTTACCTCCCCATTTTCCAGTCTAGAGATAGATTATATATATCTATCACTCTAGATAGATCACAAAAAAAGTCACATGGCTGGTTTTGTGATCAAACAGGATGGCTTTGCTTGATGTATTTCAGTCTAATGATACTGCTCAGTCGGGAGTCTAATAAGAGATGAAATCTATGATGAATCATAAAACATATGAGCATTTCACACAAGTCATGTATGCATGGATCTGCAATGCATTTGTAAAGATAAAACGGGTAACAAAATTTCCATTGTAGGTTGATCGCGTTTCCTGTTCTGTATCTACGGAGGAGCAACATTGTTAACCTAGAGATAGCTGGTAACAGTGCACCGTAAAAGAATACAGCATGGGAGTTGACTCCCAAGATTGCTGGGTGGGTCAGGGTCCCCCAGTCATTTTTTTTCCCCCACTCATTGAACAGATATAACCAAACACTTTCAAGTGTATATTTAACCTGTTGTTGTTCAAGTGTATATTTAAAGAGGAGCTGCACCAAAAAAAAAATATTAAAAGCCAGCAGCTACTAATATTGCAGCTGCTGACTTTTAATAAAATCACACTTGCCTGTCCCAGGTTCCAGCGATGGCGGCAGATGACGAGCGAACGCTCGTCCCGCTGCTGCCACCGCCGCCATCCTCTGTCAGGGAATCGGGAAGTGAAGCATGACGGCTTCACTGCCCGGTTCCCTACTGCGCATGCGCGAGTCGCGCTGCGCGTCTCTTATGGTCCCCGGCTGTGTCTCTGGGATATGTGTGTTGCGGCGGTCTGGCCGGAAGTGTGTGCAGTTACCTGGATTATCCAGGTAACTGCACCCCCCTCCCCCCTGAAAGGTGCCGATTGTGGCACCGGAGGGGGGGAGGGATCAGAATAGCGGAACTTCCCCTTTAGGGTGAAGAACCGCTTTAACCCCACATATATTTACGGCTCCTCTGCGCAGAATCACATACAGGTACTTGATTCTGCAATTCCACTTCTGTGGCACGCACGGCTTGCTCCTGCTGTGATTGGACACAATGGGAGCCAATCAGCAAGTCTGGCAGACCTGCCGATCATTCCCAACTTTTTGATCGCCCCTGATGTTAACCCCTTCCCTGCTAGTATTACGGTGACTGTGCATATTTTTTTTAGCACTGATCACTGTATTGGTGTCACTGGTCCCCAAAAGCATCACTTAGATTTGTCGAGCGCAATGTAGAGGTCCCGCTACAAGCTGCTGATTGCCGCCATTACTAGTAAAAAAAAAAAAAAGTGTTTGTGTAATATATATATATATATAATATATATTTTTTTTTTTTTTTTGATTGTGTAGCAGAATACATATTGGGCTAAATTGATGAAGAAATTCCTTTTTTTTTTTTTTTACATTTTGTTCATAGGATGTGTTCTATAGAAGAAATTAAATATTGATTGTTGATCAAATACCACCAAAAGAAAGCTCTAATTGTGGTTAAAAAAAAAAGGACATTAATTTTATCTGTGTACACTGCCACATGACCGTGCAATTGTCAATTAAAGTAACATAGTGCCGTTTTGCAAAAAAATGGCTTGGTCATTCCAGGGGTCAAGTGGTTAACATGCCAAACAGGAGTCTTTGGGAGGATTCATAAAAATATTACACTTATTATTTTACTACTTAAAATGTAAGGTTGGCCCTACTGCACGAATCGCTTTATATTGTACATTGGGCGCGTACACGGCGATCTGTGGGCTGTTCACTAGCTGGGGAGCCAATTGGCGGGTCCACAGAGACTGAATGGGGATCTGCCAGTGTAAATAAACAGTTCCCGTTCTGTCAGGGGTGTAGAGTGAGATTGTCTGTTCCTAGTGATTAGGAACAGCAATCTCTCTACTCCATCAGTCCCCTCCCCTCACAGTTAGAAAGCACCTCGCTAGGGAACACTTAAGCATTTCATTGCCACCTAGTGTCAATCCCTTCGCTGCCAGTGTCATTTATACAGTAATCTGTGCATTTGTATAGCACTGATCACTGTATAAATGTCACTGGTCCCAAAAAAGTGTCTGCTCTATCTGCCGCAATGTCTCAGTCCTGCTAAAAATTGCAGATCACTGCCATTACTAGTTTAAAAAAAAATGCTATAAATCTATCCAGTATTTTGTAGACGCAATAACTTTTGCGCAAACCAATCAATATATGCTAATCGTGATTTTTTTAAATTAATTTATTTATTTATTTTTTACCAAAAATTTGTAGAAGAATACATATTGTCCTAAATGAAACTAAACATAACTGTCTGAAATTTTTAGTTTTTTTTACTTTTTATTTTTTTTGGCTATTGATTACAGCAAAACATAAAAATATTGTCTTTTTTTTTTTTTTTTTCAAAATTGCCGGCTTTTTTTGTCGGTCTTTTTCTGTTTTATATCGCAAGTAATAAAAACCGTAGAGATGATCAAATACCACCAAAAGAAAGCTCTATTTGTGGGAAAATAAGGACATCAATTTTGTGTGGGTACATTGTCGCATGAATTATCAGTTAAAGCGGCGCAGTGACATATCTCAAAAAATGGCCTGGTTATTAAGGGGGGAAATCTTCAGGTCCTTAAGTGCTTAATCCCCTCAACAGGACCAAGTGCATGTGGCGCTTGGTCCCATTCAAATCCGTCCTGAGTTGCTAAGCAGTGTGGTTGGACAGTTTGCCCCCCGCCGTCCAACCATGCTGCTAGCAAGAGAGAGAATTGTGAATCCTCTGTTGGGCTGTGTATGTTTACAAGCAGCTGCAGATCCCACAGCAAATGCAATGATGAGTGAGGTGTTATTATGAATAAATGAGCTGCGATGCCCTGTATGTATAAGAGTAAAAGAACAGTCATCAGGTTTAGATGTTTTCGTAAGAGTTCTTCTTTAACCACTGGAGCTCTGGAAAATTCTATCCCTCTATATGACCAGGCCATGTTTTGCTATTTAGCACCAAGCTACTTTAACAGGTAATTGCTTGTCATGCAACACTGTACCCAAACAAACAAAATTTTATATCCATTTTTTTCACACATAAAGCACTTTCTTTTGGTGGTATTTGATCACCACTGGGTGTAAGCAAAAAAAAAAAAAAAACCCTACCATTTAAAAAAACTAAAATAAATACTTCTGCTATAAAACATTCGCTTGTACTGCAGTGAATGACAGCACAGTCTTCCAGGCAGAAAGCTGTAATGTGCTGGATTGGGACTGTATGAGCCATCCCGCCCCGGTAAGTGTACTGCGGCAGGTAAGCAAGTGGTAATGGTGTGTATCTTGATGCACCTTAAAGCGGAATTCCCGCAAAAATCCTTTTTTTTTTTTTTTTTAAAGTCAGCAGCTACTGACTTCTAAAATATGGACACTTACCTGATCAGGGTGCCTGCGATGTTGGCACCCGAAGCCGATCTGTCGCTCGGCTCTAGGGTGCTACCGCCACCATCTTTGGTAAGGGAATCGGGAAGTGGAGCCCTGTGTCTTCACAGCCTGGCTCACTACTGCGCATGAGTGAGTCACGCTGCGCAATCCAGATGGGTCCCTGCTGTCTCTTGGATCTGTGTGTTTCCCAGCAGACGGGGGGGAGAAAGAGGCGTATTATACAGGTATTTGTACCCCCCCCCCCCCCGAAAGGTGCCAAATGTGACACCGGAAGGGGGGGTGTTCCAAAAAGCGGAGGTTCAATTTTTGTGTGAACCTCCCGCTTAAACAATGCTGTGCATACTGTGGATGGGTCCCAAGGAGGAAGAAGCGTTTGCATATGTAATAAGAGAGTTTATGTCAAGCATACCTAAAAATAGCCTCTGTTTTTTTTTTTTCTTCAATAATTAACACATATTAGATTATTTACATGTATATAGCACTGTAAAAAAAAACCTGCATTTTCACTTTAAAAGTAAAATTCAATACTGAGGGAACTTTTCTTAAATGAATAATAATAAATGTAGATAGTGATTAGTCTAAAAATGATTTAGGAAAAAAAAAAATAGGTTTCAGCTAAGATCAGATGATAGCCGGGTAACTTCAAAGAGACTCTTACAATTCTTTTTAATCTAGTCCATCAAGTTTATTAGAGGAATGCGTTAGTGGGGATAATCCATAATACAGGTGTGGGTGATGTTAATATTAACTACGACACAAATTAATTGAAAGGGGCTGTCTTTTGTGAATTTATAAAAAGGGATTATGGGATTAAAGAATTTAGGAGTCTGTGTGTAATTAGAAAATTATGGCCCCCTTTTTTTTTTTTTTTTTTGCATGACAGAAATTACTTAAGTTTCACATTGTACGGAGAAGGATAAAGTGCAGTCCAATCTTCTTTTTTTTTTTTTTTTTTTTTTCTTATAAAGTAAGCAATACGAGGCTTTCTTTGGCAGATGAGGTTTATCTTTGTTGGCCTAGTTCTTCAAAACCAAACAAAATGTATTAGTTTTTGTAGGATATCGGGATTAAAGTTGGGAGTGCATAAACTTTTCATTTGGGGGGGGGGGGGGGAATTATTTAAAACTATATATATATATATATATATATATCTCTATTTCACTAGCAACATTTTACTATAATGCAGTAAACTGTAATTACACAGAATGTGTACAGAATGCCCCCCAGAAACATAATTTCTGCACTAAGATACAAGTCGGATGTCAGGCATCCCCTGCAACAAAAATTAAATTTTTAGTGAGATACTCCCATTGGGAAATCATGGGTAAAGAAATGCTGACCCTGCAGCTTTCCTCGGTGCCCTGCAGGTGCAGCAGCTGATTGATAATTATTAAACCACTCCCAATAGACCCACTTATCACTAGATTCACTTACCGTACCACATGGACAAGTGGATATAATATCAATTCCAGTTGTGAAAGTGCATTGTCTGTCTGTTTAAAAAAAAAAATCGATTTAAATTTTTGCAAAAGTATCATTTGGATTATGGAGGGGGGGGGGGGGGGGAGAGTATTGAAGTGCATCAAGAACTCTTAAACTTTTAAGGGCCCACTCACACTATTGTGCTGCAGTAATATGCACTAGAGCTGCGTAATTAATCCTTAATGTCTCGATTCAACCCCTCTGATGATCTCTATTGCAGAGTTTGCTGATTCTTTCATATAGCAAGTGGAAAGACTTCTCTGCCCTCTCAGCTGCCAAAAGGAAACATCCGGGCAGTCTGCCAAGTTTTTAATATGAAACATTGTAACTGAGCTTCCTTCTTAGATCAAAGGTATAAACTTCTGTTTGTAAAGACAGAACTGTAATATATTATATGCTGGCCATACAAAAACAGACGCAATTTGCTGCAAAAAAGCATTACATGCATGCTTTTCTGCAGCTTCTCCATTGAAGTATATGGAACTAAAAAAAAAAAAACACAGTTTCTGAGTTGAAAAAAAGCCCCTGACCCTTTCCAAAAAAGCATAGATGTGAACGTTAAATGAACTGTAGTACGTTTCTGCAAAAAGCACGAAAAAAGACGTTTAGTAACATAATGGGGTTAAAAAAATTTTTTTTTCCCTTTTTATAGTACAAAAAGAGCAACAGTAAAATTCATATTTACAATAGCAATTTATTTGATCTTTATGTACGCTAAAGGGCTAATTTTAGTTTGTTTTTAACCCCATTATGTTACTGGCTGATTAGTCTATTATGAAAATAGTAATTGATTAGTTGTTTCGGCCCTATTTAGGACTACAGTCTGGTATTGGGGAGGGCTGTGTGTCTATTCTCCCCAAATTCCAAACCAGACAATTTTGGGGGCCAGCCAAAGATGAGGGGGCTGTTGGCATTAAAAATATTGTCACCATGGTCTATATGACTCTCGGCACCTTTAGTTTTTCATTTTGTTTTCCTTCCACACGTCAGGTTATTTTATGGCTTGCAGCTGGAAAGGAACTATAGAAAAACTTTTCGTAGGGCCGGTTTACACCATAATTTCAAAGTTTCTGCATGTGCGTTTTTTTTTTTTTTTTTCCATTTCAATTCAGGACATTTGTGTTCCAGTGCGTTTTTTGATCCGTTCAATGCTTTCCGTATGATGTGTTCCAGAAACGTTCCATACTGAAAACGTGCAGCATGTTCTACTTTTTGTTCTCTGGGACGCACTGCACTGGTGTGAGCTACGGCCATTGGAACCCATGTTAATTTTGACATCAAATTTCAATTTAATTTTAGTTGTATTTTAGTCATCTGAATTGTTTGAGTCATGTTTTAGTCAACTAAAATCTCTGGTACATTTTGGTCAACTAAAATATAATTGGTTTAGTTAAATTATAATGCATTTCTCTAGAATTTAGAAACTCATTATATACTAGAGCTGCAACTAACGATTAGTTTGTTTGTTTCTAGCGATTATTTTTTTGATTAGTCATTGACTATAACTATTATTATCAGCCCTGTTGGGGGGCTGTGGTGACCTCTGACATCTCCCATTTGAGACAGGGAAAGGGACTAGGGACATAGATTCCCCAGTCCCTTTCTCTGTAGCCTCCACTGTACTGATAATGAATGGAGCGAAGACGGCGGCTTCTCTTCATTCATTAACTGAGACATTGTAATCACAGGAGGTTACAAGGCTTCAGTTATGTGAATATACAGAGTCAGTGGTCACTCAGAAAACTACGGAACTGGGTTTACCGGCTCCTACCTCCGCTCCCCATTCTGAGATGCCGAGGGGGGCGGCAGCACGGAGGGGGAGGAGAGAGAGAGACAGATGCATGGAGGGGGACACAGAGAAGGGGGGGACAGCAGCATGGAGGGGGACACCCACGGAGAAGAGAGGGAGACACGGAGCAGCATGGAGGGGCACAGATGCACGGAGGATAGAGGGAGACACGGAGCAGCATGGAGGGGGACACGGAGAAGAGAGGGAGACATGGAGCAGCATGGAAGGGGACACGGAGGAGAGAGGGGGACAGATGAACAGAGGAGAGAGGGAGACACAGAGCAGCATGGAGAAGGACGGATGGGGACTGGAGGAGGATAGGGGACAGTCAGCTGTGATCGTGCGTGGGAGAGAAGCACCGCGATGAAAGCCGTGGTGGGGGTGTATTGACCTGCAACTCACAATGTGTGATGCGTCGACACCTTTCACGCACGTCGATGTATTTTCGTAGTCGACGTAATCTATTACGTTGACTCTTCGTGGCAGCTCTATTATATACTCCAGGAGTAAAAATCTAATATTATGTTTTATGGTATTAAGTAGAGGCTGAAATTTTGATTGCCAAAATGACAGTTTATAAAAAAAAGGTGTGTGTGTGTGTGTGTGTGTGTGTATATAATATTTTCAACAAAACGCAACTCCTAATTCAAATGCATTGAAAACACATCAATAAGGCACCCCGTTAGTTTTTAATCACATGACCTATGAAAAACGCACCATAAGAACAATTAAAATTCGAGGTGCAAAACTCATCTCAAATTTGCGGCATTATTAGCCATTAGCCATTTTTGGTCATTATTAGCACCTCCCCTTTTTTTTTTTTTCTTATCGCCATTCAACCGATAACATCACCATTTTTGACTGAAACTTCAGTGCATCTCTAGTAATGAGGTTTAAATATGCACTACAGACAGTTTTAGCCGTGGAGATATATAACCAGTGTGCATTTTGACATCCAAATCTTGATTTAATTTTAGTCAGGCTTTTGACTAAATGGCATTTTAGTTTTTTATATTGTTTGTCAACTCCAAATGGTGTTCATTTTGTCAACGAAAATATT